>NC_133505.1:16110000-16732857 GCF_049354715.1 Callithrix jacchus | reverse complement strand
CATTCTTTTGGAAGAATATTTTACTTTTTGCAAAATATTCTCATTTTGATTCAGTGAAGGATTGAATAGATTTGATTCTGGATTTTATTCTTTTGGAAGAATATTTTACTTTTTGTTTTTCTTTATTCCTAGGGCATAGCCTTTTAGAGATCACAATAGAAAATCTGACGTGATTAGTGGGGCCTTCCTCCTTTGTGAACCTGAATCCACTTTCTTTATCCCCTGCTCCGTAAATCTACTGAAAGTTCTGCATAGTATTTTAACCTCCCACATACCACTTTCTCTGGTTTTCTACCTTCTTGCGTTAGGAATACTGAAGGGAAACGTTACGTAGAATGTTGGTATTGCTTCTCCACATTTCTCTCTTCTTTGGGATCTTGGCTCCTCTAGGTCTAGCTGCTTCATAAACCTGAATTCAGAGTTTGAGTGTCTGGCACAACACAGTCGAACTTTTGAACCACTGCTTTCTTTTTGGCTTCTTTGCCCCTCGGTGTGCACAGAAATTGGCAAATTCTTTGACTAACAACATGGCAGAGAATGTCAGTGCGTTTTCCTTCCTTTAAGGGTATTGGCCTCTCAAGTCCTAGTTGCTTTGATTGCTGTCCAATGTCTTGAACAGTTTTTTGCTTTTGTAAATTTAATCCAGATTTTCTTTCAGGAAAGATTGGTTTGATATAAGCTGCTTCACTGTAGCTTGAGGTGGAACTCCAGAAACATCTTTAGTGTCCTTACATCATTTCACCTATGTTGACAAAGAGATGTTGGATCATGTAGTTTTTCCCTTTAAATTAATCTCCTATCTTAGGATAAACGAGGAGTGTCTTCAAGATGTAATGAAGAGAGGAAAGGTTAAAAAATTATATTACAGAATTTAAAGTAGGGAAATTCTATTCAGTATATAGTAATAGCTAAGAAACTAAACTTTTCTGTATAAAAGAATAAGCTTACCAGTAGTGTTGTTGTCTTATTGGTCTTTGAAATGAACTGGTTCTGTATTATTTCTTACAGTAAAATAACTATATATAAGGCAATTTTATGAACATCTGATAGTGACTTTTAGCGTAGATCTTTATTTTAAATTTGTGGAATATTGAGATCAATTTTGAGTTTATTAGAAAAATAAAATCTTTAACCTAATTCATTAATGTGAAATAATTCTTATTTTTTAGTGAAATAGCACAGAATGTTTAATTATTTATGCTAGTTCCTATAGAATTTCATAGTTTATGCTCAAATATGGAAAGTAAAAAGCACACTTGAAAATAGTTCTTAAAAATTATTACATCCACAGAAACTGTGCTGATCCATTCTGATATACCATTGTTACCATGATACTCTGCTGGATAAATAGAAGCTTTAGTTATTAACCCTAAATCATTAACCTAAATATGTTGCTTTTTTTCTACATGCCACTGTAGTAAGGAACCAATATTATGATGAACTATAATGACCTTAAGTGTGTATGTTTCATGGGCCTTGGTTTTCAATTAATATAAACTCACAACCGAGTTTTTTATTACATTTAAAAATAAAATAGCATAAAATAAAAATTTTTTAAAATGTCTTTATGCATATATATGTATATATATTACACTGAAGAAATAAAAAGGGAAAATCAATTGCTTTCTAGGAATATAGGAAAGAAAATCTTACCTTATCCTTTGTCTTTTCTGAAATCCTTATTTGTTAGATTAGTAGATACAAATAGGCCTGATAGAGCTATAATTAGTTACACTCAGGGAATACTAATGGCTACCTTACAAGTATCTAAATGCTGATAGTAGTTTCTAAACTATAAAGTACTATTAATGTATACTTTTATTCATGCAAATAAGAAAATATATTTGATAACATGATGTATATCAAAAGCCTTGGTAAAAATAAAATGCTGTTAAATGTAAGGTGTTATTATCATGTGTGCAGAGCTTGTTCCTGCTTTTTTTTTTTTGTAGAAATAGGGTCTCACCATGTTGTCCAGGTTGTTCTTGAACTCCTGGGCTCAGGTGATCCTCCTACCTCAGCCTCCTGAAGTCAGGGATTACAGGCCTGAGCCACTGTGCCTGGCTGAAATCCATGTTTTTTTGATGGAGATATATAAATAGGACCTTTTTTTTTTAACAGTAAATCCTGTATGCTACAGAGTAAGTGAAGATTGAGATGCTAATAGAACTTTGTGCTATTGGTACTTATCTTACTGCCTTGTAACTGGTATATTTTGCATACATGCCTGTCCCCATCTGTGAATTGCAAATTTTTTGAGGTAGGTGGCAATGTCTTGCTCATTGTTAATACCATTGCATGGTACCTAGAACATGGGAAGTATTCAATAAATGTTTGCTAAGTGAATAATGTTAAAGTTTTGTGGCCAACACTTGTTAAAAATGGTAAGACATATTTTATTCAGTACTACTTCAGTAGGGGAGAGACCTCAGTGTTACCACAGCTTAACTGAACAAAAGACAGGAGGCCTTTTAAATGTTGGGATGTGCTAAACAAAAGGTACTAAAAGATATTAAGGGGGATTTGTAGGTGTAGTTAGGCAATGTGGGTTTATTAATTGGTGTTTATCTAGAGGAGAAACAAACTTGTGTCTTTAGGACAGGAAATATACTTTTGCAAATTGATTATGTCTTTAGGACAGGAAATACAGTTTTGCAATTTGGAACAAGATGCCCACCACAAGAACTGGGTAACAGGAGCAGTATCTCTTCAGATGTTACCTTTCAAAGAGGTGGCTCCCAGGTCCTTGAGGAGTTGTTTCTGGGTGGTAGAGAATATACATTTCAAAGGTACAAGGAAAAGACTTATAATTGCAAGCTTTTATGAGTAAATGCTTGGCCAGCATGGTAGCTAATGTCTGTAATCCCAGCACTTAGGGAGGCCTAGGTGGGCAAATCATGAGGTCAGGAGTTTGATACCAGCCTGGCCAACATGGTGAAACCCCATCTCTACTAAAAAATACAAAAAATTACTGGGTGTAGTGGCAGGCACCTGTAATCTCAGCTACTCGGGAGGCTAAGGCAGGAGAATCACTTGAACCTGGGAGGAGGAGGTTGCAGTGAGGTGAGATGCACTCCACACTTCAGCCTGGGTGGCAGAGTGAGACTCCATCTCAAAAAAATCTCAAAAGAAAAAAAAAGAGTAAATGCTGTAGAAAAGGAAGGTCAGGGACCTATTAGTTGTTGGCTAGAACCAACAGTAAGTTATTTTGGCTTAAGAAATAATTTGAGAAAGCTCTGAGCTTTCTCAGGTAGGCATGTTAAGAGGATGGTGTTGTCATCCTAGGGACATGGCCTTGAGCTGATAGAACCTGAGCTAGTGTTTGCTCAAGTGTCTTCGTGTGCAGGGTTGATGAAATGGGTTGTGCTGAAAGTTGCAGTTTGTGTAGGCCAAAGTTGTTGAGGCCTGGTTGAAAAGAGGGCTCAGAGAAGCCTGACTAAAGTTTGGTCAAGGAGAGGGTCTTTGTCAATAATGCAGGGCAAGGAAAGGTTTCATCCTAAATTTGTGGATGGAAATTTAGGATGAAACCAGAAATGGGGTGGAAATCAGGCATACCTATCAGAATTTAATGTCCGGCACTAGCTGCGGGAGAAAGAACTAATGTTTAGTTAACCAGGTGTGCTACATCTGTAATTTTTACTTAATCTTTTCAGTATACCTGTGAGGTCAGTACTGTCTCTGTGTTGCAATCAAGCGACAAAAGCACAGATTTTTTTTTTAATTGCATTTTAGGTTTTGGGGTACATGTGAAGAACATGCAAGATAGTTGCATAGGTACACAGGTGGCAGTGTGATTTGCTGCCTTCCTCCCCTTCACCTATATCTGGCATTTCTTCCCCTTGCTATCTCTCCCCAACTCCCCACCTACTGCTATGCCTCCCGTATTCCCCCAGCAGACCCCAGTGTGTAGTGCTCCCCTTCCTGTGTCCATGTGTTCTCATTGTTCAACACCTGCCTATGAGTGAGAACATGTGGTGTTTCATTTTCTGTTCTTGTGTCAGTTTGCTGATAATGATGGTCTCCAGGTTCATCCATGTCCCTACAAAGGACACAGACTCATCGTTTTTGATTGCTGCATAATATTCCATAGTGTATATGTGTCACATTTTCCCTCTCCAGTCTATCATCGATGGACATTTGGGTTGATTCCAGGTCTTTGCTATTGCATACAGTGCTGCAATGAACATTTGTGTGCATGTGTCCTTATAGTAGAAGGATTTATAATCCTTTGGATATATACCCAGTAATGGGATTTTTTTGCTGGGTCAAATGGAATTACTATTTCTAGGTCCTTGAGGAATCGCCACACTGTCTTCCACAATGGTTGAACTAATTTACACTCCCACCAGCAGTGTAAAAGTGTTCCTATTTCACCACATCCTCTCCAGCATCTGTTGTCTCCAGATTTTTTAATGATCACCATTCTAATTGGCATGAGATGGTATCTCAATGTAGTTTTGATTTGCATTTCTCTAATGACCAGTGATGATGAGCATTTTTTCATATGTTTTTTGGCCTCATGTATGTCTTCTTTTGTAAAGTGTCTGTTCACATCCTTTATCCACTTTTGAATGGGCTTGTTTTTTTCTTGTAGATCTGTTTTAGTTCTTTGTAACTTCTGGATATCAGCCCTTTGTCAGATGAGTAAACTGCAAAATTTTTTTCCCATTCTGTTGGTTGCCGATTCACTCTAATGACTGTTTCTTTTGCCCAAGCACAGATGTTTTAAATAACATGTTCAGGGTCATATAGTTAGTGATCAGTGGAGTTGGGATTCCAACACAGATTTTTTTTACTTCAAATCACTCTGATCGTCAGTATGTATTTTAATATTTTTATATAGCGATTTGCTTTCTTTAGAAGTGACTTACATTTATAACAGTTAAGATTGCTAAGCTGCTTACTAAGTGCCTGATCCTAAGAACATTTAGCTGGGCTAAATAATATTTGAGGAGTGAGAACATAAGAGCGTTACTAGAGCTTTACTTTCTTAGGGTGGAAATGCCCTCAGTTGTCACTTGAATTCCTGCTAACACCCCAATATATATGGAAAGATTGCTCTTAATTATAGAGCCCCGTAATGTTGCAGCTGGAAAGTCTTTAGCCATCAAGCCCAGAATCTTAATTTCTCAGATGAAAACACTATGACCCAGAAAGGTTAGGTGATTTACCCAAGTGATTTACTCAAGATCTCTGGGCCAGTGCATTAGAGAGAGCTGGGATTGATTTAGCCAAAAATTATTGTGGCCCACTTTGGGGATTTACCCTCAGATGTTATCGTCACAAAGTGTATGTATCAAATGTGAAACTGCCACTGTGTTTTCAGTGCATTCTTTTAGCAAATAACCTTAAAAGTTGGAATTGCCTTTATGGGGAGATGATGGTAACTCAGCAGTGCCCGTCAGAGCCCAGTCAGGAGATTTTGCAGAGCTTTCTGTTTTAAACACTTCTGTCTGAAGTGTTTAGTATGACACTACAGGTTAGGCAAAAATGTAGTGACAGCAACATGGCAACAACAAAACAACCAACATGGATAAACAGATGAACCTTAAAAAAATGTTTTGTCACTACAGTGTTTTAACACTTTCAAAGATTGACATAGACCTCTTCTCTTATGTTGAGACCTATTTGTTTATGCTGTTTTTAGCATTAAACAGTAAAATATTTATTCCCTTGTTGTTATATTCCCTCGATTACTGCTATGCCTTAATTTCATCTTGACAGTTTTCCTCTGCTTTTTTGGCATTCCATTCACTCTGATTACACCAGTGGATCTGTTACCAGAAAGGGGTTTCCAAACTAGACCTCACGAGAGGGTTCATGGATCTTATGCAAGAAAGAATTTGGGGCAAGTCCACAGAGTAAAGTGAAAGCAAGTTCATTAAGACAGTAAGAAAGTAAAAGGGTGGCTATTTCATAGAGAGACCAGGACATTCCCAGAAGCAAGAGGAGAAACATGTCTGCCTTAGGTAAAATGCTTTTTATATATAAGATGACAAAGCAAAAAGTTGTGGGGACATGTTCTCTACTACAAAGGCTATGACCAAGGATTGTTAGATTGTTAATCTTTGTGTAACTACTTTTGCAAGAATTTATATTATCTTTAAAGCAAAACTTTTTTTTCTTTTTTTTTTTTTTGGTGAGATGGAGTGCTGCTCTGTTGCCCAGGCTAGAGTCCAGTGGCATAATCTCAGCTCACTACAACCTCTGCCTCCCAGATTGAAGCAATTCTCCTGCTTCAGCCTCCTGAGCAGCTGGGATTATAGGCATGCACACTGCTACACCTGGCTAATTTTTGTATTTTTAGTAGAGATGGGGTTTCACTATGTTGGCCAGGCTGGTCTCTAACTCCTGACATCAGGTGATCCACCCGCCTTCACTTCTCAAAGTATTGGGATTACAGACATGGGCCACCGCACCTCACTGCAAAACTTATTCTTAAACTAAGAATGCTTTTGGTCATAAGGTATCAGGACATTTCCTGGGTCTGTTATTTCCTTGGTTTGCTAAGTTCAGTAAATTATTAAATTCTTCCCTTAACTGTAAATATTCTATGATTAAAAATGTTTAGCCTCCTGAGAATGCAGCCCCCGTAGGTCTCAGTTTCCTTTTACACAGCCCTAATTCATGATTAAGCCACTCTGGTTTGAATGCCTCTGATATTTTCCCTGCTTCCCTTTGTAAGGTGACCCTTAATTCTAAAGGTTGCAGAGGGAAATAAACTCATCTTCTGTAGCTTCTTCAGGGTGAACAGGGGCAATGATATTCTTGCCTAACAATATTTAGGGTCTCTTATATTTAGAATTGGGAGGAGTTTAGTCAGAAAGTGTTAGTATGGTGAAGGTCATTCAAAACTCTTGAGTCATGATGAAAGATAATATCTGAAAGATTAATAAGTGTTTAAGAAAACATTGAGTAAGCCTATCCTAAATTATTGTACAAAGAGTATGACAGCAGTATATTCTACAACTGTAAAGTGAAATAAGTAAAATTGTCTTAAGCAAACTAAGAAAGCTTTCTATGAACTGGGCGATTGTGGGAACCAAGATAATATGGGGTCCCTAGCTGATTTAAATATGTGTCCAGAATTAGAATATTGATCCATATTTTTAAGCTACTCATGCCTCTTGTTTTTTTTTTTTTTGAGCAGCAGCTGGAGATCACTGGTTGGTTCACAGGAGTAAGCAGGGTCAGTCTAAATTGCAGAAAAAACTCAAAAACAATGGATGAGACTAGAAACTAATGCCAGGTGTACCATAGTTTGTGAAACATAATTTTTCTCCTTCCAGCACCTATTTTTATTAAAAACAAGCCATGTTAGGACTGATTTGTTTGCAAAATAAATTTTAGTCTTATTATATGTGGCCTGGTTATTTGTATAAAGTGAAACAAGAATAATTATTTGCCATATAGTCTCTTTTGGCTTTGATGGAACTATGTTCCATAATCTAATCTCAGATTAGACTTTTTAAAGCCTTGAGCCCAGTCATGGATTTATGTGTGCCTGAAAATAGATGTATGGGCTGGATAAGTTTCTCTCCTCTGGAGGTCCCAAGATACTTGGGGCTCCTGGGCCTGTCAGAAAGTGACATTCTTTACTCACCACAGGTCAGGAGTCCTGTACAAGGACTGCATAAACAAGATATGAGGTCAGTTTTCCTTAGGGGCTTTAATTGGCTCTATAAGTGAATTTTGATTACTTAAAGCAGTCTGTTTATATTTGAAAGCATGTCAGTCATTCCAGTCAAAGCCTTGGTAAAATAACCAGTGTCTCCAATTGGGTCTTGTCACAAAAGAAAATAAATTCTTATTGGACTTATGTAAATAACTATGTCACCGTAAGTTAAAAATACTAACAAATAGTTTCCAAATTTGGGAGAAATCAGGTAGAAAGAAAGAAACATGCTCCAAATTTTGTTTACAGGAGTATATTTTACTCAATTGTTAAAAGCTGTAAATAGCTCAAAAGAAAAGTTTTCTTGACTCGAAAACAAAACAGAAAGGCAAAAAGTCTTAAATAGATTATTTTAGTCCTTTATTAGTTGTCTCTGCAATTAATTCCTGTTATGCTCTATATTTATGAATACATTAGTTTTCCACTAGTCTTGGAAGTTTGTCTTCTGTTTTAATGAATACATTTCAAAGTTGTCAAAGTTGTGCTTTATAAGAGTACTTGTCAGAGTTTTACAGCTTATTATAAACTGCCTTTTTAAGAGAATCAAAATAAGACAATAATTGCTTATGGATGACGAAAAGTCTCAGGGCAGCTACAGTCAGAGACACAATTAACAAGAAAATTTGGCTACCCTTGTAGCACACAATAATTTAACATAACAGTTATTACTGATAACATATCTAAGTTATATCATAATTATAGGAGTTTTGCATAATTTTGGAACACATACCAATAACACATATAAATAACCCAAAGAAGGTCAGATGTCATTTTGAATTTGACAATACTTTCTGTATGATTTTAGTATACCAAATAAGTCAAATATGCCATTATTGGACTTTAGGGGATCTAATATCTAAAATAATCAAGTCAGGAAAGAATTTATAATTTGATTTTGGAAAATTTGTTAAATAGCAAAGGCTTAAAATACTTTGTTATAAAATAGAATCCCAGGTAACCATAAGTCATTTATTAGGCAAAATGATAACTTAAAGATTTAAACAGGGCAAAACCCTTTACTTATTGATGGAGACACTATGCATGAAAAGACAAGAGAAAGACTGTGAAAGCCATTATCTGTAGGTTTCTTTGACTTCATGCTGGCCTTTGGTTGAAGAGAAAGGCCGGTTATAATAAAAATTTATGGAAAAAGACACCTGAAAGAAAAAAGTGATTGAGGGAATTTGTATTCTGCAATAAAACCCAGAGTAAACTCTTAGATAAAATGATGACTTCCTTCTGGGAGAGGTGAATGCAGGAAGAGTTAGCTTTCTTTTTTTTTTTTTTTTGAGACAGAGTCTCACTCTTGTTACCCAGGCTGGAGTGCAATGGCGCAATCTCGGCTCACCGCAACCTCCGCCGTCTGGGTTCAGGCAATTCTCCCACCTCAGCCTCCTGAGTAGCTGAGATTACAGGCACGCACCACCATGCTCAGCTAATTTTTTGTATTTTCAGTAGAGATGGGGTTTCACCATGTTGACCAGGATGGTCTTGATCTCTTGACCTCATGATCCACCCGCCTCGGCCTCCCAAAGTGCTGGGATTACAGGCTTGAGCCACCGCGCCCGGCCCCAGTTAGCTTTCTAAATAATGTTTCTTTTGTTTTTTTTTTTTCCTGTAGTTTATTCAAAAAGCATAAAAGCATCTTTTATCTTTTGATATTACATGAAAATCTTGTTCAAAAGAGAGAGTCAAATTTCACTTTTGCATAAATGTACTATTAATGTCAAATCCAATTTCTAAGAAAATCATATGGACAAAACCTACTCACTCTTAATCAGATTGACCATAAGTAAGATTCTCATAAACCTTTTAGAACCATTTAAATTTTTTGTTGATGGCAAGATGTTTGCCTCTGGCTTTGCCATTGTGATGAGAGCAGCTCTAGGATTCCTACAGCCTCTGAATATTTTGGCATCTTCAGCCTACTGAAACTGTGTCAATAATGTCTCCCTTATTGCTGCATTGTCCACTGGATGTTTTAGTCATATTCAAACACCAGTTGTTTCCTCTGCTTCCAGACTTACCACATCTATCAGAAACCTGACATGTAGGCATACTGCTGTGATCCTTAATAGAGTGGCCCCCTTGCTTCCAATTGTCTTGAAGCTGCCAGTCAGATCTCTGAAATTCGTCTGTACGTGAAAAGGCAAGAGAAAGACGGTGAAAGCTGTCATCTGTCGGTTTCTTTGACTTCATTCTAACCTTTGGTTGAGGAGAAAGGCTGGTTATAAGAAAAAATTATGGAAAAAGACACCTGCAAGAAAAAAAGTGAATGAGGAATCTGTGCTGTGCAGTAAAGTCCAGAGTAAACTCTTAGATAAAATGATGATGCCCTTCTAGAAGAGGTGAAGCTGGTATACTGATCATCCTTATCAGAAGTATCATGACTGAACAAGCCTGAAATATAGATCAGAAGTTTCACTTGTTTCTCATTTATTGAATATGTATCTTTGTGTACATGATATCTTCACAAAAATGGGTAGGTATAAAACTTGATGTAAATTGTACCAATGAATATGTAAACATACAGTACCAACATTAACGTTATAGAAGTTTTAAATTAAAAAAAATTTTTGTTAAAGATAGATCAGTGCTCTAAGAAAACCCTGCTGTGCGTTTTCCCAATATTCAATTTATAGAAAAACGAAACAGCCTCCTTTTAATTTTAGTCAATTTGCTCACACACAGAATTTCTTTTCTTCTTCTTCTTTTTTTTTTTTTTTAGAGAATTCCTGTCTCACAGCATTTCTTTTACATGGTTAATTTTTCACAAATCTTCTACCATTTGCTCAAATTTTTAGCTTTATTCTATCTAACTCAAAAAATTATTCATCCTTCTGAACTAGGCAAGGAACTCCTCATATTCCCATGCCTTTTTATAATCTTTTACCAAAAGTACATTCTACTTTTCTTACATACCTTGCTCCGGTAGTCTGAATTACATATGTTACAGTGTTAACTCTTAGCAACTTTTATTTTTGGTGAAAAACCTGGTGAGTGAGTGATTTTAACCTTATATCAGAATGTAGAGCCCAGGACAAGGACAGAGCTATAAAGTCTGATTCTTCCCAGCATAGTCAGGGGACCAAGCTAATTCCATGTCTCAAGGCCTTACCTGGAATTCACTGTAAAGCATACATACAAGTCAAATAATTATCAAAAATGTCATAGAAGCAGTGACCTTAACACATATACTAAGGATAGTATTCAGCTTGTCTAATGTAGTCTAAATGTCTAAAAGTCACATGAACTAAATGGCATTGAAGTCTTAATTTTTCTAACAAAATATTTAGGTGCTTATTTTTCTTTTATCTTTTTCTATCTTTCTCTTCTATTCGTTTTAATTTTTTTTGAGACAGAGTCTTGTTCTGTTGCTGATGCTGGAGTGTGGTGGCATAATCTTGACTCACTCCACCTCCTGGGTTCAAGCAATTCTTGTGCCTCAGCCTCCTGAGTACCTGGGATCACAGGTGTGCACCTCCACTCATGGCTAATTTTTGTATTTTTAGTAGAGATTGGATTTCACCATCTTGGCCAGGCTGGTCTTGAACTCCTGACCTCAGGTAATCTGCCTGCCTTGGCCTCCCAAAGTGCTGAGATTACAAGCATGAGCCACCACACCTGGCCTTTTTTTTTTTTGAGACAGAGTCTTTTTCTGTTGCCCAGGTTGGACTGCAGTGGTGCACTCTCCGCTCACTGTAATCTCTGGTCCTTGAGTTCAAGTGATTCTCCTGCCTCAGCCTCCTGAGTAGCTGGGACTACAGGTATGTGCCACCACACCTGGGTAACTTTTGTATTTTTAGTAGAGACAGGGTTTCTCCATGTTGGTTAGTCCTGGCCTCAAGTGATCTGCCTACACAGCCTTCCAAAGTGCTGAGATTACAGGTGTGAGCCACTGTACCCGGCCACTTGTTTTTCAAGCTCTTTCATATGTAAACATCACACGCACAACACATATAAATACACAGGCAGATGGAAGAAGATCTATTAGTTATAAGATTTTTTTTATTTGCCAGTTTTAAGTTTCTTAATTGGATTACTGGCTTCAGGCTAAAGCCCTTCGAGAAACAGGGCCAGGAAAGCATGCAGTTGCTAGGGCCTAATAAGCAGGCATAACTGGAAGGCAAAATAGATCCTCCAAAATTAAGAGTCCCATTTTTATACTGGATCCTTGATTCCTGAAAGAGGGAATTAGCCCATTCCCTATGGAGTCTTATCTCTCAGTGGGGGTGGGGACATTTCCATACCTTCCAGGTGGTCAAGAACATGCTTCTCTGATCCTAGTGTGCAAAGAGCAGAGTATTCCTTCCTCATAACTGCTATTAGCCATCCCTAAAATTGTGTATGTCCTGCCTAGTTATTATACACCAAGACTAAAAGCTCTCATAATGCAAGTGATTTTTACCATTCATTTAACCAGTTTTCACAGAAAAGCCAGAAGTCTGACTGGTAGAAAATTCTTACTCTTTTGCCAGCATACCAGGTTTCTGAGTTACCTTTCTCTGAGTGGCTTTGTTGGTCTTGCTTGTTGCCCCATAGCTGTGGGAGCCAAGCCATATTACAAAAGAAAATTATCTTTTCCATTTCTTGGAAAAGCCTCTCAGTTTTGCAAGATGCCACCCAATAGGCTCTATGGGGGAAACAAATGAACATTTTCCATTTTGGCTGGAGCAAAATACACATGACAAACATAGACACTAGGCACTCCACTCTGCACCAAGCCTCAACCTAGCAAGGTGTTCACACTTGCCTCTTGGCCCCTGTCAACCTCTGTCATCTTTGATTCACTTAAAGTGGGGTGGAATGACCTCTAACCAGGAGTTTCAACGTTGGGTCTCTGGGCAAGATGGAAAAGCAGACAGTTGCCCTGCATGACAGAAAAGATAGTAAAGGGAAAGAGATAAAAAATAAAAGATAGTAAAGGGAGAGAGAGAGGAAAGGGAAGGGCAGACAACATTGCCTGTGGTGGGGCAGGGGAGGCGAGGAGCTCGGGGAGGCCAGGGAAAGACCCACCCAGTGCAGCAACACTGAATCAAAAGTCTAGGCAGCTGCTTGTCAGTTGTGAAGAGATCTTTAGCAGGCCCATCAGCTCTCACATTTCCTCCTTTTGGGGAGAGAAAGTTCCCTGTGTCCCACCATCCTATACATGCCTAATTCAGTCACACACAGCTGTCAGCAAAGAGTTCAAGGCAGATTAATCTAAAGAGAAAAGCAGTCAACATTCCGTAGTGCCATATCTATTTTTAACCAAAAGAGGCCTTACTGAGAGGACCCTCTAACCCCTTATGTCTCTGGAGAGACTCTAACCCTTCTGAGTTGGGCTTCTAACCCAACTTTGTTCTTTGCCTGGGATGAAATGTATCCTACCACTTACCTAAAGTTGGCTGGTTGGTGCTGTGCAGACAGTTTTCCTTTGGTTAATATCTCTCTGGTATCATCCCTTCATAGCTCATCACAGAATATGTTACTGGAAAGGGGTCCCAGTTTAGACCCAAGAGAGGGTTCTCAGATCTTGGGCAGGAAAGAATTTGAGGGAAGTCCACAGAATAAAGTGAAAGCAAGTTCATTAAGAAAGTAAGGGAATAAAAGGGTGGCTACTCCACAGAGAGACCAGGTCATTCCTAAAAGCGAGAGGAGGAACATGTCTGCCTTAAGTAGGCACAATGCTTGTTTACATATGAGATAACAAAGCAAAAAGTCATGGGGAGATGTGCTCTACTACAAGGGCTTGTGACAAAGAATTGTTCCTCTTTGTGTAACTACTGTCTTTCACAAGAATCTGTATTATCTTTGAAGCAAAACTTCTTTTTTTTTTTTTGGAGACGGAGTCTCACTGCAAAACTTATTCTTAAATGAAGAATGCTTTTGTTCATAAAACAGGACATCAGGACACTTCTGGGTTTGTTAAATCCTGGGTCTGTTAAGTAAACATTATTAATTTCTTCCTTTAACTGTTAATATCCTGTGACTAAGAATGCCTCGCCTCCTAGGAATACAGCCCAGTAGGTCTCAGCCTCATTTTACCCAGCTGCTATGCAAGATGGAGTCACTCTAGTTTGAACACCTCTGACAGATCCTTTGGTATGAAAACTGCATGGCATTTCATTCCATTCAGTCACACAGTGGACAGGTCAGTTACTAGTGAAGATGCAGAACCAAAAGAATTAGTACTGCCCTGTGTGTGTGTGTGTGTGTGTGTGTGTGTGTGTGTGTGTGTGGCAGGGGGTGGGGGCACTTGTTACTGACTATAGAGCATGAAGTAAGTAGGAGAGCACTGGGTGAGGATGGGATTTGGGGAGCTGTCAGGGTAGTTATCACAGAAGTCAAGGACATGTAGGGAAGACTGGAGGAAGAGTCCAGTGTTTTATATTCACGAGTCATGGAAGAGGCAATGTGGAGCCTCTGGCTTATTAGGTGGGGTAAGTCAGGGCCATTTAGAGAAAGGAAATCGCTCCTTAGAAGAGCAAAGTTGACAATCAGATTTGTCCTACTGTTAAGAATATTAAGGGGTGGGAATAAGGAATATGGGAAGGTGTAGCTGCCCCGTCTCTGTATTCCTTAGCACTCTGTGGGTCCTGCTCATGCAGCAGTGACCGTCAAGTGTGTTAATGACTGAGTTCCTTATTGGGCTCCCCCTCTAGAATGTACATTTCTTGAAGGTGAGACCATCATCAGCACCTAGCCCAGGGCTCATGCTGCACTAAACATTCAGTAGGCATTTGGTTAATGAATGAATATATGTGGTGGATGGGCAGGGGAAGAAACAAAGCATTCATGAACACAGATGTTGGAAAGTAGAGAGAAAGCTTTGCTAATGATTTTATTTTTATCTTTTTATTATGGAAAAAGTTTAAACATTCAGAAGTGGGGAAAATGGTATAATGAATTCCTTTTTCCCTTTTTACTTATCACTCAGCCTCAACAGTGATCAACATATGGTCAATCTTGCTTCATTTATCTACCCTCTCCCTGTTGTATTATTTTGAAACAAAGCCCAGATGTCATATTATTTAATCTGTGAAATCTCAGTATGTATCTTCAAAACAGTAAAGAGACTAGCCTTTAAATAATATAACCACAATGTCATTATCACACCAGAAAACAATTGCAGAGTAATTCCTTACTGTCATGAAATATTGGTATTCAAATTTCCCTGATTGTCTTGTAAGTTCCCCCTTTCCCCATTGGTCAGTTATAATTAGAGTCCAAACAGGGACTACTCACATATTTAGCTAATAAATCTCTTAGGCCTCTTTTAGTCTATAGCAAGCTTGTCCAACCTGTGGTCTGTGGGCTGCATGTAGCCAGGACAGCTTTTTAAAATGTGGTTCAACACAAATTCATAAACTTTCTGAAAACGTTATGAGATTTTAAAATTTTAATTGTAATTAAATTAATTTTTTTTTTTAGTTCATTCATTTGCTATTGTTAGTGTTAGTGTGTTGCCCAAGACAATTCTCCTTACAGTGTGGCACAGGAAACTGAAAGATTGGCCACCCTTGGTCTATAGGTTCACCCTTCCTTTTTTTCTTGCAATTTATTTATTGAACTAACAATAAATAAATTGCATTGTGGGAATTTCTCACAGTCTGAATTTTAACTAACTACATCCCCATGTATCTAATTCATTTTTCTGTCCCTCACATTTCCTGTAAACAGGTAATGAGAACCTGAGGTTTGATCATATTTTCAGCTTTTTGGCAAGAAGGACTGTGAAGGTGAAGGGGCTGTGTGCTTCCTGCTGTGTGGCATCAGGAGGCTCCCACTGTGTGGCATCAGGAGGCACCTGCTGATGTGAAGCCCCATCAGTGAACACAGGAGTTGTGAGCCTGACCTATGTATCATCCACCTCCTTATCTGATGTTTGTGTTGTGATTTTGGCAGCCATTGATAATATTATCAGGTTAGGGGTTAGTAAACTTTTTATGTAAAGGGCCAGACAGTAAGTAGTTTTGGCTCTGAGGGCTAATATGGTCTCTGTCATTGTAGTAGGAATGTAGCCTTCAACAGTATGTGCATAAATGGGCACAAGTACATGCCTATAAAATTTCATTTACTAGATTAGATATGACCTACTGGGAATTATCTGCCAACTCCTGATCTAGATTGATTATTTTACTAAGGATTACAAGATAATACAATGCTCACATTATTGGTTGAAATGCTTTTATAAGAAGAATTTTAGCTCATCAATTATTTGATTGCTTTCAAGGCATGATAGAAAGGAAACTGCATATACAGAAAAGGCAGAATAAATTCTTGTGTCTTTCCCTTGATTATTTGTTTTCAGAATGGGTTAGTTTCCTCACATCTTCCAAAGGAGTTCATTTTGTTTTCTTAAGTATCATCATGAAATTATGGCTTTTTGACAAATTTGGTGTGTCAGACTTTCTAGACTTAGGCCCTGTGGGTACACGGGAGAAGCCCCTGGCTGGTGTTGGTTAACAGTTGCACTGCAACCATGGGGTCCTTGATGCATTCTGTGCTTCATGGCAGACCGGTTTTCATGTCTTGGTTGTACTCTTATTGTAAATTCTATGATTTTAATATTATGTACAACTGTTGGAAGGAATCAAATTTCTTGATTTGATTACAGCTTTACAATCCATGATGGTACCATTTTAAAAAAGTCTCTGTCTGCAGCTTTACAATCTATGATGGTACCATTTTAAAAAAGTTTAATTAGTCCAGGTGCAGTTTGGAGCATACCTGTAATCGCAGCACTTTGGGAGGCCGAGGCAGGAGGATTGCTTGAGGCCAGGAGTTCAAGACCAGCCTGGGCAACATAGAAAGAACCCATCTCTATGCCCTCCCCAAAAATGTTTTATTAGGTATGAAAATATGTGGTTTTCAAATTAAGAAATTTGATTCCTTCCAACAGTTGTACATAATATTAAAATTTGTACCGTTCTTTCTTGTGGCTGAATAGTACTTTACTGTGTATACCTACCACATTTTTAAATCCATTCATCTGTTGATGGCTGTTTAACTTGATTCCAAATCTTAGCTATTGTGATAGTGACCAGCTGTCTATCTTCATCTTCTGCTGTACCCTATCTCTGCTTTGGCCTAATGTATCCTGACTATCCTTGCTTTTTTTTTTTTTTTTTAATTTTTTTGAGACAGAGTCTTGGTCTTGTCATTGAGGCTGGAGTGCGGTGGCATGATCAATGCTCACTTGCAACCTCCACCTCCCAGGTTCAAGCAGTTCTCCTGCTTTAGCCTCCCAAGTAGCTGGGATTACAGGTGCCCACCACCATGCCCAACTAATTTTTGTATTTTTAGTAGAGATGGGGTTTGCTGTGCTGGCCAGGTTGGTCTCAAACTCCTGACCTAATGTGATCCACCTGCCTTGGAAAGTGCTGGGATTACAGGCGTGAGCCACCGTGCCTGGCCTGTCCTTTGCATTAGACTACTCTATAGTGTTCTTTCTCTACTTAATTTATCTTGGCTCACTACAAAAGTTTCCTGACTTTCACTTCCTTCCATGAAGGTTTTCCAGACTAACTATGACCATCTTCAAGGATACCAGTGACTAAGCTCTTTTTCTCTCAACCACAAATATTGGAATAATTTATTTATAATTTAAAAGCTTCCTGGTGGATCATGAGGTCAGGAGTTTGAGACCAGCCTGATCAACATGGTAAAACCCCATCTCTACCTGTGGTGGCAAGCGCCTGTAATCCCAGCTACTCAGGAGGCTGAGGCAGAAGAATTGCTTGAACCTGGGAGCCAGAAGTTGCAGTGAGCTGAAATTGTGCCACTGCACTCCAGCCTGGACAACAGAGTGGGACTCTATCTCAAAAAGATAAATAAAATAAAATAAATAACAACTTCCCCAAATTCATCATTTCCTGGGCTGATACTAAAGGAAGCATTGCTTTTCTGGGTTTGCCCTTTGGGAACAGAGTATTTAGAATGTCTATCACATGACAAAATTACTTATTATACAATAAATATAAAACCGTATTTCCTAACAATCTTCTTTTTATGTAAGTATCATTTTGTCTCATTTTTATTTATTTATTTATTTATTTAAATTGCATTTTAGGTTTTGGGGTACATGTGCAGAACATGCAAGACATTTGCATAGGTACACACATGGCAGTGTGTTTTGCTGCCTTCCTCCCCTTCACCCACATTTGGCATTTCTCCCCAAGCTATCCCTCCCCAGCTCCCCCCCACGCTGTCCCTCCCCTCTTCCCCCCAATAGACCCCAGTGTTTGGTACTCCCTTCCCTGTGTCCATGTGTTCTCATTTTTCATCACCCACCTATGAGTGAGAATATGCGGTATTTCATTTTCTGTTCTTGTGTCAGTTTGCTGAGAATGATGTTCTCCAGATTCATCCATGTCCCTACTACAAATGACACAAACTCATCATTTTTGATTGCTGCATAATATTCCATGGTGTATATGTGCCACGTTTTCCCAATCCAGTCTATCATCAATGGGCATTTGGGTTGGTTCCAGGTCTTTACTATTGTAAACAGTGCTGCAATGAACATTCGTGTGCATGTGTCCTTATAGTAGAACGATTTATAGTCCTTTGGATATATACCCAGTAATGGGATTGCTGGGTCAACTGGAATTTCTATTTCTAAGGCCTTGAGGAATCGCCACACTGTCTTCCACAATGGTTGAACTAGTTTACACTCCCAAAAACAGTGTAAAAGTGTTCCTATTTCTCCACATCCTCTCCAGCATCTGTTGTCTCCAGATTTTTAAATGATCACCGTTCTAACTGGCGTGAGATGGTATCTCAATGTGGTTTTGATTTGCATCTCTCTAATGACCAGTGACGATGAGCATTTTTTCATATATTTGTTGGCCTCTTGTATGTCTTCTTTTGTAAAGTGTCTGTTCATATCCTTTGCCCATTTTTGAATGGGCTTGTTTGTTTTTTTCCTGTAAATCTGTTTGAGTTCTTTGTAAATTCTGGATATCAGCCCTTTGTCAGATGGGTAGACTGCAAAAGTTTTTTTCCATCCTGTTGGTTGCCGATTCACTCTAGGCACTGTTTCTTTTGCTGTGCAGAAGCTGTGGAGTTTGATTAGGTCCCATTTGTCTATTTTGGCTTTTGTTGCCAATGCTTTTGGTGTTCTGTTCATGAAGTCCTTGCCTACTCCTATGTCCTGAATGGTTTTGCCTAGATTTCCTTCTAGGGTTTTTATGGTGCCAGATCTTATGTTTAAGTCTTGAATCCATCTGGAGTTAATTTTAGTGTAAGGTGTCAGAAAGGGGTCCAGTTTCTGCTTTCTGCACATGGCTAGCCAGTTTTCCCAACACCATTTATTGAACAGGGAATCCTTTCCCCATTGCTTGTTTTTGTCAGGTTTATCAAAGATTGTATGGTTGTAGATATGTTGTGTTGCCTCCAATGCCTCTGTTCTGTTCCATTGGTCTATATCTCTGTTTTGGTATCAGTACCATGCTGTTTTGATTACTGTAGCCTTGTAGTATAGTTTGAAATCCGGTAGTGTGATGCCCCCTGCTGTGTTCTTTTTGCTTAGAATTGACTTGGCTATGCGGGCTCTCTTTTGGTTCCATATGAAGTTCATGGTGTTTTTTTCCAGTTCTGTGAAGAAAGTCAATGGTAGCTTGATGGGGATAGCGTTGATTCTGTAAATTACTTTGGGCAGTATAGCCATTTTCACAATATTAATTCTTCCTAACCATGAACATGGAATGTTTCTCCATCTGTTTGTGTCCTCTCTTATTTCATTGAGCAGTGGTTTGTAGTTTTCCTTGAAGAGGTCCCTTACGTTCCTTGTGAGTTGTATTCCTAGGTATTTTATTCTTTTTGTAGCAATTGTGAATGGCAGTTTGTTCTTGATTTGGCTTTCTTTAAGACTGTTATTGGTGTATAGGAATGCTTGTGATTTTTGCACATTGATTTTATATCCTGAGACTTTGCTGAAGTTGCTTATCAGTTTCAGGAGTTTTTGGGCTGAGGCGATGGGGTCTTCTAGGTATATTATCATGTCGTCTGCAAATAGTGACAATTTGGCTTCCACTTTTCCTATTTGAATACCCTTTATTTCTTTTTCTTGCTTGATTGCTCTGGCTAGAACTTCCAGTACTATATTGAATAGGAGTGGTGAAAGAGGTCATCCTTGTTTAGTGCTGGATTTCGAAGGGAATGCTTCCAGTTTTTGCCCATTCAGTATGATATTGGCAGTTGGTTTGTCGTAAATAGCTTTTATTACTTTGAGATACGTTCCACTGATACCGAGTTTATTGAGGGTTTTTAGCATAAAGAGCTGTTGTATTTTGTCAAATGCCTTCTCTGCGTCAATTGAGATAATCATGTTTTGTTTTTGGTTCTGTTTATGTGGTGAATTACCTTTATAGACTTGCGTATGTTGAACCAGCCTTGCATCCCCGGGATGAATCCTACTTGATCATGATGGATAAGATTTTGATGTGCTGTTGCAATCGGCTTGCCAGTATTTTATTGAAGATTTTTGCATCTATGTTCATCATGGATATTGGCCTGAAGTTTTCTTTTCTTGTTGGGTCTCTGCCGGGTTTTGGTAACAGGATGATGTTGGTCTCATAAAATGATTTGGGAAGGATTCCCTCTTTTTGGATTATTTGGAATAGTTTCAGAAGGAATGGTACCAGTTCCTCTTTGTGTGTCTAGTAGAATTCGGCTGTGAACCCATCTGGACCTGGACTTTTTTTGTGTGGTAGGCTCTTAATTGCTGCCTCGACTTCAGACCTTGTTATTGGTCTATTCATAGTTTCGGCTTCTTCCTGGTTTAGGCTTGGGAGGACACAGGTGTCCAGGAATTTATCCATTTCTTCTAGGTTTACTAGTTTATGTGCATAGAGTTGTTTGTAATATTCTCTGATGATGGTTTGAATTTCTGTGGAATCTGTGGTGATTTCCCCTTTATCGTTTTTTATTGCATCTATTTGGTTGTTCTCTCTTTTCTTTTTTATCAGTCTAGCTAGTGGTGCATTTTGTTGATCTTTTCAAAAAACCAGCTCTTGGATTTATTGATTTTTTGAAGGGTTTTTCATGTCTCTATCTCCTTCAGTTCTGCTCTGATCTTAGTTATTTCTTGTCTTCTGCTAGGTTTTGAGTTTTTTTGATCTTGCTCCTCTAGCTCTTTCAATTTTGACGATAGGGTGTCAATTTTGGATCTCTCCATTCTCCTCATATGGGCACTTATTGCTATATATTTTCCTCTAGAGACTGCTTTAAATGTGTCCCAGAGATTCTGGCATGTTGTGTCTTCGTTCTCATTGGTTTCGAAGAACTTCTTTATTTCTGCCTTTATTTCATTGTTTATCCAGTCAACATTCAAGAGCCAGTTGTTCAGTTTCCATGAAGCTGTGCGATTCTGGGTTAATTTCTGAATTCTGAGTTCTAACTTGATTGCCCTATGGTCTGAGAGACTGTTTGTTATGATTTCCGTTGTTTTGCATTTGCTGAGGAGTGCTTTACTTCCAATTATGTGGTCAGTTTTAGAGTAGGTGTGATGTGGTGCTGAGAAGAATGTATATTCTGTGGATTTGGGGTGGAGAGTTCTGTAAATGTCTATCAGGTTTGCTTGTTCCATGTCTGAGTTCAAGCCCTGGATATCCTTGTTAATTTTCTGTCTGGTTGATCTGTCTAATATTGACAGTGGAGTGTTAAAGTCTCCCACTATTATTGTGTGGGAGTCTAAGTCTCTTTGTAAATCATTAAGAACTTGCCTTATATCCTCTGGGTGCTCCTGTATTGGGTCCATATATATTTAGGATCGTTAGCTCTTCTTGTTGGATCGATCCTTTTACCATTATGTAATGGCCTTCTTTGTCTCTTTTGATCTTTGTTGCTTTAAAGTCTATTTTATCAGAGATGAGAATTGCAACTCCTGCTTTTTTTGGCTGTCCATTTGCTTGGTAAATCTTCCTCCATCCCTTTATTTTGAGCCTTTGTGTATCCTTGCATGTGAGATGGGTTTCCTGGACACAGCACACCGATGGGTTTTGGCCTTTTATCCAATTTGCCAGTCTGTGTCTTTTGATTGGTGCATTTAGCCCATTTACATTTAGGGTTAATATTGTTATGTGTGAATTTGATACTGCCATTTTGCTGCTAGCTCGCTGTTTTGCCCGTTAGTTGATGAAGATTCTTCATTTTGTTGATGCCCTTCAGCATTTAGTGTGTTTTAGGAATGGCTGGTATTGGTTGTTCCTTTCTATGTGTAGTGCCTCTTTCAGGAGCTCTTGTAAAGCAGGCCTGGTGGTGACAAAATCTCTGAGTACTTGCTTGTTTGCAAAGGATTTTAGTTTTCCTTCACTTATGAAGCTCAGTTTGGCTGAATATGAAATTCTAGGTTGAAAGTTCTTTTCTTTAAGGATGTTGAATATTGGCCCCCACTCTCTTCTTGCTTGTAGAGTTTCTGCCAAGAGATCTGTTGTGAGTCTAATGGGCTTCCCTTTGTGGGTGACCCGACCTTTCTCTCTGGCTGCTCTTAGTATTTTCTCCTTCATTTCAACCCTGGTGAATCTGACGATTATGTGCCTTGGGGTTGCTCTTCTTGCAAAATATCTTTGTGGTGGTCTCTGTATTTCCTGGATTTGAGTGTTGGCCTGCCTTGCTAGGTTGGGGAAATTTTCCTGGATAATATTCTGAAGAGTATTTTCCAGCTTGAATTCGTTCTTTTCGTCCCCTTCTGGTACACCTATCAAACGTAGGTTAGGTCTCTTCACATAGTCCCACATTTCTTGGAGACTTTGTTCATTCCTTTTTGCATTTTTTTCTCTAATCTTGGTTTCTCATTTTATTTCATTGAGTTGATCTTCGACTTCTGATATTCTTTCTTCTGCTTGGTCAATTTGGCTGTTGAAACTTGTGCATGCTTTGCGAAGTTCTCGTGTTGTGTTTTTTAGCTCCTTCAATTCATTCATATTCCTCTCTAAATTATCCATTCTTGTTATCATTTCCTCAAATCTTTTTTCAAGGTTCTTAGTTTCTCTGCATTGATTTAGAACATGTTCTTTTAGCTCACAGAAGTTTCTCATTACCCACCTTCTGAAGTCTGATTCCGTCATTTCATCACAGTCATTCTTCATCCAGCTTTGTTCCCTTGCTGGTGAGGAGTTTTGGTCCTTTATAGGAGGCGAGGTGTTCTGGTTTCAGGTGTTTTCCTCCTTTTTGCGCTGGTTTCTTCCCATCTTTGTCTATTTATCCACCTGTCATCTGAGTAGTTGCTGACTTTTCGATTGGGTCTCTGAGTGGAGGCCCAGATTGTTGATGATGAAATATTTCTGTTACTTGGTTTTCCTTCTACCAGTCTAGCCCCTCTGCTGTATGACTGTTGAGGTCCACTCCAGGCCCTGCTTGTCTGGGGTGCACCTATAGCAGCTGCAGAACAGTGAGGGATGCTACCAGTTTCTTCTTCTGCTATCTTTGTCCCAGAATGATGCCCGCCTAATGTCAGTCTGATCAGTCCTTTTTGAGGTGACTCTGGATATACAGGGGTCAGGGAGCTGCTTGAGGAGATGGTCTGTACTTTATAGGAGCTCAAGTACTGAGCTGTGAGCTCCGTTGTTCATTCAGGGCTGTTAGGCTGCTACGTTTATGTCTGCTGCAGCAGAACTCTTAAAACCCCTTTTTTTCCTCAGATACTCTGTCTCGGGGAGTTGGGGCTTTCTTTATGAGTGTCCATTGCACTGTCCTGCCCAGCCAGGAGGCAGTCTAGTCACTATTTGCCTGCCGAGGCTCCGCCCTGCTGATGTGGGGTCCGCCCTGTTGCTGCGGGCTCCGCCGCGGGCTCTGCCCTGCTGCCATGGGCTCCGCCCTGCAGTGGAGTCTCTCTGTTATGGCGGGTTGCCTTGGCAATGGCAGGCTGCATCAGCAATGGGAGTGTATCTCAGTAGGGGTGGATTGCCTCGGTAATGGCGGATGCCCCTCCCCCACCGAGCTGTACCATCCTGGGTTCAGCTGTGCCCGCAGTGAAACTCTCCACCCGGAGCATTTCAAATTGCCGTTTTGTTTGTCCCTGTGGGGGTGAAACCCACTGAGCCTGCTCACCTGGCTCCCTGCCTCAGAGCGCCTTCCTTTTTTTTTTTTAAGTTGAACGGATGGCTCTCTCCCAGGTGTTTCAGTTGCCCGCTGTTAGAGCACCGGGATCTGTGTGATTTCCCATGCAGCGAGCCACTGCGCTGGCTCAAACGCCATTTCCCAGGAATCTCCTGGTCTGGCTCACTGTCCAAGTCCTATTTAATCAGATGGATACGCTAATCCGCCCTCCCAAATCTCAGATTGCTGGTTTAGCAGGGCACCCGGGCCAGTGTGTTTTGTGCGGATTGTTGCAGAGTGCTGCTGTGCTGTGGCGCTGGCCGAAGCAGCCGCAACAGCCAAAACGGCTGCGTTTGCATCCTGTGTCTCTCCTACACCTGGGATTTTCCCCGTTCTGTGGGCAACAAAGATCCGTCTGGAAATGCGGCTTTGACTCACCCTCTGAGCATTCACTGAGAGCTGCACTCCTGAGTTGTTCTTACCGCACCATCTTGAATCCTCCTTCCATTTTGTCTCATTTAAAAAACGCTGCAGGCTTTCACTTTATCCTAATCTTCACAGTGAATATATGTCAATCAATAATGCCACATTATGCAGCTGTATTGCAAAGCAACACATTCATTAAGATTGATTCTAAAAGGCCTATTGAGAAAAGCCACTTGGGGCAAATAAATTTAATAAAATTTAATCTATAGTTCTTTTTCTTCTTGTCCAGCTTGGATTAAGGCATGTATTAAATGTGGTAGGATATAGAAAGTGTTTCTATTTCCTTTAAAAATCTTTTTGCCCATTATTAATTGAGGCATTTTATTAATTGGATTGGTGACATTTCTGCTGAGAGTACCGTTAGACCTTGATGAACAGAAATCGACTTCATCTCATGAGGTGTTGTAGCCATTTTTATTAATGCTGGAGAAGAGATGGTATATTATTTAGAATTATGGAAAGTGAGCAAAACATTTTGGTTTGTGGCTTTGTTTTTATTTCAGGTTAATATTATAAAAATAATACCTTTCTAGCTTTAACTATATTTATAATTTTTAGAACATTGTGAATACTTAGATATTGTAGTGATAACCATCTTGCTTATTATGTAAAGAAACAGTTGTAGAAAATTTAAAAGCCTTAAGGATAAAGGATACTTCTTCAGGTTGTATCTGGACATTTACAGAGAAACAATCCTATGGAAATTTGATTCTCTGAATTTTATTAATAGATACCTTTGGTGAGCCTAAACCTGGCCTGAATGTGGACAAATATCTATCAAATTGGAGATTTTAAATGATGAAGAAGAATAATGGAATTCTTTCATTTTTTCAACATATATTGAGAACTTCCTAGATGCTATGACTTACAAATCTTTTTACATCCTTATTTTCCATGTTTATAGATTTCTTGGGAAGTTCAGCCAATTTGATATTTTTATGGACATGTTGGAGTATTAAATTTATAATCTGAAAACATACATTATAAAATGTATAGCATTCAAGAATATTTATTAAGACAAAGTGCTGACTTCACACACTCAGAAGGGTGTGGTATACCATTTACAGATTGGAAGAGGTGGGAGGAGTCTTGGAGACATTTCAGTATATTTATATGGCAAGTATTTATTGAGTATCTACTCCATGCAGGCTTGTGATAGGTACTTTAGAATGGTAAGCAACATATTAGTGGTTCTTATTTTTACATTGTAATAGTAGAAATTTAGGACAAACAAATTAGTTAAATTGGGCTTCTTGAAATTTGTTGAAGGAAGTAAAGAGAGTGCCATAATAGAAAATAAGGCATAAAGTATTTTGAAAATGAGTAATTGGGGAGGACTTCCTTGAGGAGTTTATATTGAGATCTGCTATGGTTTTGGTTATTTGTCCCTTCCAGACCATGTTGAAATTTGATCAGATCTTTCATGATCTTCTTTGGGGGTGAATGAATTCTTATTCTGTTAGTTCCCTTGAGCACTCACTGTTAAAAAGAGCCTGGCATCTCCCCGTTTCTGGCTTCCTGTCTTGCCATGTGATCTCTGCACACATCAGCTCCTTTACATTTCTTCCCACAAATAGAAGCAGCCTGAGACCCTCATCAGGTGCACATGTCCAGTCCCGAACTTTCCAGCCAGCCAGAATGGAGAATCAAATAAACCTCTTTTCTTTATAAGTTACTCAGCATCAAGGTATTTCTTTATAGTAGCACAAAATGGACTAAGAAGATCTCTAAGAAGGGATGAGATTAGAATGACATTTCACTTGAACAGATAGCCTAAAGCATGAAAGACTTTAGACTGTTTATGGAAGTTAGCAAAGGCCAGTGTGGCAGGAAAACATTGTGAGCAGTGGTTCAAGACAGGGTTGGAGGGAAGGCAGAGGCCAGATCATACAGTACCTTGCTGTGTAGAGTTTGGATTTTAATCTCTATGTAACGAAAAACGATTTAAGTGTCATAAACAGATGATAAATGTAATTCCATTTACATTTTAAGAAGCTTACTTTGGTCATTGCAATGAAAATTTATAGTGGAGCAAGATTAGAAGATAAATTAGAGAGTTCTGCAATGAACAAGGTCAAAGCCTGGATTAGGATGTTGATGATGATGAAATTGGAAGATTGGAAACATACTTTGGTTGAATTGACTGACTTGCCAATGGATTGGACATGAGGACTGAGGTATAATGTAGAACCAAAGGTGACTCCTAGTTTTTGAAAAACTGAGAGAATGGTGGTGCCATTTATTAAAATGTGGGAAACTGCAGGAAACAATTGGGTGGTAGAGAGAGGTGAGGATGGAAACTTGTGTTAGACCTGTTAAATTTGAAATGTTTGTGTTAATACAAGTGGAGGTGCTCTAGGCACTCTGTAACTCAGAGGGAAAGGATAGGCTGCAGACACAAACTGAGAGGCAGTCATCATGTCACGGTATTCAAAGCTACTGGAGGAGATGAAACAATCCGAGGGAAAGAGTGCAAGCAAGGGCTAGGGAGTTCCAACATTTAGGGATTTGGTAGAAGAGGAGCTGGCAGAGAAGATTGAGAATAGTGGTCAGTGAACTAGGAAGAAAACTGAGAGAATATGATGTCATGGAACCCATGAGAATAGATAGTTTCAGGAGTAAGGGTTGTAGTCACTGGGAAGAAGGTGGAGGACAGGTGAGACAAGATAAGGGCAGAAAAGGATGCATTTGCCTTTACAATCAGCCTCTGCTTTCAGGAACCTTGTCTTCATTGTCTTTGCATCCCCAGCATCTTGTACATGGCATGACATTTAATAGACATTAAGTAAATGCTTGCTGAATAATTAAGTGAAAGTGATAATATCAGAAGAGAGCTATGTCATGGGTCCATCAAGAATTAAAACCTAACCTAACCAGATGCAGTGGCTCATGTCTGTAATCCCAGCACGTTGGGAGGCCAAGGCAGGAGGATTGCTCGAGGCCAGGAGTGTGAGACCAGTCTGGACAATATACCAAAATTCTGTCTTTACAAAAAACAAACAAAACCCCGAGCTCAACTATTGCTCTTTTAAGTAAGTTCTATCACAGTTGAAGATGACTTTTCTGTCAATCACTATTGATGGACAGTTGGTGATTTTCAGCCATGGCTTTGGGAGTATAATCATGTACTTTTTTGACCAATAAATCTGTTACTTCTGTCTTCTAAAAGAAAACCAATTACAAAAAATTAAAAGTTGTTTGGAGGGAGTGTGTGCGTGTGTGTGCGCGCGCGTGCACGTGTGTATGTGTGGTATCCTGTATCAGTTCCATTTAGTGAAATAGGCATCAAAATCATCTACCTAAATTTGAAATTGTAGAAATGGTACATATAACCTATGCTAATTTCTTTAGACTTTTTAGTTTTTCTTGATAAGGTTAGAGAGTTTTATTAAACTTTGGCCGAGGGAAATTACGAAGGAAGAAGTTAAAAGGAAAGAAGTTTGTCTAATGAAAGAGGATTCAGTCATTTTTAATAATGTAATTTTCAGGCCATATTCTTATTAACCATGATTTTAAATTATATCTTTGTTTGCCTCTTCCAAATAAAGAGTAAGGTACTAAGCAAAAAATCTAAATTTACAAGCTTTATATATTACTTCTTAGTGTTCATATACATAATATAAATATAAGAGAATGACATTTCCCTCTCAACTCATCAGGTAGTATAAATTATTAGAATATTGGCAAATTGTGCTTTACTTACTATCTGCTCTATCTGTAGATGGAAAACCTGTGATACTATGTTCAATGAATAGTCTCTGTACCTCCAATTTAGAATGCTGAAGTACCATATCAATGGATCCATTATTTCTGAATTTCTAGTCGCATCCATATAGTGCTTATTTATGTAAAATATTTGTACCTAAACAATTTCATTGAATCCTCACAATCAGTTTGTGAGGCAGGTTAGTCCAAGATCACAGTGTCAGAGCCAGACCAAATCACGGTCTCCTGACTCTAGATGCTAGGTGCTTCCGTTTTAAGACTGCCTGCAAGAGATGGTCATACTTCTGGTTGCACATCCAGGGTCTTGAAGAAGAAAGCAGATGTGGATACCTAAGTATAGGGAGTACCAGTTTTTTTCTCTGTTATTGCTGAACATTTATTGGTTTAAAACTGCTGGCAGGCCTGGGAGGGGTGGCTCACGCCTGTAATCCCAGCACTTTGGGAGACCGAGGTGGGTGGATCACCAGTTCAGGAGTTCGAGACCTTCCCGGCCATGGTGCAATCCTGTCTCTACTAAAATACAAAAAAATTGGCTGGGCGTAGTGGCATGTGCCTGTAGTCCCAGCCACTTAGGAGGCTGAGGCAGGGGAATTGTTTGAACCTGGGAGACGGATGTTGAAGTGAGCTGAGATCATGGTACTGTACTCCAGCCTGGCAACAGAGCAAGAATCCATCTCAAAAAAAAAAAAAAAAAAAAGGCTGGCAAACAGCACAGCATTAATCACAACTCCATATATAAAAATCATGGCCTCTCTTCCAAAACTAATAACTTAGATTGCTAGGTCATTAACTTGGCTGTATCCTAATAAATAGATTATGACTCCATCAAATTAAATTGCTTGTTCTTGAAGGAGGGGGGAAGTAAGAGTTTCAATTGTTGAGGGAGGCTTTCTGGAATTGCTCTTTATGCTGCCAAACAACCATTAGGGGTTATGGGTATTGTGGGTTGAATTATTCTAGAGTCAGCTGATGGTCCTTCAAGAATGAGCACTTGGGATTTGTTGAGCCTATTCTTTTTAGGGTTTTTGAGTTGGAGTCTTTTATTATAGCGAGAAGGATTGTTTTTAATGAAAGGCATAGTAAAACCCTTAATTTCGAGACCATCATCTCTACAAAGTTCAAATATTATTATTAATGTTCCTTAAGGGATAACTGTGATAATTGGGACTGAGGCCAGCATATTATTGTTAGTAATTATTAACAGTAATGTGAGTCTTTCAAGCTCTAACTAGAAGTCAGTTTCTGAATCGCTAGGTGGAAAAACTGGACTTCATTGGAGGTAGATGCCACATGTGTGGTTTAAGCTTAATTTGGGACTCAGGCTTTATAAATAATGAGGTTAGGAGCATAGGGTTTTATGAATGAGCAATTGGGTGTCAGAGAGATGGCAAGTGTGTATATTTTATCAATAGCTGAGTATAAAAACCAATGTTCTGCCTTGATACTCACAAAGAAAAATGATGCTACAAGTGCAAGAATCTCTCATATGTTTTCGAAGATAGAGTTATTAGTCAAAGAATTTAAGGCATCATAAAAACTGATGATCAAGAAATGAAAGTGTTTGAAAAATGATGCTCCATTTTGCACAAAAATAAATTGAACATTGAAGCAGGTATTTAGCACCATTTCTAAAAACAGAAACCATAGATAATGAAAATGACAATACCTTAACTTGTATCAGTTTTCTTGTTACAGAGCCCTTTAAAATATATTATCTTATCATCTAGATAAGATAACATTTATTTTCCCGGATGGGAGGAGTATTCTGGAAATGAGAGTTGAAATTTGACAGTTGTCTTTTTATAAGGGGAAAAATATAATCTCTCCTGTTGATGCCAAATTAAAATGGTTGATAGATTCCATGAGAATGATTTAGGCTATGTGAAACCATATATGAATTATTTTGAAGAGGCCAGGTGAGGTGACTCATGCTTATAATCTAGCACTTTGGGAGGCTGAGGTGGGTGGATCACCTGAGGTCAGGGTTCGAGATCAGCTTGGTCAACATGGTGAAACCCCATCTCTACTAAAAATACAAAAATTATCCAGGCGTGGTGGTGCACACCTGTAATCCCAGCGACACAGAAAGCTGAGGAAGGAGAATCGCTTGAACCCAGGAGGTGGAGGTTGCAGTGAGCTGAGATTGCACCACTGCACTCCAGTCTGTGTGAGGGAGAGAGACTCTATCTCAAAAAAAAAAAAAAAAAAATTGAAGAACTGAAGCTTACCTTAAGACCTATACAATTAAGTCATATGGACAATGAAGGAATACACAGCATAGAGCCCTGGATAGACAAATAGTAGGATCACAGTAACAACTCTGTTTTTTTTTTTTTTTTTGCAGCTCAACTATATCTTGACTTTTTTTGTTCTGAGTTTTCATATAATCTTAGGAAAGATACTTAACTTTGAAGGATGTTCATATGCCTATTATGTGGGAATTGTAATTTCCCCTTACTGTAGTAGAGGTTATGCAGTGTTTCCAAAATTTTTTAGCTTTTTAAAAAGACTTGAATTAATAGAAGTTATTATAATACAAATTATTAAAATTTATGCATGGAAGAATACATAGAAACTGTATTTTGACCAATAGTATCTAAAACAAAACTTGCAAGATCTATGGATTGGACAGCTTCAAAGTTCATAAAAGAGTCTTCCAGGTAGGCATGTAACTCATTGATAAATGAGACAATTTCTTTGGACAGAGATTGGCTTTGGATTAGTTTGGAAAGAAATAGTTTAGCATGTTATTTTGGCTATCTATTGTTACAAAACCACCTCAAAACTAGTGGCTGGAAACAACAGCCATTTTATTTGTTCATGAGTCTGTGGCTCAGCTTTTCTACTGGGCTCAGTGGGGCACATTGTTCAGCTGCTCTTTCATGGGGCCACTCATTCAAATGGGTGTTGTCTCTGGTGGTTAGTTGAGGCTGGATAGTCTCTAATGGTCTCACTCACATGACTGGCATTGGTGCTGGCTTTTATCTGGGCCTTTCTCTCTGTGGTTTCTCATCTTCCAAGAGGCTAGCCTGGACTTCTTTGATAGTGGCTTCAGAATTCCGAGAGAGCAAGAGCAGAAGCTTCAAAACATCCTTAGGTCACAAATTTGCTTCAAACTCTTAATGTTTGTCAAAGCAAGTCACAAGGCCAAGATTTAAGAGGTGGAGAAAAACAGATTCCTCTTCCTGTTATCAGATGAAAAGGTCACATTGTAGAAGGTGGTTTATACAGGGCTGTGGAGAATTATTACATCCATATTTGCAGACAAGCTGCCACACATGACAGGGGCTAGGGCAAAGAATATTTAGATAAGATGGTCTATTAATAAATTTAAAAATTTGAAATAGAAGAGTTACATCATGAAAAAGTGGGGAGGAAGACCCCAAAACAGTTCAAGATCCAAACAGCAAAGGCTCAAGACAATCTACTAAAAAAACACAAGTGTTTTTAAAATGTAAAAATATAAAGAATTATTATCTAATGGATTTTGGATTTAATTAGTATATAGAAATACAGCTCTCCAAATTAAAAGGTAGAACTTGAGGGCTGGGCGCAGTGGCTCATGCCTGTAATCCCAGCACTTTGGGAGGCCGAGGCAGGTGGATCACGAGAGATCAAGACCATCCTGGTCAACATGGTGAAACCCCGTCTCTACTAAAAATACAAAAAATCAGCTGGGCATGGTGGCACGTGCCTGTAATCCCAGCTACTCAGGAGGCTGAGGCAGGAGAATTGCCTGAACCCAGGAGGCGGAGGTTGCAGTGAGACAAGGTCACACCATTGCACTCCAGCCTGGGCAACAAGAGCGAAACTCCGTCTCAATAGAAAAAAAAAAAAAAGATAGAACTTGAAAGGCATTGCTTAGGAAAGATAGCCAAAGGCAAAGGAAAATGATTCTCAAACACTTAAGTGTTCAGTTTATGGATTCTTAGAATGAGATAGTTTGCAATAGTGAAAGTAAAACAAAATAATGTGCCAAATGGAGACTTCTAAAAGTAAATTACTTACCATGAAGAAGTTATGAACGTAGGGATGAATATCAATTTGGTATATATCTTTATGTGATAGTCACTGAACAAGATTAGTATTGCCTATGTTCTCCCCAAATTAAACTTTTATCACAAATTTCCATGTTTCCCATGTAGGTAAATACTGGGGAAAAATACTCTAGGAATTACAGTTGGCAGGGATTCTTGAAAGATAGCAAAATAAGTGGCTTTCTATCTTGATCTCTTAATTGTACTCTATCTGCCTTTCCGGATCCCAACTACTCCTGGAGCCAGCAGACCCTGAGTGCAGGTGAAACCCCAAACTTTGTGAAAGTTGAGGATGGGGAGTGGGGAGAGGATGGGGGCTTCCTTCATAGGTTGGGCTGGTACTAAGGGCTGGCATCCATTGGATAAATCCCATCAGAGGGTCATGATGCATTGGATACTATGACGAGCTTGACCTACAGAGGTGGGGACTCCTGGGAGGAAAACTGAAACTCACCCTCACCCCATGGCATGTGTTTGTGTTGTGTGTGTTCCACAAGAGACCAAGGAGAAAATCAACAGTTGGGGGTGTCCTTTGGAGCAGGAGGCCTTGGAAGTGTCCTGGAAGCCTACCTGCTGTCACATTGCTAGATCACAAGAGAAGAGACTATTTTGCTTCCCCCTACTCATAGAACTTCAGTTCCATGGGTTCTTCAACAATCAGACCTGAACCCCAGTGATATAACAAAGAAAAATATTGGCACTGCAACTAAAGGGAAGACAGTCTACAAGAACAGACAGAACTCACGCTGAATGTGATAGAGCGGCAGCCAGAGACAGATGACAAACTGACAAAAAATAGAAAGAGCACATTAGGAGATACAGATGCAGCACAAGAAGACTTTCTAGAGATGAAATGCATGATTCCCCCATCAAACATTTTAGTAAATGAACTGAAGGTGATGATGAGCATTCTTGAGGCTTGAATTGGTAGCTTAGTTGGTCAAGTAGAAGAATATGAAAATACAGATAAAAACATAAAGGAATGGAAATCACAAAAGAAAATAGATCCAGGATATATAACATGTGAGTAACAAGAGAGCCAGAAAGAGAAAAAGGAACAGATGGAAGAAAGGCAGTAATTAAATAAATAAAAGAAACAAATTTTTTGAGTTTAAAAATCAGGACTTGAATCTGTAAATTCAAATGGCTTATTAAGTTCTAGGCAAAATTTATAAAAAAGAAAAGACACCTCTGGATTTATTGGAAAAGTCCTTGAAATATCAAGAATAAGAAGCAAAATATTAGAAACTTCTAGACAGAGAGAGCAAATTACTTGCCATGAAGAAGTATCAGACTAGCAGCAGATTTCTCATCCATGACACAGAAAACTTAGAAATAGTAATTTCAGCAGACCATGAAGATGTTACCAAAATACCAAGGGTTTGGCCTAGGCCCTACTTGCTCGCTGCACAGAAAGCCAATCACTGAGACAATGAGTATTGCCAAGGAAGAAGCCTTTAATTGGGTACTGTGGCTGAGGAGATTTGCGATTCTTCTCAAATCCATCTCTCTGACAGACTAAAACCAGGGTTTTATATAACAAGGAAGAAATGCAACCATGTGTAAGAAAACAGGAACTAGAGAGGGGCAAGGAAGCGGTCATGATGAATGAGGGGCCCCTCATCTGGTGTGGTGATCTGGTGAGTTTCAGTTCTTTGATACTATTTTTGAGAGGCCTGAAAGTCCTCTGCTGAGGAAGGAGCTCAGATAAAACAAATATAAGTTATAAGCTTTAAGGCAAGAAAGGGCAATCTAGGTTTATAAAAAAAAAAAAAAAAAAAGAATAGTCTATGGGACTATTGGGTTGGTTTCAGAGAGAAAAAGACAGCAGCCAGCAGCCTGAAAATCCCATGCATTTCCCTGTCAGGAGGAAATTTATTACTATGTAAGAATTCAGAAGTATCATCATCTATTTTCTGAAAAAATAATAATACCAAACAAAAAATAACTCAACAAAAAGTTAATGAGAAACACAGACCTTGAGATGAAGGAAGCTAACAAAAGGGATATATTTGGAATTTTTAATCAATTAAATCAAGTGAGAAGGAAAGAATGAGTTAATATATAACAGTCTTTACATTAAATGTGAATGAACTTAGAAAAATAACAAATTTTAAAAATTCATTAAACGTTTTAATGGGAAAATTGTCAGACTGAGTTAAAATTCAAAACCCAGGTCAGGCACAGTGGCTCATACCTGTAATCCCAGCATTTTGGGAGCCCAAGGTAGGTGGATCACTTGAGTCCAGGAGTTTGGGACCAGCCTGGGAAACATGGCAAAACCCTGTCTCTACTAAAAATGGAAAAATTAGCTAAGCATGGTGGTGCACACCTTTGATCCCAGCTACTCCAGGGCCTGAGGCAGGAAGATTGCTTGACCTGCACTGAGAAGGTTGCAGTGAGTCAACATCACGCCACTACACTCCAGCCTGGGTGACAGATCAGGAACCTGTCCCTGTTCCCCATCTCCCCCAGAAAAGTAAAACCAAGTAGTATGCTGGTTTTTGTGTGTGTGTGCATGCGTGTGTGTTTTCAGACATGCTCTCTCTGTTGCCCAGACTGGAGTGCAGTGGTACAATCACAGCTTACTGCTGCCTCAACCTCCTGGGCTCAAGTGATCCTCTCACCTCAGCCTTCTGAGTAGCTGGGACCACAGGTGTGCACCAACATGCCTGGCAAATTTTTGTCTGTTTTGTAGAGACAGACTTTTGCCTTGTTGCCTAGGCTGGGCTCCAACTCTTGGGCTCAAGCGATCTACCCGTCTTGGCCTCCCAAACTGCTGGGATTATACGTTGTGCACCATGTCCCTGGCAGCTATTTCTAAGAAACATTTGAAATAAAGTAATGGAAAATGGAATGGAAAGGGTGCACATACATCCCAAGCAAACGCAGAGTCAGTAGAACTAGCAATGTAAGCTTCAGATAAGGTATAAAGCTTGGTATTTAAGGGAAAGCCATACAGAGAATAAGGAAAGACATTATATAATGACAAAGAGGCAGGGTTTATGAAGAAAATAAAGCTATCTGTGTAGGCTACTAACTCTGTGAAACAGAACTGTCAGAAATGCAAATATATTTATGATGAGACACTTAAATAAATCTCTCTCACCTGTTTCAACCTGTCATAACCTTGCACATACCTTGGTGATTCAGAAACTGATAAAGTTAGGTTTAATAGATATTCTAGAACCACACAGAATGTTTCTTTCTAGATAACTTAGAAAAATGATCACATACTTGACCACAAAGAGTACCATAATAAATTAAAAGGAAGAGATTTTCTTTTAACCTGTTTGAAACTAGCCCACATGCTATAACCAGATTACGACATTGAGGCCAGCTTCAGTGTTAGTTTTCCTCCTTTTACGACCACCGAGAGGAAGAGATTTTTTTATAGATTTTGTTCCCTGATCATAATACCTTACTATTATGAATAACATAAAGTAATAAAGAAGAAACTTTATTTAGAAATTTAAGAAAACTCTATATAACCTTCTTAAAATTTATTAATTTTTTTTTTTTAAAATAGAGAGAGGGTCTCACTATATTACCCTGGCTAGTCTCAAACTCCTAGGCTCAAGTGACCCTCCACCCTCGGCCTCCTGAAGTGTTGGGATTATAGGCGTGAGCCACAGTGCCTTGCCCTATGTAACCTTTATATCAAAGGAGAAATCAAAAGTCAAATCACAAGCCATTTGGAAATCAATACAAGGTACACAATCTATTCCACAAGCAATGGAATAGAGAGAAAGCTGTATCTATAGTCTTTAGATATTTTTAGTATTTAAGCATAAAGATAAAGTGTATTCTTAGTATGAATTGGGAGAAAACAAAACAAACAGCAATAAATTAGGGGGACTAATAAAGATAAAAGCTGAAATTAATAAAATTAAAGTAACAGAAAGGATAAACACATATATTAGCTGGTCTTTGAAAAGCACAGTAAAATAGTTTGATTAGGAAATTAATAAGGAGTAAAACAAGTTAGAAGACTGTAAGTGAGAAAAGAAACAACCAGAGGGGCAGAGGGGATGCAAAGAAGGTAACAGAGTCCGCTGAGCTCTATGGGAATGAATTTGAAAAATGAGAAGAAATGTATTTTTCCTTTGTCAAATGTAAATGTCTAAATTTAACCTGGGAAGAAATGGAACATTTGAATAGGACAGTAACACTAAAAGAGATCGAAAAATGATTAAAGATCTACTATTGAAAATTACAATGGAATCATATGAAATTAGTTGAGTTTTATGTAACTTAAAGAACATATAACTTTATCAGCATTTAAACTGTTCCAGAAAATGAAAACCTCCTGTTTCACTTATAATATAAGCATACTTTTAATGCTGAAACCTAACAGAGCACAAAAAAATCTAGAGACCAATTTAATTTTGAATACAGTTGCAAAATGTCTAAATAAAATATTAGCAGATAGAACCCATAACTGTATTTGAGGACCCAACTGTGACCAAGTAGGGTTTATTCCAAGAATATAAAAGTCAAAATTTATCAGTGCAGTTTATTACATGATGTATTTAAAGGCAGAAAATCATATGATCACATCAATAGATGCTACAAAAGCATTTAACAAAATGTACAGATACTGGTAATAAAAAGTATCAGAAGAATGGAAAGAAACCAAGGGGTTTCTTTGCCTTAGACTGGCAAAACTTGAAAGTTCAATAACTATTGCTATTCAGGAGAAAGAATACTAGTATCACTAGTTGAATGTGTGTTATAGCCTTTTTGGAAAGCAATCTGGCAAAATAGATTACAAGTAGTATCTGTTTGACCCAGAAATTCTGTTCCTTGTTCTCCTAAAGAAATAAAAGCACCCACATGTAAGGATATATATCACAAGGTTGTGTTCAGCATTACTGTTTGTGTTGGGGGAAAAATGGAGACAAATATGCCCACCAGGAGAGGAATGGTTGGATATATTACAATACATCCAAATGGTGAAATATCATGCAGCCATTATAAATGGAATTTAGGGCTATCTCAGTTGAATGAGCTATTTTTGAGTAGGAAAAGCAAGATGCAGAAAACTTGGTATGATACTAATAAAAAACAAGAAAAAGATTGTGTTTATTTGTGTCTTTAAAATCATATGTGGATAGAGAAATACAGATGCTTTTCAACTTATGACAGGGTCACATCCCAATAAACTCTCTGGAAGTTGAAAATACTTAAGTTGAAAGAAAATGCATTTAATATACCTAACCTACCAAGCATCGTATCTTAGCAAAGCCTACCTTAAACGTGTTTAGGACACTTGCATTGACCTATTATTGGGCAAAATCATCTAACACAAAGCTTATTTTATAATTGATACAGAAAGGGGGCAGGGAAGTGCTGGGTAGAGAAGGACATGGTCCCTGGCTAGGGCTCCATCCCCAGACCTGTCACAGACCTAGGTGAGGACAGGCATGCCTGCCTTCACACCCAACTGTTGTATTTCCCAAGACCACCCTGGCCCATCACATTCCCATCCTGTACCTATAAAAACCCTGAGACACACAAGTGGGTGGATGCTGAGAGGAATGCCACAGGGCAAGACCACACTGACAGATGCTGGCAGGCTGGCAGTCCAGGGGCCGGTGGAATGACATGGAGTTTGGCCAGGGCAGTCAGAGGAGAGTCCAGGCCACTGAGTTGCCTGATTCCAGCGGAAAACCATCGTCCCACTCCATGTCCCTTCTGGCTCTCCAGCCATCCCCTGAGAACTTCCACTCAAACCTTGCTGTCATTCTCTGAGCCCACGTGTGATCCCATTCTTCTGGTATACCAAGGCCATTTTCCACTATTTCAGGAAGAAATACTTGTGTTGGCTGCATTTCCAGGGATGCTACCAGAGTTCAAGGCTGTCACCTGGTCCTGCCCGGAAGAGCCATTCTTGGAGGCAGGACTTGAAGGCTTTCCTGCTGATGGAATAGGTTTGCTGGAGTTGACCTTGGCATTAGAGTAGGCATATTTTTTATTGGATATTTGAATATTGAGTATTTTCTTTGCATGCTACTGAGAAGTCTCATATAAATTTTTATAAATATGAACATTATAATCACATAACACTCTATCTTAGCATACTCAGTAATCTGATAAGAGTATTTCTGTAACAAAAGAAAGCTTTGTTTCAAATAATAGCCTCTATTGTCAAGGAAATAATTTAGATTCACATAATTATCAGCTAGAAATTGTGGCTGGCCCAACATAGAGTGTTACTGCTACTCTTCTAATGGCTGGAAGCTTGGTACAGGAAGTGGGAATGTGACCTGCTGACTGTCAAATGCTGATGTTCTAATGTGTTCTCACGTATGCATAAACACTCATGTGTCTACTCTAGCTTTCTGTGCCTCTAGATGTAATTTTGCCTGGTTATCTTCATTGGATGTTTTACTTTTTTTCTGATGTCTTTATGTATGTGTTTACATACTTTCTTTTCCTTTTTCACATGACTCCACATACCTCAATCCTTTCTCTGGCAATGGGGACAGATACTGCTGCTAACCTTACTGGGCCATCAGCTTTCTAACCTCTGGATTCAGGAGGACATTAAGGCTTGGTGGGGGTGTGGCTGCCAAGAACACATGACATGTTCCATTTGGGTGGGCCTAGGTCTGTGTGTGGCCACCAGGGGTACTGTTGTAGGAGCCTGTGTTCAGCAGGGAATGAATGGGAGCTTTCCAGGTGAACAGATCACTAGTGTACTGCCAAGGGCTAGGGACTGTCCCATAAAGGGAGCTAGGATTGGGTGTTGTGACCAGGATAGAACTTCTTCCTATTCTTTGACTGTCATCCTGAAGATGTCCTTCTCACAGGAGGAAGAAACACAAGCCTTGTGGAATTGTGAGCAGGACATGGTCATGTTTTACAGTGAGATGGGCATGTGTATCCTGAATGGGATCAGGATGAGGAATGAGGAAAATCATTACGGCACATGGAAGGAAAGGAGAGAGAAGAGTTGATGTTTGTCTGTATATCTTTTTTGTGTGTGTGTTAGGCTGGATACATAGAGATTGGTTCATGGTACCAGTTTTGAAATACAGGCATACATGCACAGTAAACTGTACTTAAAAAATCCTACCCACATTTTGGCTACCAGAGATTCTATGGACTGACTTCTTTTTGCCACTGCTACCCATTATACATTCTCATAGAATAGGAAATCAATTAAAAATTAAAGTCTTAAATTGAAATAAAGGTAATATGTATTAACAAGTCAACTATTCATGATTTTTAAAGTTATCTAAATTCAGCTACCCACTGCCTTTCTCTGTTAGTGCAGTACGATCCACAGCAAATTAAATGTCTAGCACAGCTACTCTCTGCCCTCAGAACTGTTATGGCAACTTTCTGCTATTACTGCTTGGAGGTGTGCTCAGAAATTCAAATATATTTTGATATTTCTCTAAGTCAAACATAATTTAAGGTGAATCAATACTAAAAATACCATATATATTAAAGCTAATTAAAAATAATTTGGAAATTTTCTATATTACTGCTCCTTCCATTAGTACTGAAATTGAGAACTGACTGTGCATATGAAACCAACCTTCAGCCATTTGTCCAAAGCTGGAAATGACCAGTAATAGTAATAATAGTAATGGTTAGGACTGTAGATTATATTACACTTTCCTTTTACTACAGAAAGAGTTTACGTGAAATAAAGTAGATGAGTAAGTGAATGTTGAATGTTTCTTGATAACCATGCACAAGTGATTTCTTCATTTCTAGAGACATAGTTATGCATATTTTATCTGTGTTTACTTCTCTTTCTTGGGACTTAGACTTGACTTGTTTGTAATGCTTATATTGGGTGTTACATGCCTCATTCTTCCTTTAGTGAATGTATATGCACAGCTAATTAAAAATAATTTGGAAATTTTCTAGACTGGTAGTTTTCAAGACTGGTATTGAAACAAAAAATTGAAATGGAATAGTTAAACAATAAAGACACTTATGTAACAGATTTCTTTACACTGAGAAGGTGAGAACAGTCTGCTCTACTTAAATATGCTCTCATCTCTATCAAAGCACTCTCTGAAAACACATTTTTAACATTCGTCCTTAATATTCCCTTTTGTGTATTCCTAAGCACTATTGATGGTACTTAGACACCTGGTATTTACACCAACAATACTCTGAATTAGTCTTGTATTTCTGATACATGTCCCATTCTATTTCCAGAGGCAAAAATTTGTTACAAGTTTCAGAGTGAAAATCTCTTGTATCTAGACTGAAGTATGTTCTTGAGTACATAGCTAGCTCTATACTGTCCTTTATACCCATTAGGATTCTTAACTCCTTTTTCACTATCCTGCTTGTAGACTGAAACAGCTAAGCATGGAGATAACACTTTTCTGTTCTGGGGACAAAAGCGTGTGAAAAGCTGAAGGGGATTTCACCTTCGAAGTCTATTGCTTCTAATCCTTGAAGCTCAGAAAATTCCATAAAACACTTTTCAGAAACACCTTTTCAATGAACTGTTCATTACATTAGAATCTCTCTTCTTCTTTACAGACCCTTCCTGTGGCCTTTATAAATATGCATTTGAGACAGAGTTATATGCAGAAGTTGAAAATGCCTGGAAGATTTCTGGTTTCTTTCACTGCTTTTCCTGCCTTTTTGTGTCGCTGCCAGATTTGGATGATATAATATTCAGAGGGGCACCTTAATCAAAGCCATTCTTCAACAAGACACACCTGGCAGAAAATAGCCCACGTAATTCAAGATGGCCAGTCAACCTCCCGAAGACACTGCAGAGTCTCAGGCCTCTGATGAGCTCGAGTGCAAGATCTGTTACAATCGTTACAATCTGAAACAGAGGAAACCCAAAGTGCTGGAGTGTTGTCATAGGGTTTGTGCCAAATGCCTCTATAAGATCATCGACTTTGGGGACTCCCCACAAGGTGTCATTGTCTGTCCTTTCTGCAGGTTTGAGACGTGCCTGCCAGATGATGAAGTTAGTAGTCTGCCGGATGACAACAATATCCTCGTAAACTTGACTTGTGGAGGCAAAGGGAAGAAGTGCCTGCCAGAGAACCCCACGGAGCTGTTGCTCACCCCCAAGAGGCTGGCCTCTCTGGTCAGTCCTTCTCACACGTCCTCCAACTGCTTGGTCATAACCATCATGGAGGTGCAGAGAGAGAGCTCCCCATCCCTGAGCTCCACTCCTGTGGTAGAATTTTATAGGCCTGCAAGCTTCGACTCTGTCACCACTGTGTCACACAACTGGACTGTGTGGAACTGCACATCCCTGCTGTTTCAGACATCCATCCGGGTGTTGGTGTGGTTGCTAGGTTTGCTGTACTTCAGCTCCTTACCCTTAGGAATCTACTTACTGGTGTCTAAGAAAGTCACCCTTGGGGTCGTCTTTGTCAGCCTGGTCCCTTCGAGCCTTGTTATTCTTATGGTGTATGGTTTTTGCCAGTGCGTTTGTCATGAATTTCTAGACTGTATGGCGCCTTCTTCTTAATTGGTATGCAAAATAAGAAACTGGACACATTGCCCTGTTTGAGTATGAAGTTAGATAATTTATAATTTATTTTCTTTTATGTTCTTTGTGATTAGTGTCCATGACATTAACAAAGCTCCCTTGGCCATATGTTGACTTGATTGGTTTTCCTGAAGTCTGGAAATAAAAATGTTCATTTCTACTAAAGGGTTAGCAAAATTGTATAAGCTCACCCTTCACGGAGCACTGACAGCAGTGAGTCTTCCCAGAGAAAGGGCAGGGTTTCACTCAGCACTGCCAGACAGACAGTAGGGTTGCAGTGTGTTATGCTGTAGGGAGAGTCGGGAATGAATGGATCCCTCTTTTCATAGTCATGGACATTCTATGATGGCAGTTGGACATGAGAGGAAACTTGCCTGAGACACATCTGTTACAAAGCGTGCACTCCCTCCCCGCCCATACTCCTGGTATTGGAACACCCTGGAATTGTCTTCAGGTCTTTGTTTTCTCTCTTAAGTCACTCTCTGTGGTCAGTGTTCCCACTAAGATACCTGTTCCCTCTGTGCATTCTCCCTTGCCAAGAGGAAGCTCAGTTCCATTCCCTCGGGTGGTTTCAACTGAATACCTGTTTTGCCACATTACTAAAGAGAATGAAAAGCATTGAGGAATTTGCATCACAGTGAACTTTGTGGCATAACGTGGCCATTTGTCCTCGAGACACACTCTTTCCTCCATGTCTGTTTTCCTCTCTCTCAGTCTTCTCTGAGAAGAATGGAGGAAGTGAACTTCTCATAGAGCGATTGTTCTTCATGAAACCTTCATCTGAGCCTTTCCTTCTAACATCTTAGTTTGGTTTTTTAAACCACATTGCTCAATGAGCCTTACTCGTTGTCCTGAAAAGGTTCCGTTTAAATTAGCTGCTATAAATTCATAAAAACTTTCTTTTTTTCCCATTATATCTTTTGTTCCATTAGGATTTACTTAACTGAATCTTATAACAATTCCAGGTGAACTGTGGCAATGAAAACCCAGACACAGTTAATGAGATGCTTCGCTCACAGTTTGAAGTGCTGAAGTATTTTGCTGTATGGTACTGAGTTGTATCAAAATATGATGGTTTAGGTTTATGTGCAAGACTTTGTGATGTAGTCTAGACGGAGGGGTGGGCAAGCGACATGCAAAGCGGATGCTCTACTTGAAAAGACCCTTCGAGGAAGTAAAATGGCGGGGGCAGAGTGCAGCTTACCGCGTTGCTATCTCTGTTGCCTTTTAGTGGGTTTTGGACTGGATTCAAGTTCTTACACAATTTATTTTGAATAAAAGCATAACCCAGGTGATTTCAGTTAATGAACTTCTTTTCATGATGTAGGGAAAGTTGAATGTGTATATATATTTCTGAGAAGAAATTGTTTAGCAGATTACAAGTTGGCAGACTTGTTCACAGAAACTAGGCAAAAATTTTAAAAAGCATTTTAGTCTCTAAAACCCATTACTAATGATTAACACGAAAATATTTGTAACTCTTAGAAAGGGGGCATTACTAAGACGACTTTAACTTGTTTGTGGTGAAGTCTTTGTTGTGTGATGCAGGTATAGTGCACCCATTCCAATGTCTGTATTCAGAACAAATTGACATGACTGGAGTAGCAGTTTGATTCTAATTGTAAAACTAAACTTTGGGAACTTGTATGCCCAAAGTAAGTAGGATGAAAGTACATATGGGATATGGTCCAATGAATTTAAGCCCCAAGATACAGCTAAGTACATTTATGATTTCATAAACTCTAGTTTGGATAGTATTGTGATGCAATTTCCAGAAAATTATTTGTGTTTAGAGTAAATATCATGTTTAGAAGATGTTTTGTGGTTTGGATTTATATATTTATAAGTTTTTTAAAAAATGATTGTTTTGTCTGAAATGTAACATTGAATAAACTGGTGAGTTATATAATGAGGTTTCTAGAAAGCTCTGGACATGGGTAGTATCTGTTTCGCTTATCTGTATAATGTCTACAATGATAAATTTGTGTCTCTGTGTATTGTGGGCAGTCTTTTTTCTAGTTAATTTGGCTTTAAAGAGCAGTCTTTGTATGACACCAGAAAACTCTTCATGCTATTGAATGAAAAAAAGATAATGCTTTAATATTTTATTCACTGTGATACTGTTTTGTTTGTCTATTAAACTTATTATTTTCAAATTCAGAAGTTTGATTTCTCTGACTTATGGTTAAAATTCAGTTATGACTCTGCACCTCTGTTAGCTTTAGATAACAGCAAACATGAACTTTCAGAAACATTGGTTCAGCTAATGCCTTTATCATGCTCATGTAGACTTCAGAACTTTCCAACAAAAGGGACCTAACCCATCACACTTCTAAAAGGCCTTTATAGTTTTTTTTTTTAAGCAGGGGAGAAGAATTGGGGAGACAAAATAAAAATGTTGTCTTTATAAATAAATTCTTCAGTTTTAGTTTGTTTGATTTCATTTCCAGGTTTTGCGTAACTACTCAGCAAAAGAGAATCCAATTTTGTTGGGAAATCACTTACCTTGTGTGGTCTGTGAAAAAATTTTAAATTATATGGTATCTAAATATGATCATTGATAGGCAAAGTAGAAATAATTTGGGAATATGTAGCAGGTCTATGCTTAGGATGATTAGTGAATTGACACCATATGTTAATCAAGAATAATGGTTTCATTCATTTCTGAAATGTTTATGTAAATGAGCAAAGAATCAGCTTAAAGAAAGCAGTTACCTGTATTGGTCATAACTTACAGGGTGAACTCATGCATATCTGCTGAGAGACCTGAAAGTGATGTGTATTTGCAGATTGTAAACAGATACCAGGCTTCAAAAACATCTTGAAGAAATGTCTTAGTATGTCAAACAGGTAGAGCCAAAGCCAAATGAATCCTATTATTGGTAGGCAAACTGATAGAGCCATTATAAATATGAGATCTGTAGTAGCTCATATTTGTACCTCATGGGATACAGATGAGATGCAAATGAGTTAACTTGAGAGAGTATAATGGAAGCAGCTACAATTTTATGTGTTTCTGCGTTTTTTGAGACTTGCTCTTTCTGCCTACTCTTCTTGGTAAAAAATACCTCCATTTGCCTTGATTCCTTGGAAATGCCATAGAAACACCATATTATTCCAGGGCTTTACTCAAAACCAGTGAGTCTTGGTAGGTCCCTGAAAGAGTTTAACCATTTGATCTCCAAGTTAGAGTTTTGCGTGCTTTCTACATCTTTGCCCTTTTATTAGATGTTTACTTCTCTCTACTTAAATACCCTTTATGAATCTTTATTCCTTTGTGAGGAACCATAGGCTTAATATTGTGTCTTCCCTTGCACATTTACTTTTGTGTAAAAGAGATTTAAAACGTGACTAAATGTTGAAATTTGAGTAAATTCCAAGTGAGTCCTAGAGGTGATACAGATTCAGCCCAGTTCCTGGTATCATTTCAGTATGTGGTGGACTCCAAATCAGCATATACTCAGTGTACAGATATTTATGGTTCTGACATGAAGTTACTTTAAACTTATGAATAAAAGAATCAAAAATTACATCCTGTGTATACTAAGTAGGGATCTGTGTATTTTTAAAAGTGGTTAAACCTCGATTTAATTAAAACAACTGAAAAGTCACAAGCATTTTAATTAAGAGTTTATTAGATTGGCAACATATTAACACTTTGAATTGAGAGGGTTGGAATTACAAGGGAGGAAAGAATGTACTCTGACAGTAGGTGGTTTTGGATCTTGCTTTTCCTATGAAATGTAAAGAAAGTTCTTTGTACATTTACATTCACAGTCACGTTACATTTACATTCTTATTTCCTCAAATAAGAGGTCTGGCCTGAAGACATAGCTTTGGAAGTCGTTAGCAGTTCTTTCTTCTTTTTTATAGTCTGTTTTTTTTTAAAAAATTCAATTGAAATATAATTGTACATATTTATGTAGCACATAGTGGTGTTTTGATACATATATAGTGATCAGATCAAGGTAATTAGCATAGCCTTGATGTCACACATTTTTCATTTCTTTGTTGGGAACTTTCACTATCCTCCTTCTAGCTATTTAAAACTATAAAATCTATTATTGTTAACCAGGGTCATCCTACACTGCTAGAGAACACTAGAGCTTACTCCTCCCATCTAGATGTAATTCTGTATCCTTTAACAAATTTTTCGCCATCCTTCCTTTCCTCTACCCTGCCTAGCCTCTAGTATTCTTTTCTACTTTTTACTTCTAGGAGATCAACTATTTTTTTTTTCTTTTGCTTCCATATATGGGTGAGAACACGTGGTATTTAACTTTCTGTTCCTGGCTTATTTCACTTAACATAAGGTCCTCAGTTCCATCCATGTTGCCACAAATGATAGGATTTCATTATGTTTTATGTCTGAATAGTATTCCATTGCGTATTATACCATATTTTCTTTACCCATGTATCTGTTCTTAGATACCTAGGTTGATCCCATATTTGGCTATTGTGAATAGTGCTGCAGTAAACATGGGGGTGCAGACGTCTCAGCATATGGAAATACACTGATTTCTTTCCTTTGGATAAATGCTCAGTAGTGGGATTGCTGGATCACAGTTTTATTAGTAGTCTTTTGAGAAACATCCATACTATTCTCCATAGCAACTGTATATTCTCCATAGTGACTGTAGTAGTTTATATTTCCACCAACAGTGTATTTCAATAGCAGCTGCAGGTGAGGGGGTAGAGAAATGCTGAGGCCCAGAGAGGACTGAGAGGCTGAGCTCTCCAGGTTATAACTCTGAATGCTCGGTAGGGGAGCGGACACAGCTATTCTAGTAATTAGTTCACTCCTTCGTCTGTTTTTCAGAGTGATCCTGTTTGCTCAGAATAACCTCTTGACTGTTGTCTGACCCTTTCAACCCTTCTTAAAATCCCTGCCAGGCAGTGGGTTCCTCCACAGCATTCACTGTGTGTTCCCAGTCTTGATACTATTCTGGAACTTTTCTGTATGTGCACTCCCTGTTTTAAGATCTTTTTCATTCTTCATAGCATGCAGGGAATCTATCAAGTCACACAATTAATTCTGTAGTCTTTAGATAATGTTCTCAAACTTTTAGTAAGCATTATTTTTTAGTACATGTATGCTGTGCGATTCTAAACTTAATGTTTGCCCCTAATTCTTGCTAATACAATCCCAATTTGGTTAAGCCAACCATGAATTATCCCTTGGTCAATGCATATATACTGGACTAATGTCAGATAATTCTGAGTTGGCTTAATGTTAAGTCCTTCTCAGTAGTTTAGAATAAGTGAAACTTTTTGTTGTTCCATGCCTACAAATAAGAGAGCTCATCTTTTAACATAGAATTTCAAAAGAGTTAGAGTAACATTTTAGCTATGAAATGTTATTTTTAACACCACATAACAGTCAATAAGTGAACGTCTGTTTTTGTTATATGCTGAGCCAAAATCTCCTGCGATCTTTTTCTCCCGTTTTCTCTGATTAATGTCATTTAGGACATCAGTGACCTAGTGATGTCATTGCCACCTTCCTCCACATCTCCTGTACACACACATGCACACACTTTATATTTCAAGAAACAAAGCTCTGTGAGAGAGAACCACGCAAGTCTTCCACTAGCTGGGGCATTATCCATTTAAGTACTATTTAAAAATGTTTTTGTGATGACTAACAACTGCATTTATGACCTCTTGTGGAACAATGGATTCAGCTGCTGGTCTCAGAGGTAATTATGCCCTCTTTTACAATATGATTATCCCTAGCTACACGATGGAATGGTTGTTGACACTGCTTCCATTTGATGTGATTTCTTTCAAGAGATTTTAGTTTGAACTGTGTATGTCTATGGTTAAATTTACTGTCATTACAAATTTTTTTGTTGGTTAGAGTTTTAAAAATCATGATGGTTAGAGTTTTAAAAATTATGAAATTATTTCTAGCCTGTAATTTGACCAACTCTTAATCACCAGTTAAGAGGGAGGAAATAACATGCCCTAGTTTTGTGGGTTTTGTCTGCTGCAAGAGTGGAGAATGAAGTGGTCATTGGGAGACCAAAGAATATTAGATTCTGTCCTTGAAACCAGGGAGAAAGATGGTACTGATAATTACCTAACTTTTGGTATAGTTGGGATACTTCCTTGTCCCCTAAACCTCATGTTAAAATTGGATCCCAATGTTGGAGGTGGTGCCTAACAGGAAGTTTGAGTCACGGGGTGGATCCCTCATGAATGGTTTTGTGCCATCCTCATGCGAGTGAGTTCTTGTTCTGTTAGGTTCCCCCAGAGCTGGTTGTTAAAGGGGTCTGGCACTTCTCTCTCCCTTGCTTCCTCTCTGGCCATGTGATCTCTGCACACACAGGTGCCCCTTTGCTTTCTGTCATGAGTGGAAGCAGCCTGAGGACTCCATCAGAAGCTGAGCAGACACTGGTGCCATTCTTGTTGTACAGCCTACAGAACTGTGAGCCAGATACATTTCTTTTCCTTATAAATTACCCAGCCTCAGACATTCCTTTATAGTAATGCAAAATGGATGAAGACAACCCTCTTTCCTACTTACTTTATATCCCAAATGGGAACCTTGCTAGAAGTTTTGATAAGAAACCTAAAGACTCATTATTTTAACTCATACTGTTGACCACTTATGATGCATAACATGTAAATATTCCTTGACTCTGAGATTATATCCATATATATCACACCTCATTGGAAAGATATGAAGACAATTATAATGGTTCAAAGGCATATCTCATTAAAACAGTTGTTTTAAAATGTGTGACATAAAACATGTCTCAGTAGCTGGCCCAGGAAAGGAGGACTTTCTGGCTGTGCATGCTCAGAAGCTGTGCATATGCTTGCTTCCTTCCTTCCTTCCTTCCTTCCTTCCTTCCTTTCTTTCTTTCTTTCCTTCTTTCTTTCTTTCTTCTTTTCTTTTCTTTCTTTCTTCTTTTTTTTTAAGACGGAGTTTCGCTCTTGTTACCCAGGCTGGAGTGCAATGGTGCGATCTTGGCTCACCGCAACCTCCGCCTCCTGGGTTCAAGCAGTTCTCCTGCCTCAGCCTCCCTGCATCTTTCTTTTATAGATTCTCATGAGTGCTGCTGCAGGAAAGGGCCTGAGAAACCATTTGGTTAAAGAAACTTATTTAGCAGTCTAATCCAATGTTTCCTCCAACTTACGTAACCATGGAAATCTTTCTCAAAACGTCTATTAATGCTTTGTGGAATTAGTGCTCTGTGGAGCATATTTTATGAAATCTGCAATAGAGAATTGATAAAACAGTTATAATATAGCATCTGACTGCAGGCATAAATCACTAAACCAGTGCAAGAATCTAAAAGGCAGTCAAAAAGTCACAATTCGGCAGTGTGCCCCAGTAGAGTGGCAAAGTACAAAGGGGCGAAGGAACGGACCGCCAGGAGCATGCATAGTGAAGGAGTGTTTTTCATTTCACTTGTTCCCAACATAAACAAGTTACAATGAACAATTCTTATCAGACTTTTATGGAATGATACATTCAAACTTTGTTTCTAGCCCCTACTAAACATCTAAATCTATGTAGAAGAGGGTTTCAAGTGGAATAATTAAGAGCTAGTTATTTTTTGAGCCTATGAAACTTCTACAGCTAATTCTCAGAGTAGATCCAATATTCCAACTCTTGGAAAATGTGTACCAGCTTTTTAAAGTTTTGGTCATTGAATATTAGGCTGGAAAGATTTTATATATCAGAGTCTAACTGCCTTGTTTTAAATAATAAAACAATATGTAGAAACTGCCTTGTTTTAAATGATGAAACCAACACTTAGAAATGATCCCTCTCACAAGGGCAAGAGATAGCTTCTAATAAGGGCCACTGAAGTCCAAGTCTGCTTTTTACTCTATACTCCCCTGTCTCTTTGTCAATAGCCATCAATTATTTTTTTCACATGGGATTACTGAATTATAGACAGCAAAATATGCAGTGGGACAGAGATTATTTGATGCCTACATGCTATGTCTAGCTACAAAAATGTGTAATGAAGATATGAAATAATCACCTGAATTATTCAGTATCCCATTTTGTTCTCAAGAAGTAAGGTCAAAGCATGTGAGAACAGAAAATTTATTCATAAGCAGACACAGAGCTTTAGCATATATGAGCAGAGAGCTGCAGTCATTAGGGAAAGGAAGAGCATTGAGGTGAGAGGTCAGCACCTGAGTGACAAATGATCAGAATCAGGAGGCTTTCACACCTTCTTTTTTTTTTTTTTTAAATTCCGAGACAGAGTCTTGCTCTGCTACCCAGGCTGGAGTGCAGTGGCTCATCTTGGCTTACTGCAACCTCCGCCTCCGTGGTTCAAGCAATTCTCCTGCCTCAGCCTCCTGGTTAGCTGGGATCACAGGGACCCACCACTGTGCCCAGCTAATTTTTGTATTTTTAGTAGAGATGGGGTTTCACCATGTTGGCCAGGCTGGTCTTGAACTCCTGACCTCATGATCCACCTGTCTCGGCCTCCCAAAGTGCTGGGATTACAGGCGTGAGCCACCATGCCTGGCATCATCTTTCCTTACCCTGTGCACCACCCTAATTTAGACTTTTACCTGGATAGTTGCAGCTGCTTTTGAGGCAATTTTACTGCATTGTGTAAGGAGTGTCCTATGTCATTCTGACCTCCTCGGTGCCTGGGATCACGATCGGATCCAGGAAGATGCTGTTTGCATGCTCTGCTCCCTCAGTGCGTGGACCTCCACTCTGGTGTCGGGTCCCAATGCCATCCTCCCACCCCTGCCGTCTCCCACCCCCTCGCTCTCATCACCCACGTGTGCTCTCGAGTGGCTCACGTTTTGGCTTTTACTACTACAACTGCACTGAAACTGCTTTCTCAGAGGGACTGATAGCTCTTTAAAAAAGTAACTTCTATATTTTCTATTTTTATTAAAATTATACACATTCATGCTATTAAAAGTTATATAGTATTAAGAACTTTTAATGAAAAACAGGTGCCTCTGAACCATCCTTCTCTGTCCTCCTAAGAGCAACCACTTTCTACTTTTTTTTTTTTTTTTTTGAGATGGAGTCTTGCTCTGTCTCCCAGGCTGAAGTGCAGTGGCGCGGTCTTTGCTCACTGCCACCTCTGCCTCTCTGGTTCAAACGATTCTCCAGACTCAGCCTCCCGAGTACCTGGGATTACAGGCAAGCGCCATCACACCCAGCTAGTTTTGTTGTTGTTTTTGGTATTTTTAGTAGAGACAGGGTTTCACCGTGTTGACCTGGATGGTCTCAATCTCCTGATTTGGTAATCTGCCTGCCTTGGTTTCCGACAGTGCTGGGATTACAGGTGTGAGCCACCGTGCCTGGCCCACTTTCTATTCTTAAAGCAGAAACTGGAACTCTTCCTGACACCTTACACTAAAATTAACTCCAGATGGATTAAAGACTTAAACATAAGACCTAACACCATAAAAACCCTAGAAGAAAATCTAGGAAAAACCATTCAGGACATAGGCACAGGCAAGGACTTCATGACTAAAACACCAAAAGCACTGGCAACAAAAGCCAAAATAGACAAATGGGACCTAATTAAACTCCAGAGCCTCTGCACAGCAAAAAAACAAAAAAGCAATCATTAGAGTGAATCAGCAACCAACAGAATGGGAAAAAGGTTTTGCAATCTACTCGTCTGACAAAGGGCTAATATCCAGAATCTATGAAGAACTAAAACAGATTTACAAGAAAAAAAAACTAGCCCATTCAAAAGTGGGCGAAGGATATGAACAGACACTTTGCAAAAGAAGACATATATGAGGCCAACAAACATATGAAAAAATGCTTATCATCACTGGTCATTAGAGAAATGCAAATCAAAACTACATTGAGATACCATCTCATGCCAGTTAGAATGGCGATCTTACAAAATCTGGAGACAACAGGTGCTGGAGAGGATGTGGAGAAATAGGAACACCTTTATACTATTGGTGGGAGTGTAAATTAGTTCAACCATTGTGGAAGACAGTGTGGCGATTCCTCAAGGACCTAGAAATAGAAATTCCATTTGACCCAGCAATCCCATTACTGGGTATATATCCAAAGGATTATAAATTATTCTGTTATAAGGACACATGCACACAAATTGTTCATTGCAGCACTGTTTACAATAGCAAAGACTTGGAACCAACCCAAATACCCATCGATGATAGATGGACAGGAAAAATGTGGCACATATACACCATGGAATACTATGCAGCCATAAAAAAAGATGAGTTCGTGTCCTTTGTAGGGACATGGATGAACCTGGAAACCATCATTCTCAGCAAACTGACACAAGAACAGAGAATCAAACACCGCATGTTCTTACTCATAGGTGAGTGTTGAACAATGAAAACACATGGACACAGGGAGCATCACATACTGTGGTCTGTTGGGGGGAAATAGGGGAGGGACAGTTTGGGGTGGGGAGTTGGGGTGGGATAACATGGGGAGAATTGTCAGATACAGGTGATGGGGAGGATGGCAGCAAACCACATTGCCATGTATGTACCTATGAACAATCTTGCATGTTCTTCACATTTACCCCAAAACCTAAAATGCAATAAAATATATTTTTTAAAATTCTTTTTTTCTCTTTGCTTCCATATCGTGGAAAATTGTACTTATATGATAATTTCTTTTTTTTCAATTCTAGCCATTATCTATTGATATTCTATTGTGGAAAGTGACTTAATTTTTCTTATGACCTTTCCTACACACACACACACACACACACACACAGAGAGAGAGAGAGAGAGACACACACACAAACTTGGGCCGGGCATGGTGGCTCACACCTGTAATCCCAGCACTCTGGGAGGCCAAGGCGAGTGGATCACGAGGTCAAGAGATTGAGACCATCCTGATCAACATGGTGAAACCCCGTCTCTACCAAAATACAAAAATTAGCTGGATGTGGTGGTGCATGCCTGTAGTCCCAGCTACTCTGGAGGCTGAGGCAGGAGAATTGCTTGAACCCGGGAAGCAGAGGTTGCAGTGAGCTGAGATTGCACCACTGCACTCCAGCCTTGTGCGTGAAGACAGAGCAAGACTCTATCTCAAAAAAAAAGAAAAAAAGAGATACATACACTCTTCCACTTCTTACATTTTCCCAATACAATGATATCACAATTCTTGGTAAAATCAACATTCAGTGGTTAGATTTTATGACTGTGTAATATCACTCATAGCCGAGGTTCGAGTGTATTGTGAATACATTTTCTTTCATGTGCAACTTTTTGTTTTCCCTGGAATTAATTGCCTCATTTTAGAATTTGCTTAGTTTTCTTCGTGTGTATAACTGAAGCATCCCTAGAGTCTATGATTATTGAAAAAAACCTTTTCCTTCTGTCAAACATGATAGATAATCTGCCAGTTTACCCTCATGGGGACAGCCCGTCCTAGAGCCCTTCACTCTCTTGATTTAATCCAGATTAGTTACTTTCTGCACAGCTGCCATCCAGGGAATTCCCATCATCTTGAGAATTCTCTGATCTCCCTTTCTTGAGTCCCTTGTCATCTTTTGCTAGGTTTATTCATTTTTTGACAATAAAGCATATTCTCTACTACCTTGCCAGGAGAAAAAGATGCATGGGGGTAAAAATGCTAAAACCCTGCAGGTCTGAAAATATCTTTCCGTCTACAGCCATACCACTCTGAATGTGCCTGATCTCGTCTGAAAATACCTTTCCTCTAGCCCCAAGCTTGATCGATGATTTGGTTAGAAATCATCTTTCCTCATTGCTTTGTTGCCTTTCAATGCCCACTTTGCTGCAGAAGAGTTACATGGCATTCTAATCTCTGATTCTTTGTATGCCATTTTTTCCCCCATTTTGAAAACCATTAGGGTCTTCTTTTTTCTCCACAGTGTTCTAAAAGTTCATGGTGAGCATTCTAATCTCTGATTCTTTGTATGTCATTATTTTTCCATTTTGAAAACCGTTAGGGTCTTTTTATCCACAGTGTTCCAAAATGTCACAGTAAAGAAATTACTGTGCAGCTGTTCTCCCCCATTTACTTTGCTAGGTACTCAGTAGGCCCTTTCCATTGGGAAGTTCATGTCCCTCTGTTCTGGACATGTTCTTGCATTTTAAATTTTTAAAAATTTTTCACAAAATAGCTTTCTCTGTGTTTTCTTTCTTCTTGTTTCTGGAACTCCTGCCTGTCAGCTTTTGAAGCTTCTGAGTTGATCCTCTGATTTTCTTATCCTGTTTCTCATCTCTTTCATGTTTAATCTAACTTTGGAGAATTTACCTCAAATTTATCTGTCAGCATTTCTCTTTACTTTTATCATGCTCGCCATCATTTTTAAGTTCTTAGAGTGCTTTCTTTTTCTCTGAATGTTTCTTGTGTTTTTTTTTTTTTTTGAATGATACCCTCTTCTTGTTTTTTCTCATTTTTTGGTGAGAATATTAACTTTGGAGTTTTTACGTGTTCTTTTGCTCCCTGCACTGTTTCCTCCGAGTCCTATTATCTGTTTATTTTGGTCTCTACCTTTCATAGAGACCTTCCCTCAAGTATCTGATCTTTAGCTGTCTTTTCAGTTTAGTGAGGAGCTAAACAAACTGGTTGGAAGCTGTGTATGTACGGCTGGGACTTGTCAACTGATGGGTCACCGGGGAGGCTTCTTCTGTTTTATTGTCAGATGCCTAATTCTCAGTCCACGTAGGTCTTTCTTTTAAGTTGATGAGTCTGGCTGCCAGTGTTTTGGAAGCCGAAGGAAGGAGGCTGTTAGACTCCGTTGTCAATATGCAGCCTGTCATTTAATGCCTGTGTTTTCAGGAGGGCTCATTCCACCCTCAGGTGCTCCTGCTGTCTCCGAGGACAGACCTTCTCTGGTCTTCAGCAGGGCAGTCGAGGAGCAGTTGCCAGGCTTCATGGAGTAGTAGACAAAGGGATCTGGGAGGCAAATTTTCTGGGTGCCAACTCTCAATGGCCCAGTCCTCTCCAGATTCACAGGTAGCTGGTGTCTTTTCTTCTCCAGCTTTTCCAAGGTTCTTCTGCAAGAATTAGCTTCCCTCTTTCTGGTACCCTTTCACTCCTCCCTGTCTTTCCACTTGCTTCTGCTGCAGGCTTGGGGGCAACTTTCAATAAAATGTATGCTTACTACATTTATTGGCTGTGGTGATTCAAAATGAGCTCCCATGGGTTCCAGAAATGTTAGAACTTTGTCTTATAATGTATACACACAAGCAGTGAGGATTAAAAATGTCCCCAAGCATATGGAGTGCCATGTACTGATTCTACCTGGATCATGGATGGGTTCACTTGGAGTTCAGAATTGCAAAAGAGACACATATCCTCAGTAGCAATCTTAACCAAAGAGAAAGATTATTTATCAATGGGTGTTAATATCATCTCATTACATTAGGGTGTGAAAAAGGTGCAGGGGAGTCTGGTAGATTTGTTTACCAGCTCACTCTAACATTTCCTATATTTAAAGGAGACAAGGAAAAATGGTCACTGGGGTAGAATTTACTTTTAATAGAATTTGAATAACCATGAGCAGAAATCATTCTCTTTTTTAACTTAAGTCTAATAAACATGGCATGACCCTAAGGGTATAAAATAACTAAAGGAGACATAACACTTGCAGTGATTAATGATCTCATAATCTGAAAATCTCAGATCAGAAAAGCCAGTATTTTTCTTTGAAAAGGTTTATTGTGGCCAAGTTATTCATCAAAGTCTATTTTGCAAGATGCTGACATTGTTCTAGTATAAAATTCAGAAATAATTAAACATTTGTCAGGCATCATTTGTTTCCAATTGTGCAGGTAAATGTGGGACTAGAGTCTGTTGTGTCCGTACAAACATCTAACATTGGTACATCAGCCAACCACTGCATAACTTGGGTTGCAAAATTATAACATGCTGTATATTAAGGAGCAACAAACCTGAAGTGATGTTCTCTGTTGAGCAACGAAGTATTTTCCTGAACTTTTTAAGTGACATTGTGGCTATGAATTGTAAGTCCTCAGAGGAATGTAAGGCCTTGTTCCTCTTTCTGTAGCATCTGTAGCAGGGGATGGGAGACTTGCAAATGATAGCACTGTCGAAGATTTACTGAGCACTTACATGTTCAAGTTCTGGCCTATTGTCTTTTTTTTTTTTTTTTTTTAAGACAGAGTCTCACTCTATCGCCCAGGCTGCAGCGCAGTGGTGTGATCTCGGCTCACTGCAACCTCCGCCTCCTTGGTTCAAGTGACTCTCCTGCTTCAGCCTCCTCAGGAGTTGGGATTACAGGTGCCTGCCACCACACCCGGCTAATTTTTGTATTTTAAAGAGAGATGGGGTTTCACCATGTGGGCCAGGCTGGTTTTGAACTCCTGACCTGAAATGATCCACCTGCCTCAGCTCCCAGAATGCTGGGGTTACAGCTGTGAGCCACTGCACCGGACCTGAGCTGACTGTCTTAGAATGTATTATCTCAGTCAATCACCATACTGTTGTCCTCATCTAGAGACTAAACTCAGGATGCTACCAGGTGAAAAAGAAAAGTTACCTTTTCCCAAACATAGCTCTATTCCCTACAGGTATTTCCTTTGAACTGTTTATATTATTATTAAAATCTATCCACTTTACGTAGTACCTCTAGATTCCCCAGTTTGAGAGTGGAGGTACTTAACTCACATTACGTTCCACTTCCTCTTAAATGTTGTCAATTATGTTATCTGTAATTCTTCTACCAAATATGTTAACTTAAGTACAGGTCGTATACTTCAACCTCATCTAATTTCTCCATGTCTGGATGCTTCTCTTTGTTCCCTAAACTCTGATTCTGAAATCCCAGCTTTTTTTGATTTGGGATGGAAACTCCAAGAAAGGCCAAATGCTATGCTTGCAAGCAGCATTAAGTAAATGTTTTTAAAGTAAACTTTTTTATTTTAAAAAAGCTTTATACTTAAAGAAAAATTCAGAAGACAATAGAGAGAATTCCCATATACCCTACACCTAGTTTATCTTCTTATTAGCATCTAACATTGATATGGTATACTTGTTACAATTAATGAACCAGGATTAACACATTATTATTGAGTAAAGTTCATACTCTATTTGGATTTTCTTAGTTTTGTTCTAATGTCCTTTTTATGTCTCAGGATCCCATCTAGGAAACTACGTTATGTTTAGCTCTCCTGTCTCCTTAGGTGCCTGTTGGCTATGACAGTTTGTTAGACATTCTTTTTCCTTTTTTTTTTTTTTTTTTTAATAGAGACAGGGTTTCACCATGTTGGTCAGGCTGTTCTTGAACTGCCGACCTCAGGTGATCTGCCTGCCTTGGCCTCCAAAATACTTGGATTACAGGCGTGAGCCACCATGCCCGGCCCCCCCTTTTTTTTTTGAGTTGGAATTTCACTCTTGTTGCCCAGGCTCGAGTGCAATGGCGTGATCTTGGCTCACTGCAACCTGTGCCTCCTGGGTCCAAGTGATTCTCCTGCCTCAGCCTCCTAAGTAGCTGAGGTTACAGTCGCACACCACCACACCTGGCTAATTTTTGTATTTTTAGTAGAGGTGGGGTTTCACTATGTTGGCCAGGCTGATCTTGAACTCCCGGCCTCAAGTGATCCTCCTGCCTTGGCCTCCCAAAGTGCTGCTATTACAGGTGTGAGCCATCGCGCCCGGTCAACTTTTCTTGTTTTTGATGACCTTGGCAGATTTGGTCAGGTATTTTACAAAATGTCTCTCAGCTGGGATTTGTCTGATGTTTTTCTCATGATTAGATAGGGGCTGTGGGTTCTGGGGAGCAAGACCGCAGAGATTAAGTGCTGTTTTCATTGTATCATATCATGATACAGACTATCATCATGACTCATGGTTGATGGCCTGGGTCATCTGGCTGACACAGCATTTATCATGTTTCTTCTCTAAGGCCACTCTTTTCCCCACTTTCTGCACTGTATTCTTTGGAAGGAAGTCACTGTGAGTAGTTCACACTTAAGGAGTCAGGAGTTATGTTCCCTTTTCTTCAGCTTGGAGTGCCTCGTCAATTATCTGGAATATTCCCATATGGGAGATTTGTCTCTTCTCCTTCATTTTTTCAATCTTTAGTTATTTTGGCATGGACTCATGGGCACACATTTTATACTTTGGGATATAATCCAGTACTAGTTTATTTACTTTGTTGCTGAAATTCTTCCAGCTTTGGCCACTGAGGAGTCTTTCGGCTGGCTTATATTTCCTTTTGACACACACTAATTATGGTGAATTTTTAGATTGTGTTTCTTTTTGAGCACTTTCTTACTTTGAGCACTACAAGAAGTTCTAGGCCCATCTTGCAAATTTTTTATCCCAGTTCTAAATAAAATTCAGGATCTGAAAGCAATCGGGAATGGGGGAATGACTTCGGGGGGAAAACTGAGGGTCTGCCAGACTTCGTTTTCTGTTGCTTATAACATAATACCTGAAATTGGGTAATTTGTGGTTTTTTAAAATTTATTTTTATTTACTTTAAGTTCCGGGATATATGCGCAGAATGTGCAGGTTTGTTACGTAGGTATACATGGGCCATGGTGGTTTGGTGCACCCATCAACCCATCATCTAGGTTTTAAGCCTCGCATGCATTAGCTGTTCATCCTGATGCCCTCTCTCCCCTTTCCCCCATCCCCTGACAGACACCGGTGTGTATTGTTCCCCTTTCTGTGTCCATGTGTTCTTAATGTTCAACTCCCACTTATGAGTGAGAACATGTGGTGTTTGGTTTTCTGTTCCTGTGTTAAAAACTGGGTAATTTGTAAAGAAAAGGAATTTATTTTTTACACTATGAGGGCTAAGTCCAAGGTCAAGGTGCCACATTTGGTGAGGGCCTTCTTGGTGTTGCACATTTTCTGCAGAGTCCCAAGATGGTGTAGGGCATCACATGGTGAGGGGGCTGAGTGTGCTGGCTCAGGTCTCTCTTCTTCTTTAAAGCCACCAGTCCCACTCCCGTGATAACCCATTCATTCATTAACCCCTTAATCCATGAATGGATCAATCTGTTTATGAAGACTGAGCCCTCATGACCCAATTACCTCTTAAAGGTCCCACCTCTCAATACGGCACATTGGGGATTAAGTTTTCGCAGGAGTTTCAGAGAGGACAAGCAAACCCTTGACCTCTCTGAAACTCCTGCGAAAACTTAATCCTGCCAAGCAGACCGCTCATCCTTTGATGCTCAGATCAGGCACTATCTCTTGCCCCAAATGTTTCCTCTCCCAACAACTGCTATGGCCTCTTTCTACAGGATCACCGCAAGTGTTGCCTCTATGTAATGCTTTGTAAATTGTAAATGATTTACTAGCCTTAAATAATTTACTGTCTTATGAGTTTTCAAGCCTGTATCTTTTCATCAGAAATCTATTGCGAGTGTCTTGTGTGTAGAAGCTATGTCTCATGCATTGCCTCTCTCTCGCATCTAGTATAAGGTGGACACCCAGCGAATGTTTGCCTAAGACACAGAATGGTGTCTGGTCAGCACAATCTCCCAATAGGCTACATGCTTACAGTCCTCTATCTCTTGGATACCTAAACTCCTCATTACCCCTTTTCTCATACATGTAAAGGGGAAATTGAAAAATTAGGTTGTTTTGAAAATGATAAGTATTTAAAATTATGTTTGTAATACACGATATGCAACATCAGTAGACCTTAACAGAGACTGATCTTCTGAGGTTAAGAGAAATCTAATTCATGAGCAAAGTAGTTTAAAAGACTGTGGCTTGGTAATATGGCATCTTTCCTTCTATGGCAAAGGAGTAAAAAAAAGAAAAAGAAAGCATTTTCCATTCATCACTTCAGTGCTATTATTTGACACATTGAGATAATGATAGCAGTTAAAAAGAAATATTGAGAGTCCAACAGACCAAATCGTTGGATGAAGAGCTATGTTTTGGGTATAAACATGCAATTATGGATTTCAGAATAACAAGCACACATTTCAATAAGATGGGCTGAGGAAGCAGCAGGATTATAAGCTGTTCTAGAGCACAGTAAGTGGGCTGGAGAAGAAGAGAGAAGAGAGACTGGGGCATCGGGTGGGAGACGGTGTTGAGATGTTCAGCCCACTCCAGGACCTGAGCAATCTGCTTGTTGTTCATTTCTTATAAAAATCTGGTGGCACGTGCCTGTAATCCCAGCTACTCAGGAGGCTGAGGCAGGAGAATTGCCTGAACCCAGGAGGCGGAGGTTGCGGTGAGCCGAGATCGCGCCATTGCACACTCCAGCCTGGGTAACAAGAGCGAAACTCCGTCTCAAAAAAAAAAAAAAAAAAAAATCATACGATAGAGTAATGAAGTTTTACTTCAATCCCAAGGAAAAAAATTACATCGTGTGATAAATAAGATACTACATTGGGTAATTCATACACATCATTATTTTGCAATTCTTCTAGCAATCCAATAAAATAGTATTATTACCCCATTGTACCAATGGAAAAATTGACTGTGCACTGGGTCGAGGTAACCAAACAATGGCAGACCTGGGATTCTTTCCTACAGCTGGCAGATTCTGAAACTTGGGTTCTTCCCTGCGTTTCTCCTAATGCAGTGGTTCTTCACCTTGGCTGCAGACAAGAATCACTTGGAAGCTTTAAATACTCTTCCTACCCAGGCCACACACCAGACCAATTTAATTAAAATATCGGGGGTTCATCTTGCAATTTGCTCATTATGAAGCTGTTTGTTTTTGTTGCTAAAAAGGTAATACCTGAGGGTGGGTAATTTATAAAGGAAAGAGGTTTATTTGGTTCATAGTTCTGCAGACTGTACAAGAAGCATGGTGCTGGCATTGGCTTCCGGGGAGGGCTTCAGGGGGCTTCCACTCTGACAGAGAAGAAAGGGAGCAGGCATCATGTGGCAAGAGAGGAAGGGAAAGAGATAGGGGAGGGAGTTGCTGGACTAAAGTGTAGATGATTTCTAACTTGGTGTAAATGGTACATATACCACGCAACTTTCTGTAACATGATTGTTTTTGTTGTTGCTTTATGTGTGTTTTTGAGATTTATCCATGTTGACATAAGTGGCCATGTAGTATTCCATTGTAGATACTACAAATGTGGTTTTTCTAACCTTTCACATCCACCAATGTTGTTAAAACAGTTTCTGGGCCAGGTGCGGTGGCTCACACCTGTAATCCTAGCTCTTTGGGAGGCCAAGGTGGGAGGATTGCTTGAGCCTGGGAGTTTGAGACCTGTCTGGGAAACACACCAAAACCCTGCCTCTACAAAAATAGAAAAATTAGCCTGGTGTGGTGGCTCACACCTGTAGTTCTACTCAGGGGGGTGAGGTGTGAGCATGGCCTGAGCCTGGAATGTTAAGGCTGCAGTGAGCCAACAGCATCAGCCATGGTAACAGAGCGAGATCCTGTCTCACACAAACACACAAACACCCAAAACCAGTTTCTGTTTCGTTACGTTCTTGACAATCCTGGGTATTATCAGGTTTTTAATTTTTACCAAACTGATGGGTGTGGAATGCTTTAAATTGCTTTAATTTGCATTTCCCCAATTATTAAGTGATTTCAGCAGTTTTTCCATATGTTTCTCGTCTTTTTATGTAATTTGCTCATTTTTCTTTTGGCTTATTTGTCTTTTCCTCATTGGTCTTTAGGGTGTTATTGTGTGAGCTGTCTGCTCATCTTTTGTCAGTTAGACACACTGCAAATATCATTTCCAGCTGTAGCTTGTCTTTTCAATTTGTAATGTTTATTGGTGAACTGAAGACTTTAAATTTGAAGCAGTCAAATACATTCATCTTTTCCTTTACGGTTTATAATTTTTAAAACTTTAAAAGAAATCCTGCTGTCCTCTGAGGTTATCAAATTTGCCTAGATCCTTTCCTCAAATTTTAAACATTTCTATATGCAGGTCTTCAATCACCTGGAGTTGTTTATTTTGTATTAGGTAGGAGAGGCTAGGTTATACCAAAGAAAGAAACAGCCCCAAATCTCAGAGGTATGTCTAAGTTGTGTCTCATTTACAAAACTGCAGGTCCACTGTGGGTTTGCATGTGTCTCTGCTCATTGGAGTCCCTGAGAGATGCCAGTTGAAGCAGACTTTTCTAGACAAGGCATCTGAAATGCCTGCAGCAACGAGGGGGTGTGGAGAGTCACGCATGGCGGTTTGGTTCTGCTTGAAGATAACACACATTTCTTCTGATCAATTTCAGCAGCCAAAGCAAGTCATGGACCACGTGTAGCTTCAGAGGGGACAAAGAGGTACAACCCCATCCTGGGCCCAGAAGGCAGATATAGTTGGTGCATTTGGAAAACAGCCCTAATGATGACTCATCACTTTGAAGTAGGAAATTAACTTTTTTTATTGAAATAATCAATAGCATCAGCGGTTTTTGAAATCTTCAGAACTTCTTGGTCTCTAACATCACTTGTCACTTACCAAGTTTTCACGTTGGTGTGAGTTTTTTCTTCTGGTCTCCCCTCCTGTGTCACTGTTATACTTGTTCAGTTCTGTGATGTCCCCTAGTTTTAATCACAGGAGCTTCGTGCAGCTATTAATCTGGTCTCTTGCAGTAAGAGACCCCTAACCCAGCTATCCCTTTAAACCAACGTCACCTGGATTTGGTGGCAATCTCCTGAAATCCCAGCTATTTAGGAGGCTGAGATTGGAGAACTGCTTGAGCCCAGTAGTTCTGAGGCCAGCCTGTGCAACATTGCAAGACCCTGTCTCAAAAAACAAAACTAAACTAAAAATAGTCAACTTGTCTCTGCTCATCCCAACTTTTCGCTTTTGCTATGAACTTCTAAATCACTTTGTAAAGTTTTATCATGTCCACCTTAGAAGTTTGTCTAGTGTGCCACAGCAAGCACTTACCAGTGCCAGGATATGAGCCTAGGTTACTGATTCCCATGGGAAAAAGGAGTAGCGTCATCAGCCTCTGAGCTGCTGCCAGCAAGCCAGGAGAGTGTAATTGTCTTGTGTTCTCCCCAAGCTCCTTCAGTGCATTGGGTATGACTTTTGTAGCTTCTACAGCTCCTATCATGGGGCTGGCCAGGGGAAACAGCACTTGGAAAACATTTGTTGGGTTTAACCAAATGTGAACGTGTGAGACAAGAAGGCTAGATACACCCAGCAGAGAGGGTCTCAGAACATTAATAGCCCCGGTGGGTGGAAACACAGAATCTGCTTCCTCCAATGAAGTGGCCTGATCTCGTCACTAGATATTGGAAGGAGGCCACCTTACAAAGCAGGGACTGAATTTCTCATCCACATCCAGAGCCAGGCATTCTGGAAATGATGTCTGTTTGCCACCTCTTCCCAAAGCATTGATCTCTGATCATGACTCATTAGCCCCCAAGCATCTCCTCCCAGCTGGCTCATAAGAATTAATCAGCTTCATCACTACAGTCATTCCCCTTGGGGAAAATGGTCAGTGTATACTCAACAAATGCTTGTTGAATTGGACTGAAGGGAGTCTAGCTGTCAATCTCTCCTCAAATATGGCTGGTTGGAGAAAAAGGAATGTAATAGAATATATCAGAGGAGATGTCTCTCCCGGCCCCTTGATGACTCTGGTGGGATCTTCCCATGACCAGCGTTGCTGTATGACTCACAGCTCTGTCTCCTTCCCTGCCCTTTTGTGGCAGAAGGGAAGACGCTGCGCTTCTCACTCATGAATTGTGCTTCTTATGACTCAGTCGGCCAGCCTTTTAGCATTGATTTGTTCTTGGTGGGCATCGTTGGGCAGAAGGCCCTGCAAACCACAGAAGTGAGAGTGAAGTGTGCGCTCGCTTTTGTGTCAGCAAGGTCAGAACTCAGAGGCTGTTTATTTCCATCCAAGTGCCCCATACTTTTGCTGCCCCTGGGTGAATGATGGTGCCTTGATCATAGGCTAAGAGGCAGATGCATGCGTGCTTTTCTACACTGTGCCCTTTTATTGAATGTAAAACAGAGCTTTAAAGAAAAAAATAAAAATAAAAATGGTGAGGTTTAATGTTAGTTGGTTTTACTAATAATTATATTACAAAAGGTTGGTATTCCATGTAATATTGGAGCTCTTCAGTAATGGAAGGTATTGCCCTGAGAACAGTGAGCTCCCATCACTGGAAGTATCCCACAGAGGCTGGCTGTAGGGAGCATCCACCACATTGGGATGGAGATCTGTGTTCTGGAGGAATTTGGACCAAATAGCTTCCAGGACCCCTTCTAAACTGGTTTCCTGAAGTTGCTGTAAGAAACTACCATAAACCCATGGCTAAAACAACAGAAATTTATTTTCTCTCACTTCTGGAGGCTTGAGGGCTGAAATCAACCTTTCTTCGGGGACAAGCTCCCTCTGATGGTCCCAGGGAAGGCTCTGCTCCAGCCTCTCTCCCAGCTTCTGCTAGTTCGGTGGCTTGTGGCAGTGTCACTCCAGTCTTCAAGTGGCCTGCTCCCCACATGCGTATCTGTGTCCAAATTTCTCCTTACAAGGACACACGTCATGCTGGATTAGTTTTCCTCTGGTGTGACCTCATCTACATAATTACAGCTACAAAACCCTCTTTTCAAATAAGCCTGAATTCTGAGATAAGTAGGGGCTAGGACTTGAACATATGAATTTTCAGGGGACAGAATTTAACCTGTAACTCCGTCCAACTCTGCGATTTGATTGACCAGATTAGAGACATATACAAATATAACTAAAATAAACACCCATTGACACTATTCATAGCCAGTTTTAGTTACTGCACATATAAACTTGGCATTCATGTGTCTGGTCTTAAAGAGAACGTGTGCTTTTTCTTACCCTGAAATCCTTCAGAAGACCCTTCCCTGTCCATGTTCCACTAGCTCCACGGAAGACTTGCTGCCTGCAGCCTCCGCCTGCCTCCCACAAGAGATTCCTTGCCTTGATTGCACTTAATAGAAGTATAATCTGGCCTTCGGATCACCTATTCATTTAATTTTCCCAGTAATCCCTTTGTTTTCCGTCTCTGCATTTGCCAGCTGGGTCTAGAGCTGACTTTTTCCGCTCTGAAGGGAGGATGCTTCCCCCGTCAACATTTGCTTTTCGCTTTTTGAACCGCAAATATGTATGGATCGTCCCTCAGGGTTTAAATCAAACCCCCACAAACCTCAGCAGCACCAGAACATCACTTTCCAATCCCTCCTTAATCAGAATGTAATGAAACTTTGAAAGAAAAGCTTTTCAAATGCGATGAATGATTCCATCACAGGAGAACAAAGGCAAGACAGCTAATTAGGCAAAAATCTTGTCCTCAGAGTTTCTCTGTTAATAATCGGAATATTCTTCTTATATTACAAGGAAAATAGGAAAATTCATATATCCAGTATAATCTCCACTGTGGGGACAAAAAACTAAAAGGCTGTAGTGACTCCAAGGAACGTGTGGAGAGTGGTCGTCAGCGGATCACCGAATGCAGGCGGCTTTCATTTCTTTTTTCTACTTGCCAGTATTTTCCAGATGTCTTTCCATTGCCTGCGTTTCTTTTATCCTTTCTCTTTCTTTTGTTGATGAAGGCATAAGGATGGAAGTTCCTGCTCCTCCAAGCCAGAGCTGTGTGTCCTATAACCTGTCGGGCCCAGCTCTCCAATAACTGAAGACATTCCCTCAATGCTGGTTGAATAGCTATAGAAGAAAGATGGTTTGAACTGTGGAGTTTCACATGAGACATAGTGTAGAATGGCTGCTTGTCTCATTTTTCTCATTCAGTTACACTTCCAGTGCATGACATGCCATATGCCGTAGGTCATGATGAAGTTTGCTCGGGAGCCCAAGGTTAGAGGAAAATGGGAGTTTAGGTGAGGGCCAGAAAGCTGCCAGTGAGAGAAGCCAGTTGCACAGGCTTCAGTCTTCTAAACTGTCTCGATAAAAGGAAGTTGTGAATTTAGGTACTGGAAACCAACAAACTGGGGGAACATGAGTGGAGGGAGCCGTGAGGACTGAACCCAGTTGCCCGACCAGCACTCTTGCTTGATTTATGTAGAGCCGTGTGATAACTAAGGCCCAGACTGGAATACATTCATTATTTCAAATTCCAGCATGAAAAGAAAAGTCATTGCATTCCTTCAACCCACTGCAAATCTTCATAGCAAGAGAAATAGGTGGGCCTCCCAGGTAGGAATGATGAAGAGCCATCGAGAGCATTAAGACGCTAACCCAGCTGCCACGAGTTTGCTCGGAAAATCCTGTTCCCATCCTCAGTGATGAACTCCACAATAAACTGTTCTGAACACAAGGAAAATGGAAATTCCTCTTCTCCAGATTTTTGTTTTATGACCTAAACAGAGGACCCCAGGCTACTTCCAAGAATGCGTCCAGATGGGTAACCAAGAGCTTTCTAGTGACGAATTCTCAGAGTAGGGCTAAGAGAGACGCAGGTCTCCATTAGTGGTGATGGGCACCTGGCCACGCTCCTTGTTCTGCTAGAATGCATCCTTTTACGCAGCATAAAAATAAGGACTCACACATCTGCTGCCCTAAATTTGAGGAAAGCATTTTCAGTAGAAAGTTGGGTTTCTCTCTCTCTCTCTGATTTTTTTTTTGAGACAGAGTCTTGCTCTGTTGTCAGGCTGGAGTGCATTGGCACAATCTTAGCTCACTGCAACCTCTGCCTCTTGAGTTCAAGCGATTCTCCTGCCTCAGCCTCCCGAGTAGCTGGGATTACAGGCACATGCCACCATGCCCAGCTAATTTTTGTTTTTTTAGTAGAGATGGGGTTTTTACCATGTTGGTCAGGATGGTCTCGCTCTCCTGACCTTGTGATCCACCCGCCTTGGCCTCACCAATGTGTTGGGAGTACAGGTGTGAGCCACCACGCCTGGCCAGGTTCTTCTCTTCAGTCACTCCAATGAGGACTCGTCTGTGGAATACGGAATGTCACAGAATTGGCTTTTTGTCCCAAGTGAGGGGTGTATCCCACTTTGACTACACAGTCAAGAAGTTAAAGCCTAGAGTCGAAGAAGTAGAGGAGGTAATTTGCATCTTAGAGCTGAGATTTTATTGAGTAATACCATTTGCTTTTTTTCACACAGGAAAATACCCTTTTCTGTCTTTAAGCTGATCTGAATGTTTAGGAATGGAGTGGAAGTCAGCACTGGCCCTTTGTGTAGTTTCAGAAGAGGTGTCTCCTGGACCTGCCCCTCTTTGGTACCCTCCTTTGCACACCCCACTTCATTTGTCCTGCTGTCAACTTGGCAACAGCATTTCCACGCCCAAATATGCTGCATGTGCTCTTCTGACAGTGAGGATGTCTTGCTTCCTACTGATAGAGTTCAGAACTCACACCTTCTTAACAGGTTGTCAAAATTCTTTTTGCTAGTGTGGTTTTTTTCTAATACAAAAAGATTTACTGACTTGTTCTCTGGGATTCTGGCCCTCATCTTCTCCGAGTCTAAGCCACGCCTGAAAGTCAGAACAGGTGTGGCAGTTACCTTGGGAAGGTGCTTCTGCGTAGTATTGAGTCTGTTATTTAGAGTGAATTCGTGTCCCCCCTCTCCACATCCCTCCTCTTTCTCTTTTTTTCCTTCCCTCCCTTCCTACTTCACTCTCTTTCTTCCTTTCTTTCAAGTAATAACTACTTTGCAGAATTCATGGCTCCCTTAGGATGGAGGGAATGAATTTCTTTTCTCTCTTTTTCTTTGAGACAGGGTCCTGCTCTGTTGCCCAGGCTAGAGTACAGTGGCATGATCATAGCTCACTGCACCCTCAGCCTCCCAGACCCAAGTGATCCTCCCACCTCAGCCTCCCAAGTAACTAGGACTACAAGCGTGTACCACCACATCCAGCTAATTTTTAAATGTTTTATAGAGGTGGGGTCTCCCTATGTTGCCCAGGCTGGTCTTGAATTCCTGGGCTCAAGTGATCCTCCTGCCTCAGCCTCCCATAGTGCTGGGGTTACAGGCATGAGCTACTGTAGTTGGATTGGATTTCTATAGAAGATTTATTTTTATCTTGTCCTGCATTCTCACTTGAATTTTCCCCATGTAAAAGTTTCATTTTGGCCGGGCGGGATGGCTCACACCTGTAATCCCAGCACTTTGGGAGGCCGAGGTGGGTGGATCATCTGAGGTCAGGAATTCGAGCCCAGCCTGACCAATAAGGTGAAATCCGGTCTCTATTAAAAATACAAAAATAGGCTGGGCGCGGTGGCTTCCGCCTGTAATCCCAGCACTTTGGGAGGCTGAGGTGGGTGGATCACGAGGTCAGGAGATCGAGACCATCCTGGCCAACATGGTGAAACCCCATCTCTACTAAAAATACAAAAAATTAGCCGAGTGTGGTGGTGCGTGCCTGTGGTCCCAGCTACTTCAGAGGCTGAAGCAGGAGTGTCAGCTTGAACCCAGAAAGCAGAAGTTGCAGTGAGCCGGGATCACGCCACTGCACTCCAGCCTGGCGATAGAGCGAGACTCTGTCTCAAAAAATAAAAATAAAAAAATTACCTGGGCGTAGTGGCGTGTGACTGCAGTCCCAGCTACTCACAAGGCTGAGGCAGGAGAATCGCTTGAACCCGTGAGGCAGAGGTTGCAGTGAGCCGAGATCCCGCCACTGCACTCCAGCCTGGACGACAGAATGGGACTCCATCATAACAAAAAAAAAGTTTCATTTCGAGAACTCTTCCTCTCTCTGCATCCTCTGCAGACATTTTTCAGAGCCTGTCTCTGGTGACTTTCCTTACTGAACGCTGATGCTTTGCTGGTGACTGGAAAGCCAGCGGAAGCTTTTTCGGTGTGTCTGCCTTGATCTTTGCATTGAAAACGGTATATTGCTGACTGTGATTCCTACTGTTATGGGAGAGAGATGAAGTGGTTTTTTTTTTCTCTCTTTCTTTCTTCTATACTCTTTTTAAAAACCTGACAATTTTTTGTCTAACCCACCTGAGATCTAATTTTAACTTCATGATCTTTTATATGTTTTGACATTCTAGAAATCAAAATGTCAGTGAGATGATCTCCTGGTAGAGTCTGATCAGTTATTACACAGACTTTACCAAAATAGCGATTAGTCTTGCCTGTCTGTTTTCTGTGGAAGGGGGACTTAACGGATGGGTTAAGCTTTAAGTCTCTCTACAGGGGATAGCATGGCAGAGGAATTAAAAGGTCTGAGCTCTTAGAAGGTCTCAGCTCTTATCTGGCTCTGTCACTTACTACTTCTGTGTTCAGAGGAAGCCATTGGCCTTCCCTACCTCAGTTTACCTACTTGTAAAACAATCATAAAGGTCCTTTTCTAAATGGATGTTTGCCTCACGCCTATTTTTTACTTAATAGCAAGCTCTTTCATTCATCTCTCTGAGATAAAGTCAGATAAAGTTTAGGGAGTCAGAAAAAAAAATTAGGGGCGTTAAGTGTCTCAGCCTTGTGTCAGAGGCCTGATTTTCCATCATCACTCAAAAACATTTGCTAGGGACTCATCTGTGGTGGACCCTGGGCTACTGTCCCCATTTCTCTGAGCAACATGCCCTAGGGCTTTAGGAAATCCTTTATGAGTTTCTCTTTAACCATTTATAAATTGCACATGTTGTAAACCGCACGTTATATGTTATGTTATAAATTGCACGTTATATGTTATGAATTGCATATGTTATCTGTTATAAATTGCACGTTATATGTCATAAATTGCACATTATGTTATAAATTGCACGTGTATGTTATATGTTATAAATTGCACTGTTTTGTTATAAACTGCACGTGTTGTATGTTATCTATTATAAATTGTACATGTTACATATTAGAAATATTTGTTATAAATTATGAATAACATGTAACACGTACAATTTATAATAGATAACATACAACATGTGCATGTATGTTATATGTTATAAATGCTATATGTTATTGTATATAGTATGTTATATGTTATAAATGGCACATTGTATGTTATAAATTGCACATGTATGTCATATGTTATAAATTGCACATGTTGCATGTTATGTTATTATAAATTGCGTGTTATATGTTATTGCACAACTCTCTTATGAGTTCCCCTTTCACCATTTATAAATTGTACATGTTAACTTCTACCTCCCTTACTTCATAAGTCTGTCATTAGGCTACCTGGGAGTGCTTTAAAATGCTCTGAGCTCATTAGAAAAAACAAATTTTCTGTTTTCCTAGTTTACAAATTCTTGTGGGTTTGATAAGAACAAATGCATTCCCTTATGCCTCTGCACTCAATATTGATCTTACAACACTGGGATTAACAAGAGCTTTGAAGTAGCCATCAGCCTAGATAGCACGTTAGACACTTCTGTTTCCATTGAATATACTGCATTGTAAGTCAGAGAAATAAATGCTGGAATTTATTTTTTGAGGAGAGAAAAATCTATGAGTGGCACCTAGAGGTGTTCCTGACAATGTTACTCAGAAGATCATTGCCTCTCTACAACCTGCTAAGTGCTACAGAAGACAGCATGGGCTAATCTGAGTGTGACGGCCTCGGCTCTTTCCCTGCATCTGCTGGCAGGGCTGTCGTCATTCCTGCTGGCTGCTTCTGGAAGACACCACTTCCCCCCAGCAACTTGTCCAACCCCAACTCCTCCCATTGCAATTCCCCTCCCAGGGCCTGTGTGAGTTTGCTGTCTCCACCCCACAGAAGCCATCAGCTGCATTTCCAAAGCCCCTGCTGGGCCTTTCTAGGTTAGGCTCCTGCACACAATGGAAACATGCAGAGATCTCAGGGACAGAGTCCACTCACATAGGGGCATTGCTGTTGCCCTTTCATAAACATTGACTGTCTTTGAATATCCTCTAGAAAATGGGGCTCTGCCAGGCAAGGTTTTGAGACTACCCTGAATTTAGGACAGAAAAAAGCATCCGATGAGAATAGGTTCTAGCTAGTACACTCTGCCCTCTTTACACCAAAGCCCCTTTATTCTATTTTTATTTCCTGCTACCCACAACCAATGATTGATAGTTAAAAACCTCTCCTCATGTCCTTTCACAGTGTTTTACTATTTGATAGTGTTTGACAAACTGCAGATGTCATCAGGAAGGACCACATTTTCCATTACAGATCAACCTGGCTGTGAACAAGGGCCAGGCGTCACAGTACAATCACACTGAACTATTGTGACCTGTGTGAGGAATCAGCATTTGAGTGTATGTGCTTAAGACTGATGTATAGCACGCAAACCACCTAAACGAGCAGAAATACATGTCCATAGAAGTGGTAATAAATAGGACACACAGGATGTGTGTGTGTGTGTGTGCGTGTGTGTGTATGTGTTGCACTTTTTTCTTCAGTGTTCTCAAGGAATAGCGATGACACTAAAAACTTATTGTGAAAAAATGTGAATGAATACATACCTGTTAGTGCAAATGAGCAATAACAATTTCTAACCTGTGTATAGAGTTTCACAAATTACAAGACATCCCAACTCCCCTGTCAGCAAAATGGGTAGAGAATAACTGATTATGCAATGATCTTTAATAATGACCTGCCACTGTTTACTCAGCCTTTGACACTCAGCAGACTTTCTAAGTCATTATCACTGTTCAGCCTCTGTTGCTCTAACCATTCCAGCAGCTTGTTGGGGAGGCTTTCAAAGTTTCCCATTGTCTTATGGTTGTAGCGCCTGCGTTTCCAATAATACTGGAGTCCGTTTTGAATTAAGCCCTAGTTGGTATGTCTCTTCTAATACAGGATGAGGAGAGCCATTTAGACCCTGCCAGGACCTGCCCAACTGTCAGATTTTCCACTTGCTCATTTGTTTGGGCACTGAGTATGCTCCATGGTTGCCAGCTGGGGATGAGGTGCCCGTCACTGGAGGTGTTCAAGGGTAGGCATAGCATGCTTGTGTAGATGTCAAGGGGAAGTGTGAAAGGTTGAACTAGGGGAAGTGTGAAGTTGTTGTTGAGCTTGGCTGGTTGGTGTTTTCTCTTCGTCCTGGGCATCAACTAGGTCACCCTTCCCAAAGTCCCTTGTAGTTTTAGACTCTTATTTTGCTAAGTCACTGAGCTTTCTGTATTTACTTGTTTTAGCAGCTAGCAGTTACCTCAGTAATACGATAACCTTTAGGGTTCCATCCAATTGGAAAGTTTAGGATCACAAATCTGTTTTGTTTTAAAGATGGGGTTTTTCTGTGTTACCCAGGCTGGAGTGCAGTGCTCACTGCAGCCTTGACCTCCCAAGCTCAAGTGATCGTCCCGCCTCTGCCTCCCACGTAGCTGGGCCTATAAGCATGCACCACCATACCCAGCTTATTTTAAAAAACATTTTGTAGGCTGGGCACAGTGGTTCACGCCTGTAATCCCAGCACTGTGGGAGGATGAGGCAGGTGGATCATGAGGTTAGGAGATCGAGACCATCCTGGCTAACATGGTGGAACCCTGTCTCTACTAAAAATACAAAAAATTAGCCGGGTGTGGTGGCATGTGCCTGTACTCCCAGCTACTTGAGAGACTGAGGCAGGAGAATTCCTTGATCCTGGGTGGCGGAGGTTGCAGTGAGCCAAGATCTCACCACTGTACTCCAACCTGGTTGACAAGAGTGAGACTCCAGCTCAATATATATATATACATATATATTTTGTAGAGATGGGATCTCACTGTGTTGCCCAGGCTGGTCTCAAACTCCTGGGCTCAAGTGATCCCCCCTCCTCAGTCTCCCAAAGTACAGGAATTACAGGGGTGAGCCACTGTGCATTAAGGTGATAAATCATGACAGACAAGACTCAGTGATTATTACTTTTGACTTTCCCACCACTTTATACTTGATTCTTCTTACGCTTTTCTCCTCTCCTCTATCCACAGGATATCTATTTACTCCCTTTCCATTTTTATAGGGCTTCAGATTCACTCACAGACAGTGAATAGACTAATGGTGGGTTTAGCCTATCCAACTACCCAGCTATATTATTAGTCAGGGAGTCAAGGGTCTTCAAAGTAACAGAGCCAATAGGAAACACACACACAGATGCACAGAGAGAGCAGGGGCAGGGAGGGAGGGAGGGAGAGAGAGAGAGAGAGAGAGAGAGAGAGAGAGACAGAGAGAGATTGATCGTGGGATGGGAATTGCTTCATGGGACCATGGAAGCCAAGAAGTCGTATGACATGCTATCTGCAAGCTGGAGAACCAAAAAAGCCAGTGGTGTAATTCAGTCTCAGTCTGTAAGTCTGAGAACCAGGGAAGCTGGTGATGTAAGTCCTTGTATTAGTCTGCTTTCACACTGCTGATAAAGACATACTTGAGATTGGGTAAATTATAAGGAAAAAGAGGTTTAATGGACTCACAGTTCCAAGTGGCTGGGGAGACCTCATGATCATGGCAGAAGGCAAAAGACATGTCTTACATGGTGGCAGACAAGAGAGAATGAGAGCCAAGTGAAAGCAGAAACCTCTTATAAAACCATCAGATCTCATGAGACTTATTCACTACCATGAGAACAATATAGGGGAAACTGCCCCCAGGATTCAATTATCAACCACTGGGTCCCTCCCACAACACATGGGAATTATGGGAGCTACAGTTCAAGATGAGATTTGGGTAGGGACACAGACAAAGCGTATCAGTCCTGGTCCAAGTCCAAAGAACTGAGAAACAGGAGTGGTAAGGGAGCCTGACATTGTAAATCTCAGATAGACTCTGAAGGCCTGAGAACCAGGAGCACCAGCATCTGAGGGCAGGAGAAGATGCATGTCCCAGCTCAAAAGGAGAAAGTGAGTTAGCCTCTTCTCTGTCTTTTTGTTCTATGCAGGCCCTCAAAGGGTTGGATAATGCCCTTTCATATTGAGAAGGGTGATCTTCTTTACTCAGTCTGCTGATTCAAATGCTAATCTCTGCTGGAAACCCTCACTGTCATACCCAGACAGGATGTTTGACCAGCTATCTGGGCATCCCCTAGGCCAATCAAATTGACACATTAAGTTAGCCATTAGACCAGTTTGAAAGCCAGCATGTTTACCTGGCATGCATTCAGCCTGCTGTGGTTTGCTGCATGAGTCCAGTGGGTAGGCTGAATACATGGGACAAATTATAATCTGGGAACAAGGGTGACACACTCTCAGGACATGGTGATTACAGATGGAGTTTGACAGAGCAGGCTGCAGGGCCCAAAGTGGAGACTGGGCAGGAATGGGGAATCAGAGGATAATGGCGCCTGCTGGAAGAGTTACTTACGCGAGATGCCAAGCCTGGGTTTCCCAACAACACTGCTGTAGGGAAGTACTTCATCTACTGCTGTAGAAGCCCACCTAGTGCTAAACGGCTCTTGCATTCCTTCTGTTGTTTCCAAGTGCATCCATAATACACTGCACACTCATTCAGTAATTAATAGAAGCAGAGAGTTCAGAACGATGAAGGAGTTAAATGAAATTTGTTTTTAATGGTAACAAATTATTGATAAACCAAAGGTGTTGGCTCTAATTAGCATAAACCTCTTCCCAAGAAATCAGATGTTCTTTTTAGAATAAATTTGAATTGGGCTATCTCTCGAAGGGAAAATCATTCTAAGAGTGCATCTTTCCAAAAATCCCTGGTTTTGTTTTTAAACCTTTGAAAAATTATTATCATTATCATCCTCTTCCTCATCTTCATCATCGGATCTAGAATCTGAATTAAAGTGAGAATTCTGGTTCAAGAGATTAAAGCTCCTGACCAACACCTTGGCCATTTTTGTAAATGTATATAATGGAGTGTGATGAATGACTCTGCTCTGCCTCTCATCTGAAGGCGGTTGGTGGTGGTGGTGGTAGGGTGTGTGTGTGTGTGTGTGTGTGTGTGTGTGTGTCTGTGTGTTTGTGAGAGAGAGAGAGGTTGCATCAGACTTTTAAGATAAAACCATTTTTATCACATTATATTTGTCAATTATTCTTGACCCAACCAATTCATGATCATATTCTAATAAACAAATATGAATAATACTGAAATGCTTTATTTAAATGGAAATTTTGCATCGTTTTAATATATTTATTTACCTGGAGCCTTTTAATAAAGTACTTATGTAGAATTAGATTATTTTAATAAGCATTGAAGGTAAGGCAATTATTCAGCCATGACATATAGTACTGGAGGGGTTTTTTCTCTTCTTTTACTCAACTCTTTGATATTGCATAAGCTATTCACAAATATCAGTTGCTGTTGACATCTGCACTAACAAATATATTTAGCACAATACACCAGAGGCTGGAAAGTAAAGCTTTTAATTAACCTTTAGGGGATCTTCTAAGATCAGAAGTTTAAAAATATTGGAGGTGGGAAGGTCCCCGATGAAGGTAATACATGCATTTTCTCTTGACTTTTTGATGTGCCCACAGAGCAAGGGTTACCGCTGATGTACCTGCACCAGGCAGTAGAATATCTATTTAAAAATGTACTCATGGAATATCAGTTCCAAGAAAAAAATGTGCTTATACACTTCAATTAATTAATTAATTAATTAATTAATTAATTTTTTGAGATGGATTCTTGCTCTTATCACCCAGGCTGGAATGCAGTGGTGCTATCTCTGCTCATTGCAACCTCTGCCTCCCCAGTTCAAGTGATTCTTCTGCTTCAGTCTCCCAAGTAGCTGGAACTACAGGTGCCCACCACCATACCTAGCTAATATTTGTATTTTTAGTAGAGATGGGGTTTTGCCATGTAGGACAGGCTGGTCTCGAACTCTGGACCTCAGGTGGTCTGCCTGCCTTGGCCTCCCAAAGTGCTGGGATTACAGGCATGAGCCACTGCACCTGGCCTACTCGTACATTTTAAATGGCATCTGCCTTGCTAAAACCAGTGAGGAACATCAATAAATGTGATAAGATGATTAGTTGAAAATTGAAAAGCCCCAGTTCCAGCAAAGTTGTAAGAAGGTGTGATTTCCTCCCTCTTTCTTTTTGAATTCTTCCTTCACTCAGGGAATTCTCCTGCCCTGTGTTAGGAGACAGAAGCTCTCCTGCTGCTCCCTCATTTTCCAGAGTATGAAGGGCCCTGTTCATGCAGGCAGCCCCTCCCAACCTCACATACCCCACACCTGGATCTAAGCTCACCCACTGGGACTTCTCACCCTTGCTGTCCACATTCCAACATGATGAGAATTTCCAAGTTCCAGACATAGTACCAAGGGCATCCCATTTAATCTCCAATCATTCTTTGCAGCCGGTGTTAGCATCCCTACTGTGTACGTACAGAAGCTAAGGTGAGAAAGGCCAATGACCTGGCCAAGGAATGCACACAAGGGTGAGGCCAATCCTCTCCTTTTCTCTTTTCTTAAGGGAGGTTTCCTAGAAATAACTACTGCTTGGGTTTGCATGTTTGTTTCCAGAATCCTTTGTTGCTTAGACCTAGCCTGTGACCAGTCCCTGTCCGTTCTTCCTTTGGACTATCTGGTCCCATAGACAGCTAACCTCACTTCTGAATTGTTTCCTCCACCCTCATTGCCACTATCTTAGTCCATTTTGTGCTGCTATAACAAACCATCCCAGACTGACTAATTCATAAAGAACACAAATTTATATACTCACAGTTCTGGAGGATGGGATATATCCAAGATCAAGGTGTTGGCGTCTGGTGAGGACCGTTTTGCTGTGTCCTTACATAGTAGATGGTGGAAGGATAAGAGGGGATGAATGTTGTGTCCTCACATGGCAGAAGAGTGAGAGACTGAGCACACTCCTGCAAGCTCTTTTTATAGCAGCATTGATCCAGCCATGAGGGTAGAGCTCTCACAACCTCCAATAGGCCCCACCTCCTGACATGGTTGGATTGGGGATTAAGTATCCAACACATAAACTTTGGGGAACACATTCAGACCATATCAGCCACCCACTGCAGGCCACTCCCCAAGCTCCTCTCAGACCCATTATTCTCAAACATGTCAGCATGCTGGCTCTCAGGCTGGGGGTCAGCAGGATCAGGGACATCTACCAAGAGCCAATGAGGGATGGACGGGCAGCTGGGACACTGGAGGAAGGAGATCTCCACAACTATGGTTCTCGCTCTTCCTCCCCTCCTCTGCTCTCTCTCCCTTTCCTTTTCTCATCCCTTCTACTCTTCTTCATTTTCCTGAGATTATCAGCTGGACCAGGAACAAAACAGCTCTGGCACCTGTTGCTCTGCTAGGCCAGCACCTCCACCCCATTCTTTAGCACACACACCCACACCTCCACTTGCCTGGGCCCCTTGCCCACATCATCTGGATTTCTCTACCTGGCTGTATCATTTAGGGTCCAATCCGGAAACAGAAACCACACAGTAATTTGAATGTGGGATGTTTAATATAAAGATTACTTGTAACAGGGAAGTAATGAGAAGATGTAAAGAAAACTCTGAAGGCGACCCTGAGGCTGATGGAGAGCAACTGGGGAAGGATGAGCTTAAAGAAGACCCCTCTGCAAGGCTGGGGTTCTGACTGCATCAGAGAAGGTGTGGTTGTAGCCCACTGGGTGACAGAAAGGTTCCCTGGATTGCCCATGGTTGCTGGGCAAGGAGAAAACAATGGTCTTGGGTATGGGCAAGGAGAGAACAGCAGTCTTGGGTAGAGGCTAAGGCCCTCTGTCCCTTTCCCTCTGTTTTCCTATATGCCTGGAATCATGCCTTACTCTCCACAGACCTCCATTCTGCAAGCTGGTGGGAGAGTGCATGGAGGGCTGAGGGCTGTCAAGGGGGTACTGTCCAGCAGGGAAGTGAATACTGGGCCATGCCAGGTATGCATTAGGAACATCACGGTGAGGTGGTCACCATGGGTGGCCAAGAGGCAGGGCTGGGTCATGAACCTGAAGACTGCACACTCTGGGCACATGGCAGGGCCCATGATAAGAGTCATGCAGCTAGAGGCAGGAAAAGACAGCAGCAAGCCAGACCCCCGGAGGAAAAGCCCCTTCCTCCTGCATAGACCCAGAGCACTCTACTGACAAAGCTGAATATTGTGTTTGGTGCAAAGGAGAAACACCCGAACTCCCTTGTCACAAAGCAGGTACAGAGGGATGGATTTGGGGCTGAGAGGCAATGGGTTGCTGGCTGGACACTGGCCTTTCCCTGGTGCCCTAGTCTGGCTCACCCCATCTCCTGGATTCTGTTTCCCAGCACACGGTTTCTGGCCTGTCAGTCTGGCTGTTTGGACGGCTCCCTCCCATCTCTGCGCATTCTATTAAGGAATTCTATTCATTTCCATTAGTGAGAGCATTCTTCCTTCTCTCTTCTTGATCAAACACTACCCATTCTGCAGGCCCAGGGGAAGGCCCAGGCAGGTATCTGTGAACCGCCTCCTATTCAGTCTTCTATTGTGGTTCAGCCAGCTCTGTGACAGTGAATTCTTGTCACTTCATGAGTATCTCCTTAATTAGATTATAGCTTCCTTGAGAACAAGGAATATGTCCCTTTCCCTCTGTTTTCCTATATGCCTGGAATAACACCTTATTCTCTGTAGACCTCCAGTTGATATTACAATATGATTGATTGGTGGTGTGTGAATTTCAGGGTTAGGGGGAGCTAGTTTGGGATATAGAGATATCTGGGAAAAAATTCATTGGCTACTCCTTCCTCCACGTATGCCCTAGACCCAGTTTGGGTGCTCACTGGGGACTGAGAGCCTCCCTGACACTGAGGACTGTCTATTTTCCCCTCTGGTGCTATGAAACAGTGTGACTGCAACAGCACCAATTCATAGTGTATAGTTCCCTCCTGTAACCTGTGTACTGGTGAAGGAGATGTGAAAATGTTGGGAGCAAATGAAAATGCTTTTGACTGCTCTAACCTGAGCCTGGTAGGGGAAAAATATCTTCCTCCCTTTGTCACTTTTAAAAAGCAGAGTTCCTTTCATAATAGAGACTTATTTCTGGCCGTGAAATACTAGTGATCAAAAGGAAGTAGAGAAAGAAGATGACCCGAGTGCTTTATAAGGAACAGTTTATTGGATCAATGCCTCTTTGTCTTATTAATCTGTGTTTTCCCAAACGGCCTGTAAGTGATTCTTGAATCACTGTGATCTCAGTCTCAACAGCCAGAAGTAGGATATATTAAAAGCTTTGGCCTGGGCAATGAGTCACTTGTTTATCAAACAAGGCTCCTCTACTCTTTCTGCTGGCATTTCTGGAATGTCTCTTATAAGTTATCAATTTCTTTTTTAATCTGAGTGAGATCTTCCCTGACTACCTCCTACCATTAGACTGAGCTGATGTTCTGCTCTTGTATTTCCAGAGCATTAAAGGGTAGTAGGGAGAGTATGTATCTTGTATTGGAATTGCCAGTTAAGTCTGTCATTCGGGATTGATTCTTTTTACCTATGTACCCTCAGGATTTAAACTAGTGCCTTACAAATAGTCAAGGCTGAATAAATATTGTTTGAATAAATGGATGGTTGGATGATGAAATAGTCATGGTTCTTTTGGTGGCAAACATCAATAACCCAACTGCTAGTGACAATGTGGAATGGATACTTCTTTGTTATGTGGGACTGTCCCATGCATTGCAGGGTATTTAGCAACCCTGGCATGCCAGCAGAGCCTCCATACATTGTGACCACTAAATACGTCCCCCACATTTCCAAATGCCCCTTAGCGGGGCAGTATAGCCTCTAATTGAGAGCCACACTCTTGTAGCCACAGTCATGATCCCAGAGAAGATGGCCTGACTCTCTGTCACCTGGTATCCATATCAGTTCCTGAAAAGGATTCTGATGAGCTCTGCTTAGCTTATGTTTCCACTCTGGGCCAATCACGGTCTTTAGTCTGTTTAGGGCTTTGGCAGAGTCTGATTGTTCAATGTATAGTTATTGCTGCTGAGCAAATTACTCCAAAACTTAGAAACTTAAAATATGTATTACCACCAGGTGTGGTGGCTCACACCTGTAATCCCAGCACTTTGGGAGGCTGAGGCAGGTGAATCATGAGGTCAGGAGTTCAAGACCAGCCTGGCCAAGATGGTAAAACCCCGTCTCTACTAAAAATACAAAAATTAGCTGGGTATGTTGACATGCACCTATAATTCTAGCTTCTAGGGAGGCTAAGGCAGGAGAATCACTTGAACCCGAGAGGCAGAGGTTGCAGTTAGCCGAGATTGCATATATATATTAGGTAATATATATGTATATATTACCTAAACCAATTTCTCTGGTCAGGAATCTGCAAGCAGCTTAGTTGGGTAGTTCTGGCTCAGGGCCTCTCACAAGGCTGCAGTCAAGCTGTTGTCTGGTTCTTCTTCTCAAGGCTCAATGGGGGCTGGAGGATCTCGTCCACACTCACCCATATGGCTGCTTTCAGGCCTCACTTCCTCACTGGCTGTTGGGCACCTTGCCATGTGGCCTCTTCATAGGCTGCCTGAGTGTCCTTTTCAAATGGCAAGTGGCTTTTTCCAGAACAGCATATCCAAGAGAGAAAGAGAAAAGAAAAGAAGAGACAAGGAGAACCCACTGTAGAGGCTTCAGTCTTGTAAAACCTAACCTCGGAAGTGACACATACCATCCTTTCTGCCATCACTGGTCAGTTTAGACCAGCTGTGGTTCACTGCAGGCAAGGGCTCCATGAGGGTGTGAACACGAGGAGGTGGGACCGCTGTGCGGCGCCCTCGGAAGCTGCCTCCCTTAGACAACAAGGACACAGTCCGTGCTCGCTGCTGGATGTAGAGGGTAAAGTCCCAGGAGCAACAGCTCCAGGAAATCACAGCGGGTGGGGGGCGGCATTCCCCAAAAAGGTCATGCAGCGCAAACCGAAAGTACACATCTGCCACAAATAAATACTGCAATCTACTTCCTCATCGGCCGACTCAAGGAGGGCTGTGTGGGGTAAGTTCTAATAAAAATAGTGCTGTGAATTATTTCTGTCTATCTGTAGATAATCATTTGTCCCTTAAGGATCTTTTTCTACTGCCAACTGACATTCCTATTCAGCGCTTATTGTGCAAAAAGCTTTCACAAGCAATTCGACTGTGGGCTTATAGATAGGTTTTGGAAATCTTGGGAGTAGATCAATATTTGAGTGTTTGTTTCATATAAATTTATTCTGACAGCTGCTTACTTCCTTTCCAAAATTCTCTTTTCTTTGGTGCTCTTTTAATTTTTTGAATTTATAGTGGGGAGAGAGCATCGCTGTGTCCTAGTATGTTTCCACCGGAAAGAAGCAGAGGCAGCGTGCAGGATAGCAGGAGCAGCTGAGCTCTCCACCGGACAAGACATGGCTGCTCAGAAGGAGGTGTCTTGCTTGGTTCCGTGCATTTGGAGAGCTTTTCTGTGGTTGGTTTTCCCAGAGTCTGTGTTTCCTCATTTGGGATGAATGGCATGCAGAGGCAAGGTGACTTTTTATGGCTTTGGTCTTTCATGGAAGTACAGGATGGCTACTGAGCCATCCTGACACTCCACTGCCCTCAGGAAGGAGAAGCCACTCTTTGTCTTTCCACCAGCCCCGCCGTGCGAAGCCTGCCAGGCACTGTATAACCAATGCCCAAGACAGGTGATGAAAGGTTTGGCTTCACGGGAGCCTTCCCTCAGAGCTCTTGCAAAGTCACACAGGAGACAGATGACAAAGAAGTCTTGCTAGGGTTTACTCACACAAATGAGGGAACCGTGTTTCATGCCTCCTTCGACCAATGCAAACAAAAATGCTAGGTGTCAGACCTTGTGTTATCTAATCCTCCCCTCCCCTCCTGCCCTCCCTCCTTCTTTCCCTCCCTCCCTTCCTCCCTTCTTTCCTTTCTCCCTTCCTCCCTTCCTTCCCTCCCTCCCTCCTTCCCTCCTTCCCTCCTTTTTTCTTTCTCACTCTGTCACCCAGGCTGTAGTATAGTGGCTCAATCACAGCGCACTGCAGCCTCCATCTCCCAGGCTTTAGTGATCCTCCTATCTCAGCCTCCCGAATAGCTGAAACCACAGGCATATGCCATCACACCCAGCTAATCTTTTGTATTTGTGGTAATGATGGGGTTTCACTATGTTTCCCAAGCTGGTCTTGAGCTCCTAAGTGCAAGTGATCTGCCCGCCTCGGCCTCCCAAACTGCTGGGATTACAGCTGTAAGCTACCACATCCAGTCATGAACCCTGATTTCTTACATAAATCTTTTGTGTGGCCGGGCGCGGTGGCTCACTCCTATAATCCCAGCACTTTGGGAGGCCAAGGTGGGTGGATCACGAGGTCAAGAGGTTGAGACCATCCTGGTCAACAAGGTGAAACCCCATCTCTACTAAAAATATAAAAATTAGCTGGGCATGGTGGCGCGTGCCTGTAGTCCCAGCTACTCAGGAGGCTGAGGCCGGAGAATTCCTTGAACCCAGGAGGCGGAGGTTGCGATGAGCCGAGATCGTGCCATTGCACTCCAGCCTGGGTAACAACAGCAAAACCCTGTCTCAAAAAAAAAAAAAAAAATCCTTTGTGTAAAATTGGGCACCCCATTTCCAGTGAATATTTTGTGCAGTGTGGGAGAAGGTCTCTCCCTCTTGGGGCAGCTCAGTAGGTCACTAAGGTGACGCCAAGCTTTGCCAGTCTCTGGATAGAGATTCCCAGGAATGAAGTGTGTGGTGTAGTCTAGCAAAGACATGCAGTTCCATGCATTGGACTTTGCAACTGGCTTTCAAAAATGATTAGACATTTGAAAATGCCATCCGCCTATATTTACTCTGTTCCTGACATTTCCCACCCCTTTAGCCTTCCAGGTAGCTGAATATAGGAGAATAGAGAAGGTGAAGAAAACCACCATCATTGGTAGATATGCTCACTTTTCCTCCTGCTTGTTCTGATACAGACCAAAAAGAAGGGAAAGGAAGAGGCCATGAAGATTAATTTGGTTGTTTTAGCTGCTATTCATGAGGCCTGATGTTTCTATTTTCTATTTGCAATATTCCAGAATATTGAGGCAAAGCTTATCCGTGACTGGATGGATCCATAGAATGGGGGATCGTTCCTGGAAGTTCTGGGAGGGGTGGGGTTAGGGTTGGGATATCTTCGGAAGGGTAGGTTGGATACGGTGTGTGTCCCTGCTCTCCCCACATACTTAGGCTCTGGCTTTTGATAGAGGCTCTGGTGTGAGCAATTGGCAGGGCTTGAAAAAAGTCAAAGTCTCAAGCCTTGGTTTCAGACAGGCCTGACTTCAAATTCTACTAGCTGTGTGAGCTTGGACAGGCTACTTAACCTCTCTGGACTTCTGCTTTCTTATCTGAACAATGGAGATAATCACTGATATGGTTTGACTCTGTGTTCCCACCCAAATCTCATCTTGAATTGAAATCCCCATGTTTGGAGGGAGGGACGTGGTGGGAGGTGACTGGGTCTCGGGGGCAGCTTCCCCCTGCTGTTCTCATGATAATGAGGGAGTTCTCACAGGGTCTGATGGTTTAAAAGTGCCAGTTTCCCTTATGCTCTCTCCCTCCTGCCACCATGTAAGTCGTGCCTTGCTTCCCCTTCACCTTCTGTATGATTTTAAGTTTCCTGAGGCCTCCTCAGCCATGTGGAACTATAAGTCAATTAAACCCTTTTGTTTATAAATCACTCAGTCTCAGGTAGCATCTGTATAGCAGTGCGAGAATGAGCTAATAAACTTATAGTACTTCCTTAACCCACAGGGCTGGAGACAGGACGGAATCGGGTAATGCAGTGATTGGCGGGCCTTGGGGAGGGTCTGTTCTCTTGTTCTAGAGCCCAGGGTGGGCCGTCCTCACAGCGTGGCCCCAGGGGCTCCTGGGTCCAGAATGGCAGAGCTGGTGTGTCCTTACTGCTCACAAGGTAGGCAGGCATCCTTCCTTGGCTTTTTTTTGAGTTGGAGTCTTACTCTGTGGAGTACAGTGGCGTGGTCTTGGCTCACTGCAACCTCCACCTCCCAGGTTCAAAAGATTCTCCTGCCTCATCTTCCCAAGTAGCTAGGATTACAGGCACCTGTCACCACACCCAGCTAATTTTTGTGTTTTTAGTAGAGACAGGGTTTCACCATGTTGGCCAGGCTGGCCTCAAACTCCTGACCTCAGGTTATCCGCCCACCTCAGCCTCCCAAAGTGCTGGGATTACAGTCATGAGTCACCGTGCCCAGCTCCTCTTTGGCTCTTAAGGGTCAAAATCCAGTGTTGTGGTTGCTGCTGTTTTTAAATCAGTCTTCATTATTTTCCTTTCGATGGAGGGAGGCTGTGATGTCCCAAATGCTTCATCTCGGGCGGTAGGATCAGCATAGCCCTTGGAATTACCTGCCACCTACAGTGTTACTGGAAGGAGCAGCACTCTGCCACACATTCTTTTTTTGAGATTTTGCCTCAGTAAATCCTTCCGAGGCTCAGGCAGACAATTCATCCTATCATTTGATCAGGGTTTTTTTGTTAACAGATGAAAGGTAGTAATTGTGGAATGCAGCTTGCAGGGAGTAAACAAAATACTTCCCTGACTAATAAGCCTTTCATTCATTTTCTCAATCTCCTGCTGGGTTTGTCTTTTTCTTTTTTAAAATGGAAAAATCATTTTGTTGTTTTTTTCCCCCTCATTGAAAGAGCTTAATGGAAGAAATATTCTAGGATATTTAGTCCTCTGCCTCCTTTCTCCTCCCTGAAGCTCTGTTTCAATCATATCAAACTGACTGCAGCCGGGGCTTCAGAAGCCAGCTGGGAATAAAACAGGATGGAGTGAAGCACCACCCTGCCCTTTGCACGGTGGGGCAGGCTTTGTCCTAGACCCCAGAACAGTGGCACTGAGTGTTCTATGTCCAGAGCCTTATGCAAATGCCTACACGCTTCTGCCTACTTCCCACCCTGATCTATAAACTGGAGCACCAGTGCCTGAAGGCCACGCTCATCAGGAGTGGGGGCCCAGAAAACAAGCTCCGCGCAGCCCCTGCCTACAGGAGCTCTTGGTTTGGTCTGCAGAGGAAGTACAGGCATTAGATGGGAGGCCATGGGGGCCACATTACTAACAGCTGTGATGAATGAGGCTTGGAGAAAGTAGGGGAGCTCTGAGTGATGGGGTTGGGATCTGCTCTGCCCTGGATGCTCAAGGTCAAGGCAAATCACTTGAGAAAGGCATGGCTTGGAGCTCTGTTTCGACAATCGTGTTTGAGATTGAACTAAGAGAAGAAGAAAAGTGAAGAACAAAGCAGGCAGCAGCCCTATTTGCCAGCCATCGGCCTCTCAGTGAGTGCTTTTATTTATTACTGGAGCCCAGGCTCTTTCTTTCCCTGAGTTTCTGCGGACACTGACAGGAACGAGATGAAGAGGCTGGAAGCACGGGGCTGTAGACCGATCCTCAGCCTCTAGAAGCGGGGCCTTTGAAAGGCCAGCCCTTGGGTCCCTGCTAAGGCAAGCAGCGTAGCCCGGCAGTCTGAGCACAGCCTTTCTACTCACACTGGGGACTAACTCGATGACATCCCACCCACCTTTGGGTTTGCTCACATTTGCTGTCGGGACCAAGACATAGCCATTGTCTTGGCCTTTCAGCTTTTGAACACTTTCCTCTACTTCCTCTATCAGACACTATCTAAATGACACCAATAAGTGAAACTGAACCAGTTAGATCTGTGGCCCCGTTTACAGTGTGGCAATGAGTGACAGTGAAGGTGGCTTCCCTGGCCCCTCCCGGATGTTCAATTCACTCCTGCGTCAGTGAGCTCACCCCTGGCGACTGCCACATTAGCACCTTACTCTAATAACTTTCCTGGCAAAGGCAGAAGTGACAGCCCAGCCTGAATCATTACATCACTCCCCAACCCTTTCACAGCATAGACCGCCTCCCACGGTTTGCCACGGCATCTGAAAACACTCGTGGTGCTGAGCCTGGCATTGCCGCTGGCAAGGATGTGGCCCCTGCTGCTTTTCTGGCACCTGCTCCACCCACCTTCACTTAGCCCATGTTCTAGGAAAATTGTACCCACTTTTTCCTGAACATTCTCTGCCTCTTCCCACTTCTCTGCTTTTTCTTAAAAAGTTCTGCTACAGCAATACCCTCCACATCTCTACCTGCTGAAATCCCATCGTCCTCCAGGACACAATGCAAACGTGATTTTCCTGATGAAGCCCTCTGTGATTTCTGTAGCCAAAAGTGATTCTGGGCTTCCTTATGACTTTCTGAGCCTGTGTCCCCTTGTTCCTTCCTGACCATGGTTCACACCCTGAGCCCTCATCTTTGATGTGGGTCATCAATTTTCTGGACCAACTTTTTAACAACAAATATGCATTGAAGGCTTACAGCGATCCTACTGCATTGCAGATATTGGCAATGGAAAGAGGAATAAGAGACTGAATGTGTCTTTGAGGACATCAAAAATCCAGTGGACAGACAGGCAGGTAAACCGCTAATTAAAATAAAATGTGCTAAGACACAGGAACAGGATTCTGGGAGTACACGGAGATGAACAAGGGCCCAAAGCTGCTGAACTTCCTGGTGTGTGTGAGGAATAGTCGCTAGTCTCTGGGGGCTGGAGGAAGGACTTGTGTAGGGGTACATTGGGAAGTGAAGCTGGAAAACCACAAACCCAGATTGTAAGGGAATTTGTGGGTCAAGCTTTTTTGCAGGCAATAAGAAAGCATCAAAAATCATGGAGCAGGGGAGCAATGGGTCAGAGCTGTGCTTCACAAAGACTCCTTTGACCTGAGCAGGTTCTACTCCTGGCCCAATTGCAGCTGTTAGTTTTGGGCACCGAGCAGCCGCAGGACGCCTGGCTCTTCCCTGGCAGCAGTGGGGTTCTGTCACATCAGCCATCAGTAGGGAGTTCCTGTCTCATTGCTTACACATACATTCCAAAAGCCAAGTGCAGGAAGTGAGTGTGTGGATTAGGAGTGTGTCCAGGCAGAGATGCTGGCCCCAGCAGGGCCTATAATCATAGTGGGGTCCACATATGGCCTGTTAAATCCTGCCTACTCCTCAGTAGGCATTGAGAAATGAGCAGACCCCATGGCATGAGGTGGGAAGAACCAGGATATGGCTATGAACTGTAGATACTAGGACTGCCCTGCCTAGGGTGATTGAGGAGCTACTCAGGGCCAGGTAGTAGCCTAGGTCCATGGAGTGGACCCACACTGGAAGGGCGAGGCGTGCTCAAGTATGAGCTATGTAAGCCTACAGGTCTTGCCTTGTTGACTAGGACCCGGACATGGTTGGCAGCAAAGAAAATGCCCAAGGGCAGCTGGAGCTTGCAGGAGCCCAGAAGTATATATGGGTCACTGGATCCTCACAGGGAAGGGGGTACAGCTGAATTCCACCCTGTGTGGTCTAGGATGCTGATTTATTTCCTGTTGCTGTCAAATCAGGCTCGGATGCTAGAGGGGGGCAGCCGCGGCTGTGGGTGGCTGGAGAAGGCAGAGGCAGGGGAAATGAGGCAGGGCTGACAGTTGTCCTGGTATCGTGTAGACTTTCTTAAATTAGCTGTGCAGAGAGGAAGTAGGAAAGAAGAGCCAGAAAGTCAGCAGCCAGACTCTTCCATACCATCTGGGATGGGAAGCAGAAAGCTGCCAAGAAAAGCCATGTGCTGGAGCTAATTGGTAGGACTTGGAAGCAGAAGTAACATAGCACCCTACTAAATCAAGAGGCTTTTTTCTTTTCTTTTTGTGTCTCCCTTCTTTTCTTCTTTTTCTTTTCTCTTTCCTTTTCGTTCCCTTCTCTTTTTTCCCCCTCTCGCCCTTCCTTTCCCTTCTCTTCCCTTCCCTTTCCTTCACTTCCCTTTTCCTTTCATTCTTTTCTTAAACATGGAAATCTGTAGAGCCTCAAAGAAATGGTACTGCTAGGAAATTACAGACCTAAACATTTGGGATAATAACGTAAACCAGCGAGCCAAGATTAAGCTGAGTCACATTTGATAGTTTAATGTAAGGAGATGCTAACTTAGAAAGCTGGAGTTTAATTTTTAAAAATCTTGCTACAAATTGGATTACTAATTTGTAATGCTATTTTAAGGGATATTATCTTTAAGAGAAAATCATTGCAATTGGATCATTGCATGCCTTGAATTCTTAATTTAAAAAAATTACTCATGATGAGGAATAGTTAACTGTGAAGTCTATGCCACTGTATCGGGTACAACCAGCCGCCTGGTGTAGGGAACACTCCATGTCTGAAAGGGATTAAGGAGTTTTTAGAGAGAAACATTCTTTTTAACCTTATTCAGATACCTCAAAGGTCTCATAGAGAATTTGTACTTCTCAGGGGCGAAGTTTTTCTTTTGTGCTATTGTATCCCCGAGCAGATGAGGGGACCAGGGCTTTAAGGAGTTGTAACTAAGCTGACAGCTAGTGGTTTGCAAAGCCAGCATCTAACAAGACTTTCTCCTCCCCTTCTTATTTCCTTCCCCCCCTCCATTCTTCCTTCTTTCCATCCATTTACTCTTTGCTTATGGCTCTAGTTCTTTTTATTTTTATTTTTCCCTAAAGAATATCAATGTAGGACGGAACTGCTCTTTCCAAACCTCCCTATTATGTTTCTGTTTCTCTAGAGATAGAGGACAGGCATCATAAATTGCAGAATAAAACTTCAATAAACCTTTGGGTTATGAAACATGTATATCCCAGACCATCTTCTGGGGTAGAGACGATATACACATTTTGTGTAGTTGAAATGTCTTCATTGAGGGCAGAGTTGCAAGTCTCACATGACTTTTCTCTTGGAAACAGCTGTTTTTTCTTCTTCTATGGGAGCCTCAGAAAAATACCTGCCTGGACTCAAAGTTGCAGAGACATGGTTCTTTGGGAGCTGAGTTGGCCTCTTCACTGTAACCATAGAGAATGGTGTGCAGTGGAGACCTTGAGGGAGGCTTGACCCCTGGACTCCAAGAGTAGCCAAACCTCCTGTTATCCCCAAGCTTTCATCAAAACTTCATTAACCATTACAATCTATAATTAGAATTAACAAGTAGTACAGGGTTCAAGCTTGGGGAGAGCCAGATGGCTGATGAGGTGCCCCTCACAGTGAGGACAACATTCCTGGGGGAGTCCCAGGAGTACAGGGCTTGAACCACTGTTTTCAGGGCATTATTGGGCGTGTGAGCCTTGAAGGGCAGAGGAGTCTGGGAAACCCGAGTGTCAGGCAGATCCATGGAACCACTCTTCCCTCTTCCCACCCTAGAGTCACTGGCTGAGATTCCTGGCAAGAGGAGACAGGATGTCAGCCTGCCTCCTGCCGTCAGAAAGGGGGCCAGCAGCAGGCGTGAAGTCAGCTTCACGGAGGTGGGTGGACCAGAGCTGTGACTTGAACAAAGCACGTCCTTCCCGTTGTCCACTTCCCTGCACCCTGTTACTTACCGTTTGCTCTCCTACCAACACTCGATGTTACACTCTTCTGCTTATGCTCGGATTTCTCTCTCCCCAGCCAGGCTGAACCTCCATGAAGGCATCCTTCCTCTACCCAGGTGTCCATACATTCCTGCAGAAGAGCAGCCCAGTGCCCAGAGTCCTGCGGTTTTCTACAAGCCTGTTTGAGGTACAGCAGAACCATGGCTTAGAGACTTGGGATCAGAAAATCAGAGAATGCCCAGTTGCTCAGCCCAGAATAGGCTGCTCCACACCAAGTCTACCCCCCTGAAGATCCACCTGTCCCTCATTTTTCTAAAATATGGACAGGTGAAGAATCTGAAGGGGGAGAAGACAATTCCCAAGAGTGTAAAAAAGTCACCCCCAGCAGAAACTGCCCCTTTAAAAAAGTCACACAAATTGGGGGGACAATCCACTGGATTTCAGTTCAGCATTTCTGGAATCAGAAAAATTTGGATTTGAATCACTCCCTGGCTGTATGACCTTGGGCAAGCTCTTTTACTTAATGTGATTTTCAGAACAACTGGAGAAGGAGGTGTTTTCATTTCCATTTAAAAAATAAGGAAACTGAGGCTGGGTGCAGTAGCTCATACCTGTAATCCCAACATTTTGGTAGGCAGAGGTGGGAGGATCGCTTCAGCCCAACAGTTTGAGACCAGCCTGGGCAACATGGCATAACCTCTACAAAAAACAAAAAAAATTAGCTGAGTGTGGTGGTGCATGCCTGTGGTTCCAGCTACTTGGGGAGGCTGAGGTGGGAGAATCGCCTGAGCCCAAGAGGTCAGAGCTGCAGTGACCCATGATTGCACCACTGCACTCCAGCCTAGATGATAGACTGAGACCCTGTCAAAAAAAAAAAAAAAAAGGAAATGAGACGAGAGACTAACTGAGGCTTTGGGAGTAAAATGTGTGGTGTGGCCCACGTCCACCTGCAGTATGTGGAACGTAAAATGTGTGGTGTGGCCCACGTCCACCTGCAGTATGTGGAATGTAAAATGTGTGGTGTGGCCCACGTCCACCTGCAGTATGTGGAACGTAAAATGTGTGGTGTGGCCCACGTCCACCTGCAGTATGTGGAACGTAAAATGTGTGGTGTGGCCCACGTCCACCTGCAGTATGTGGAATGTAAAATGTGTGGTGTGGCCCACGTCCACCTGCAGTATGTGGAACGTAAAATGTGTGGTGTGGCCCACGTCCACCTGCAGTATGTGGAACGTAAAATGTGTGGTGTGGCCCACGTCCACCTGCAGTATGTGGAACGCGCTCAGTGTTCAGAAGGTACTTGCTGTTGTTAGGGTTTATTTCCTTGGATTAATGACGATGATATGAAGAAATCTCATGTTTCTATAGCTCTTCAGAATTTACAAAGGACTTTTAATTATCCTTCAGAGAGTGGTATCCATTTAAAGAGTTGGTCCTGGAGAAACAGGCTTTGGCTTCCTTACAGGCAATTGATTTTTTTTTTTATTTTAAGAAAGATAAGTCCTTTCTGACTCCTTACTCACACTGATGCTCTTGTTGTGTGCCACTGAAAAGAGGCATGGTCTTCTTACAAAGCCCTGGGAGAGCACAGCTATCTCCTTTTGATCCCAGTGCCCCCACCTGACTAAGACCAGAGATACCAAGAGAGGCAATGGTATAGAGACCCCCACTGGGGCATACCGTGTGGAGACAAGGAGGGGCTGGATGCATACTCCTCAAATGGAAGAGCTTTCCCATGAACCCCAGTTCCTTATTCCCGGACCCTAAACAATTTATCATTTCATTTCTGTCTTTTGGTCTTCTGCAGTAGGTTGAATGGTGTCCCCCTCCCCAACAAAAAGCACATCCACTAGGAGTCTGACTGTAATTTTATTTGGAAAAAGGGTCTTTTTGGATGTAATTAAGAATCTCAAGATGAGATCATCCTGGAGTATTCAGGTTGGCTCTAAATTCGATGGCAAGTATTTGTATAAGAGACAGAGGAAGAGAAGATATGGGCACACAGAGGAGAGGGCCATGTACAGATGAAGGCAGAGATCAGGTGAGGCTGCCACAAGCCGAGGGATGCCTGGAGCCACCTGAACTAGAAGAGCAATTTTCCGCAGAACCTTCAGAAAGAGAACGTGACCCTGCTGAAACTTTGATTTTTGGAGTTCTAGGTTCCAGAACTTCAAGAATAAATGTCTGTTGTTGTAACCACATAGTTTGTAGTAATTGGTTACAGCAGCGCTAGAAAACTAATATACCATCTCTCTTTCTCTCTGACACACACACACACACACACACTCCACCTTTAAAAAAAAAAGGAAGAAGAAGAAAAAAAGTCAAGTGGGAGAAATATTGAAGTATTCATTTGCACAGAAAAGTAACATCTCCCGTACTTGAGGGTGAGACTCCTAGAAGGAATCTCCCCACCTTACTCTTTCTCTGCTCCCTCTAAAAGGTTGCAAAAAGGCTTGCGGGCTTATTCAGTCATTTTAAGTGCTTCCCCCATTTGTATTCCCTTCAAACTCATCCATTTCTCTCAATCACAGAAGGGACTTGCTGAGCAGAGCCTGACATTTTCCAATTCTTGGGTCTGTGCCTGGAATCAACAGCCCTCACCAGGAAGGAAGAATCAACTCCCAGGATGTTAGTGCAGAAGCCCTTAGGCTGCCTGGCTGTGGCTACCCTTACCTCCCCTGAAGCCAGTGCAGGGTGATGCCAGGCTCCATGTGAAAAGATGGGTGCTCACCGAGCAGGATCATGAATCCTGCCTAAGCAGTCCTTGGAGCTTCAGGAGAGTCGACACTAGAGTGGTCCCCTTCTCTCAGGATGGCTAACTTTAAGAAAGGTTAGACAAATTTAGGGTGCAGCTTTGTGTCTGTTTGCTGGCCAAAATTTTAGTTTATGCAAAGCCCACAAGATTTCTGAAAGCTTTCTTATCCATGTATGGGTCCAAGGTTTCCATGATGGGGAATAAGGCCCCAGTGTGGCTGACAACACTGGTTCATCAAATGAGCTAGACTTGGTGCAGGGTAAGTAAAAATAAAAAACTATGCTTCCTTGTCATCACCTCAACTCACCCACATATATATATCTCCAATTCACAGCTTTCCTAACCAGGTTTAAGTCTTAATAAGCAGTCTCAGTCTTTTAGGGTCTAGATTAATCTGATATAAAAGCTCTCAGGTCTCTCATTTAAAGTTTCTTGCCCTCTGTCCAGCATCGACCTGCATTGGTCTTGGAAACCCACAGTGGGGGAGACAGCAGAGCTAGCTGCTGCTTCAGGATTAGTCTACCACCCTAAACTCATATCCCATCCCCCAGACTGGCCTGGTCTCCATGAGGAGGTAGAGGAAGAATGGGGAGACAAAGTGTAGGAAGGGGAGACAGTACCCAAATGCTAGCTCTGATTATGGTGAGTTCTGTGAAAATGTCCCTCTGGAAAATCACCTTGGAGTCCCCTGCTCACTGCACAGTTCAGGGGTGCAGAGGTGCAGGTGATGCCCCCTGCATGGCTCATGGGTGCAGGTGACACTCACTGCATGGCTCACGGGTGCAGGGGTGCAGGTGATGCCTTCTGCATGGTTCCCAGGTGCAATGGTGCAGGTGGTGCCCTCTGCATGGCTCACAGGTGCAAAGGTGCAGGTGGTGCCCTCTGCATGGCTCACAGGTGCAATGGTGCAGGTGATGCCCTCTGCATGGCTCACAGGTGCAGGGGTGCAGGTGACATCCACTGCATGGCCCACAGGTGCAGTGGTACAAGTGATGTCCCCTGCATGGTTCATGGGTGCAATCATGCAGGTGATGCCCCATGGGCCTGCCATTTTGATTGCTCCTCCCAGCTTCTGCTTTTGGAGATCCACAGTCTCTTCATTTGTGGTCACTTCTGGCTGCAGGTGGACCTGTTGGGAGAGACCCTTTCAAGACAGCTCAAGCCTGATAACCTTCTGCAGCATCCACTCTGGTTCATGGGGAGCACGCAGTCACTCCTCTGAACTCTGGGAAAGCAGGCTGCTCACACTTTGTTCTCCCACCCTGCAGCCAAGGGGGCCTTAGGTCAGACTTTTGTTTTCAGAATGCTACAGACAGGCTGAGATCAGGCACCCTCTCTCTCTGGGTCCTCCAGATTCCAGGGGCCACATCATGCTCTGCAAGTACCTCCTTAAAAACCCCCTCACCTGACCTAGGAACCCCTCTCCTTTTCCTAACAAGGATGAGGGAACACCCAGCCCTCCAGATCATCAGGAATCTGCCTTGCAGATCACTCTCACCCCAGATGCAGAACCTGCAGGCAGCCCTGGGCTTGAGGTCACACACTTGTTTTAGGGAACCCATCGGCAGTCCTCTGGCATCTTTTGTTGAGTGCGGATGCATTTGTCACCTCTGAATCTCCTCTTTGGGGCCGCCGTGGAGGACTCACCGACTACACCTTCAGAGCACTCTCATTCCCTCAGTCCTCCCTGTGGCCATTCTACATCCTTTTTAACCCTTACTGCCAGGCATTCATGCATTCTCCTTCAGCTCAGAAGCTCCCCCAAGGAATAACTGATGCACTCCAGTCCTGAGGCTTTCTCAAGAAGCTACAAATTCTGCCAGTCAGTGTCACTAGTGTCTGTCCAGCTGGGCATGGTGAACCTCACGTGTAATCCCAGCTACTCAGGAGGCTGGGGCAGAAGGATTATTTGATCCTAAGAGTTCAAAACCAGCCTGAGCAACATGGCAAGACTGCCTGCCCTGGCTTCTAATGACTTCTCTGGAGAGAAGGCTGAGATAGGGTCAGAGAGAGGAATGAGGGCAAGGTGCCTGTGGGTACCTCCATCTCAGGGAGGCCCATCTCCACCTGCAGTGCATGAATGTGGGTACCTCCATCTCAGGGAGGTCTGTCTCCACCTGCAATGCATGACTGTGGGTGCTTTTCAAATGCATACAAGAAGACTCGGGGGCCACTCTGGGTGCTTCTCTATCTGAACCCCCAGTCTAGTCTGCATGAGGGAAGGCATATTTCTCCTGATAACAATACTTTGACTGGAATCTCTGCTAAACAATGACCTGGGGCTATGATGCTACGTCTAGTCAGATTCCCCCTTCTGTATGAATGGTATCCTGTTCCAGTCATTCCTTCCGGAGTCACAACAGAGGAACATTACTTCCGTTGTCCTGTTGGAGACAAGTGGGATGTCACCTGGGGAGGAGGGAGAGGGGAGAGCGGGCAGGAGTTAGAGGCAGAGGATGGAGCAGGAGCCCATCTTGGGAACCGCACGTGGTAACGCTTGACTGGCTGTAGCATGCATGGGGGCATCCGGGAGAAGGGGCAATGGAGAAAGGCGAGGCTGGACAAACCAGCAAGAAACCAATTACATGGGGCCTTGGTGGTCACACCAGGGATTCCGAGGCTTATTCTAAAGGCAATGGGAACTTCAGATACATTTGGGATTTTAAACAGGGATGACATGAACTGATCTATGTTTTAGAACAAGTACTCTGCCCATGGGAGGCCGAGTAGGATGCCGCAGCAGAAGTCCAGGGAGCAGTCATGAGGTGTGTTGTTTCTCCTGACGTACTAATACAGCAGTAGATCAAGGCTTTCTTCTCTGACAGTAAGGCCTCTCTTCTGCTGATTTTCTATATGAAAACTTGCCTGCTGGGTCATGGAGTCATGAAAGGACAGACAGGATACAACTTCGACAGCTAAGCTCAGCAGCCTCTCACCGTGCTACTTTGAAAACAGAATGCACATATTTTAATGTGTATATGCACACAGACATATTTCTACAGCTAATTCTTGATGTATGCACTGGCTGACAAGCACATGCTTCAAAGGAATTCAGAGATACTAGACCACAGTCAAGAAAAACGGAGTTCAAAACATCTGCGTACTTCCAAACAGGACTTTTTTTTCAGAATTGGAAGTATAATGATGACCCCCCATGGGGCATGCCCTCAAACCAACCCCCATCTCAGCACTTCTCCCTTGGAGGGAGTGACATTCGTTATACCTCAGATATTCATCCTGTCACCATCATCAGGGTTCAGCATGTAGGCAGCGAGGACTCAAAGGTTAGGATGACCAGAAACGAAAGCGAGGAATCAGAACCATTGTGTATGTAAACAGAAGACTGAAGTTACAAGGCTTGACTGGTTTGCTTTTCTCTAAGGGAGGGAAGTTACTTTTGTCTCCACTGAAGGTTTTTTCTTTTTTTTTTTTTTCTTTTGAAATTATTGTTTTTGTTTCTTTTTTTTTATTTTTTATTTTTTATTGGATTTTAGGTTTTGGGGTACATGAGCAGAGCATGTAAGACAGTTGTGTAGGAACACACATGGCAGTGTGCTTTTCTTTCCTTCTCCCCTTCACCCACATTTGGCATTTCTCCCCAGGCTATCCCTCCCCACCTCCCCCTCCCACTGGCCCTCCCCTTTTCCCCCCAATAGACCCCAGTGTTTAGTACTCCCCTTTCTGTGTCCATGTGTTCTCATTTTTCATCACCCACCTATGAGTGAGAATATGCGGTGTTTCATTTTCTGTTCTTGTGTCAGTTTGCTGAGGATGACGTTCTCCAGATTCATCCATGTCCCTGTTTTTTCATGATGTATTTTCAGCAGAATGAAGGGTGGGGAACCTGTTTCTATGAAGGGTCACTGTAACCACAGGCAGAAAAAAAAGTCACTGCATAAGATTTCTTTTTTCAAGGCAGAGTCTCACTCTGTTGCTCAGGCTGGAGTGCAGCAGTGAGATCTCAGCTCACTGCAGCCTCCATCTCCTGGGTTCAAGCGATTCTCATGCCTCAGCCTCCCAAGTAGCTGGGATCAAAAGTGTGCGCCACCATGCCCAGCTAACTTTTTTTCTGTATTTTTAGTGGAAATGGGGTTTTGCCATGTTGGCCAGACTAGTCTCGAACTCCTGATCTCAACCTGCCTCAGCCTCCCAAAGTGTTGGGATTCCAGGAGTGAGCTACAGTGCCCAGCCACAGTATAAGATTTTTTTTTTAATATTCACATCCCAGAATAAATTATAAAAGCTTATTATTTCTAGTTCATAGCCATGTAAGAGAAATAGACATGGATCTGTTGGTATAGAGGAAGGGAGGGATAGCTGGCCAGGTCGAGACAGAGAGAAAAGAATTGATGAAAAATGGCAAGATAAGAGTCCCTCTCTCTGTCTCCCTCCTTCTTTCTCTCTCAATTTCTTGGTTTCAATCTCTCTTCCTCTCTCTCCCCACACACATACCATAAAGCTATAACTCATATTTTAAAATGAGAATATATTGTCTAAAACATCTCTAAAATGGTTTACTTTCTTCCCAAGATCTGGAAACCGCAGGTGCTTTGGAAACTTTCTCTTTTTCTCATTTTCTGATAAAAAATTCAGGTTGAAAACACCCAGCTCCATGTTTTTAGCCGACCTGGGTATCTATAAATGAGCTGTGGTACTCCTCATTTCTAAGTATAAAGTCGTTCTTTTTGTGGTTTTAAAAAACTTTTCAGGCTAAAATCATAGATTTGAGATTTAAATTTTGCATGTTGTTACTAGAAAAGCCTCTGAAACATGTGGATTTGTGCTCTGTATGCCAGATGGGAGGCAGTTGGCGCCAGCGCTGACTCATGGTTTGGAAGCTGCATATTTCCAGTTTGGGGTTGTGTTGTTTTGCTTTTGTTTTTAAACCCGGCATCTTTCAATAGAGCTTGGGAGAGGAATGAGCAGAAAAGGAGTCCAATCCATTAACCATTTGGGTGATGTGGATCCCTGAATTTTCTAGCCCTGGACTGAATCTCCAAGTGATCGCCTAGTTCTTGCACTCAAAGCTTTTTGGACACAGACTGACCCTCCATGGCGCAGAGCCGCCTGGGTTTGTAGGGTATGTTTGCCGGCTTGCTGTTGCTCACTGTCCTTTTTAGGCAGTGGCCCCTCTGCAGCTTGACAGCTTGTGATCACCTGCAGAGGATGGGAAGTGACAGCTGAGCCTTGCACTGAAGACATAAGCTTCCGTAAAAGGTTTGGGGAAGCCAGTGAACGCCTCCTGAATCTAGATGACTTACGGATTCAGACCCTACTTTTGTTAGATGATTCGTGGGTTTAAACTGCAAAGTTATTTCAATCAAACATCTAGTAAAAATATTTAAAAATCAGCTACATGAGTCTGACATCACTGAAATGAGACCCCTTCCCATAATTCGATTTTCTTTTCTCCTTACGGTTGTCACTGGAGAAATTTTTGCCCCGCAGAGTGGGGAAGCTGGGCCATGGTGCTGTCCAACATAACAACTGAACTTAAACCAGAATCCCTCGCCAGCTTCAGTTTTAATATACTCAAAGTATTATGCATTCCATGGAAATAATACATATTTGGTATTTAGAGACACAGTCTCTGTAGCCCAGGCTGGAAAGTAGTGGTGCGGAGCTCACTGCAGCTTTGAACTCCTGGGCTCAAGTGGTTCTCCTGCCTCAGCTTCCCAAAGTGCTGTGATTATAGATGTGAGCCACCACACCCCACCACACGTGGTATATTTATAGCTCTAAAATAGTAGAATAAACAAGTATCCTTGTAAATAAGAAGTTGACTTCTTGAGTCGGTTTTATTATGAAAATGCATATCACAGACACATTTCCTCTACCATCATTTAAAAGAACTGAATTTCAACCAGGTGCGGTGGCTCATGCCTGTAATCCCAGCACTTTGGGAGGCAGAGGGGAGCGGTTCATGAGGTCAAGAGTTTGAGACCAGCCTGGTCAACATGGTGAAACCCTGTCTCTACTAAAAATATAAAAATTAGCCAGATGTGGTGGTCCATGCCTGTAATCCCAGCTACTCAGGAGCCTGAGGCAAGAGAATCACTTGAACCTGGGAGGCGGAGGTTGCAGTGAGCTGAGATCACGCCACTATACTCCAGTCTGCGTGACAAGGCAAGACTCCACCTGGGTGACAGAGCAAGACCTTGTCTCAAAGAAAAAAAAACCCAACAGCTGAATATTCATAATTTTCCTGTTTGATGCCCTATGACTAATATGACTTACAACAGGATGCAGGGTCAGGACAAAATGAGAAACCAAAGAATCACATTCTATAGCTGGTTTGTATGTATTCTGAATATTTATACTCTGCAAACCACGACGCTCCTGTACCTGCAGTGTGTATCCATAGATCATGGCTGAAATTCTACACCGAATGAACTTATCAGCTGCCTTTTTTCATCATGTTCATTGCCTCTGACAGATCTATCCCCAGCTGGTGTTGACTTCTCCCTACGGTGCAGGAAGATCATTAATCTTGTATTTTTCTCTTACTCCAAGGGCTTTTTTTTCTTCTTTACTGAGGTTTTAAAACAGATTGTGCCTATTTCCACGGGCCTTTTAGAGATCTGTCATGTGTCCTCTTTTAAGCAGGTCGTGTAAAAACCAATTACTTGAGTACAGCTGGGGTCATGGGCAGTAATTCTGTTGTCAGGGCGGGAGCCTTGATATTTTTCATCCTTCCCGATGTCAAAATGAGAGTGAGGGCACCACCAACAGAAGCATTTATTACTTAGCAACTGAGAGAGGCTTTCAAGCCATTCAGATTGGTGACTTCTCCAGGGCTGGCGGAGTATCTCCATCTTGCCTCCTGGGCTGCATTGATAAGGAGCTGGACATCTCACCAAATCCCCAGTGAGAACTGCCCATAGTGAGTGAGAATGCAACTCCTGGGGCCTCAGTCACCAGTGTAGACCCCTCTGTAGTTGAACTTTGCAACGGGCAAGTCTCTTGGCTGTGGAGAGAGAAAGGACTGTGTCTGCACAAGCAGGAGAGAGAAGTGCAATAGAATTATCTAGTGGAGGCAGGTGTTTAGACAACTGTGAACACTTGCTGAATGAAAGGACAGGTGTGCAAAACTGGACACTACACCTTAGACTTAATAAGCTCTTCCTTCCCAGTGGCTGGTTATTTGTTTATTTCTTCCCCAATTATTGAGGTAATCATCTCAACTGCCCACTTTATGTCATTTCTATCTTCCATAGCAAGAGGCTTATTGCTGTAGTATAATTGTTTAAAAGTGATAAAGACACACCACTTATTGAATGTTTATACTGCTTTCACCCCACATTAAAGTTCTTCATGGGATTAAAAGCAAATGATGACAGATCTGCAGAGACCAAGGCTGCATGCTCACATCAGACTTAATCCTCCATCAAAATGCAGCTCTTCCACGTTCCTTTTACCTGGAGCCTGAGAAGTGGGAAGTGACCCACTGGTGCCCACTCCATCATCTCCTTGAACCTCTCATTCTGAGACCTACCAAACAGATTGCTTTACCACATTGACAAATCCATGCTGAGTCCTCTTCTGTGCTCAGTCTTGAGTCTTTTTTTTTTTCTTCTCTTGCTCTGTCACCAGGCTGGAGTGCAGTGGTACGATCTTGGCTCACTACAGCCTCTGCTCCCCAGGTTCAAGCACTTCTTCTGCATCATTCTCCTGAGTAGCTGCGATTATAGGTACGCACCACCACACCTGGCTAATTTCTGTATTTTTAGTAGAGGTGGGGTTTCACCATATTGGTCAGACAGGTCTCGAACCTCTGACCTCATGATCCTCCTGCCTCAGCCTCCTAAAGTGCTGGGATTACAGGTGTGAGCCACTGTGCCTGGCCAGTCGTGAGATCTTCTTTGGACCCTCTCAGTCACTGAGAGTGTCGTTCATTCTCTGATTGACATCCTTTCTTTGAGATTTGATAAAAAGCACCGCATGCTCTTGACTGTGACCTTGAGATAACAGTCATGGCTTTCTCCTGGCTGTACCGTCAAGTCACCTGAGTGAACATCATTCTGGTTGTATGTGGTCCCATGATCCTTCTAAGCTAATTCTGCCCCCTCTGGTGTTGATTTTTACCAGGTTCGGTGCAACCCTTTGAACTGGAACAAGATAAAAGGCCCAACTAATAGGGTGGTTAACAGCAGGATGTTCGTGATCTTTAAAAAGTTTGGTGATACATTGGAAAGAGTTTAATAATGCATATGAAAACACTTGCTCACTGTCGACCTCTATGTACTTTTCTTTTGAGACCGAGTCTTGCTCTGTTGCCAAGGCGGGAGTGCAGTGGCGCGATCTCAGTTCACTGCAACCTCTGCCTCCTGGGTTCAAACAATTATCCTGCCTCAGCCTCCCAAGCAACTGGGATTACAGGGACCCGCCACCGTGCCCAGCTAATTTTTGTATTTTAAGTACAGACAGGATTTCACCATGTTGGCCAGCATGGTCTCGATCTCCTGGGTTCAAGCTATTCTCCTGCCTCAGCCTCCCAAGTAACTGAGATTATAGGCATGCACCACCGCACATGGTAGCCTCTACTTTTAAGGATTCCTCACCACTGTGTGTTCCCAAAAGAAATAGTTAGGCCTCTATCCACAGAGTTCTACCAGGGATGTGATCACTTCTGCTCTCAGGGCCTCACCTTCCTCATCTATAACAGGGATGGGTGAAACCTGATCTTAAGATCTTTCCTACCTCTGTGATTTTGAAGCTATGAGAAACTGGAGTGGGTGGGAGGGGGGGATGAAGGTAGCTCTCCCCCATTCTGTGCCTAGAAAGATGTGTTACAAATGTCGACAGGTGGAGGGGGCAGTATTTTTAAGTTTTTAAGTCAAAGATCATAGTTCTCCCATCATTTTTTGAACAGTGCCTGGTGTGGGGCTGAGGGCCCAGAATATGTCTAATGAGTACCTGCTTATTATTGGTCTTGCTATCATCTGGACCATCCCTGTTGTCATGGCTACCCCACATCAGCCCTCCTGTGTCCCATACACTGTGCACCCAGGGTACATCATCTCACTTAATCTGTATCGTAACCCTGCAAAGGAGGCCATGTTCCCATTTCAGGTGAAGGAAACGGAGACTGAAGAAGTAAAAGAACCACCAGGAAGCGGCAGAACGGAAATCAAATCCAAGTACAGACGTCCAAGGCACTCTTTTGGACGTCTGTTGAGTTGTCCAAAAGACGTGAGTATTTTGGATTTTGCTTTTGTGCAAGGCTTTAGCCAAAAGGTGTTTGTGAATCAGAGACACAAAGCAAAATGTCCCCTGGGTGAGCGCTACTGGCCAATCTTAAATCTCCTCTTCCCATCTCTTCTTTCCTGTTTCTGTCTTCTTCCTCTAGGCACCACTGTTCACTTCCTTGCGGCGGTGTGTTGTATGTTTATGTGTTGGCCATCCATCTCTCTGGCTACAGCATACAGTACATAAGGGTGGGGGCTTTGCTTTGTTCTCTACTGTAATTCCAGCCCCTGGAACAGGATCTGCTACATCACAGCTGCTCAATAAATACGAGTGAACGAACGAGTGTGAGGAGAGAAGGTTGGAGAAAGCAGGAAAAACTGCAGGGCCCTGAAAGGGAAAGGATGGGATGTAAAGAGAGCCAGAGGGAAGGATACAGGAGGCCAGAGGCCAGGAGTCCCTGCATGGGGACGAGCGGTGGGCCAGGAGGCAGCTGGTGCCCAAAAGCCATATAGGTCAGGGAGAAGCCCATTGGCACTTTGGTGTGGTCAGAAACAGGAGCTTCTTTACCAAATCTCCTGAAACATATCTTTCCATTTACGATGTAGCAGGTTGCTTTTTCAGGGAATGTTATGTCCTACCCTACTGCTGATTGCTGAAGGCAGAACCCCTAACAAGAGCATTTAACCAAATCTGGGTGACCCAGAGAAACATGTGTATCCACCAGGCACTGAGTCACATCAATGAGGTGACACTCAGCCGGGCTCAATTCTCCGAGTTGGTTTTCTTTACCACTCACTTTCTCCCTGGGGAAGCATGAGGACCACAAGAGGCTGATCACGGAGATGACATTAATTACAAACAGTGCAGTGTCCCAGTGAACGTAACCCACTGGCTCATTCACAGCTATTTCTGAGAAAAGAATTATTTTGCTTTTGCTCTACTGGTTCTTTCACTTAAATCTAATGAGATGAAAATGGGTGTGACAGTGTTTGTTAAAGTGCAGAATTCCATTAAAACGTGGGGAATTGATATTATTGCTGGAAGAGGAAATGGCTGATTTCTTTTGGCAAGGCTTTGAACATCAAAGTGTTTGTTGGCTGCAAAAGTGAAAAGGGCTTTGTGTGCACCCTGGGGAATATATTCTGCCCCAGTTACTGATGAATCCTTTTAAGAACGGAAGCCAGGACAGTCAGCCAGCGCTTCTCTTGGTCTCCAGATGGGGGTGCCACTGAGCCAGACATAGATTTCCTCCCAGCTTCTCCCTGGAGAGTTCCCTGGAGCCAAGGAAGCTTTTGTGTACTGCAACTCTCCCAAAATAGCCTTCTCAAGTGTTGCAGGGCATTGGGAAGATGAGATGGGGTAACGCTGATGTTATATATGTCTTATAAATACCTGCCTCCCAACTCACGAAGTGCTCACATGGTCTAATGGCCTTTGATGCTATTTTCCTGTACTGTGTGAGAAATATAAAGTCTCTGGAACGGATATAGGTCATCAATGGTTGTTTTATGTTCAGATAGGAAAAGAAAAAAGGAGACAAAATATCCTGGGTTGCCAGCTTCTTTCTTTTCTTTCTTTCTTTTTCTCTCTTTCTTTCTTTCTCATTCCTTCCTTCCTTCTTTCTTTTCTTTTTTTTCTTTTTGAGACAGAGTTTTGCTCTGTCGCCAGGCTGGAGTGCAGTGGCGTGATCTTAGCTCACTGCAAGCTTTGACGTAAGCTATTCTCCTGCCGCAGCCTCCTGAGTAACTGGGGTTACAGGCACATGCCACCATGCCCAGCTCATTTTTGTATTTTTGGTAAAGATGGGGTTTCACCATGTTGGTCAGGGTGGTCTCAGTCTCCTGACCTCATGATCCGCCTGTCTCGGCCTCCCAAAGTGCTGGGATTACAGGCGTGAGCCACCATGCTTGGCTTGCCAGTTTCTTTTGTGAAGTATGGTTTTGGTAATGAGTACATTTGTAGATAAACGCATTTTTAAAAAGCCCAAAACCATAAAAACAAAAACTCTTTTCAGATTTTAATGCCCTTCATTTTCCACAGAAGCTATGTATTTCACAACATTCCTGCTATGAAAATTCTGTCAAATAAGAATTAGGAAGTGATTAAAGTCTATGTTTTACAACTCTTACGTACGGCCTGATTTCTCCACTCTGCCACCTTCCCAACTACTTCCTGAAACTTTCTGAACCTCTGTTATATTAAGATGGGTCTGAACATCCACATGATTAATTGGGAGGCAGGGAGGAAGGGAACCTAGATAGCACAATGTGTGAATAATATAACATAGTACATAGAGAGTGCTCCATACACGGAAGTGGCTCTGAAGTTATCGTTATGCTTTAATGTGGGATGGGCAGTTGTTTTTTTTTTAAGACAGTCTTGCTCTGTCACCCAGGCTGGAGTGCAGTGACGTGATCTCTGCTCACTGCAACCTCCACCTCCCGGGTTCCTGCAGTTCTCCTGCTTCAGCCTCCCAAATAGCTGGGATTACAGGCACCTGCTCGGCTAATTTTTTGTATTTTTAGTAGAGACAGAGTTTTACCATGTTGGCCAGGCTAGTCTTGAACTCTTGACCGCCAGTGATCCACCCACCTTGGCCTCCCAAAGTGCTGGGATTACAGGCATGAGCTACGGCACTCAGCCAGATATGCCGGTTTTCTATCCAGCACCTGCAGCGAGGTAAAGCCGGCAGGCAACAGTAAGACTCTGGGAGAGGGCTCTGGATGGCAAACTGTTCAGCTGTTGATTCTGCCTACGGAAAAAGGGCAAGCTGGTTATCACAATGCCTATCAGATGCCCACACTACATCTCTGGCAGCAAAAATAGGTTTTGTGCTTTCCCTATGTGTATCAGACATTATGGGGGTCATGTGAAACAAGAAACTTGTGTAAATAGTGATTTTCTGTTTTTTTGAGTTTTTCTAAAGCCTCATTTATGCTGGTTGAACCAGATAGGGCTAGCTATCTACTCTGAATTTTAGAGTTTATTTTTTTAAATAAGAGGGTCACTGCTGTAGGTTGGGGGTGTTAAATATTATTTTTATTATTTTATTATCTATTATTTCCTCCCTGCCCCTGAACAGCAAACTATTTTTTTCTCAGGCTCCGTTTTCTCAGCAGCTACTGTGCCTGGACCTACATTCTGTTAAAGCAACGGATTACTTTAGGAATCAAATCTCTGGTTAATTCAGTGAGAGGGGATCGTCCTGCAAACATTCCAAATAAACCCTCCTTATGCTGCGAGAAGTCACGGAATTCTTATTTCTGGATGGCTAGCTCAGTGATTCAGCCTCACTAATAAGCCCTGGGGGGAAAAATACATGTTTGTGTCCTAACTGAACTCTGCCTTCCCATCACGCAAGAGCACTGTTTCGGCTCGAGTAAGGAGAGAAAATTCTCAACAGAGTAAGTATTCTATGGCCTGGTGATAATTAATAATAAAAATACCATTAAGAAGTTTTTACTGGCCGGAGGTTACTGGCTAATTTACTCACTTAGCAGTTGTTGGGGATGCTTTCACGTTGGGTGTTTTACTTAGGAGCTCGGACGCTGAGCTGTGTCTTGCTCTCAGTTGCCCTCTGTTGGCTGGAACATGGATCGTTCTCTCCCCGCGGACTGAAGCGTAATGACGGGTACGTGCAAATATTCAATGGGCACATTATGCTCATCTGGATCCCCCTACCCATGAAAGCCTTATTTGGATTTCAAATTAGCAAATTTTTAATGAATGCACACTCTTCACTCTTTACCTGCCTACGTTCTCTTCCTGGCACTCATATGCACCCATCTGACATATATCCACCTGTGTGCCTCGAATTATGAACGCATCATGAGTTGGAAATATTCTAAGTCAAAACTGCATTTAATACATCGAGCCTACGAAACATTATGGCTTGGCCCAGCCCACCTTCATCATGCTCAGAACACTTACATGAGCCTGTAGTTGGGCAAAATGATCTCACACAGAGCCTATTTCATAATAAGGTGTTGAATATCAAAGGTAATTAATTGAATATTGTACTGAAAGTGAAAAACAATGGTTGTTTGAGTATTCAGAGTAAGGTTTCTACTGAATGGGCATAGCTTTTGCAACACTTTGAAGTAAAAAAATTCTAAGTGGAGCCATCTTGAGTTGGGGATTTGTATTTGTTTATTCCCCTTTTGCCTGCCACCCTGATGAGACTGTGAGCTTCATGAGATCAGGAACTTTTGTTTGGTTCACTGCTGTGTTTTCAGGGCCTAGAAGAATGCCTGGCGCACAGTAAGTGGTCTATGAATGTTAGTTGAATAAACGAATGGGCACCAAGCATATCTAAGAATTGGGTGCTGTGGTAAAAGATTAATAAGAAGTGTGGCGATCCCTCAAGGATCTAGGACTAGAAATACCATTTGACCCAGCAATCCCATTACTGAATATATACCCAAAGGATTATAAATCATTCTATTATAAAGACACATGTACACATATGTTTATTGTGGCACTGTTCACAATAGCAAAGACTTGGAACCAATCCAAATGCCCATCATTGATAGACTGGATAAAGAAAATGAGGCACATATACCCATAGAATACTATGTAGCCATAAAAAAGGATGAGTTCACGTCCTTTGCAGGGACATGGACAAAGCTGGAAACCATCATTCTCAGCAAACTGACACAAGAACAGAAAACCAAACATGGCATGTTCTCACTCAGAAGTTGGTTTTGAACAATGAGAACACATGGACACAGGGAAGGGAACATCACACACCAGGGCCTGTCGAGGGGTGGGGTGCTAGGGGAGGGATAGCAGGGGGTAGAGAGATTGGAGAGGGTTAACATTAGGAGAAATACCTAATGTAGGTATTTGGTGTGCCAAATCACCATGGCACATGTATAACCCCGGATGGTCTGCAAATGTACTCCACAACTTAAAGTATAATCATAACAAAAAAGATGAATAAGACATTGTTCTGGCCTTTTAGAGGTTCACAATCTAGAATTGGACCAAAAAATACTGTGATTGGAGGAGGAACTGTTGACACCAGCCCTTTATAATCTAGAGGATGCTGGCCTTAGGGAATCATTCACACTTATCTTCAATTTCTGAAGAGCTGTCTGTGGAAGAAAGATTAAACCGGTTCAGTTTATTTCCAAAGAACTTTCCAGTTGGTAGAAGGTACAAGGCAAAAGTTTCAGCTTGACAAGGATCTCAGAATTGTCTGCAGTCGTTTTGGATTGCTTTGCTCATCATGGAAGTCATAAAAACTCATTTTCCTGAGCCCTTTCCTATACAGAACCAGAGTCTCCAGGAGTAGGTCCTAGGAATCTCTATTTGATAATTAGCTCCTTGGTGATTCGGAGGCAATCTTTAGACTGTTGTTAGAGAATCAGGGATTGGACTGGGAGACTCAGGTATCAGAGTAGCAGTAGAACTAAATGATCTGAAAATACAAGATTTTATGGTTCCAGAAGATCACGGAACTCTCCTCTTAATAATGGGAATATTAGTCATTGTGGTCTTTGCTGGGACTGCTACCCAACTAGAAACCCAAATCAAGAAGGTCGGCATGGCAGCCTGGCAGATGCTTTAAGCAACGTGGGGTAAAACTCCATGCATTCTACCATCCGGCAGAAGGTAGAAATGATTGACCTTCAAATGTCCATGCCCAGATAACCCACCTTACAAATTGCTGTCTGGTAGTCAGATTTGTAGTGATGGCTGGCAGTGTTGGCTTGTGCCTATGATCCCAGTGCTTTGGGAGGCTGAGGTGGGCAGATCACGAAGTCAGGAGTTTGAGACCAGCCTGGCCAACATGGTGAAACCCTGTCTCTACTAAAAATACAAAAAAATTAGCCAGACATGGTGGCGCGTGCCTATATTTCCAGCTACTCAGGAGGCTGAGGCAGGAGGATCGCTTGAACCTGGGAGGTGGAAGTTGCAGTGAGCCGAGATTGCACCACTGCACTCCGGCCTGATGACAGAGCAAGACTCTGTCTCAAAAAACAAAATATTAGACGTGATAATTATTTATTGAGTGCAGAATTGGAGAAGGACACAAAGATGAATAATCTATTGCCTCTGCTTTGAAAGATCTTGGAGTCTAGCCTTGATGACACAATCACAGTGAATGTGACAAATATTATATTAGAGTTTCTTTAGGACATGTGGCGGGGGAAGGTACAAAGGTGTGTGTCTCTGGTGTCCCCAGCCCAGTCTGCCAGACGTTGTATGAATGCGGCTTCCTTGCACAGGGAAGGTATTTCAGATACAGAGTAAGTAAGCTCTCTAGAGTATCTACCTTGCACCTTCGCCCCTTCCCCCAATACCCAGTGTTAACTCAGTGCTTCCTTGTGCCATCTAGTTATGCTGAAGGGAGGAGAGTGGTCTTTGGGGTCTCTCTTATGCTTAGTCTTCTCATAGTCATGCCCAGCACGTCCATTGTAGACTGCTGGCCCTGTGCTTCTCCACTCGGCCATGGGTGGGGCTTAGAGTTGGCCTCAAATGCTAGAACAGGGAGAAGGAGATATCTCTGTCCATCTATGTCCACATTACAGATTCATATGTGCACATCTAAGGGACGGCGATTCTTACTTAACAGTGACACAAGTTCCACTTGAAAGCCCCTGTTCTCCCTTTCCCTTACTACCAGCATCATGGGTAGCCTGCTGGGCTGAGTGGATAGGCATGGAGAATGGGTGGCAGAGAATGTCGGATTACCAAACAGTGCAGGGCAGGAGCGATGAATGAAGCACAGAAACACTTTCAGGATGTGGAAGCCAGGCTTGAGCTTCTTCTCCTGGGGAGCCTCCAAATCCAGAGGCACGGTGCCCGCACATCACACTGATCTGTCTGCTGCTATCAGAAGGGGCATGTGGATCAAAGCTGTCAAGAAGCTCATGAATCTAATTGCTGCCCAGAGTGAAGCAGCAGACTTGGGAACTTGAGTCCCCGCTTTGATTCGCCGTTGCTCATGCAGACGGGACTCAGTCTGTTTCCTAGAAGGACGCTCAGGGGAGCCTGGCCTTTCTTCTCTACCACACACCCCGGCTTTCTTCACACTTAGACGGGGATCTGGCGAACATCTGCAATGATAAGATGATGCCCTCTTTCCTGTCAATCCTCTGATCTCCTAGGTTTCGCAGGGAGGCAGAGCCAAGAAAGCGTGTGTAGACTGTGGTCACCTGGGTGATCTCTTGCACAGGACTATACACAAACGCACACACGCACACAAATGGTAGGAAGCAAAGGGGCTCCATTTTGCTAAAGCAAACAACACCTCTTCTCTGCCTGTGCTCTGCTGGCCAGGCGGTGAATGGGTCTGCCACACAGTGAGAAGGATGTAACCATCGTCTTTGGTTGCGTGCCTCCTGCTGTTGCAGCACCTGTTCAGGGGACCCTGGGGGCTTTCCATCCTTGTACTCATAATCCTGCAGATTTGAGCTACGGACTATGCTCATGTCTCCCGCTTCGGCTTCATGCAGTTTTTGTTTGATGTGTGGAGGAATTAGAGAGTGCCATGCAGGGTGAACATCAGTTCATTAAACTTTCCAAGAATCGGACAGTCCGTGAAGATTAATTATTGGCTCTGCCTTTTCTGTGCTGTCATTAGGCAGACATCTCTGTTGCTCTGAGAAGTTACACAAATAATTAATCAAAGGTAACCTTGCCTGTGTTTGGAGGCTGTTCCAATAGCTTCCGGCTTCTCAAAACACAGAAGACACTTCAAGTGAGCTCAGGAAGGTCCCCGAGAAGCACTAGGGAAGAAATCGAGGGTGGGGTCAGGGAGCTGGGACTCTGCCTGGGGAAAGGGTGGTACCGTCCATCTCAGCTGGGGTGCCTGTAACTCCCATGCAGCATTCCTGCCCAGAAATGTCAGGAGAGCCTAGAACCCGTACTTGTTAACAGGCATGGTGGTGTCAATGGAAGACAGAATCCCCAGAAAACCTATGGCATTGACTTCAAATGGATTTCTTTCCGCTGTGCTATTATTCAGTTAACTAAACACAGACATCTGCACATCAGGAAGTGAAAATGTACATTTTGGGAACACTAGGATTTGAATGAAACACTCAAAGCCAACCATTATCTGTATTTGGGCCTGGTTGATTGGATGGGGTGGCATGTCTTTCTGTTTTTGCTTTTTAGTAGAACAGGCAGTGTCTTTCACACGAGTTATTTGTAAAATGCCTGGGGGGAAAAAAGCTGTTTAAAATGGTGGCTCGGTTCCAAGGCTAGCCCATAATGCTTCTTTAACCCACGCAGTGCTGTGCTGCACCGCTGGTGCTTTGCTGGTCTACTGGAAACACATCTTACATCCTTTGTTTTGTATCAGTGGCAGCCTCTGAACACTGGAAAGGGTTATCCCTGGCCCACTTATCCCTACTGGGGCCACGCATTCCAGGTGCGAATGAATGGACTGGATCAAGTAGAGTGCACATGTCTTTCACTCACTCTTTGAGCATACAGCCAGTTCCAGCCACTGTACTAGAAGGTAAGGATACGGAGATGAATAAACTGGGTTGCTACCTTGAAGGAGCCCATGGGTTGGTGAAAAAGGTAGATGACGCTGGGCGCAGTGGCTCACCCTTATAATCCCAGCACTTTTGGAGGCCGAGGCAGGTGGATTACCTGAGGTCGGGAGTTCGAGACCAGTCTGATCACCATGGAGAAGCCCGTCTCTGCTAAAAATACAAAATTAGTTGGGGTGGTGGCACGTGCCTGTAGTCCCAGCTACTCGGGACGCTGAGGCAGGAGAATCACTTGAACCTAGGAGGTGGAGGTTGCAGTGAGCCGAGACCACACCATTGCTGAGATGGTGCCATTGCACTCCAGCTTGGGCAACGAGATTGAAACTCTGTCTCAAAAGAAAAGAAAAGAAAAAATAAAAGAAAATAAAAGGTAGATGAGTAAACCAGCCGTTTCATTGCAGTGTGGGGCTCAAGCTGCTTTGGGAGCATAGGAGGGATCATGTCCACAAAGATGTTCCTGATTAGAAAAAAGAAATCGGCCGGGCGCGGTGGCTCACGCCTGTAATCCCAGCACTTTGGGAGGCCGAGGCGGGTGGATCATGAGGTCAAGAGATCGAGACCATCCTGGTCAACATGGTGAAACCCCGTCTCTACTAAAATACAAAAAATTAGCTGGGCGTGGTGGTGCGCGCCTGTAGTCCCAGCTACTCGGGAGGCTGAGGCAGGAGAATTGCCTGAACCCAGGAGATGGAGGTTGCGGTGAGCCGAGATCGCCCCATTGCACTCCAGCCTGGGTAACAAGAGCGAAACTCCGTCTCAAAAAAAAAAAAAGAAAAAAGAAATCAAGACTGCGCGCGAGGGCTCATGCCTGTAATCCCGCCACTTTGGGAGGCCGAGATGGGCGGATCATGAGGTCAGGAGTTGGAGACCTGTTTGAGACATGGTGAAACCCCGTTTCTACTAAAAATACCAAAATTAGCCAGGCATGGTGGTGTGTGCCTGTAATCCCAGCTAATCAGGAGGCTGAGGCAGGAGAATCACTTGAACCCGGGAGGCGGAGGTTGCAGTGAGCAGAGATCGTGCTCCTCCAGCTTGCCTGACAGAGTGAGACTCCGTCTCAAGAAAAAAAAAAAAAACAAAAGAAAGAAAGGAAATCAAAGGAGACAAGGAGGCAGCAATACCGAAACAGCAGTTCTTTCATGGGTGGAACTAATCAAATAATAATTTAAAGAACTGCGAGTTTGCACCACACTTTACATGCATTCAAACGGATTGGATCCTCACACCAGCTGTGGAATTTATATTTATATTTATATGAGCGAATGTGTTTAGCATTCATTCACTGAGTGCCCACTGTGTGCTGGCACTGTGCCAGGCTCTGGGAGAGCCATGAACAGAGCCAGCTCCCTGCACCTTGCCCTCTAGTAGGAGGCGAAGCCATCCTCAGTTGGTGTGACTTCTTTGTGATCATACAGCTAGTTAGGGAGGCAACAGCTGGCACTGGGCCTTCTGTGCAATCAGCTTTTCCACCCATAACTCACCTACTACATTGAGAACACATTTTTCTGACACTTTTTCCAGCACCCCCAGATAACTCTGCTTGTTCTATTAGCAGCAATGACACCGGGAAGCAGAGGTTGTCGCTAGGCAATAATGTGAGATTTCAGCAGTGCTTAACCTAGGGAGCGTTTCGGATGCCAGAGCAATGGTGTACAGGAATGAAAGAGGTGTGTGTGGGGGGGAATAAACCCCATGAAGGAAAGAGAACATTTCCCCTTATACCCAGCTCATATTGAAAGTTTGGAAATGACTGAGTTAAGCCAGCCCACCATGTGCCTTAGTATAGCTTGCTCCATCTCTGGCTGTTGTCTGGCATTTTTTAACAATCATAGACATTTTCGGGATATATTAAGTCACTTTTATTCTGGTGGTTCATATATAGCCGAAGTTGGCAGGATTGGCTTCCTTTGCCTTTATTGGAGCGCCACACAAATGGTGCACTGATAAATGTTTGTTCAACAACTGGCTTTCTAGGAAAAAAAGGGCAAATACAGAAGCACATACATTTGTCATAAATTTTACTGCCATAAAGTTGTGTAGCACACAATTCACAAATAAATTTAAAGTAGACAAGACTCTTGATTATAAATTTTAATAGCCAATTGATTCTTACAAAAGGCTTTTGTTGGTTTCTGCTGAACTGTTGTATCCATAGTCGACCTGTGGTTGTAATTCAACCATGATTTGACAAAAAGCAAGCTAAGAACTAATGTTTGATTACTATACCATTCAGCCAAGTCACTCAAGGCATTAACAAATGACTGTATTCTTTTTTTTTTTTTTTTTTTGAGGTGGAGTCTTGCCTTGTCACGCAGACTGGAGTACAGTGGCGTGATCTCAGCTCACTGCAACCTCTGCCTCTGGGGTTCAAGTGATTCTCCTGCCAGAGCCTCCTGGACAACTGAGACTATAGGTGCCCACCACCATGCCCAGCTAATTTTTGTATTTTTAGTAGAGACAGGGTTTCACCATATTGGCCAGGCTGGTCTCAAACTCCTAACCTTGTGATCCGCCCGCCTCAGCCTCCCAAAGTGCTGGGATTACAGGTGTGAGCCACAGCACCCGGCCGTGAGTGTAGTTCTAACATGAATGCTGGTGGATGTTTTTGTTTATTCTGAATGAACAGAAAGGAAGCCATGAAGATGTGGAAACTTCATTCGTTAGTCAATATGAGTCATGGCACTGAATTAGATCACCAATATTTTTGAATCAGATCTCTCAGTATTTTTGAATACAGTTCTACTCACAATCTAGCAGCTACAGATCCACTTTTAAGTTTTATGACACACTTTTACATCTAATCTGTATCATTAACATTTCCTCTGTCACCTTTTTTAAGTATAGACAAGCAACAAAAAAGGAAGCCCTGATTTTTAGTGTTTGCCATTTTTGGTGGTGTAAATACTCCTAGCATGGCTGATTTCCTGCCACCATCGGGACATTACTAAACACACTGACGCGAAGAGAGGTGCATACATATCATTATGTAGTATTTTGACAATACAGGTCTAATAGAAGAAAATAACTCTCAGAGAGTAGGTAATAGCAAAATGTAGCAATATTATCTGAAAGAGATGTTTTGAGTATTTATGACCTTTATTTTTATTTTTTTGAGATGGAGTTTGTCTCTTGTTGCCCAGGCTGGAGTGCAATGGCCCAATCTCAGCTCACTGCAACCTCTGCCTCCCAGGTTCCAGCAATTCTCCTGCCTCAGCTTCCCAAGTAACTGAGATTACAGGAATGCCCCACCATGCCCAGCTAATTACATATTTTTAGTAGAGACAGGGTTTCTCCATGTTGGTCAGGCTGGTCTCGAACTCCTGCTGGCTCAGGTGATCTGCCCACGTCAGCCTCCCAAAGTGTTGGGATTACAGGTGTGAGCCACTGTGGCCAGCATCACCTTTATTTTTAATATAATTTAATTGAAATTTTATATAATTTACTTTATAACAATAGCTGTATTTAACAACCAGCCTGCAAAATCCTGAAAATTCAACAATCCACTCCCGTGGACTAGTACAAACTGGCTCCGGCACCCCACTGCTGTCTGCATATCACCCCCATTTAAGTGGAAAAGATTAGCTTCTTTTATAAAGTGCTGTGACACTTGCCTTCTAAAATGAAAAATGGCCAGGCATGGTGGCTCATGCCTGTAATCCCAACACTTTGGGAGGCCAAGGCGGGTGGATCATGAGGTCAGGAGTTCAAGACCAGCCTGGTCAACATGGTGAAACCCTGTCTCTCCTAAAAATACAAAAATTAGCCGGGTGTGGCAGCGCGCACCTCTAATTCCAACTATTTGGGAGGTTGAGGCAGGAGAATTGCTTGAACCCAGGAGGCGGATGTTGCAGTGAGCCGAGATCATGTCACTGCACTCCAGCCTGTGCGACAGAGCAAGACTCCATCTCGAAAAAATAATAATAAAATAAAATAAAACATATAAACAGGTGCTCAATATATGTATATCAGATGAATGAATTTAGAAGAATGTTTGCGCTAATCAAAGCATGCTCTTGATTTTTACAAAATCATATCCCTGAATGTGGAATGACTGCCTCTGAATTGGCAAATACTGTGCTTACTCTAACGAGCATCTTTTCTCAGCTGCACTGCGATTTCCACCCTTCTAAAGACACAGCTTGAATTTTGAAACTAGGTCCCTACAATTTGATCCTATCTTGTTTGACTTGGAAGAATAACTCATAACAAAGCTGATTTTAAAAATATTGGTAGGTTCCTCAAGATCCTGAGTGTGATGTCTGCTCAGGTGAGCACCTGCTAATTAGCTGGCTGGGATCTGGTCCTTGGGGGGACTTGTCTCACCAGCTGCTTCAGATTATTTACACTGTGAGACACTCACCTTTATCCCTGCAATTAATTAGGGGTGGGGCCTTTGCAGTCTTGCTTTTGATTCACAAATGACAAACACATTTCCCTTCAGCACGCTCCTCACTGCAGTGTTATTCTGTAAGTGATCTGTTTGTGGGTTACAGAAGGCAAGCCTAGAGCGGTATCTAAGTCACTGCTTTGCAGGCACAGAATAAGGAAGGCATCCATCGGAGGAGCACGACTGTTCTTTTGTCTTTCATTTATTCTCACTCACTCAAATAATTAATAAATATGAAGTGCCCACTGGAATCTGAGCAGTGTGATTATTATTAATCTTTTTGGAAACAGAGTCTTGCCTTGTTACCCCGGAGTGCCATGGCATGATCCCAGCTCCCTGTAGCCTCAACCTCCTAGGCTCAAGCAATCTTCCTGCCTCACCTCTCAAAAATACTGGAATTACAGGCATGAGTCACTGTGCCCACCTGTAAATTCTTAATATTTAAAAAACTTCATTGACTTTTTCTTACAGAGGCAAAGCGTAATCATCACTGACTGCAGAAGACAGTAATGAAATCCAGGTAAGTAAAGACAAAAGAAAAACATCCATAATTCACTCTCAAAGATGTTCTCACTAAGTCTTCCAGACCTTTGAGTGTGTCTAACATAAGGCTGCAAAACTGGGACCATACTTAATATAAGGGTGTGGCTTTTTTTAACTTAAAAATATATAATGAAAAATATTACTTAAAAACTTTTTAAAAATGTATTTTAGCGATAAAGTCTTGCTCTGTCTTCCAGGCTGGAGTGCAGTGGCACTGTCGTTACTCACTGTAACCTCTTACTTCTGGGTTCAAGCTCTCCTGCCTCAGCCTCCCGAGTACCTGGGACTGCAGGTGTGAGCCACCGAGACCTGTTAAGAGTCACTTTTAGGGCCGGGCGCAGTGGCTCACGCCTGTAATCCCAGTACTTTGGGAGGCCGAGGCAGGTGGATCACGAGGTCAAGGGATCGAGACCATCCTGGTCAACAGGGTGAAACCCCGTCTCTATTAAAATACAGAAATTAGCTGGGCACTGTGGCGCGCGCCTGTAGTCCCAGCTACTCAAGAGGCTGAGGCAGGAGAATTGCCTGAACCCAGGAGGCGGAGGTTGTGGTGAGCCGAGATCGCGCCATTGCACTCCAGCCTGGGTAACAAGAGAGAAACTCCGTCTCAAAAAAAAAAAAAAAAAAAAAAAAAGAGTTACTTTTAGTAAGGCTTTGGCACTAGTTAGTCCAAGGAGGAGACAAAGGGTTCCTTTAGACTCATTGTCTTGAAGGGAAATGAAGCGACCCTTTTTGTAATCCTGTCCACTCTGGAAAGGCAGCGCTGCTGCAGAAGAAACCAAGTGGCCGCCACAAGCCCTTCTGTGTAGAATAGGCTGTTCATGAAATGAGGTAATTGGAGGCCTTGGAATCTTGTCATTGTTTTCTTGTGGTGTCAATGGGATTAGATTCTTTAATTTTGGAAATTAGACTGTTGTTAATTAATGCATATTTCTGTAGTTGCTTCCTTTACCTTAGTGGTAAAAAAAAAAAAATGTTTTTTTTTAACGCAAGGTTGTGGTATTACCTGTGCTAAGAAGAAACAGAATAGAGGTTTAGCGGCAATACTGCCTTTAAAATAGAGGGAGCAATGATCTCCTGGGATCCAGCCAGGAGAAGAGGCAGCAAGGGCAGAAGAGTTCTCTGAACAACGCTCCATCTGACGCTGGAGACCTGTAGGCATCTCAGCCTCCTTTTGTCTCTGAGAAAGTTGTGGAGATGCTAAGATTAGGTTCTAAGCTCAACTGTTGATAAACAAATACATAGAGGCAGGCAGGCAGCCTGGGTGGGGAGGGAGTGGAAGCTGGAGAGCTTCTCCCCTGCTTCCCTCCACTGCCCTTCCCCCAGGGGTCATAGCCCACACCCACTATCACCTGTAGCCCAGGCTTCTCCCTCCTCTGAGCCACAGACACTCGTGGCCAGCTTCTTAGGTGGCAGTTCTACCTGATGTTTCCCCGATCACCTTCACAATGAACGACGAAGGGGAGCTCATTGCTACCCTACACCATCAACTCCCCTCCTGCTCCTCTTCCTGGGTCCTTGGGAACCGTGTTCTTACCCCTCAAGTCTGTGGGTCTCCTTTTGTTTTTGTTTTTTTTAAACTGTCTCTATAGTCTGTCTCCACTGTCTGCCCCACTGCCACTGGCTTGGATCAGGCCCTCATGATTTCTCACCTGTCTTAGCACAATCTCCTCCTTTGAAGGCAGTGTCCCTGCCTCCAGCCCGGCCCCTCAGAATCATCCTTGTCCTGGTGAGCTGGCTACAGCCTTGCTACTGCACGTGGGGTCCCTGGACTGGCTGCTTCAGCATCACCTGGAAACGTGTCAGGAATGAAGAATCGCCGCCCCTGTGTTCCCAATTGGTGACTGAAGATGGAAAACCCCATTGATTTGAATAAGGAAAATTTGATATAACGAATGAGCAAATGGATAAATAAATTGTATCCACTTATGCAATGGAAACTTATTCAAGAAACAATATGAATGAATCCCAAGGGCATGATGCCAAATGAAACACTCAAGTCTCAAAAGGTTATAGGCAGGATGATTCTAGTTATAGGACATTCTAGAAAAGGCAGAACTTTGGGACCAAGTTCAATGATTTCCAGGGGCCGGGAGGGAGAGGATTGTGTTACAAAGTGATAACGTGAAGGAATTTTGGGGGTGTGGAAGTGCTGTGTATTCTCATTCTGAGGTTGGGTACACTTGTCTACATTTGTATTAAAATTCACAGAACTGGATCCGCACAGTGGCTCACGCCTGTAATCCCAGCACCTTGGGAGGCTGAGGTGGGCGGATCACCCAAGGCTGGGAGTTTGAGCCCAGCCTTACAAGTATGAAGAAACCCCATCTCTACTAAAAATACAAACCTAGCCGGGTGTGGTGGCGCATGCCTGTAATCCCAGCTACTTGGGAGGCCGAGGAAGGAGGATCACTTGAACCCGGGAGGCGGAGGTTGTGATGAGCTGAGATTGGGCCATTGCACTCCAGCCTGGGCAACAAGAGTAAAACTCTGTCAAAAAACAAACAAACAGACAAACAAAAACTCATAGAATTGTACGTCAAAGAAAGCCAAGTGGACTACATGTAAATTAAAGATAAATATAGTAATGCATTATAAACCATTGAATAAAATCAGAAACCATGAGTTCATATTGATAAAACTAAGCAAATATAAAATATCTTCCCCCAAACACTACAAAGCAGGGAAATATTAAGTTTACAGTGGAGAAATTGGCCAACCCACTTGATTAGGCTGACTGAAGGTAACGTCATCAGTAATGTACTAAGTAGAATCATTTGCCGTCCAGTGAGACGCAGCATGAAGATCGCAGTCAGGGCAAGCTTCATGGACTTCTGCGGTAGCACAGGACCGGTGCTCAGAAGGGGCATACGCTGAGTTTAAAGCTCTGTTGTTTTCTTGAAATTCTTTTTTTTTTTTTTTTTTTTTAAGACAAATTCTTGCCCTGTCACCTAGGCAGCAGTACAATGGCGCAATCTCGGCTCACTGCAACCTCCGCCTCCTGGGTTCAAGCAATTCTCCTGCCTCAGCCTCCCGAGTAGCTGGGATTACAGGTGTGCGCCACCACACCCAGCTAATTTTTGTATTTTAGTGGAGACGGGGTTTCACCATGTTGGCCACCCTGGTCTCAAACTCCTGACCTCATGATCCACCCACCTCAGCCTCCCAAAGTGCTGGGATTACAGATGAGAGCCACTGTGCCCGGCCTGAAATTCTTAATTGTTTAATGAGGGGTTGATCTAATTTTCCTCTTGCAGTGACCCCTGCGTGTATGTAGCTGGTTCTGAACACAGTATCATTTCTGTGATTTTCCTGCCAGAGATGTATAACCTGAATTGGATCATGGCGAAACATCATCCGAAGCCAAATTAATGGGCGTTTTACAAAATCAGTTGCTTGGACTCTTCACAGGTGTCAAGCTCATGAACGTCACTGAAAGACAGAGGAGCTGTTTCATGTTGGAAGATGCTAAGGTAACATGACAAGTAACTGCGATGCAGGTCTCTGTATTGGGTCCTTTGGCAACGAAAAGTGTTGTTGGGACAACTCATGAAACTTGACTGGGGTCTGAAGATGAGGTAGCAGGAACGTACCAGACTCAACTTTCCTATCCTGATGGTTGAATTGTGGTTATGTAGGAGAATGTCCTTGTTTATAGAACTTCCAAACTTAAATATTTAAGGGTAATGAGGCATCACGTGGGTGTCTTACACTCTAATTGTTCAGAGCAGACATTCTTTGTGTTCTTTTGCAAATTTTCATGAAGTTTGAGGTTATTTCAAATAAGAAAGAGTGATGGGGAGGGAACAGAGTGATGGGGGAGAGGGAAGGCTTCTCTAATAAGGTGACATTTGACCAAGACCTGAATGAAGTGAAGGAGCAAGTCACTGAGTATCTGGAGGAAGAACACTCCGGGCAGAGGGAGCAGAATGGCACCAGATCTGTGAGGATGACATATGCCTGAAGTGTTTTGAGAAATAGCCAGGAGACTGGGGGCTCATGCAGAGACACGAATGAGAAAGTGGAGCAGGTGAGGTCAGGGAGGTAATAGGGACCAAACCAAGTTCCAGCAAGGATGTTTGGTTTTGTTCTCTGTGATGGGAGTCATTGGAGGGTTGGCCAGAGGAGAGACATGACAGGACTTGTATTTTACAAGGATCACTGTGGCTGCTGTGTGGAAAATAGATGGCAGAGAGGCAGGGGTGGAAGCAAGGACACCAGTTGGAAGACTATGGAAATAATTCACTTTCTGGTGGATAGCAGGGCTACAGAAACCTACAGAAAGGCTGTGAAGAGCCACTGCCAGCCCACAGCACAGAGCACTGGGCTCTGCCCCAGCGGCAGTGATGCCATCTGACCACTTCTGCATCCTATGCCCGTCTTCCCCTGCCTCGAAAGAGGTGTCCGTCACAGAAGCTGCTCATGGAAGGGCAGCTCTGATCATGACTTTCTAGGAAGGTTGAAGAGCCAGCTGCTTGCATTGTTAATCAAATTTTTCTTTATTTGGTGCAATGCTAAAGTGTCTTTTTAAATGAGTGATCATAGAATCAAAGACAAGCTCAGGGAGAAACATTGAAACCGTCAGATCTTGTCTTACTGCCTGGAGCTGCCTGGCGACTTCAGCGCTTTTGTCATGTGCGAAGTTTGCCTTGTCAAGGTCCTCGAATGAAAGGGTCTTGAGGTTTTGTCTGATCCCACCCAACAACGAAGAAAAAATTCGGGCATTGACCTCTGATTTTTGGACCCAGAGGGACCTTGGTGAAAAATGATTCCAGTCCCCTCTTTTCCTTGATCCATCAGATGAGTGATAATTTAAAATTTAGTTGGTTTTGTTTTGCTCCAAACGTATCCTCATGAAGCTCCAATGATGGAAAGATGTGGACTTAAGTGCTCGGAATTGTGTTCAATTTTCTTCTTGGAACCTCCAGTAAGAGTCTTAAGGATATATCTAAAAGACAATTTCATATCTTTTCTATGTTTGGACAAGAATGATGCTTTAATCTATTATATGATTCTTTTCAAACATAAATATATGCTTATGGTATGCTATGTAAAACACACATTTTAAAAATCCAAAAGCAGGCTTACACTTGAAGAGCAACGTTTAAAATTGTTTCTTTCCTGACTTTAATAAACGCATATCTATTGTAAAGTGCATTTCCATTGTCATTCTAAGCCTCTGAGATAGTTAATCCCCAGTGTACAAAGCAGAGACCCAGCTTGGTTAGAGGATGATTTGCTTTAGGTCGGAGACAAAGCCGGTGACCTTGGCAATGAAGCAGCTAGTTAGAGTTGAGTGATTTCCAGGTCAGCACACAAGAGCTCTGATCACTGATTTTGTTGGCTTGATAGTGACTGAACTGGTTCTCATTCAGCCCATAGTGCCTGTTCTTAAATTCACTGAGAAGGGTGGTTTATGGTTTATGTTCAAATTTTGTTTGAAGAGATTTATACTATTTCGAGGGTAGAGATAAAAATATGATCTCCTTCCTTAACTTTCAGGATTATAACTCTAGGGAAAATGAAGCATCGTTTAATTCTAAAAACACAACAAAAAATACATAAGCTTTAATTTAATAGCATTGCCATGAATTTCATCTTTCAAACAATTTACAAAAGATGTTAGGCATTGCTATGGTCTTTATGTGGTCTATGTGTGACCCTCAAAGTTCATATGTTGAAACTTAATCATCGATGAAATAGTAATAAGAGATGGGGCCTCTAGGAAGTGATTAAATCATGAATAGATTAGTGCTTTGATAAAAAGAAATCGAAGGGAACATTCTAGTAGTGCCTTTTTGCCCTTTTCACCCCTTCCACCATGTGAGGATACAGCAAGAGGTCCCACACCAGACACCAGTTGCAAGTGCCTTGATCTTGGACCCTCCAGTCTTCAGAAACAAATTTTTCTTCTTATGAATTATCCAGTCTCAGATATTTGATTATGGCAGCACAAATAGTTCAAGACAGGCATGCTGTAATGTTGTGATATGCCAAAATTGGAGAAGCTCTGTCAAAAATTACAGGGATTTCTTGTGGCTATAACCTATGTTTGCGTCTTATTTCCTGAAACCATTCATAGATCTACTTACTTGGATCAGATACTTCCAATGCATTCTGTCACCTTAATAGACTGAATAAGAAAAATAGAAATATCTGGGTCTTAAGCCAGGCACGGTGACTCAAGCCTGTAATCCCAGCACTTTGGGAGGCCGAGGCGGGTGGATCACGAGGTCAAGAGATCGAGACCATCCTGGTCAACATGGTGAAACCCCATCTCTACTAAAAATACAAAAAATTACCTGGGCATAGTGGCGTGTGCCTATAATCCCAGCTACTCAGGAGGCTGAGGCAGGAGAATTGCTTGAACCCAGGAGGCGGAGGTTGCGGTGAGCCAAGATCGCGCCATTGCACTCCAGCCTGGGTGACAAGAGCGAAACTCCGTCTCAAAAAAAAAAAAAAAGAAAGAAATATCTGGGTCTTGAGTATATTCACCATGTGACCTTAGGTTTCTATGCCTATGAATATTCTCATTGGTGGGTCTAATTCTCATCTATAGGTTACTGCCTTTTATGGTCTGAAAAGTTTTCCCCAAAATCTCAGAATGTAACTGTATTTGGGGATAAGGTCTTTAAATAGGTAATTAAGTTACAAGAAGATCTTCAGGGTGGTTCCTAATCCAACATGACCAGTGTCCTTATAAGGAAGGGAAATTGTGACATAGATATGTACGTGCAGAGAGGAAAGACCATGTGAAGATACTGGAAGAATATGGCCATCTAGAAGCCAAGGAGAGAATCTTCGGAATGAAACCAACCAACCCTGATCTCGGACCTCAAGCCATCAAAACTGTTAGGAAATACGTTTCTGCTGTTTCAGCCAACCAGTGTGGTACTTTGTTATGGAAGCCCTCATAGATGAATACAGATTTTGGTACTTGGAGTGGGGTACTGATGTAACAAATACCAAAAAATTCAAAGTGGCTTTGGAACTGGGAAAGGCTAGAAGGGTTTTGAGGGCATATTAGAAAAACCTAGTTGCTCGAAGAGCCTGTTGATAGAAATATGGACATTAAATATGCTTCTGGTGAGGTCTTACATGGAAATGAGGAACATGTTTTGGGCACTGGAGGAAAGATCATCCTTGTTATAAAGTGGCAAAGAACTTAGTTGAATTGTGTTCTAGCGTTCTGTGGAAGGTAAAACTCATAAGGGACAAACCTGGGTATTTAGCTGAGGAAATCCCAAAGTGTTGAAAGTGTGGTCTGGTTTCTCTTTACCACTTATGGCAAAATGTGAGAGCACAGAGTTAAGTTCAAGAAGAAAGTGCTGAGCAAAAAGGAACCAGAAATTGAAGGCCTGGAAAATTCTCAGCTATGTACATTGCAGTACATGAAGAGTTGAGTTAAAAGAGTGTCTTTAGAGTGGTCCCTACTCCAGTACGACCAGTGTTATACAGTATTGAATAACAGTTCTGCCTTTTAAGTCACAGCGTAGCTATAACGATCAAATGCAGTAAGTGATATATGTACTCTAAGATCTTGGTAAACTATAAATTGTTCTACAAAGATAAGATGAGGCTTGGATCATTGCAGTCTCAACCCAGCTCTCTTTCTAATAAACATTATCTCATGCCAAAGACTTCTAGACCTCCAGCAAATGAGATCAATAAGCATTTAATTAAATACTCTTAATAGCACATGAATAGATACAATAAGGTGGCCAGTACAGTAGTTAATGCCTGTAATCTCAGCACTTTGGGAGGCCAAGGCAGGAGAATTGCTTGAGGCCAGGAGTTCGAGACCAGCCTGAGCAATATAGAGAGACCCTATCTCTACAAAACATAACAAAATAAAAAAATTAGTTAGGTGTGGTGATATGCACCTGTAGTCCCAGCTACATGGGAGCCTGAGGTGGGAAGATTACTTAAACCTCAGAGTTTGAGGCTGCAGTGAACTATGATTGTCACTGCACTCCAGCCTGGGCAGTGGGGTCTCAAAATGAGAAATAGAAAATAAGCAGAAGGCACAGTCTTTCCTCTATAGTATCCAGAAAGCAAAAAACAAACATATATCTCAACTAATAAGCTACACAGCAATCTTGGGATAATACGTTTTCAGCTTTTCACATTAGTTAAGTGGTTGAACTCTAAAGCAAGTTGATATTCTTCCTAACACCTTTGGGTAAGTGAAGAAAGAAAATTCAATCTAGAATCTTACAAGCTTGTATTCTTCTTTGTGAGTTTGGCACAGACACATTTTTTTTTTCTTTATAACTTCTATTATTCTCTTGGAAGAGCCAGGTTTTCAACTCAGAGGCTGACATCACAGTCTGTAGCTCCTGCCAAACAGAAAAGCTTCCGATGGAGAGTATTTGTAAATTTGGCCACTGATTTAATTAAAAACGTTTCCAGGAAGTGTAAAAGACAAGGTTGTGAGATCTTTATTTGCAATTGTGAAGCAGTCTAGAAACTTGAGCGATGACGTCTACCTTTAGTACAACTTTTTAGGAAGCTCAAAGCGTAGAGTCTCCTGAGAGTGGAAAGCTTTCACCCTTTCCCTCTTTGTTCAACCTCACCATTGCTTTTGGGGCTACAATTCTGTCTTCCCCTAGTCACAGGGGTAAAAGCTTTCACAAAATAAGTAATAATAATTTAAAAATAATGGAGGGAAACCAAACAGAGCTCTGGTCACTAGCATGCCGGCATGCCAGCTCACACCTGCAATCCCAACACTTTGGGAGGCTAAGGCAGGAGGATCACCTGAGGTCAGGAGTTCAAGACCAGCCCAGCCAACACAGTGAAACCCTGTCTCTACTAAAAATACAAAAATTAGCCAAGTGTGGTGGCACACGTCTGTAATCCCAGCTGCTGGGGAGGCTGAGGCAGGAGAATTGCTTGAACCCAGGAAGTGGAAGTTGCAGTGAGCCGAGACTATGCCACTGCACTCCAGCCTGGGCGACCGAGCCAAGACTCCATCTGAAAAATAAATAAATAAATAATAATGGGAAGAAAAGAGAGAAGATAATTGAAGGACACACAGAAACCTTTCCCATCATGTCAGCAATTTACCAGCTACACAAACATTTGCTTCCGATACAGTATCTGCGTGGATCATATCAACTGACTAATATTCATGGGAGTAATGCTTTTCATAAACCTTTTTGCTTTCTAAGGAATCTACTTTAAAGAAGAGATTTTTGGATATGATGGCCCCTTACTGCAGTTCTGAGAGGTGTTATGGAAACGTAATTACACTTTCCATCAGAGGTTTAAGGGAGCCCAGTGGCGAATTATTTTGTAAAGTGTAGAATTTTCTTCCCATTTGAAGAATCTCCTGCTCACTTTTGATTTTTAAGTTTGAATTTCCATATACTTGTCTCAAAGTCAGACATAACACATGACCCCAAAGGAATACTGGAGGACTACACAGGGATCTTTGGCAGAGCAAATACACAGGGATCTTTAGCAGAGCAAATACACAGGGATCTTTGGCAGAGCAAATCTGTTCTGATTCCACACCACCCATCTCCAGGCATGACAGAGCCACAGCATGGGACAGTGCCTCCGTTCAAGAAAGGGTACTCTCCACATAGACACCATGGAATACTATGAAGGCATAAAAAGGGATGAGTTCATGTCCTTTGCAGGGACATGGATGAAGCCGGAAACCATCACTCTCAGCAAACTAACACAAGAACAGAAAACCAAGCACCGCATGTTCTCACTCATAGGTGGGAGTTGAACAATGAGAACACATGGACTCAGGGAGGGGAGCATCACACACCCAGGCCTATTGGGGGTAATGGGATTGGAGAGCAATAGCACTAGGAGAAATACCTAATGTAGATGACACGGTGATGGATGCACAAACCACCATGGCACACGTATACCTATGTAACAAACCTGCATGATATGCACATGTGTCCCAGAACTTGAAGTATAATAACAGAATAAACATTTATTGAAAAAAAAAAAGAAAGTCCACTCTCAGTGTGTTTGGCTGTGCTGTCATGCACTGCTACACACATCCCAGGAACCCCAGATACTGAGAAAAGAAGCTGCTTTCCCGAAACAAGGTTTGTTCCTAAGATCAGCTCATGATCCTCTTTCTTCCTTTATCTTTCTTAACCCTAAATGCCAGTTTTACTAACCATCCATCCCAACAAGGTCAATTGGCCAAGACCTTCCCATTCTGCCTTTACACTTCCATCTTCCCTCTTTTAGCTGCCTTTAGTAGGCTTATTGATGGGGTTTCACATCTCCCTCTATTCTGTACAGGCTGTGTGTGTGCATGCATGTGTGTGTGTATATGTCTGTGGGTTTGGATCTGTGTCTCTCTCTGTGTCCCTCTGTGTGTGTGTATGAATCCATGTCTGGTTTTGTGTCCCTGCGTGTGTATATCTGTCTGTCTCTGTGTGTATCTGTGTGTATGTTGGGGGGGTATATATGGTGTGTTTCTCTATATTCCTTTTCATTTCTCCCTAAGTGACTGTGTCCAGATCACCTCTTTACTCCCTCAGATAAAAAGCAAAGGGCTTTGGGGAGGCTGAGGCAGGAGGTTCACATGAGCATAGGAGTTAGAGATTAGCCTGGGCAACATAGTGAGACTTCATCTCTACAGAAAACTTTGAACAAAAATTTTAAAAAGCAAAGAGCTTTGGGTAATACTAACAGTAATCGCCACTGGCGTCCACATGCAGCTTCCTGTGCACGTGCCAGGCAGCTCATCAGCTGTGCATCCGTGAACCACTTTAATCCTCCACAACCATACCAAGGTGGGACTCATTTTACAGATGAGGAAACAGATATGTAAACTCTTGTGAAGAAATCCAGAGGAGTTAGCGCAGTAGCTCTCAACACCTTGGGAGGCTGAGGCAGGTGGATCACCTGAGGTCAGGAGTTCAAGACCAGCCTGGCCAACATGGTGAAACTTTGTCTCTAATAAAAAGACAGAAATTAGCTGGGCATAGTGTTGGGCGCCTGTAATCCCAGCTACTGGGGAGGCTGAGACACAAGAATTGCTTGAACCCAGGAGGTGGAGGTTGCAGTGAGCTGAGATTGCACCACTGCACTCCAGCCTAGGCAATAGAGTGAGACTCAGTCTCATTAAAAAAAGAAAAATGAAAGAAAAGAAATCCAAAGGAATGAACAATGAAATACATTGTCCCTCAAATGTGATCCCCCCCTTAGGCTCACATTCTTTGTGTATATACATATGCCACTTACTCTATGCAACTACTCTAGTTCTATAAATTACTACTGTATCTTAGCTCATTTACGTAAGGGACAAATGGATCTTGAAATTGTTTTTTTAGAGTTAGGAGAGGAGAAAAGAAGAGGAGAGGGGTCATGAGTTGCTTATATAAGAATATATATAGAGAGAGTATATACAGATGACAGGCTTGGAAAAATCCCTGTACCATAAAATATTCCATTGCATCCTTCATGAAACGTATTCAGGAGCCTGTAGCTTTCCCTTGTTCCTCCAACACGGTCAGTTACAGGGACAGCAGTGGTGAGCTGACCCGCTCACAGAGCATCTAGGGAGCATTGACGCCCAGTAATCACATTAAAATTTTCCTTAAGCTTCTCTTCTGCCTCAGGACTTGAAACTTGGCAGCCTTCCGCCTGGGTAAGCACACAGCTCCATGGTACATTACTGCCACCTAGAGGTGATGTATTGAAACACAGATTCTAGATGAAGCAAAGCAGAGAACAAAGCAAAATAAAGTCACACCCACCCCTGTCCTAAAGCAGGCTCTTTTAATCCGAGAGGTTTAGATTAAAAATACAATGGATTTTAAGATGACATTCGTTTCTTCAAGATGCTGAACTTCCCATCTCTGAAAGTGGGTTACCATGCAATAATATTAAAATTAAGTTCAGTAGCTCTCAACATAAGGAAGAAGGAATTTGAGAGAGCGAGATAGAGAGAGAACGTGTTTTGAAAAATCAACCTTTGCAGTTGTAGCCATCATTTGAAAGATGAGGAAACTGAAGCTCAAAGCGGTAACAGATTTTTGTTTTCTTTTCCTTTTTTTTTTGAGACAGGGTCTTGCTCTGTCGCCCAGGCTGAAGTGCAGTTGGTGTGTGATCTCAGCTCACGGCAACCCCCGCCTCCTAGATTCAAATGATTCTCCTGCCTCAGCCTCTCAAGTAGCTGGGATTATAGGTGCTTGCCACTACCCATGGCTAATTTTTTGTATTTTTAGTAGAGATGGGGTTTCACCATGTTGGCCACGCTGGTCTTGAACTCCTGACCTCAGGCGATCCACTTGCCTTGGCCTGCCAAAGTGCTGGGATTACAGGTGTGAGCCACCGTGCACAGCCTGTGACAGATTTCTTGCATTCAAATTACTACTAAGTCATTTTGGCAGGATGGAAATACAGGACTCTGGTTTTTTATTCCAAAGTGAAATCATAACATAGAATCAGTGTAAACCTTAACATAACTCCACAATTTTTTTTTTGAGACGGAGTTTCGCTCTTGTTACCCAGGCTGGAGTGCAATGGCGCATTCTCGGCTCACTGCAACCTCCACCCGCTGGGTTCAGGCAATTCTCCTGCCTCAGCCTCCTGAGTAGCTGAGATTACAGGCACGTGCCACTGTGCCAGCTAATTTTTTGTAATTTTAGTAGAGACGGGGTTTCACCATGTTGACCAGGATGGTCTCGATCTGTAGACCTTGTGATCCACCCGCCTCGGCCTCCCAAAGTGCTGGGATTACAGGCTTGAGCCATGGCGCCCGGCCCCATAACTCCACAATTAATGGTGACCTTCCAACTGCCCCACCCGCAGTTCTGCGAGGCTGTGTCCATGTGCTGTTCTGTGTGAAGGTCACCCTTGGTAAGACCTGGTGGCTTTGGAGTTGTTTCCTGGGAGCAGTGTTGAGTATACACCCATCTGCGCATGTCCTTTCCCCCAACCGGCAGATGCTTGTCAGGTAGTGGCTGAGGTCAGAGGGCAAAGTCCGTGACAGTAGCAGTAAGTGGAGGCCCTGATCTACGAGGGCAAAGAAGACCTTAAAACAAGCTTTTTATACCATGTTCTCACCCACCACTCCTCAGCCTGGGAGGTGGAAGAAAGCTGTTTCTGCTAAGTGAAGATGTGGCCTGGATGGAGGAAAGGAAGGAGAGTCTGTTTTGTGATCTTTCTTGTGCTTGGACCTCAATGGATAAGTCTATGGACCTATTTTTTTTTTTTTTAGGTGGAGTTTTGCTCTTGTTGCCCAGACTGGAGTGCAACAGTGTGATCTCAGCTCACTGCAACCACTGCCTCCCAGGTTCAAGTGATTCTCCTGCCTCAGCCTCCCACGTAGCTGGGATTACAGGTGCGCACCACCACACCCAGCTAATTTTGCATTTTTAGTAGAGACAGGGTTTCTCCATGTTGGTCAGGCTGGTCTCAAACTCCCAATCTCAGGTGATCCACCCACCTCAGCCTTCCAAAGTGCTGGGATTACAGGCATGAACCACTACACTTGGCTGGACCTAGTCTTAAAATAATGGTTTCGAATGCATGAAAGGAAAGACATAGGATTGTAAAGGAAACTAATTATGTGCAAGTGAAGTTACCACATTCTTTAAAAATATGTGATACTGTGTTGTATGTATGTCTTAGTCAGCTTGGCTGCTATAAGAAAATACCACCGCCTGGTCAGCTTAAGCAACAGACAGCGATTTCTTACAGACCTAGAGGCTAGAAGTCCAAGATCAAGATGCTGGCAGATTTAGGTTTTGGTGAGAGCCCTCTTTCTGGCTTGGATTGCACAATTCCACCTTCTCCCTGGATCTCCACATGGAGGAGGGGAGGGGAGAGCATCAGGGGTGTGGGGGGAGAAAGGGGAAAGTGGAGCAGGGAGGGGAGAGTGGGGGAGGGGAGAGTGGGAGAGACTGAGGGAGAGAGTGGGAGGGAGAGGGGGAGAAAGTGGGAAAGAGAGGGAGAGAGCAGGAGAGAGAGAGAGAGAGACAGAGTGAGCGCAAGCTCTGGTATCTCCTCCTCTTCTTATAAGGGCACTAATCCCATCATAGGGACTCCAGCCTCAAGATCTCATCTAAACCTAATCACCTCCCAAAGATCTCACCTCCTAAATACCTTCACACTGGGTGTTAGGACTTCAACATATGACTTTGGAAAGGGGGACACAAACTTTCAGACCTAACCACCACCATACTTGTGAAGAGGTGATGGGCATAGTTGGTATTTTGAGATACCTGCCACAAGGAAGGATAACATGAAAATATTGGTAATTCCATTGGTGGCAAAGTCTCAGGAACTCCGAATGCTATTGCGATTTCTTGCTTACATACATAATTGCTAAATTTCAATAGGAATTTAGTAAAAATAAGTATGTAAATTTTTCCCACCCACATTGGCAAACCCTGATTGTGATGGTTAACACTGAGTGTCAACTTGACTGGATTGAAAGATACAAAGTATTAAACCTGGGTGTGTCTGTGAGGGTGTTGACAAAGGAGATTAACAGCTGAGTCAGTGGACTGGGAAAGGCAGACCCACCTGCAATCTGGGTGGGCACAATTTAATCAGCTGCCAACTTGGCTAGAATAGAAAGAGGCAGAAAATGTGAAAAGAGAGATTGGGCCGGGCGCGGTGGCTCACGCCTGTAATCCCAGCACTTTGGGAGGCTGAGATGGGCAGATCACGAGGTCAAGAGATAGAAACCATCCTGGCCAATATGGTGAAACCCTGTCTCTACTAAAAATTAAAAAGTTAACTAGGCGTGGTGGCTAGCTAATGTGAAAAGAGAGACTGGCCAAGGCTCCCAGCCTACATCTTTCCCCTGTGTCGGATGCTGCCTTCCTTGGAACATCAGACTCCAAGTTCTTTAGTTTTGGAGCTCAGACTGGCTCTCCTTGCTGCTCAGCCTGCAGATGGCCTATTGTGGGACCCTACGATTGTGTGATCTAACACTTAATAAACCCATATATGTATATGTGAACATATATATCAATATATATTCCGTTAGTTCTGTCCCTCTAAAGAACCCTAATGCATCGATATTCTGTCCATGGGCCTTAGTTTATGAACCTCTGCCTTAGTGAATTCAGCAGATTTACTGGTTTTTACTCAGCAGGCTACAAAGAGTTTTGGAGCACCCTGCAATGGACTGTATTAAATAGCCCTGACAAGGGGCCTGGAGAGACAACTGTGACTGCGTGGGCAGGGACTGTCACACATGCCACCCCTGACCACACTGTTCATCTCCCCCCAGCCACTTCTGGAATGGAGGACATGGGTCAGTTGTAAGGTCTGGCCTAAATCCAGTGTCTTTTTCTCACTGTGTGGCCTTGGGTGAAAGGGTGAAAGCGAATGTCAGTGGGTTGAGGAAGCTCCTGGCCAGAGACTTCTGACTCCAACAGCGAGATGTGCTTTTCTGTTTGTTTGTTTGCTTCCTCAGATTTGTGTTCCTTAGGGAAACAGTGAATCTCTAGTTTTCAAGGCCAAATGAATCCTTTCATAAATAGAGTAAAAGTTAAAATTCAAAAGGGGATAAGTAGAAATTGTTGGAAGGGTGTCAAATCTCAGTAGAAACATTTTTCTATACTAGAAGCAACTTTTCTGGAACATTTTCTGTATCTAAACTAGTAAGAGATGGCTCAAAATCTCTTTTCAACCGTGTTAGGGAAAACCGTTGACCAATTCTAGAGGGACTGTTTTAAAGCCGTTTCTTTGAGTTCATCCTGAAATTAATGCACTCAGGGAGATGTTCTAATTAAACTTTCTAATAAAAAAGAAAAACGCCCCATATCACTTGGTTTAGATGCTTCTCCTGCCTCCAAGTTAATTGTGTCATTGGTGCCTTTTCAACATATAAGAGCTTAGGTTCATGGAAGCCTCTAGTGCATGCAGGTTTGATGTTCCCTGTGGTCAGGTGTCCACACTGTGGCTTTTCTGCAACAGGCATGCTTATGTGCCAGGGGCTGGGGAGGGAGGGATGGTGATGACCATGCTGGGGAGGAAGGTGGGTCCTGGCTACAGGCACGTTAGAAATCTGTCCTCCTCCCTCACCTTTCCAAAAGCCAGGCCTGCTTTAATGAGGTGGGAGCAGGAGGGAAGCAAAGGCTTATCACAAGGCAAGCAGACGGTGGACAGAAGAAGGCAGAGAAGGGCAGTTTATGGAATTCATTTGGAGTTATAAAAAAAGTTAATTGTCACTGGGTGTGATGGCTTATACCTGTAATCCAAGCACTTTGGGAGGCCAAAGTGGGCAGATGGCTTGAGCCCAGAAGTTTAAAATCAGCCTGGTCAACATGGTAAAACCCCATCTCTACAAAAAAACACAAAACTTTAGACAGGCCTAGTGGCCCAAGCCTGTAGTCCCAGCTACTAGGGAGGCTGAGATGGAAGGATCACCTGAGTCTGGGAGGTTGGCTGCAGTGAGTTGTAATCATGTCACTCACTGCACTCCAGCCTGGGTGACAGAGCAAGACTCTGTCTCAAAAAAAAAAAAAAAAAGTTAGTTGTGGCCAGGTGCGGTGCCTCAAGCCTGTAATGTCAGCACTTTGAGAGGCCTAGGCGGGCGGATCGCCTGAGGTCAGGAGTTCGAGACCAGCCTGGCTAGCATGGTAAACTCCCCTGTCTATTAAAAGTACAAAAATTAGCTGGGCATGGTGGCACATGCCTGTAATTCCAGCTACTTGGGAGTCTGAGGCAGGAGAATCACTTGAACCTGGAAGGCGAAGGTTGCAGTGAGCTAAAATCATGCCACTCCACTCCAGCCTGAGTGGCAGAGAGAAACTCTGTCTCAAAAAAAAAAAAGAAAAGTTAGTTGTCCCAGTGGTGTTTTTATGAAAAGGGAGAAGATTCTCAAGATGGTGCAGACACACCCACTGATTCCCCTAATTCCAGGCTATTAGCAGGAAAAGCCAGGGGGATTTTTAAAAGCACATGAGCCACATTCAGTGAATAAACTGGGCATGTGCTCCACTCCCCAGCATCTGACTCATGTAAACACACAAACCAACGAATTTTCCAACCGAAGCAAGAGTGCAGCCTGACCAAAAAGCCTCTTGGTTTTTAAGGATCTTTCTCTTCTGAGAGAATAGACACTAAAATATTTTGTACTGGCTGAGCACAGTGGCTCACGTCTGTTGTCCAGTACTTTGGGAGGCCAAGGTGGGCAGATCACCTGAGGTCTGGAGTTCAAGAACAGCCTGGTCAACATGGTGAAACCCTGTCTCTACTAAAAATACAAGAACTAGCCAGGTGTGGTGGCGCACACCTGTAATCCCAGCTACTTGGGAGGCTGAGGTAGGAGCTGAGATCACTCCACTGTACTCCAGCCTGGGTAACAGAGCAAGACTCCATCTCAAAGTGAATAAAATAAAATAATTTGTACTGAATAAATGAAGACTAGCTCAGAGGATGTAAAAGTGTAAACATTTCATTTGGTAAACTCTCTTTTAGTTTTTATTTATACCTGAATATTTTAATGCAAATATAAACATAATATACCTTTTTATATAATTTATATTGTTTCAATATAATATGTATATTTTCTCATGATAGCCTTTTTAATTCTCAAGTAGCTGTATACTTGGAGATAACATACCATAATTTATTAATCACGCTACCATTTTTGCATGTACATTTCTTTTCCAATTTTTTTTTTTTTTTTGCTATTTTGATGTTTTTCCTTCGGAGCTTTTCCCTTCATTTGAATTAAGAAGGCATTTTTGGGATACATTCTCAAGAATTATATAATTGGAGCATGGAATATGAATATTTTAAATGAATATATATTATCAGTTTGCTTTGCCAAAGAGTTGTATAAATTGACAATGTCAACAGCAATGAAGGGTGTTCTAATTTTATCATAAATTCACCAGCATAAGGTCCTGTCTTTAAAAACCCTGTGCTAACTTATAGGACATATGATTCTTCTTAACATTTACATCTGCTTACTGATGAGATTGGATGTTTCCCCATGTATCTGTTTCCGATTTGTATTTTTACAAATAGGAAAATTGGGGGGGGGTTTGGGGTGATTATTGCCTGTATCTTTCCCAATTTATCCTGTGGGTATTTCACACTTTTAAACCATCACATCTCATGAGAACTCATTCGCTATCAGGAGAACAGCAAGGGGGAAATCCGCCCCCGTGACCCAACCACTTCCCGCCAGCTCTCTCCCCCAACACTGGGGATTACAATTCAACATGAGATGCGCGTAAACACAGAGCCAAACCATGGCAGAGGGTTCTTGTACCTCACACAAGAATTTGCGTGGGTCCATAGAGTAAAGCAAAGGCAAGTTTATTAAGAAAATGAAGAAACATGGGAGGCTGAGGCGGGCAGATCACGAGGTCAAGAGATCGAGATCATCCTGGCCAACGTGGAGAAACCCCGTCTCTACTAAAAAAATACAAAAATTAGCTGGGCATGGTGGTGCGCGCCTGTAGTCCCAGCTACTCAGGAGGCTGAGGCAGGAGAATTGCTTGAACCCGGGAGGCAGAGGTTCCAGTGAGTTGAGATCGTGCCACTGCACTCCAGCCTGGCGACAGAGCAAGACTGTCTCAAGAAAAAGAAAAAGAAAAAGAAAATGAAGAAATGAAAGAATGCCTCCTCCACAGGCAGAGCGGTGGCATGGGCGGCTTGACTGAGTATACTTAGAGTTGTTTCTTGACTATATGCCAAACAAGGGGTGGATTATTCGTGAGTTTTCCAGGAAAGGGGCAGGCAACCCTTGGAACTGAGGGTTCCTCCCACTTTTGGACCTTATAGGGTAATTTCCAGATGTTGCCATGGTATTTATAAACTGTCGTGCGCTGGTGGGAGTGTCTTTTAACATGCTAATATATTATAATTAACATGTAGGAGCAGTGAGGACAATCAGAGGTCACTATCATCACCATCTTGGTTTTGGTGGGTTTTGGCGGGTTTTGGCTGGCTTCCCCCCCCACCAACCTGTTTCATCAGCAGGATCTTTGTGACCTGTATCTTGTGATACCATCCCCGCTGACTTCCTATCCTATCCTGTGACAAAGAATGCCTAACCTCCTGGGAATGCAACCCAGTAAGTCTCAGCCTTTTTTACCCGGCCCCTATTCAAGATGGAGTCACTGTGGTTCACATGCCTCTGACAATTTCTCCTTATGTTTTAAATCTGAGAAAAGTGTCATTCTCCCCATATTTGTTGAATGTTTTATTCTCATTCCTGATTTTCAAAAGGCTAGAGATTGTTTGCATCAGAACCACTTGGGGGCATGTGTTAAAAATCTAGCCTCCTGCACACCTCAGATTTACTGCATCCGAATCCATTGAGGGAGCCCCATTCTAATCAGGAGAGAAAGCATCACATGAACTGAAACTGAGGAACACTGTACAAAGTACCTGCCTAGTGAGTACTCTCCAGGATAGTGAAGAGCATGAGAAACCAAGGAAAAGACCGAAAATCAGGCACAGACTGTAGGAAACTCGATGACTAAATGTATGTGCGGTTCTACATTGGATCCTGGAAACGGAATAAGGACATTTATCGAGACACAGACACACACACACACACACACGAGCGCTGCCTTTTAAAATGCATGGACTGACCCTACCACAATCAAAGGAATATGTCCTGCCTTTTTCCCCCAGGTTAGAACTGAGTTATGTCCCACTTTAGGTCTTGTCTCTTCTAGCGGAGATTATGATGTTCATTGATGCCGCCAGTAAAAAAGCACAGATTGGATTTGAATCCTGACCCCAGCAGTTACCGACGTGACCTTGGGCAAGTTACTTTACCTCCTTGTGCTTCAATTTCCTCATCTGTCAAATAAAAATGATAATCATATTTCTGTCATAGGTTATTGAGAGGATTCATACACTTGGAATAGTGCTGGGCATGGGGTAGATACTATATAAGTGGTAGAAATTATTCATTCATTCAACAGTTAAAAGTGCTTTTTCTATATGTCTGCAGTCTTACCTGTAGATAGATACGCAATGATGGACAGGATTCAGCTTCTGCCTTCAAGATAATCTGCTGTAGAAATGGGGCAAAGCACATATCTTCCTTGGGAAACTGCCTTTGCAAAAAAACTGAGGAAGTGTTGACAGTGAGAGAAATCTGACATGGCTGACTCCATCTTGTCTCTAGCCTCACAAGCTTGTCTCTTTGCTCCTCCCTAGGTGTGGGCAAGGAGAACTCATTAGGCAATTTATTAGAGGCAGGACTCAAGATCTCTTTTACTCCAAGAATCTAACATCTAGTGGATGTTAGGATGAGCCAGTGTGTATAATTTGGGTTTTCCATGGGATGTTATGTGTACAAGGGATAAGCCACGGCAACAGGGAGGTATTTCAATGGGATTCTGTGGTTTCTACTCTGCAAACTATCTTGAACTATATGAGATTAGAGGCTAAGGAAGAACAACGAGGGCAGATATTGATTTCCTGGAGAGATTGTCAGGTCTGAAGGTCCTGAAGAGACAGCCTCTAGTACTCATCATGGTCCTTCCTGAGTTTGGGAGGGTTATAGATGTGAAGTATTGAATTTTGTATCTTCTCTATGTTTTCTTGCAATTATAAACAAGCCAACCAACTAATAATAGAAATGGGCTCTCACTGTTACCCAGGCTGGTCTTGAACTCCTGGCCTCAAGCAATCTTCCTTCCTTGGCCTCCTAAAGGGCTGGGATTACAGGCATGAGCCACTGTGCCCAGCCTAAGTCAGTTCTTAACTCTGCTTAAACATTCGAACTGCTTGGGATGGAGACTGGAAAAGTGCTGATGCCCAGGTATCTTCTGGGGGAGTCTCGTTTCATTGGCCTGGGGTGCAGCCTGAGCATTAGTTTTTAAAATCTGTCTCTCCTGGGATTCTAACGTGCAGGTGAATTTGACAACCACTAGGCTAGAGGAAACATACTAGAACACACACACACACACACACACACACACTCACATACACACATGTACGCAGATAATATGTCTGCTCAAAAGTATCATTCAATAATTTCGTGTCTTTTTGTGTAAAAGGTCACAGGGTATTTACCTCAAAGGAAAATGTCTTCTGATCTGGGAATGACCCCGTTAAAGGGAATAGCTCAACCCAAAGTCAAGGTCTAAGTTTTAAATGAGGTTTGTATTCCCCCTTCCCCACAGTTCCTTCTTGCAATTTAAATCACGTAATGGATTGTCATAAATGGAATCAGTTTCCTGCAGGGACCCTGCGCTAATTATTGGTTGACTCTTGATTAAGAACCAAGCATGACATAAATTAATCAGAGAGACAAGTAGCGGTCTGCCGGAAGACCACCTGTTCTGTGGTTAAAATCTCCTTATTTCATGTAATAAAACCACAGTTCAAGTCCAGAACTGGGGCCTCATGTGTCGCGGATTCGGATTATACGAAAGTTACCTAAACCTACATTAAACGAAGATGCATCACATCAGAACGTAGCCTCGCTGTGTCGCAAACTTCACCGAAAACGAAATCATGCCAGCTGTGACAGTTACCTCAAAAGACTGTTCTGAGAATTATGATGAGATCATTTATGTGAAAGAACTCACTGAAGAGCACAATGACAACCACTGCTTTTTGAGTTTCATTATCTGCCAGACCCTGTACCAGGCACTGAGCAGACGTCATTTCACTTCGTTCTCATGGTAACCCTTTGAGTGAGGAATTAACTCACCCCTCGTTCAAGGCCACACTGCCGGGGAGCCGGGATACCAGGACTGAACCTGGCCCTTCCTCCCACACATGTCCTTCCCATAAATCCTGCTCTGTCTTTTACGAGTACCATGCAGCTAAATGCAAGTATTGTGATTAATGTTCTCTTGGAATACAGAAAGTTACTCCCAGGATTGTTTGGGAAGTGCAGATAGCTTTAACAAGCTGCCTAAGGAGGTTAGAGCTGACAGTTTCATTTTCACTTATGAAAAACTTCTAACACTCATAGGGACATTCCGTCTTTCTGTTGCCCTTGGAGTCTTTGTGATAGGAAAATGTTTTTTGTTTGATGATGAAGGTTGTTATTGAAAGACCTCAGATTTCAACTCTCCCTGGATCTCCAGGATATAAGTGAAAAAGCAAGGTTTCAGAAACAATAAAATGCCAAACTTTATATAAGAAAGAGGGAAACCACACAGGGTCCTGTTTGCTTAATTTTGTATATGGAAGGATAAAGCAAACACTAATAAAAACGGTTATTATCAGGGAGAAGACACAGCTCAGAGAGGTGCAAAGGGAAGCTGAACTCTGAGTTCACATTTCATTGATTTGACTTTGGACTTTTGGAAATGTTTTAGATAATTACATAATAAAAGTGAATAAAAATAGAAAACAATCCTGCCAAATGGAAAGCAAAGTGGAAAAAATTAACCTTGTTAATTTCTTAATTTCGACTCAATTTTATTGAGCAGATGGGTCAACTACATATAAAGGAACTATTTCATGTGACTTTAAAATTCTGTAATATAAATACATCTCTAGTGGATTAATGGACCAAATAACTATAAATAAATTTTAAATTGTGTTCTATAATAATACTTATTCATCACATCTTTATTTGGTAAAAATATTGGCATTCATTTGAAACATGTCTGTGTATATATATGTGCAAATAGATTGTGTTAAAGTTATTAGGAACCAAGGTTTTCCGTTTAAAAGGGTTGCAAGCATAACATGAAACAAGGTACATACAAAACCAGTTAACTCTAAATTTAAGTTGACAATATTGATATATGAACTCATGATATCTTTTCTCTCATAAAAGTATTTCTCCTACAAGGTCATGCTTGTAATCCTAGTACTTTGGGAGGATGAGGCAGGAGGATTGCTTGAGGCCAGGAGTTCAAGACCTACGTGGCCAACATAGCAAGATCCCACCTCTAAAACAAAATGAAATTAAAACTACTTCTCACCACTGTTCACTAAAAAGGTCTATAAATAATCTAGAAATGAGCATTGCTAGCACTCAGATCTTTGTCTCTTAATGCCAATTTCCAATAAAAGAAACCAACATTCTTTGGAGGAATCGCTGATTCTAGATTTGGAACAAGAAGTGAACAAGAGGAACCTAGAGCACATTGATGTACTAGAAAGCGGGGAGACTGTCAAAGCCTTGGAGGTTGCATCATAAGAATTCCGGATTGGGAGGCCAAGGAAGGCAGGTCACCTGAGGTCAGGAGTTCAAGACCAGCCTGGCCAACATGGTGAAACCCCGTCTCTACTAAAAATACAAAAATTAGCCGGGCATGGTAGGGCACGCATCTGTAGTTCCAGCTACTCGGGAGTCTGAGGCAGGAAAATTGCTTGAACCTAGGAGGCAGAGGTTGCAGTGAGCCGAGATTGCACCCCTGAACTCCAGCCTGGATGACAGAATGAGGCTCTGTCTCCAAAAACACACAAAAAAGAATTCTGGAAATCTGGAACCAACTTGAAGGGACTCTCACTGGGCAAAGAAAGATGGAACATTTTGAACTTCAGAAAGAATAATAACCACAGCAAGTAGGATGACGGCAAGGAATCATGTATGTTAAAATCCACAAGTTAATTATAATACTCCAGTCCTCATTGTTCCCTTTTGGAAGATGCTCAGAAACCGAGTCATTATTTTAAAAGCCAATAAAGAAAATGAGTGAATTATTTCTCCTGTCTTGCCTGTGTGAACTGTACTTCAGGGTAAGCGAGTAGTTGTTGTAAGAAAGTTCTTTATGAAAGAATTTCAGGTAATAAATGCCAAAGAACTAAGAATTTTAAATTGCATTTTCAACCTCTAATGAAATTATGGATCCGGGCACTGATCAGCAACGGTAAATGATGCCATTACATGCAAAGCTGACGGGAAGATTTAGAGGGTTATGTCAGAGGCATTAGAACCAGAGAGACGCCATCTTGAATAGGGGCAAGAGGTAAAATGAGGTTCAGACCTGCTGGGTTGTATCCGGGTTAGGCATTCTTAGTCATAAGATGACATAGGAGGTTACATAATACAGGTCGTAAAGACCCTGCCGATAAAACAGAATGTGGTAAAGAAGCTGGTTCAAACCTGCCAAAATTAAGATGGCGATGAAAGTGACCTCTGGTTGTCCTCACTGCTCATTATGCACTAATTAGAATACATTAACACACTGAAAGACACTCCCACCAATGCCGTAACAGTTTACAAATTGCCATGGTATGGTCTGGAAGCTTCCCTATATAGTTGAAAAGTGGGAGAAACCCTCAGTTCCAGAACTCCCCATCCCTTTCCCAGAAAATTCATGAATAATCCACCCCTCGTTTAGCGTATAATTTAGAAAAAAACTGTGAGTATCCTCAGTCGACCAGCCCATGCCACTGCTCTGCCTATGGAGTAGCCTTTCTTTTGTTTCTTTACTTACTTTTTTTTTTTTTTTTGAAATGGAGTTTCACCCTTGTTACCCAGGCTGGAGTGCAATGGCGTGATCTCGGCTCACTGCAACCTCCGCCTCCTGGGTTCAGGCAATTCTCCTGCCTCAGCCTCCTGAGTAGCTGGGATTACAGGCACGCGCCACCGTGCCCAGCTAATTTTTTGTATTTTTAGTAGAGACGGGGTTTCACCATGTTGACCAGAATGGTCTTGATCTCTTGACCTCGTGATCCACCCGCCTCGGCCTCCCAAAGTGCTGGGATTGCAAGCGTGAGCCACCGCGCCCGGCCTGTTTCTTTACTTTCTTAATAAACTTGCTTCCACTTTACTCTATGGACTCACCCCGAATTCTTTTTTGTGCAAGATTCGAGAAACTTGTCTTAGTGTCTGAATCAGGACCCCTTTCCAGTAATAGTTGAATGAGGGGAACAGTTCTCGAGCCTGTGACCGGTCATAACGTCACAAAAAGAGGGACACAGGCATTCAAGTCTTTCTGGTGTATTCTTGCTGAAATGGCCACACCTGAATCTGGTCATGGGATTAGGTCTGCCACCCAGTTTACAGGAAACACAGGAGGACAGAGAAGCATGGTTCAAATGGGATCCTATGGAAGACGAGCAAATTCCAGAAGCAACTGGACAATGTCCGTGGAGGTTATGGCATAGCTCGGTAAACCCCTTGGGCGGTTACAACCCCAGTGAACTAAAACAGCTAAATCGCCAGGAAATAAAAAGAGAAAGAAGGAAACTATTATGGGTTTAATGGCGTCTTCTCAAAATCTGTATGTTGAAGTCCTAACCTCCTTTACTTCAGAATGTGACAGTATTTGGAGATATGGTCTTTGCCGCGGTAATAAAGTTGGAATGGGGTCATTAGGGCGGGCCTTCATCCAATATGGCTGGGGGGCCCTATAAGAAAAGTTTGGAATCAGATACAGATGGGGAGAATGCCACGTGGAGGTTATGGCATAGCTATGGGTGATGCATCTGTAAGCCAAGGAACACCAAAGATTGCCAGCATGGGACTAAGTGTCCCTCCCAGCCCTGAGTAGGATCCAGCTCCACCAGCTCCTCATCATAGACTAACAGCCTCACAGCCTCCAGAACTGTGAGATTATCATTGCTGCTATTTTAGCCATCTGGTTTGTGGTACTATTTTTTTTTTCTTGAGACAGGGTCTCACTCCGTCACCCAGACTGGAGTGCAGTGGCGTGATCGCAGCTCACTGCAACCTCTACCTCCTGGGTTCAAGTGACTCTCATGCCTCAGCCTCCCAAGTAACTGGGATTACAGGTGCACATCACCATGTCTGGCTCTTTTTTTTTTTTTTTTTTGTATTTTTAGTAGAGACAGGGTTTCCTATGTTGGCCAGGTTGGTCTCAAACTCCTGGCTGGTCTCAAACTCCTGGCCTCAGGTGATCTGCCCGCGTTGGCCTCCCAAAGTGCTAGGATTATAGGTGTGAGCCGCTGCACCCTGCCAGGTTTGTGGTACTTTATTCCAGCAACCCTGAAACCACCTTTGCAAAATTAATGACCGAGACAGTGAAAGAGCTCTAACTTAACCAACTCCATCTTGCTTCTAACCTCCAAGCTGTCCTTGCTCATTCCTGGGTGTAGGCTGACTACCTTGGAGAGAAATGTAGTTTCTAGTTTAGACAGTAACAGCCCTTTCCCAAAGCAGACCTCCTTCTTGCCTGGGGACTAGATTGCCTCTGCAGGACTCACATCAGCCAAAAGATTAGTAATTATGGCTTAGGAGTCATACAGCCGGAGGCTCCAAGACCTGATACTCCCTAAACGGCTGGTAAGATCAGTACTCGAGATATTTTGCTAATCCTGCCCTTGATGGGTCAGCTGGCACCACCCAGCTCCATAAACTGGCCCATCTGATCTTGTGGGCCCTCACCCAGGAACTGACTCAGTACAAGATGACAGCTCTGACTCCCTATGGTTTCATCCCTGACCAATCACCACTCGGCTCACTGGCTCCCTCACCACCCACCAAATTATCCTTAAAAACTCTGCTCCCTGATTGCTCAGGGAGACTGATTTGAGTAATACTTAAACTCTGGTTTTAGGCTGGGCGTGGTGGCTCACACCTGTAATCCCAGCACTTTGGGAGGCCGAGGTGGGTGGATCATAAGGTCAGGAGTTCAAGACCAGCCTGGCCAAGATGATGAAACCCCGTTTCTACTAAAAATACAAAAAAATTAGCAAAGCATGGTGGCAGGTGCCTGCAATCCCAGCTACTCGGGAGACTGAGGCTGAGAACTGCTTGAACTCAGGAGGTGGAGGTTGCAGTGAGCTGAGATGGTGCCACTGCACTCCAGCCTAGGGGACAGAGTAAGACTCTGTCTAAAAAAAAAAAAAAAAAAATGGCGGGTGCGGTGGCTCATGCCTGTAATCCCAGCACTTTGGGAGGCCAAGGCGGGTGGATCGCAAGGTCAAGAGATCCAGACCATCCTGGTCAACATGGTGAAATCCTGTCTCTACTAAAAAAAAAAAAATAATACAAAAAATTAGCTGGGCACGGTGGCGCGTGCCTGTAATCCCAGCTACTCAGGAGGCTGAGGCAGGAGAATTGCCTGAACCCAGGAGGCGGAGGTTGCGGTGAGCTGAGATCGCGCCATTGCACTCCAGCCTGGGTAACAAGAGCGAAACTCCATCTCAAATAAATAAATAATTAAACAAAACAAGACAAAACAAACGGTCTGGTCTCTCACTCTCCCGCACAGCCAGCTCCGAGTGAATTACTCTTTGTTGCAGTTCCCCTGTCTTGACGAATTGGCTTTGTCTTTGTCTAGGCAGCCCGCTCTGTAAACCCCTTGGGCGGTTACAACCCCAGTGAACTAAAACAGAAACTTATCGAATTAAAAGAGACTCAAGACATATTAATAAAACATGCTTGTGACTCTAGTGTGGATCCTGAGCCAAACAAATAATTGTACAAATATATTCTGTTGGGTATGTGACGATACTAAGAAAGTGCAGAGTTATGTTGGAAACGGGGCTATAATGTAGGGAAAAGTCCACACCAAGACGATGGATCACTCAGCAAGGCTAGTTTGCTTCCTGCTGGAAGGGTCAACTTGCTGGCAGTCTTGCCAGGAGAGCACACCTGAACAAAGGAGACAGGGACATTTATAACTTTCATAGCCTGACGCAACCACTCTACTGCTGTGTCCAGTCTCCATTGGCCAGAACGGGACCTCACATTCTATGCCTGACCCGATTGGCTAAAACTTGGAAATTTTTAGGCACAGGAGAGCAAAGGAAAAGAGGAGGTAACTTGAGGAATGCTTAGAGAAGCAATAATATTTTCAAATAAGGAAGGGGAATAAGCTATGACCTAAGACTTGCCTGGGCTTGTCCAGCCATGTCAGGGCAAACACCTATGGTAAAGTGTAAGAGCTAAGCACACGGGACACACTTATTTCTTTATTATGACCAACAACTACTTTAAGATTATTAACAAAAGCTCTAAACTAAATTGACCCTTGAAGAATCTGTTATTTATTCGTCATGAACTAGGAGGAAAGCTTTGAAGAGGAATCTTTCATTTATTCTTGTTTTCCTACAATTATTTAGGCATGGTAATGGCATTCTAAATATGTTAGTAAAAGAGTCCTTATTATTTAGAGATACATATTGAAGTATGTATGGATAAAATGATAAGATGTCTGGGATTTTCAGCAAAATAAGCCATCAGGGACAAGAGCGATAAATGATTAAAGGCTGGGGAATGGCAAGTTCACATTTGAACTGTTTGCCAGCTTCTGTGGGTTCTCACCATGGTCAATTTGAAGCTAGCCATGGCTTAACAGGCAGCTTGCAAAATTCACTTAGGTCTCAGGAGCTGGTTCTAACACAATGCTGTTCTATTCTTTCTATTTTGTGTATTTGAAATAGTCCATTTAATTAGGGGAAAAAAACAGAATCTGGCCGACATTTCTACTTTTATTTTACTTTTTTTTTTGAGATGGAGCTTTGCTCTTGTTGCCCAGGCTGTAGGGCAATGGTGCAATCTCAGCTCACCGGAACCTCCGCCTCCCAGGTTCGAGCTATTCTCCTGCCTCAGTCTCCTGTGTAGCTGGCATGTGTGCGCCACCATACCCTGCTAATTCTTCATGTTGGTTAGGCTGGTCTTGAACTCCCGACCTCAGGTGATCCACTTGCCTCAGCCTCCCAAAGTGCTGGGATTATAGGTGTGAGCCACTGCGCCTGGCCTCATTTCTACTTTTTACCCTGGAGCTCGATGTTGGAAAAGGACACCCGGGCTTGGAAGTATAAGGGCCAAGGGAAACCTTCTCGTCTGCCCTCTAAAGGTTTGCAGCAAATGAACTTTCAATAAATAGGCTGGCTCATAGGAGAAAAAAGCATTCACAATGTATTACCATATATATGGACCTGGGAGCCATACCAAGGCATGAGGCTTGAAGAGGGGCCAGATGGATGAGGCTTGAATACTCAGTATCCACCCAGGAGGCAAACATTATTTTGCAAATGATTCTTTTTGGAAGCTGGAAAGGACTGACACATTTTGGAAGGTGGGAGGCAAAACTGCACAGGAACAAAAGGTGTCTTATTATGCAGATAAAGTCCCCCAGATAGTCTAGGCACTTCCCTCGAAGAATAGATGAAAGGATATCTGGGTGGATGCTGACTCCCAGTCCCTTCTCTTCCCCGGTGATTAATCATTCCTGGTTATTTGATGAGAGTCCTAGGGAGGGGTTCTTAAGACAACTGCATTTCTTTTGGAAAGTTTTTTCAGTCAGATAAGAAAATTCTAGGATGGGTGGTATGGCTCATGCCTGTAATCCTAGCACTTTGGGAGCCCAAGGAAGGAGGATCAGTTGAGCCCAGAAAGTTCAAGACCAGCCTGGGCAACATAGGGAGACCTCATTTCTACAACAACAACAAAAAATTTAGCCTGGCATGGTGGTGCTTACCTGTAGTCCTAGCTACTCGGGAGGCTGAGTTAGGAGGATCACTTGAGCCCAGGATATTGAGGCTGCAGTGAGCCATGATTGCCCTACTGCACTCCAACCTGGGCAACAGAGTGAGATTCTGTCTCAAAATAAAATATAAATAGATAAATAAAATTCTAGACAGAGTGCTTCAGGAAAGAGGATCAGAGAGGCAGGAAGTTGGGGGTATGTCAGAGAGAGACTTTGAGGCTGCTTCTTTAGTTCAGTATGTCTAAGTGCCACATTATAGGGTATTGTTTTCTGAGCCCCAACAGCGGACACAGTTTCAGCTGAGCCCCAATTCTGCAACTTACTTGCTATGTGACCTTAGGTAGGTCACTTAACTTCTCTGAGCCTTGTTCCTCAGTGGTAAAATGAGAAAAGTACTACTTCATAAGATTGTTGTGAGGATTAATTAAAGGAACATAATGGCTTTTTAAAATGTCAAATAGTTAACATGGCAATTATAGTTGTTGATTATCAGACTGAAGACTAAAAGGAAATGAATTTAAGAACTGACAGTAGACAGCTATTAGAATGTTCCATAATCCTGTGAAGGCCATAAAAATCATTACTAAGCCTTTAGCAAGAACTCTGAAAAGGGATCTTCCAACCACCTTGGGAAGTCACTAAGAGAGGCATTGGCGGTGTGGCAAGGACATTCGAGGGACTGTGAGTCCTGTGACAGGGCGGCAGGATTGCTGTCCACTCAGGAGGCTTGAATAAATGGAGTGTGAAAGAGAAAAACGTGGGGGAAACCTGAGCTGCAAAGTGTCAGCCCACATCACGAGGCTGGGGTGGCAAAGAGGGGAGTTTGGTGAATCCTTTTTGCAATGCAACTGACAGTAATTCCAGTGCACATGTCTGAACTCGGCTTAGAGTAAGCAGCAGGCAGCCCCGGTGAGTAGAGATGTCAAACGGAAGCCGCAGGTGAATGGAACGTCGTCCTTGAGACTTCCATTCTGCATGGACATTGACTGACATCTCTGGGAAAAGTTGGGAGTCGACGCTTATCTGAGACCCCAATCCTAAGAAATGCTATTTTTTTTTTTTGTAAGTAAAAGAACACTATTCATAGTGGACACTGGATGTAATAGCTGTCTACTGTCAGTTCTTAAATTCATTTCCTTTTAGTCTTTGGTCTGATAATCAACAACTATAATTACCATGTTAACAATATTTGACATTTTCAAAGGCCATTATGTTCCTTTAATTAATCCTCACAACAATCTTATGAAGTAGTACTTTTCTCATTTTACCACTGAGGAACAAGGCTCAGAGACGTTAAGTGACCTACCTAAGGTCACATAGCAAGTAAGTTGCAGAATTGGGGCTCAGCTGAGACTGTGTCCGCTGTTGGGGCTCAGAAAACAATACCCTATAATGTGGCACCTAGACAGACCGAACTAAAGAAGCAGCCTCAAGGTCTCTCTCTGACATACCCCAAACTTCCTGCCTCTCTGATCCTCTTTCCTGAAGCACTCTGTCTAGAATTTTATTTTTCTGTAAGGGAAAGAACACAAATTCAAAGTGGACACTGGGTGGAGACTTCCCTGGAAGGAGGGGAAGGAGAGCCTGAGGCTTTGCTTCCCCCTCACGTTCACCTTTCCTGCAGAGCTTAAAGGGAGCTGTCTGGAGGGCCCCAGCTGCTACATCCATGCTTACCTCAAGGGGTGCCATTTGCCTTATAATACTCCAGCCCAATCAGTCCTCAGTTTTCAGCAGCACTGTAAACCCTCCTCTCATTTTAACGAGTGGTTCCTAAGGAAGAAAAAGCCTCTAGGACAAATAAAAACAAAACAAAAAGCCCCAGACATAATGGCAGAGTGGCAGGTGATGCTGCCACAAAGTTTTAGGGTCAAGATCTTGTCACTACTGTCTTAAATTACAACTAAAGGCCACCCCGAGGGTGTGGATGCCCTAGCAAGTGAGATTCCATTCATTCATTCATTCACTCATTCATTCGATGAAAGGATACTGAGCACTTCCTGTGATACAGACACTAGTGATGCTATGATAAACAGAGCATGACTCCAGGCTCTGAAGGCAACAGCGGAGGGTTGAAGTGTGTGGGCTCCAGGATCAGGATGCTGTGTGACCTTGGCCATGTCACTTGATGTCTCTGTGCATGAGATTTTGTGTTGATGAAATGAAGAATTTGATAGACTCTTCTTTCCAGGGAGATATGGTGAGGAAAAATGAGCAAATACATGAAAATTGCTCAGATTGCTGTCAGGTACCTGACATACATGCTTATGCTATTATTATTTATATTATTACTTATGCACTGGTGGGAATTTTTCCAGATTTCTGGATATCAGAGTAAATACATAAATAAAAAACCTCCATCCCAGGCAAGCAGTTTTTTTTTAAAAAATCCACAAGCTGCCTTGTTGCAGTGCCTGGAATGTGTCTCCTGAAATGATTTCAGGACCTACTGACTCTGTAGCTAAAAGATGATTTGTCCAGATTGGGCATTTTTCATTCAAATAGCCCACTTTCCCCGCCAGCACCCTCCCGCATCTGACTCTGCTTCAACTAACACACAGAAGCAGGGCTGCTGGATCAATTACTCTCTCAGCTCAGCCAGTGCAGCACATCTCAGCTTAGCCTTCGGCTCAGCACAGAACGTGCGTGTGTCCTCACTCATCTGGACCCCATGCCTTTGTCCTGGTTTCCTGACAACAAGTCGGGGCAACTCATCTCATCTGATCTTCTGCACACAAAACCCATGATTCCTACGCATCCCTGTTCCTAAAATCCTTTAAGCTCCTACCCGGGAGGATTTCCACTGGGAAGAGGAGAATTCATGGCCTATCATCATGTAGCAGTCCAAGTTCTCTAACAGTGGCATGCGTGGGGTTTCAACAAAGAGAATCTCATGAACTGGGTTTGCTGAGGAAGTGGCTCTGACTTGGGAGCCTTTGGATTTCACCCGATGAATGAGACAAGGGAGGTGGGAAGGGATCATCCTGTCCAAATGGAAAGTGTTAATATCATCCCCTGCAGCAACTGCTCTTCCCTCTGTGTAAATAAAATAGAAAATTTTATTTATTTTTAAAATTCTCTCCTCTTGTTCTCCCCATTGGTGAAGGAGGGGGTCCCATCCTAGGATTATAGGGATGGCCAAAGACGCACACTGGCAGATGAGACCCGCTGCCGTGTATTAGTCCTATATGCTCACAGCATGGACGAGGAGGACGTGGCATGCCACACAGGGCCACAGAGAGGTTTCGCTCCAAGCAGAGTGAACACCCAGGGGCTATGGAAGAAGGCAGGCTTTGTAGCAGCAAGAAGGTGGAGTGCGGCTGGTTCCCCCAGGAAGATGTGACTAGCTTGTTTGAATAACTGCATGGACTGGCAGAGAACCGAAACCCACTGCTCACAGATAAGCAGAAATGCATCTGTTCCCCTTGAAAAGGAAAGCTCTTTGGCTTGGGGCTCTTACCTGCAGGAGCACAATGGGGAGGAGAACTTGCAGCCAGGCCACTTAAGACCCTCCCAGTTTGACCAGATGTCACAGCCCCACGTAATGTAAATTTTAGGCCCTATACCACATCATTAGCTACTCGGTGGCGCAAACAAGAGTATGGGTCTAACCCCTTCCTCTTTCTCACCACCCACAGCCAATCAACCACTGCATTCTACTGTTGGTATTGTTTTAGTATGTGCAATCCATCCACTTCTCACTCTCTCCACAATTCCAGTCTGTTTCTTCCTTTCCTTTCCTTTCCTTTCCTTTCCTTTCCTTTCCTTTCCTTTCCTTTCCTTTCCTTTCCTTTCCTTTCCTTTCCTTTCCTTTCCTTTCCTTTCCTTTCCTTTCCTTTCCTTTCCCTTTCTTTCTTTCTTTCTTTCTTTCTTTCTTTCTTTCTTTCTTTCTTTCTTTCTTTCTTTCTTTCTTTCTTAGACAGTTTCTCTCTTGCTGCCCTGGCTGGAATGCAGTGGCATGATCAATCTTGGCTCACTGCAACCTCTGCCACCCAGGTTCAAGCGATTCGCTTGCTTCAGCCTCTGGAGTAGCTGGGATTACAGGCATGCACCGCCATGCCTGGCTAATTTTGAATTTTTAGTAGAGACAGGGTTTCTCCATGTTGGTCAGGCTGGTCTTGAACTTCCAACCTTAGGTGATCCGCTTGCCCCGGCCTCCCAAAGTGCTGGGATTACAGGCATGAGCCACAGTGCCTGGCTTGTCACTTTCATTTCTCATGTGATTTTTGCAAAATAACTTTCAGCTCTTTCTGAAGATCTACAGCTGCTGGCCCCTATAGACTTCTTCCACCCCAGTGCACCCAGCTTGGTGAGCACAGCACGTGCTGTTTCCACCTTACTTGCAATCTGGGTCAGGCTATTGTGCAGTGCATGCCTTACACACCTGTGTGGCAGCCTTTGGTTTTATCTGTGATCCTGTTTCCCCTCTTATTGCCTTCTTGCTTCAGGACAAATCTAAACTCACTGCCTTGGGGTCAAAGACCTCTTCCTTCCTGCTTCACCTCTCTCTCTCTCTCTCTTTCTCCCCTTGCACATTTTTCCGGCTTCGGCCACAGTAAGCTGGTTCCAGTTCCCAGATAGTCACTGTCTACCTTTGGGCCTTTTCACATTCTGGTCTCTTTGCTGGGCTAACTTTTTTTTTTTTTTTTCCAACACAAACTCAGTCTCCAAGTCTTAGGGGAGTCCTCACTTCTCCCGTAAGCTTCTTTGGCTCTGGCTGAGCTTGATTTGGGCATCTCCAATGCACCCTTGGGCTTAATCCTGTCATAAACTTCCTATGTGTTAGTATTTGCTCCTCTCCCTACTAAGCCCATAAGACCCTCAAGGTCAGGAACTGTATATTTTCACCGCCACACACTGCCAGCCTCAGGCACAGTGCATGGGACCAGGAAAACACACAGTGAATCTGTCAACCAAAGGAGGGCCATTCCACTCAGAGAAAAGTGCTGGTTGTTATCAGTGATTGAAGACTTACTATGGGCCAGCTTTAGTGCCAAGGAGAGGGAGAGAGAGAGAGAGAGAAAGGGAGAGAGGAAATAATTTCAATTATATATATACATATATATATATATATATATATACACATATATATATATATATATGATCAATTTATCTCTCAGTTCAGCCGGCGCAACACATCTCGGCTTAGCCTTCAGCTCAGGACAGAACATGCTTGTGTCCTCACTCATCCGGAGCCCATGCTCTCCTCCTGGTTTCCTGATGAGACCAAGAAACTCATCTCATCTCATCTTCTGCACATAACACCCATGATTCCTGTGTAATATGTTCAAATATATATATATAAATTTATATATATATATATATTTGAACATATACATATATATATTTGAACATAATGTCCCAAGTGGGTTTGAATGGGAGATAGGAGTTTTTACTTTTCTCACCTGATTTCAGATCTCCAGCCTCTCGTGTAAGCACGTTGCTTCTTTGAGGGCAATTTTAGTATTTGCAGATATGCATTTTTCATATGAAATGCCAGCCAACAGCTCTCAGCCAAAGAAAGAGTGATCTGTCCCAGTGCTGGCTGGAAGAACCGGCCCCGTGGCAAGCTTTGGAGAGATCACAGATTGGTCTCCAATATGGTGCCTGTCTACATGAGTTTCCAAGGGTAACTTTGAGTCACTGCTTTCATTAAATGTGCTGACTTTAGACCTATCCACTGCCCGAGACATGATCCCATAGCAGTGGACTCTATGCAACATTTTAAGTTTGGCTATTTTCAAGGCAATTTATCAGGTAAACCCTAATTCTAAGTCCTTTTGGTTTCAGACACTTTTCCTTGCCTGAAGTGTGTGACTCATTCTCTCTTTGCTGGTGACTATTGTGTTAGCAATGGAGAGGAATAAAGGAAGCAGAAATACTGAGTTATAAAATTTAGAGCTAAAAGCAAATGAAGCATTAGGAGATCCAAATCCCCCATTTTACAATGAGACAGCTGAGGCCCATGGAAAGAAAGGTGCAAACGTGTGAAAACCACGGGATCGATACAAAGAAATCCAGGTCTACTTCTTTACTCAGTGCTTTTTTGAAAGGAGTTTCAGATCAGGAAAAGCCCAGTGGATGCAGATATATTTGTGTTTGCTCTTCAGTTGGTCATGAATAATGCTGCTCACTTATTGTCTGCATTAAATGCCAGCCTTGGAATTAGGGCTTTGATAGAATGATTACATTTGTACCTTCATAAATTTTGAATTTAAGTTCGTGAATAACTGAATGAAACATCTGCCTCTCGGGTAAGGATGAGATGGAAATACTCCTTAAGGTAGATTTGGTATGACAGGAGTGCAGATTCCAGAGTTTCTAGTGGAGATCTTGGAATTCACACCTCAGTGGGCTTCACAACTTTAATTGCGAGGTTTTGAAAAATTCTCCAAAAAGAAACTGTTGCTTGAAGCCTATGTTTAAGGAAACACAGATGTAATACTGACGCTCACGGCCACCTAAGAAGTAATGGCACGCAGGTCTTCCAAGCAATTTATTGGATGGGTCTAGAGGTTTGCAAAATGGATTTTATTCCATTTATATTTCGGTTCTTAATCCTCTTTTATGCCAAATACTTCACATTTCCATTTAGTATTTCAGAATCTATTTAAATAAATCACTAGAGCTTAATGGAAAATCAAAATCAAATTAAATAAATGGGCTAACCATTCAGCTGCTAAGTTTTACTGTAGCCGTTACAAGGTTGGGAAAAACCACGGGGCAATTTATAACTAACCCGACTGCTCCGCGAGAGGCCTCTATGTCAGCTGTCCCCTCCTGGGCACACTCAACCCACCTCAAATGACACATGGAGAAAACATCTGTTCTTTGAAAAATCCCTACATAAGAACAATTTAAATTGCAAACCCAAATCAATATCAAGTGCACATCCCGCTGCATTTTAAGTAGAAGTAGGGGAGATGGCAATGGAATTCACGGCAAATCATGAGTTTATTTACCAAGCTTAATGCTCAGAAGGGAGTTAAAACTCCTTACAATAGAGAGAGTGCTACATAACGTTGAGAATGAAAGGAGGAGTAGCGAATCTGAGGGAAGAAACCATGTTTTCCTGAACCCATCTTTCTCTTCAGGGTCTCTGAGGTTCACTCGCTTCTCTAGAACTCTCTGTTTTTCTCCTACCTTCTTCTTTATTAGCAATGCTGTTATTCCATCTTTAGGATCACTGCCAGACCAAAACTTCCTGAAAAGGTAACTTCCCTTTATCTCCTTTTTTTTTTTCTTTTGAGATGGAGTTTTGCTCTTGTTGCCCAGGCTGCAGTGCAATGGTGAGACCTCAGGTTCACTGCAACCTCTGCCTCCCAGATTCAAGTGATTCTCTTGCCTCAGCCTCTCCATTAGCTGGGATTACAGGCATGCGCCACTATGCCCAGCTAACTTTTGTATTTTTAGTTGAGATGAGGTTTCTCCATGTTGGTTAGGCTGATAATCGAACTCCCAACCTCAGGTGATCCGCCTGCCTCGGCCTCCCAAAGTGCTGAGATTACAGGCTGAGCTACTGTGCCTGGCCAATTTCCCTTCATCTCTTAAAGCTGTCTTGTCCTTGTTTTCCCAATCTTTCTTCCCTTTATTTCAATATGCTGAAGGCACTGTTAGCTGGTGGCACAACCCTAAATTCTAATGATTTATGAAAGTAAATTGCTGAGTCCTGGGTAGGTCAGCTGTGCCTCAGCTCTGTCTCATCTGAACTTTTTGGGCTCCTCTAGACTTAATGGGGTTTGGTTGTAAGCTTCAGGTCAGGTTCAAAACTGTTCTATGTGTTTTCCATTCTAAGACCCAGGCTGTAGAAGCAGTAGCCACCTGGGGCATCCGTTTCTCATGGAGAGTAACAGGAGTGCCAGACAGGAAGTGAAAAGACACAGTCCCTCTGAGTCTGTCTTTGTGCTGGCATGCCACCATTGTGCCACATCCCATTCCTTGGTCAATGTATGTCCGATGGTCCAGCCCAAAGTCAAGAAAAGGGGAGATGTATTCCATTCAGGATTGTGGGCCAGGAGCATGAAGACTGACTGAAGACTAATACAATCTACAATATGTGGGAGAAGGTGGAATGCAGCTTCCACCTTCAATCCCTCAATCATTCATATAAAGAATCATCAAAAGCCAGGCGTAGTGGCTCATACCTGTAATCCCAGCACTTTGGGAGGTCAAGGCAGGCAGACCATGAGGTCGGGAGATTGAGACCATCCTGGCTAACACAGTGAAACCCTGTGTCTACTAAAAAATACAAAAAATTAGTCAGGTGTGGTGGTGTGTGCCTGTAATCCCAGCTACTAGGGAGGCTGAGGCAGGGGAACTGCTTGAACCTGGGAGGTGTAGGTTGCAATGAGCCGAAATTATGCCAATAGAGCGAGACCCTGTCTCAAAATCAAAACAAAACAAAAAACATAAACTAGATCTCCAATGTTTAATTTGCTAGGGATGTTCTGCCCTTATTTCAGCATTCAAGGTTAGTGCCTCAACTTCCCTGGAAAGAGAAGGCAGACAGAAATGTAACTAGTCAATAGTCATCATAATAATGCTTGGAATTTATTGTGCAGTTGCCATGTGCCCAGGTGCTTTATACACACTCATGTAATGAGTACCAATATCGGACTGCAACAAATGTAACTTCTTATGACTACACTTAATTTCCATTTCAGTTTCTGTTTAGTGCTCTCATTCCAAAGCGTTTCAGAAATTGAATCTTTTTCCCAGCATGGGTGGAGGTGACGGGGCGGGGTGTGGCGTGGTTATCACCTGTCCATGCCGGAGCGGTCTTGTGCATCCTTACTCCCACCTGGCCTCCAGTCACCCATGTGTGTAGCACTGCCACTGCCCCCACCTCAACCTGATGAGGCCCCATGGGTCTGGCTCTCCTTCGTCACTCCTTTGCCCTTCTGGGGATCAGGGACAATATCTGGCTGTGTTGGCACAGTCCCTTTCTGCCTGGCTACATCACCCAGCAGTTTCTTCTCTATTGCTTCCCCCTGCCATGCTGGGATCAAGGGACTTTGCAGTCTTAAGGTCTTCAAAGGTTTCACGCATGTTCTTGGGTCTGTAAAGCTAGTGGGGTTCCTATCAGTCATCCTTTCCTCAGTGGGCTTGGCCCAAGATGGGGTGGAGAGGGGCAGGAGGCAGAGTTTATTCCGGAATTATGTTACAATGATTAACTCTTTTCATTCTTATCAGTCTCTTCTCTCAACCTGTGGAATCATTTCTGGGTTCATTTGGGGTGATTTGGCTTTATGGAATGTTCCCAAATGTGTTGTTTATGGCACAATTCTATGTCCTGATACCTTCATCTTTATCGCAGGTGGAAGAGTTCGAGGCAGATGAAAGAGTTCTCCAACTTTGACTTAGTGAAGAAGTGGAAAAAGGAGAATTTATAGGATTCAAAAGCTAAAACTTTCTTCTCTAGGCTAAACTGGCTCTACAAAAGAAGCAAGTTTTAAGTGGAAAAGGGTAAAAGTTTGTTTGAGCTGCTATAACAGAAATACTAGAGACTGGGTGGCTTTTAGATGACATCTGTTGCTCACAGTTCTGGAGGCTGGGAAGTCCAAGATCAAGGTGCTGGCAAATTCAGTACCTGGTGAGGACCTTCTTCCAGGTTCAAAGATGGCATCCTCTCCCATGGTGGAAGCAGCAAGAATGTGCTCTCTGGCCTCTTTTGTACTGATCTCATTCATGTGGGCTCCCCCTTCATGACCTAATCACTTCCCAAAGGCCCCACCTCCTAATACACATTGAAAGGTGAATTTGGTGGCAAGGGGAAGACAAAAACTTTCAGTCCCTAACAGGGGTCTTCTGGCATCTCAACTCTAGTAGGAAGATTATAATAACTTGTGTGGGACCAAATCAAAGAGAATTTCTAACAGGATCACCTGTTGGGTGTTGGGGAGATGGCCTCAGTTTGTGGGGCAAAGTGGGGATTGAGCATTTTCAGCTCTTGCTACAGAATGCATTCCAGATGGAGAGAGCTTGAGACCAAGTCCACCCCCTGCTCCCAAAACTGGATCCACAGAGGTCCAAGACAGTGGTGAGAGGCTACACTGAACTCACTGATTGTGCAGCCTTGGAGTTTGGGAAATAGACTTCAGTTTCTGGGTACCTAGAAAGCATGTATAAACATGGTGCAGTCCCTCTCAGTTTCTGAAAAGAGCTGATGAATGTCAACAGCCATTCCACCATGTCCGATCCTGACTTAAGCAGCGCTTCTTCCATTTCAAGAGATATCACTCCATAGCTGAGCACTGGGGAATAAACTTTTGTGACTAGCAATAAAAGGCATGTTCACACACCCATGTGCGCATGCGTGCGAGCACACGCACACACGCACGCACACACACTGTCTACATAAATGATTGACTTGGGCGAGACATCTCATTCTCTTTATTCTCTGCTGGAACCACATGTTTTTCTCTTCTCTCACTCTTGGTTTCTCTCTCATTTGTCATGCATTGTGGTGTTCTAACCAAGTAGTTTTTTTGCTATTATCACCAAGGAATAGGGAATAGGAAATCAGCCTTTTTTCTTTCTTCCTTTTTGATATAACTGTTCACCTTTTTTCAGCCTCAAAGCATTTTGAAAGAAGTTGGAAGTTAGAACACTTCTTGAAGCACGACTGTTTGTTACTTAGCTTGTCTGATCTTTGTAAAATAGGAATAATGGGATCAGGAGAAAAAGGGGAGATGCAAATCTGCACATGGGGCATCACCCTATTTGCATGAAAATATATACATAGAAACTTACTGGAAGAAAATATGCCAAGATGTTGATGGTGGTTATCTCTGGGCTGTGAGATGATGAACAGGTCTGAATTTCTTCTTTACGTCACCCAGCTTGATCGCTCTTTTTACTAAATTTGTTTCCAAATGACTTTTTCTGTTTCCAAAATCACATTCATTCCCGAAGGACAAAGACTTGCTGCCTTTAACAATATATTTTTTAATGTATAGTAAGGCTTTGAAGGAAATCGTAAAACGATTTTCAGCACAGTTTTGACCACTGGCAATTCTTTGGAATAAATGGATAAGGTGACTGATTTGAAGGAATGAGATTCATTTTGATGTATAACTTCTGGCAAGATCAGTTGTGGTGTTTTCATAGCCCTGCCCACACTTAGGGGGGAAGCAGGCTTAGTCCATTGTTCTTTTGATATTTTTGTGAACTCCAGATCAACGTACCATGTGAATGTGGTAATCTGACTAGTCGTCTGGAAAGTTCCTGTAGATGAAAAGTAAATTTGTATCTTAAAAAAACACCCTTTCATTGAATGCTTCAATATAAAACAAACCTTCCTGACTTGTTGTATAAAAAGAGGAAGTATACTACATTGAAACTAAACTGTGGAAAAAAAAATGTGGTTCTGAAGAATATTCTCTGGTCTTAAATATAGAATATGAAAATCAAATATGATCAGCTGTCATACACAAAAGTGTATTTTATTAATAAAAGGAAACATAGAGCGCTGTCAAACTGGGAGTAAACTTTACACAAGGTTTTGCTTCACAGGCTTTTAAAACTTGATCTTACCCAAAAGGCCGAGGAGAGATTCACAGGCCTTTTGAATAGGTGGCTTCACTATCTCTAACTTATTTCTGTTGGCATATTTTGGCTGGGAAAGAGAAATGCTTATATTTACTATCTCATGGAATTGATAATTTGAATATTATCTGTATTAAAAGAAGATGAGGCGTATGATATTGAGTATTAATAGATCAGAAATATTTATCTGATTGATGACTCAGTTAGATTTGCTTTTCCAATGGACACTCCATAAATATTTGAATGCCTCCATGTCTACTGGGTGCATAGCCTTATGCTAATTCAATGAATACAATGCTAATGTGTTTCCAGCCAACATCTGGAAGGCTTATTCTGCCAAAGATGAGAGATTACAGTACAGAACATTCCCAATAAGGGTATTTTATCTTCCATCCGGTACTCACATGGTTCCTGTTCTCAGTGACTTTAGACTCTTGTCGATAAGGCTTCAAATATGCAAATATTGAGTAATATATCAGGCTGAGTTCTAAAAAGTGTTATATTGACTTTGGACAGAGGCCAAGTATAGGACACACAAAAAAAGGATTTGGGGTGGTCAAATTGTAGAGAGGCTAAAGGAACCAAGGAAGATGTCACAGAAGAGGTGGTTTGAGGTGTGTACCATGCAAGGATCAGGTAGCATTTGTCTCTACCCCAAATCAGACCTCATTTTGGCAATTTTATTCATCATCAACTACCACAATAATGTTGTATAACAAGTAACGCCCCAAGTCTCACTGGCTGACACCACAAACATTCATTTTCTTTTATTCACAGGCCTATGGATTGGCAGGGACTCAGCTGATCTTGGCTGGGCTCTACTGGGCATGGCTCCAGGCTCTAGGTCTACTTTGGACCTGCTTCATATATTTTGTTCAGAAACCGGTACCACTTAGAGCACAGTCTCACGGTGACGGTAGAAATACAACAGGCCAAGTCAAATCATGCAAGCACATTTAAAACCTCTTTTACATGACTTCCACTTGCATCTGCTATTCAAGGCAAAGCCCATGGCTGAGCCAAGCTTCCATGGGGTGAGGAAAAACACTGGGCTCATTCTAGGAGATCCACTGCAAAGTCACATGGCAAAGGTCACGGGTGCAGGATTCTGTAACAGGGAGAGAGTGAAGAATGGGAAACAAGAATTCAATGTACCACAGTCACATTTTTGAAAAACAGTTGTGGAAAAAACAAACAAAAAAAACACCATACAGTACAGGAACCATGTGAAGAATGCAGGTGGAGAGAGTCATGTTTAGCTGGCCTGAAATGAAAAGACTAACAGTAGTCACATCCACCACTATCTTTGAGTTTGGAAGTTTGTGAGGGGTCTAATGCTGACCAGTGGACCTTCCTGGCTTAAAAAAAAACAAAAACAAAAACGGTAGACTGGAGTTAAATGAGAACTTGAGTTGGGAGAAAAATCTTCCTTCTTTGGGAGATAAAGCCCAGGCAGCAATAACTGAAGGAGGCAGAGTACTAGGAGTACTAGCTCTTCAGGGAGAGCTGCAAGGAGAGCGAGCTGTGTCTTGTCTTCCTGAGGTGCCTGGAAAAGATGAACCTTTCAAGTCTTTTTCAGTTCCAGGTTTCTATGATGTCAGTGCTACTTCCCTTCCCAAAACCTCACAGTGGCTGAGCATCACAGTGCCACAAGTGAAAAGACCCATGACGCCCTGTATAAGTTCTTCTTTTGGTTTCTCTGGCAGGAGGCAGATGGAGGAGAGAAAGGCCAGAGGTCTGTTTCGGGGTTGTTGTCTCTGGTTGTCTAACTGATGCCAAGACACCACCCCTTGGAGCCTGGTTCGCGACACCCAGCTGCATGGCATACTTGAAGGGCATGATGTGGGGATAGCAACAGACCCCTGGCTGAGCACAGTGGCTCACGCCTATAATCCCAGCAATTTGGAAGGCCGAGGTGGGCGAATCACCGGAGGTCAGAAGTTGGAGACCAGCCTGGCTTACGGGATAAAACCCTGTCTCAACTGAAAATACAAAAAAAAATTAGCTGGGTGTGGTGGCACATGCCTGTATTCCTAGCTACTCAGGAGGTTGAGGCAGGAGAATTGCTTGAACCTGGGAGGTGGAGGTTGCAGTGAGCTGAGAAAGTGCCACTGCACTCCAGCCCCGGGGACAGAACAAGACTCTGTCTGAAACAAACACACACACAAACAAACAAACAACAAAAAAACAGACCCCTGATTTGTGTCAACTGCACTCCATACAAAGGCCAGCTTCTATTGTAACTTTCCCCTACAGATCACAGGACCTCAGAAGTCATCTAGGTGGAGCTAAAGTGTTATAGAACCTCACTATCCCTTGGTATTCTCAGTGTGCAATGAGGATAATACCAGCTACCTCAAAGGATTGCAGTGAGGATCACATGAGAAAATATATATGAAGTTCCGGTACAGTACCCAGCACAAAGTATTTAATAAGTGGTAACTTTACACATACACACACACACACACACATACATATACACACATACATACACACACGTACATATACACACATACACACATACACACACATATACACATATACACACATACACACACACATACACACATACGCACACACGCACACACGCACACATACGCACATGCACACACACACATACACATACACACATACACACATACACACACATACATATACACACATACATACACACATACATATACACACATACACACACATACACACACATACGCACACACACATACGCACACATACACACACATACGCACACACACATACATACACATACACACACATATACACATACACATACATACATACACACATGCACACACACATACACACATACACACACATACACATACACACATACATACACACATACACACACATACGCACACATCCGCACACATACACACATACATATACACACATACACATACACACACACACACACACACACAAGCATCCCAGTATTTGGAAACAATCAGATAATTTGTTTTTTTTGTTTTCAGAATTCTGTTTGGTGTTGTACGAAAGGTGCTAGCCTCAGGCAGTGCCGCAAGAGCAGATCAAGGCCCTGATTAAAAAATTCCTCAGTGGCTCCCAGCTGGATATGGCTGCTTACAAAGTCCTTACAAAGAAATGTTTATCAATAGGCAACATTCTCTGGCCCGCCCCCACCATGCAAGTACAGCAGGGAATCTTACAGGCATCCCCAACCCCATTGCCCTCCTGTGCCCAGACATACACTTGGCCCCAACGGGCCTCTGACTTGCTCCGTGGGGAAGACAGCATTGTGTCCACTGCTGTGGGCCCCACGGTGTGAAGCATCATGGCTTGGAAACTCTATACCCAGTAAATGAATGCTTGTGGAATACCCGACCAAACATGCCCCACGTCGACCTGTCTCCTCAATGCACATCCACCATCCACCTCAGCTCAGGGATCTTGCTGATTTTCAGAACATGGGCTAAAAACTACCATAGGGTATCTAATCACACCTTCTGGGTAGAAGGTGTTCTCTCGGGGGAGGCCTTAGCCAAGTTTGAGAATAGGGGCTTTGGATAGAATGAGCTGTGTATCGGATAGCACTGGCTGGAGCAGCCGCTGGGGGTGTCTCTGGCTGAAATTTAACTAAACTTCCATAGACCTTTCACCAGATTTACTGAGAATGTTGATTTCCTCTGTTAAAGCTTACACATCAGTTCAGGGAACTTCCCCATAAGCGTTGTGAGACTAAACGTGGCTTCTTGCGGGTTCCACATGGGAGCTCACCAGGATGTCGCCCAGCCTTTGTAAAGGTCTGCCTGGTTTCCTGTAGCTAGTGGTCAATGCCAGCAGCTATACCTGTGCCCAGCACTGGGAGGCTCGGCCTGGGCCCTCGCCCGGCCATAGGCTGCCGGCATCACTCGTTCACCTGCTCGGCACCTAGTGGCTGCCTTTTTGGCCTCTAAACTTTCTTCCTCGTGTCCTCAATCCCTGCAGCTCACCATTGGTCCATCTGCCAATCACTCGCTTTAATCTTTTTTTTTTTTGAGATGAAGTTTTGCTCTTGTTGCCCAGGCTGGAGTTCAATAGCACTATCTTGGCTCCCTGCAACCTCCGCCTCCCGGGTTCAAGCAATTCTCCTGCCTCAGCCTCCCGAGTAGCTGGGACTACAGGCGCTCGCCACCATACCTGGCTAATTTTTGTACTTTTAGTAGAGACGGGGTTTCACTATGTTGGCCAGGCTAATCTCGAACTCCTGACCTTGTGATCTGCCCACCTCAGCCTCCCAAAGTGTTGGGATTACAGGCATGAGCCACTGCGCCCTACTACTCGTTTTAATCTTATCTGAGTAGATACCACAGGTTATATATTTCACCCAACAGAACTTGAGTCCCAATTCTCATTTCCTTCCTTTCATCCATGAGCTTTATGTGGGAATTTGCATGTACAGTTGTGCCTGTGAATTCAGAGGCCTCCCTGCTGGGGGCCAGACAGTCATGTCCTGAGTGAGGCAGGTGAGCAGCTTGGGAAGCCGGGGCAGGAACAGCACGGGCCTCTGGGTGAATCCTTTGCTTCCCTGCTTTGGAAGACACCTGCCTGCAGAGCAAGAGTTCTCTTGTGGGCGGCCCATGGCAGTGTGGGACCCTAAATGGTCACTGGAACCCACCCCCAGGTTTCTAGCTGCACTGGGTAGGGGTGGGTGAAGGGAAATTGAGGGCATGTCAGCCGCTTATGCCTGGACAAAGAGGGCATGTGGGTCACAGTGCTCGCCAGGTGTTCTCAAGTCTTGCTTGTTTGTTGTCAAGAGAAGGCAGAATTCTGCATTGAAAAAACCCTCTGTGATGGCCAATGAAAACAGCCTGTGGATTTTTTCAGGCCCGCGCACTGCTTGGGGAGGACGCTGGCTTACAGAGGCCTCTCCTGAGCTTCAGTCCGTCCACTCCCAGGAGCACTAATGTTAGCCTCCCTTTCCATGCAGAAGGCCACCCATCCACACAAGTGGGTGGATGTCAGGGTCTGGGCCCACGTCTTCTGACTCCAAGTCCATGTATCTTGCTGCCATGTGGCTGATTTCCCAGTTGCTGAGTTTGCTCAGTGCACATCTTGATGGCTGATACCTGTAATAACAGAAGCTTCATTCAAGTCTCATAAACCCTGAGTCTCAAGGTATGAAACATATTAGGCCATGGGAGGGGGCCTAGCTTGTTTTCTCTTTCTCTTCCACCAGGGACATAAGCTGTACCATGGGTGAAGGCCATCTGTCACACTGACTGTGTAATCTGAACTCAGAGTCAGACATTCTGAGTGTTTCTTTTCCTTTCTTTCTTTCTCTTCCTTTCTTTCTTCTTTCTTTCTCTTTCTTTCCTTCCTTCCTTCCTTCCTTCCTTCTTTCTCTCTCTCTCTCTCTCTCTCTCTCTCTCTCTCTCTCTCTCTCTCTCTCTCTCTCTCTCTCTCTTTCTTTCTTTCTTTCTTTCTTTCTTTCTTTCTTTCTTTCTTTCTTTCTTTCTTTCTTTCTTTTTGAGATGGAGTGTTGCTCTGTTGCCCAGGCTGGAGTGCAATGGCATGATCTCAGCTCACCGCAACCTCCCCCCGCCAGGTTCAAGCGATTCTCCTGCCTCAGCCTCCCAAGTAGCTGGGATTACAGGCACCTGCCACCACGCCCACCTAATTTTGCATTTTTAGTAGAGAAGGTGTTTCTCTATCTTGATCAGGCTGATCTTGAACTCCTGACCTCAGGTTATCCACCTGCCTCGGCCACCCAAAGTGCTGGGATTACAAGTGTGAGCCACCATGCCCAGCTGAGGTTCTGAGTCTCAGTGCCACCCTTGCTATTATCTTCCAGCCTGATTTTAGGCTTGTGCTTTCACTTTACTGAGACTCAGATTCCACATCACTAATAGGAGAGATTTGAACTAATGTATCCATTGAGATGGTTTAAATGCATATTACATAAAACCTACCTCAAGCAGGCATACGCAAGAACTTGATTACTTCATGGCATTCATTAAAAATGGCAGGGGCTTGATCCAGGGGTTTGAACAATATTTCCAGGAACTGGTCTGTTATCTTAGCACTGCTGTCTTCCTTCCATTTCGGCTTCATTTCAAGGCTCCACGTGATGCCAAGAGGGCTGCTGGTTACTCTAGGTCTACTACCTACGAGATGCTAGTGCAGAGAAAAAGAGGGAGGTGGCCTTTCTCTGAAGAGTGGCAGCTAAAGGCTGTGGCACATCACTCAGTTATGTTAAGTGGCCACCCCTGGGCCAGTCCTCGTGGCCAGAGAAATGTGGTACTCCAAATGGCCAGACTGTCACATGCCCACCCCACATATGGGTGGGGCCCATGAAACATGCATGGGAAGAGGATGTAAGATGAGTGCTTTTCCCAAAAAAAAGCAGGGCATGGTTGCCCAAAGAACTGCAAATAGGTACTGGGTGTTAAGCTTCATTATTGATGTAATGTTACTGTTGCCAGGTAGAATGATCAGATGGTTTCAAAAGTCAAAATGATATAGAAAAGCATGCTCAGGCAGGGCACGGTGGCTCATGGCTGGAATCACAGCACTTTAGGAGGTTGCCGCGGGCAGATCACCTGAGGTCAGGAGTTCAAGACTAGCCTGGCCAACATGGTGAAGCCCCATCTCTCTCACTCCCCTGGGCATCATCGCGACAAGCGGGGGAAAGCCGGAAGGGAGCGGGAAGCCAGAAGCCTCCAGCCCCCAGTCTCCCCAGGCAGTTTCCCATCCAAGCCCCAGCTGGGCCTGACCCTGCTTAGTTAAGGAAGACGGCACCCAGTTCCCAGGTGGGGTGCCCTCAAGCTGCTATGGCACTCGGGGGCTGCCAGGATGAACACCATGGTACATGGGTGTGATGGTGCCCGCCTGCAATCTCAGCTACTCTACTTGGGAGGCTAAGGCAGGAAAGTTGTTTGAATCTGGGAGGCAGCGGTTGCAATGAGTCGAGAAAAAAGAAAAAAGAAAAGCATGCTCAGAGAAGCGTCAACTCATCCCATATGTTTTCCATCCTATTCCCTTACACTCCTGGGAGGAAAACAACTACAAGATTTTTTGGATTGTTCTTCCTTCCTGTGTTTCTTTTTGTAGAGAGAAGCAGATATACTCAAGTCTTATGATTTCCCTTCTTTCTTCACAAAAGATAGCACCCTCTAATGCTCTTTTGTGCCTTGCCTTTTCACTCAACAACGTCTCCTGAAAATCATTCTGTATCAGTTCACAGGGATCTTCCGCGTACTTTTATACCTGCTCAGTATCTCATTGCGTGTGTTGCCGTATTTTATTCCAGTACCCTATACTTAGGCATTTAGGTAGCTTCCAGTGTTTTGCAATTATAAATAATGCTGCGGTGAATAAACTTGGGCATTTGTATATTTATATAGTGGAAGGGATCTATTTGGGGCAAATTTGTAGAAGTAGAATTGCTGGGTGGAAGGGTACATGCATATGTGGTTTTGTTAGAAGTTGCTGAGTTCATCCCCAGAGGGGTTGTACCATATTGCAGCCCCACCTGAAATGTACCAGAGGGCCGGTTTCCTTAGCCTCGCCAATATTGTGTCTTGGTAAGCTTCTGAACTTTTTTTTTTTTTTTTTTTTTGCCAATTTGATGAGTTCAAAATGTGCGTTTAATTTACATTTTACTATAAGTAATTTTTTTTTTTTTTTGAGACAGAGTGTCTCTCTGTTGCTCAGGCTGGAGTGCAGTGGTGCAATCTCCGCTCACTACAACCTCTGCCTCCTGGGTTCAAGCGATTCTCTTGCCTCAGTCTACCTAGAAGCTGGGATTACAGGTGCACGCCAACATGCCTGGCTAATTTTTGTATTTTTAGTAGAGATGGAGTTTTGTCATGTTGACCAGGCTGGTCTTCAGCTGCTGACCTCAGGTGATCCATCTGCCTTGGCTTCCCAGATGCTGGGATTATAGGTGTGAGTCACTGCGCCCAGCCCTACTATAAGTAAATTTGAACACATTTTCCTGTGTTTAAGGACCAGTGTTATATCTCTTTTAATGAATTATCTGTTCACGTCTTTGGTCTATTTTTCTTTAGGATTTTTGGTCTTTTTTCTCAATTTTTAGAAGTTTAAAAATTTTTAAACTTTCTAGTCAGCATCTGCAAATGTTTTTCTGTCTTTGTGTTTTGACTATGTTTATGCCTTTTTTTGTTTGTTTGTTTTTTTTTTTTTTTGAGAAGGAGTTTCGCTCTTGTTACCCAGGCTGGAGTGCAATGGCGAGATCTTGGCTCACCGCAACCTCCGCCTCCTGGGTTCAGGCAATTCTCCTGCCTCAGCCTCCTGAGTAGCTGGGATTACAGGCACGTGCCACCATGCCCAGCTAATTTTTGTATTTTTAGTAGAGACGGGGTTTCACCATGTTGACCTGGATGGTCTCGATCTCTTGACCTTGTGATCCACCCGCCTCGGCCTCCCAAAGTGCTGGCATTACAGGCGTGAGCCACCGTGCCCGGCCCTGTTTATGCCTTTTTTTAAATTTGATTTTGGGGTGATATTTACCAGTCCTTCCTTTGTGGCATCTGGATTTTGCTCATATTAAAAAGTCTTTTCCTATCCAGGTCATACAGGAGTTCACCCATGTTCTATTCCAGCACTTGCATGGTTTCATTTTGCATGTAGGTCTCTGATTCATTTGGCAATTATTCTTGTGATAGTGTGAGAAATAGATATTATTTTATTTTTTTTCAAATGACTATCCAGTTGTTTGAATATGCTGTGTTAAGGAGACTGTCTTTGCCTCGGCGATTTGGGGATATTTGGGGATAGCACCTTTATATAACCTGGATTTCTATAAGCATTTGGGTCTATTTCTTGACTTTTTATTTCGTTGATCTTTCTGTATTTTTATGGGTTAGTACCACAAGTACCACACTGTGTTCATTACAGGGGCTTCACAGTGCAATCTAATATAATGTAGAACCACTTGTCTTTCAGATAGAATTTTTTTTTTGAGACAGCATCTCACTCTGTCACCCAGGCTGGAATGTAATGGTGGCATCTCAGCTCACTGCAGCCTCAACCTCCTGGGCTCAAGCGATCTGCTCGCCTCAGTCCCCAGAGTAGCTGGCACTACAGACATGCACCACCACTCCTGGCTGATTTTTTTTGTTGTTGTTGAGATGGGATCTCACTGTGTTGCCCAGGCTGATCTTGAACTCCTAGGCTCAAGCGCTCTGCCTGCCTTGGTCTCCCAAAGTGGTGGGATTACAGGCCTGAGCCACTGATATTGGGCCAGATAGAATTTTTTTAAAGATAGGAGTTCTTGCAGAATATACGTAGACTGATGAGAATAAGCAAGTAGCAAGTTGGTTCAGGAGAGAGAGGAGATGGTTGTGAAGTCCTTCAGTAGGCACGAGCGGAGAGGTCTTGGAAAGGAGCCAGAAAATACAGACTCAGGAAGTTGGTAGATTTGTTGATGAGAAGGATTCTCTTCTGATTTTGTTTTCTGGTGAAATAAAAACCAAGGTCAACAGCGGAGTGCGGAGAGGAAAGAAAGATGAGAAATAGTCTTCTTGTGCAAGGGGACTGCAGAGTGATTGACTAGGGGATTACCCAGAGGGTACTGGGGCCCACTTGAGTTTTGTGGTCATAAATATAAAGGAAGAAGTAGGTGTAGTTACATGTTTTCCACCAACCTTGTACATGGCTTAGGTTTGGGAGCTGAGTAGGCAGAGGTAAGTGTAAGCAGACTTGGGGTTTAGCCTCACAAGCATGACAGATGGGGCAAGGGGTTAAGTGTGGAAGGACCTGGATGCAAGGGAGCAGGAAGAGGCCCCTGGATCCAAGCTGGGTAAGAGGGACAGATGTGAAAAAGATGATGGTGCCAGTGGATCAGAGATCCCAAGAAAATGGCTTGAGTCTATGCAAGGGGAAGCAATGACCCTGGATATTGGTTGAGGAAATGGTCTTGGGAGTGGGTGGAGAAAGTGGGATAGAAGAAAAGATGTCAACAAGGAGATAAAAACAGAAGGGCCAGAATGTAAGGTGGGTTGTCTTTGTGGTTGTGATGACAGTGGTGGTGGCAAAGGGACAGTGAGCCAGATCCTGGACTCTTGATGAACCGGACAGTGGCTGGGAGGCTGGAGATGACTGCGATGGTGTCATCATCATATAGATGAGAGTGGATAGCCAGAGGCATCCGAATCAGTCATTCTTCAAAAACCTGCAGGGTTGCAGCACCAGGAAGCCCTAGTCTGTTACTCCCCAAAATCTCCCCCCACCCCTTTTCATTCTATTTCCCTGGCGACCTTCCAGGGTTGGATTTAGTTGTAAAGTCTGAATCTAAGAGGCTTGTCCAAGAGATTTTTTTGTAGAGCTTACCATATTTTAAAACCCAGAGGCAATCGGAGAACCTTGAGGTCCATCATACAGAGCCTGGGATTCCTCAGCAGTGTAGACCAGATGAATGAAGAGGAAATACAGCATCATGATGGAACTCAGAGCCTAGACCTTGAAAGAGTCAAATAGGCAAAACCTGGATCAAACCACAGAGATCACTGCCTACCAGAGCAGCCTGCCCTGGGTCCCACATCAAAGGCTCAGCTCTTTCTACAAGAGCTCCCAAGAGCTGAAAAGCACTTCAGGTTTCCTTTCCCATCCAGACTTCCTGAGAATCCCAAAACATTTGAAGCCAGATTCTGAAGACTACAAGTGTCCCTCCCAGGTGAACTTCACCTGGGCACCTTCAGAAGGCAAAGCTTTCCTAAGGAGCCCTGTTTCAATCGCTAACTCCAGTGTTGCTTTGGCTATGCCACTAAGGGTGATCTTACCTGGAGTCCCTAGAAAGGAAGGGAAAATAGATAGTGTCAAGGAAATCAGTCTTTCAGGGAGCAGAAATAATTAATGGACTCAGGATGGGGTCCATGTATGAGGTGACAAATGGTATATATGGGATGTAAGAGCTGAGTATTTCTTAAGAGTTAAAGATGATGGTCTATGAACAGTTAAGATGTTAGAAATAAAGTTCAGATTCTTTTTTTTTTTTTTTTTTTGAGATAGTTTTGCTCTGTTGCCCAGGCTGGAGTTCAGTGGCACAGTGTCGGCTCACTGCAACCTCTGCCTCCTGAGTTCAAGCAATTTTCCTGCCTCAGCCTCCCAAGCGGCTGAGATTACAGTCATGTGCCACCATGCCTGGCTAAATTTTTTTTAGTAGAGATGGGGTTTCACCATATTGGCCAGGCTGGTCTTGAACTCCTGACCTCAGATGACCTCCTACCTTGTCCTCCTAAAGTGCTGGGATTATAGGTGTGAGCCACTGCACTTGGCTACATTCATTTTTTTGGTCACAGCTGTGTAATAATAATTTGGAAGTTGACATCTATCCTTTTGAGGTAGGAAAAAAGTGCACCCTGGAGTTGGGATCCCCCAACCCATGCTTGCACAGGCAGTAGAGGAGAACAGGTGAGAAAACCCGCCTCTGTTTCCATGCTATGTATCAGGAGGTCTTGTGTGGAGGAGAGGCAAGGTCCAACCACCAGCTCTTACTCGCAGGACTGGGTTCCCAGATTGATGGACAGGGTCTGGACGAGGGAGAAGAGGGTGGCGGTGAGAGAGGTGAGGTTGGAGACATTCACCATTCCTCTAAGTTTCTCTGCTCACAGAGAGAAAAGTGGTGCTTGGGGATTACCAGCCCTGAATCCCCATCTGCAAGAGATGACTGAAATCTTTCAGAAACATACATGTACAAACACATAGAGAAAGACACACACACACACATATCCACATGTCCACAGCCACATATATATCCACTCTCATACAGGCATGTCCTTGAATGCACAAACCTGGAGTTACAGCTCTCCTCATCCAGACACAGGCAGCAGCCCAGGGCCCTCCGATTGCTCACGGGTGGGATAAAGGAGTCTCATCACATAGAGAATGAGTTTTGAACCCAAACACCAACATTGGTTTCTAAAAAATACCAGTCAAGGGATACATAAAATATTTTATTTAAATACCAGTCCTTTGATAAATAAAGGCTATCAAAATCAGCTTGGGGTCTTGCGGACTGAGTATGACCAGGCAGGGACCCTGTGGTAAGTCCTCTGGCTCAGCTGGGTGGTCTTGGGCCTGCCTGACACCTGCCTAGTTGCCCTGAGTCCTCAGGGTTAGGGGTCTGATCTTGCTCCCCAGCCTGACTTTCCTGTCCCAGTTTTAGCCCCTGGCACACACACTCACATCCCTGATGCTAGTCTCCTGCCTTCCTGGCCTCTCTTCAAACCCTCACTGCCCATTCCTGCTTATACCAAATGACCACGCTCAGAGCCCAATGAGATCTTGGCTTCTGCTACCAGACATCGGACCTCTCTCTTTCCTGGCTGGCGGACCTCCTTGTACAAATCTACTTTCAGCAAACAATTATTGAGCATCTACTACATGCCTGATGCTATTCTTGGACCTGAGACTAAAAGAAGTGAATAAGACATGGCCTCCACATTCTAGTGGAGGAGACAAAATAAAAATAGACATACAAATATGTGAGATACTGTCAGATTGAGAGAAGTGCTATGGGAAAAAATAAGGCAAGATACAGGGAGGGTGTGGGGCTTAGATCTTTAGATAGATGGTCAAGAGAGACTTTTCTGAAAGAGCAACACTGGAACACACGGGTGAAATGAATGAGGAAGTTGGGCTGTGATTCAGGGCAAGAAGGTTCTAGAGAGATGGACAAGTAAGCTCAAAGGTGCAGGAAGAAGTATATGAGCAGGGAATTTCAGCATAGACGTTCCTGCCATTAAAAAAAAAAAGGCAGCTGGGTATGGTGGCTCATGCCTTTAATCCCAGCGCTCTGGGAGGCTGGGGCGGGCAGATCACCTGAGGTTAGGAGTTCAAGACCAGCCTGGTCAACATGGTGAAACCCAGTCTCTACAAAAATTAGTCAGGCTTGATGGTGGGTGCCTGTAATCCCAGCTACTCGAGAGGCTGAAACAGGAGAATTGCTTGAACCCAGGAGGCAGAGGTTGCAGTGGGCCAAGATGGTGCCACTGCACTCCAGCCTAGGCAACAGAGCAAGACTCCGTCTCAAAAAAAAGAGGCCGGGCGTGGTGGCTCATAACTGTAATCCCAGCACTTTGGGAGGCTGAGGTGGGCGGATCACAAGGTCATGAAATCAAGACCATCTTGGCCAACATGGTGAGAGCCCATCTCTATTAAAATACTAAAAATTAGCCAGGCATGGTGGTATTTGCTTGTAGTCCCAGCTACTCAGGAGGCTGAGGCAGGGGAATTGCTTGAACCCAGGTGGCAGAGGTTCCAGTGAGCTGAGATCACACCACTGCACTCCAGCTGGGAGACAGAACAAGACTCCCTCTTAAAAAAAAAAAAGGCGGTGGCGGCAGGGGTCTTTCTTCACATGGTCCTTGAAGGACTGTGTTGCGCCAGTGGAAATTCTTTCCACTAAAGTGCCTCAGATCAAGCCTGAGACCAACATCTCTGTGTTTTGTTTTTGTGCCACTTGCTTGATTATGTGGTTTCTTTCTCTCGTTCAACAAATGAATTGTTTCACCTCCCTCTTTCCTTCTTGGCAGAGGATGGGCACTCTCTCTACAGGCTTTTAATTTCTAAGAGAAAAAAAGAAAGCAAAGGAAAAGTAGGAGACAAAAGAGTTACTTCTGTTTATTTGTTTCATTCAGTGAACAAACAAGCCCCTAACTGGAAAGTACAGGGTGACTAAGAAGTAGCCCTCAGGGAAAAACCTAATGGGAAATTTCATTTAAAAACTCGGTTTCCAGAGCCACACTTTGGGTTTTCCTTCCAGCCCTCCTGTGGTTCTCAGTGGCTCATGGGTGTTCAGGCCTTCACGCTGGGGAGCCCCGCGAGCAGTGGAGGGTGTTCATGAAGGTTCTACTGGCTTGAGGGGAGGGCCGTGGGAATGACAACCTGAGACCTGGAGGCCAGCAGATAAAAGCTCTCCACTGGGGTTGCTGGGGAGCGGAGAGTCAGAAGGGGCTGAGCTCAGAAGCCGTGACTCCCGGCCAGAGCTCAGCAAGGGGCAGCTGCTGCGGCTGTCTCTGGGCAGGCCTAGGTTAAGTGTGTTTTTTTCACTCAAAAACCCTTCTCTGGAAAGGAGGCTCACAAGGCACACTTGGGCAGAGGGGAATACCCGCCTTCCCCTTTTACAGGACTTCCTCCTCCTGCAGATCAGTCCAGCCAGGAAGTCAGAGACTGGGTGGAAAGCTGGGTGTCTGGGGGGTCCTGGGGGTTTTGCCCCCATCACTGGCAGCAGTCAGGCGAGCTATTTCCAGCCCATCACAAACTTCTTTCTGCCTATTATGACTCATTCAGCATCTGGCAGGTGTTGAAGGCAGATGCCAGAAACGTGTTCACCAGCGCCCCTCCCTTGGGGCTTTTTCTTAAAGGGCATGCCTCACTCTCATTTCCTTTTTCTCCTAATCCTTTCTCCTCCCCTGAATTCCCTTGTCACTACTTCTCTCCCTCCTCCTAGGACCACCTTCCACCCCTGCAGCCCACTCCCCATAGACCCTCAGAGAGAAACTGTGTAGAACTCCAGAGAGGCCAGCAAGGCCCACAGCAAGAAATGGTATTCAATGGCCAGGCACGGCGGCTCCTGCCTGTAATCCCAGCACTCTGGGAGGCTGATGTGCAGGGATCGCTTGAACTCAGGAGTTCAAAACCAGCCCGGGCAATCCAGTGAGACACTCCACACCCCATCTCTAGAGAAGAAAGGAAACTGTATTCTACTGTGAAGCTTCTTGAGAATGAACCACTTACCAGGGCCTAGTAAATGTTTACTAGTGAATTAAAACTTTCCTCTCTCCACACCCGTTCCCCGTGAACCCCTGCCTGGGGCGGTGCTGGTGGGAGAACTAATAAAACATTCCAGAGCTTTCTCCCTGGGTGCCCAAACTCTGACCAGCTTCTCAAATGTCTCGGTTCAAAATGTTCTGCCATGCTTTGTTGGCATGCTCTCGGAGAGAAATAAAACAGCGAAGCCCTGGCCAGGCGTGACGAACTTGCAGTCAGACAGGAAGGTCTGAGGGTCAGAAGAAAGGGAGAAGGCCCCGGCTCGCTTTGTTCCTCGCCCAGGTTAGCGATGCCAAGTTTGCTCTTGGCAGTGAGAATGTGTAACCACAATGTTTTCTAATGATTTGGGTTTTTCTCTTTTTATACTCACAGCAGAGAAAACGTGAAGGTGACAACTAGTGGTTTCAGAAAGGGAAGAAGCTCTTCATTTGTGTTCACCTTTTCTCTTTTCACTGAAAGCGAAGATCAACCCATGGGTAAGCTCCTCTCATACATTCGAGGAAGAAGCCACGTTAGGACTCAGAGCTACTGCATTTTCCCTCCCCTCCTGCGTCAGACACACGCTGCCAAATATTCTCTAGTGTTTTATGGTAAGGCAGCCTGTGGTTAGCCTGAAAATGCTTCATCAGGAATGGTCTTCGTCAGAAGTCTCTTCACACTGCGCATGAGGACATGAGGAAGATTATACTATGTGTGAAAATACACTTCGGCGTTCACCTCTGTGGGTTAAGAAGGGGTTCCTGTGACAGCAAGCTGTGAGGTTACTGAGCAGGAGACTGGATGCTTATACTTTTCAACAATATAGGTTTCCACGTAATATGAAAAAGAGCTTTTGCAAATTTCTAGAAATGCTGAATCAAGTCTAATAAATACCTAGCTGCACCTGCCAGAGAGTAAGGGAACTCTGAAGGGTCAAAAATGGAGGGAGAACTACGACCAGCTTGAGCTGTCCCGGGGGCTGCTGGGGATGGGGTTGGGGAGGACAGTTGGCCAGGCTGGGAATCTGGTTTGGGAATATGGATTCACTTTAGAACATATTAAATCAAGGAGCTTAGGCTTTCATGACCAGTAAGCACATACGAAGGGGCCTGGAAGAGTAGAGATTTGGAACTGAGACCCCAGTTTAAAGATGAACTGAACCATTGCCTACTTATGCAGGGAGGTGACAGGGAAGCTTGCCTGAGAAAAAGAAAAAAAGGCTCCCCTTAAAATTAATTTATAATAATTAATGTGCCCTCACATGGATATGATATTTAAATGTATATTACTAGAGTGGTCTAAGACATGTCCCACTAAGGAATCAATATAAGGTGCTGTCGCATGCCAGTAATACGCTTGGGAACCTTGTTGAAACAAAAATAAAACCTTTCTGGGAGACCGTACACTCATCCTACGCCTCCTAGCATATCCTCATCTGAAGTCCCAACTAAAGAGTAACTTATAATTAAAAACTACTGTACAGTCCTGGGCATGGTGGCTCATACCTGTAATCCCAGCACTGTGGGAGGCTGAGGTGGGTGAATCACCTGAGGTCGGCAGATCACCCGAGACCAGGAATTCGAGACCAGCCTGGCCAGCCTGGTGAAATCTCATCTCTAATAAAAATACAAAACTTAGCCAGGCGTGGTGGTGTCCAGCTACTGGGGAGGCTGAGACAGGAGAATCGCTTGACCCCAGGAGGCAGAGGTTGCAGTGAGCCGAGATGGTGCCACTGCACTCCAGTCTGGGCGACAGAGTGGTGCTCTGTCTCAAAAACAAAAAACAAAATCAGCAACTGTACACATGAAAAAACAATCCCCCAAAACCAATAGTTTCAGTAAACGAAACAAAAAGCAGTATGAAACCTCCAACAACTTCAGATAAAATATAATTATCAGATAGATTAAAAATAAGCATGTTTAAAATGAGAAGTCATAAAGGAGTACGATAATAATATTAAAGAACGTAACAGAATCAGACATCATCCAAAAGACCGGATTGAGCTAAATACTACATCAAATATAACTTGGAAATTTAAAAATTACCATTTAAACCTTACTATGTTAAACCAAAGATTATATATCATCAAATAAATAACTAATGAATGGAAAGAAAGATCTGTGGAATCTTCAGAAGCCTGTGCAGAGAGATAAAGACACAGAACATGCAGAGGGAGGGCTTCCTAACAAAGAGTGTGCACGGCAAAGGTCCAACCACATCTATTAGATGTTCAAGACATGATAAATGAGGACTAATGAAAGCTATGAACCAAGCAGGTTAAATAACATAAAATCCTCTACTGGATACAGCAGAGTATAACTAAAAGAAGACCAGAAGGGCACAGTGGCTCACACCTATAATCCCAGCACTTTGGGAGGCTGAGGCAGGCGGATCACCTGAGGTCAGGAGTTTGAAAACAGCCTGGCCAACATGGAGAAGCCCCATCTCTACTACAAATACAGAAAACAAAAATTAGCTGGGCGTGGTGGTGCACGCCTCTAGTCCCAGCTATTCAGGAGGCTGAGGTACCAGAATCGCTTGAAACCAGGAGGCAGGGGTTTCAGTGAGCTGAGATTGAACCACTGCACTCCAGCATGGGCGACAGAGCAAGGGAAAAAAAAGAAAAAGAAAAAAAAAACAGACCAAGTTGAAAGGCCAAGATCTTAGAAGCTCTCAAAGACAAAAGCATTGCCTACAAAGGAATGAGTTGTCAAGTTGTCTGGAACTTTGCAACGATAACCATAGAAGCCAGAAGACTGGTGGCATAATATATTCAAGTGCTGAGAAAAACTAACTTAACTCATATTACAGCTACACTATGATTCAAGGATATGGGCAAAGGAAACACTTTCAGACAAAAAGGAGAGCATTTTCTACTCAAAGACCTTTTCTAAACGAATTACTCAAGAATATACTTCAGAAGGAATTGACCCAAGAAAGAAGCAGTGAGATGTACAATATGAGATAAATTTCAACAAATATCTAATATGTAAAAAAAGACTATTTGGGGAGTAAAAAAAACAAAGTGGAACAAGGGTACTGGTCATAATAGTAGGTGAGATGGACAGAGTTTGGGCCTTTGGGCACTTTACGGAAAAGGGTGGCAATACTAATTAACTCTAGAATTTATTAAATCAAGTATGCTATTAAAAATTATATAAAGATAATTATGTAAGAAGAGACATAGTATGCACGACTTCCAAACCAGTAGAGAGAACACGACAGAATAAAAAAATATATATTTTTAAAATATACAGAGTCTCACTCTGTCGCCCATGCTGGAGTGCAGTGGTATGAGCTTGGCTCACTGCAACCTCCACCTCCCAGGTTCAAGCGATTCTCCTGCCTCAGCCTCCCAAGTAGCTGGGACTACAGGGGCCTGTCACCACGCCTGGCTAATTTTTGTATTTTTAGTAGAGATGGGGTTTCGCCATATTGGCCAGGCTGGTCTCGAACTCCTGACCTTGTGATCTGCCTGCCTTGGCCTCCCAAAGTGCTGGGATTACAGGTGTGAGTCACCATGCCTGGTCAAAATATAGTTTTTTGTTTTTATTTTATTTTATTTTTTGAGACTGAGTCTGGCTCTGTCACTGCGTGCAGTGGTGTGATCTCAGCTCACTGCAACCTCTGCAACCTGGGTTCAAGTGATTCTTGTGCCTCAGCCTCCTGAGTAGCTGGGATTACAGGAGTGCACCACCACGCCCAGCTAATTTTTTTTTTTTTTTTTTTTTTTAGAAGAGATGGACTTTTACTATGTTGTTTCTGGTTTCAAACTCCTGACCTCATGTGATCCACCCGCCTCAGACTCCCAAAGTGCTGGGATTACAGGTGGGAGCCACTACACCCAGCCTAAAATATATATATTTTTGATGGTCAGTAAAAAGATGCAAGAAAGGAAGAGGCAGAGAAGAATCAGGTTAAGCATAAAGCATAAAACCAGATGACCAAATAAATCCTAAAATAGCAGAATTCACACAGTAAGTAAAATTAAACTCTCAATTAGAAAGACAGATTGTCCGTCATAGTGGATAGAAGAAAATCTAACAATATAGTTTTAAAAGGAACCCACTAGAATGCAAGGACAAAGAAATGTTGAATGTGAAAATATGCAAAACGCCAGCCAAAAATTAACCCAAAGAAAGTGGGCTGGTAATATTAAGAGTAAACAAGGTTGGCCGGGTGCGGTAGCTCACACCTGTGATCCCAGCACTTTGGGGGGCCCAGGCTGGGGGATCACAAGGTCAGGAGTTCAAGACCAGCCTGGTCAAAAAGGCGAAACCCTGTCTCTACTACAAATACAAAAATTAGCCAGGCGTGGTGGTGGGTGCCTATAGTCCCAGCTATGCAGAAGGCTGAGGCAGGGGAATTGCATGAATCTGGGAGGCAGATGTTGCAGTGAGCCGAGATCGCGCCATTGCATTCCAGCTTGGGCAACAGAGTGAGACTCCGTCTCAAAAAAAAAAAAAAAAAAGTAAACAAAGTTGTATTTCTTTTTTTATTTTTTATTTTTTTGGAAGGGAGGAAAGGAGGAAGGGAGGGAAGAAGGAAGGGAGGAAGGAAGGGAGGGAGGGAGGGAGGGAGGGAGGGAGGGAGGGAGGGAGAGAAGGGAAGGAAGGAAATCGAGCAATGAGAGAGACATTGCCGACCTGGATCTAGAGGTCTACAAGTTGATTTCCTTTTTTTTCTTTTTTTGAGAGAAGGAAAGAAAAAGGAGTGAAGGAGAGGAAGAAAGAGGAAGAAAAAGGGGGAGAGAGAAGGGAAATGTTGTTTTATTCTAAAAAAAAATGGGTATTAGTAATGGCCAATCAATGTTTCATTTAAACCTATGAGTAGGTGTGATGTGGTATTGACAAGAATGTATATTTTGTATATTTAAAGTGGAGAACTCTATAAATATTTATTAAGTTTACTTGTTCCAGATCTAAGTTCGAGTCCTTGATATCCTTATTAATTTTCTGTCTCGTTGAGTCTAAGTCTCTTTATAGGTCTTATGTATCTGGGTGTTAGGATCGTTAGCTCTTCTTGTTGCATTGATCCTTTTACCACTATATCTTTGTTGCTTTAAGATCTATTTTATCAGATATGAGAATTGCAACTCCTGCTTTTTATTTATTCATTTATTTTTGCTCTCCATTTGGTTGGTAAATCTTTCTCCATCCCTTTGTTTTGAGTCTTTGTGTATCCTTGCAAGTGAAATGGGTCTGGATGTAACATGCCGTTGGGTTTTGGCTGTGTCTTTTGATTGGGGGATTTAGTCGATTTAAATTTAGGGTTACTGCCATTTGATGTTAACTGGCTGTTTGATCCATTCGTTGGTGAAAATTCTTCTTTATGTTGATGCTCTTTACTTTTTGGTATATTTTTAGAAAGGCTAATACTGGTTGTTTCTTTCTATGTGTAATGCTTCTTTCAGAAGGTCTTGTAAAGCAGGCCTGGTGGTAATAAAATCTCTGAGTACTTGCTTGTTCAAAAAAGATTTTATTTTTCCTTCAGTTGTGAAGCTTAGTTTGGCTGGATATGAAATTCTGGGCTGAAAGTTTTGTTCTTTGAGGATGTTGAATATTGGCCCCCACTCTCTTCTGGCTTGTAGAGTTTCTGCTGTGAGGTCTGCTGTAAGTCTGATAGGCTTCCCTTTGTAATTAACCTGACCTTTCTCTCTGGCTGCCCTTGGTAATTTCTCCTTCATTTCAACCCTGGTGAATCTAACGATTATGTGCCTTGGGGTTGTTCTTCTTGAGGCATATCTTTGTGGTGTTCTCTGTATTACCTGGGGTTGAATATTGTCCTGCTTTGCTAGTTTAGGAAAATTTTCCTGAATAATATTCTGAAGAATATTTTCCAGCTTGGATTCATTCTCTCTGTCGCATTCAGGTACACCTATCAAACGTAAATTTGGTCTTTTCACATAGTCCCACATTTCTTGGAGACTTTGCTCATTCCTTTTTATCCTTTTCTCTAATCTTGTTTTCTCGTTTTATTTTGTTAAGTTGGACTTCTACCTCTGATATCCTTTCTTCTGCTTGAACAATTCGAGTGTTTAAACCTGTGCATACTTCTCAGAGTTCCTGCATTGTATTCTTCAGTTCCATTAATTCACTTATATTCCTCTCTAAGTTGTCTATTCTCATTAGGATTTCGTCAAACCTTTTTTCAAAGTTCTTAGTTTCTTTACATTGGGCTGCAACATGTTCTTTTAACTCACAGAAGTTTCTTATTATCCATGTTCTGAAGCCTGATTCTGTTAATGGGATGCGCTCGTTCTTGATCAAGTCTTGTTCCATTATTGATGTGGAACTGTGATCCTCTTTAGAGGGAGAGGAGTTCTGATTTTGAGTATTCTCAGCCTTTTTATGCTGGTTTCTTCCCATCATTGTAAATTTATCCACCTGTCGTCTTTGTAATTACCAACTTTCAAATTAGGTCTCTGAGTGGACGTCCAAGTTGTTAATTCCCAGGGCCGAAATATGAGCAACCCACCGCGCCGGCCAAAACAGCGGCATTAAGACTGATGGTGCTTTTCTGCCCAGGAATCTCCAGTCTGGCTTCCTTCTTGAGTCCGTAATAGGCGACTCTGCCTTCCCGGAGCTCCAAACCTCGGTCAAAAGGGGAACCAGTCCCATTTGCTCTGCACCAAGAGCTGCTGCGCCAAGGTGCCGGTGAAACCGCTGCGCTGGCCACAAGAGTCACGCTGGCGACCCGTGGAGCTCCTCCACTGGGAATCTTCTGCTCCGTGAGCGACCAAAATTTGTCTGAAAGTGTGGCATCCTCTCGTTGTCTGAGCTTTTGCTGGGAGCTGCAATCCCAAAATGTTAGCGATCGGCCATCTTGGATCGTTCAACGAAGTTGTATTTCAAGCAAAAATGAATATTAGGAAAAAAAAGTCAAATACATGAAGAGAAAAAGGAACAATTCATTGGAAAAACATAGCTTACAGACACTGGAACATAACATCAAATTATACCAAGCCAAAAAATGATAAAAATTTCAGAAATAAACAATTCTGTAGTCATGGGAGAGAATTTAACACATCTTTTTCAGTAATTGATAGTTTACGACGACAGACAGGATATAAAAGAGCTGAGCAACACCATGAGGAAACTTGATCAAAAAACCTTTCTTTCCAAGTACATGCCACACTTACCAAAGACCACAAAGCAATCCTTGATATGCAGCGAAGAATCATACAGACTGTTCTTGAGCAACCTCAACTGTTAGATACCAGGAGCAAAAGGAAAACCAAACCATATATTGGGAAACTTTTTTAAAAAAACCCCTAAATAATTCATAAATCAAAAACTAACTTAATGGAGAGTCTAAGAACACATCGTTAACATGAATCAGAAAGTAAATTTCTACTCACTGGCTAAGGACACCTAGAAAAAATAGAGTTCAGAAAATACACGTGGAAGTAGCAACACAAAATGCGAAGGTATCCAGGAAGAAATCTATCAAAAGATGTGAAAAACCTATATATAAAAAATTTTAAAAATTCTTGAAGACCTAAATAAATGGAAAGATACACAATATGGAATGAATTTATAGAAATGATTTCTAAAGATGTTGATTTGAGGCAATTTATAAATTGAATATATTCCTACTAAAAATCAAATGAAGTTTTTTGAGGTTCACAAATTGATAAAATTTGTGTAAGGTAGAACAAAGAACCAAGACTGCCAGAACAACTTTTTATTTTATTTATTTATTTTTTGTTGTTACGTGGTCCTGCTCTGTCGCCCAGGCTGGAGTTCAGTGGCGAAATTTTGGCTCACTGCAGCCTGGACCTACTGGGCTCAAGCAATCCTCTTGCCTCAACCTCCTGAGTAGCTGGGACCACAGGTGCAAACCACGATGCCTGGCTATTTTTTGTATTTTTAGTCAAGACGGGGTTTCGCCATGTTGCCCAGACCAGTCTTGAACTCCTGATCTCAACTGAACTGCCTGCCTGGGCCTCCCAAAGTGCTGGGATTACAGGCATGAGCTACTGCACACGGCCACCAAAACAATTTTGAAGACGAAGTTCAGTATGTGAGGACCCACTCACTCTCACCACACATCACAGCAAGACTTAATTAAATTGTAGTAATAAGAAAATGTGATATTAGCACAAGAGAAGCAGAATAGAGTCTAGAAACAGGCCCACTCATACATAGAAAGTTGTGTAAAGCACAGATGTCATTTTAAATCAGTAGGGAAAGAAGGCCTTTTAGCAAGCAGCATTGGAAAAATTGGTAATCCATATGGAAAAAATAAGTTAGATCAGTACATCAAACCATATTTAAATGGATTAAAGACCAACATATGAAAAAGCATGACTTTGAAAGTTTTGGAAGAAAATGAAGGGGAATGTTTTTATGATCTCAGGGCAGGAAAAGACTTGTTAAACACAATACCAGAAGCCCAATCATAAACAAAAAGATCAATAAATTTGACCACATTAAAATATTTCAAAAAAACTTCTGTAGATTAAAGATATCATAAACAAAATGGAATATACAAACCTTAAACTTGGAGAAGAGATTTGGCATGCATATAACCAAGAAAGGATTTGGCCCAGATTTTATAAATAGCACTCATGGAAAAGGCCAAAGGATATGAATGCCAATCCTCAGAAAAGCTTATCCAATGTTCTTGAAACATATGTTATCAATGTAACATACATTAAGGAAAAGGATCTAATGTTTCACACTCATTAGATAGGCAAAAATTTTTTTTAAATCTGGGCAGGGAGTCTTACACTTGTAATCCCAGCACCTTGGGAGGTCAGTGTGGGAGGATCACTTGAGCCCAGGAGTTTGAGACCAGCCTGAGCAACATAATGAGACCCCATCCTTAAAAAAGAAACTGATCATGCTAAGACCCACCGAGAGGCGTGTAAATGGGTATGTGCATTTTGGATAATAAGATGGCAATAATTAACAACGCAGTGTGATTACTGAGCTAGCGTGTTGGGAGACTTTCGGCTCCCCTGAAACATTTATAATCTAGAAAAACTGGAAAGAAGCATAAATGCCTAGGTATGAGTGACAAAGGACACATAGAGGGTTTCAAAAATGTTAGTACTGTTTTATTTCTCAAGAATAAATTGTATACAGATGTGTTCAATTCTAATTTTACCCAGAGGCTTCTGGGTAAAAGGGACTCACATAAGCTGGTGGACTGCTAATTGGTACAACCACTTGCAAGGGCAGATTAAAACTGGTGGTATGGTGATGCCACTCTTTTTAACCTCTTGGAAGGACAAAGACAAGTTGGATTACAGTTTGTGTTGGCAAGAGTGTGGGGAGGCAGGTACTCTCATTGCAGATGGGAATATAGATTGAGGCCATCTCCTTGCAGGTGATTTTGGCAATCTTTTTTTTTTTTTTTTTTTTAGAGACGGAGTTTCACTCTTGTTACCCAGGCTGGAGCGCAATGGCGCGATCTCGGCTCACTGCAACCTCCGCCTCCTGGGTTCAGGCAATTCTCCTGCCTCAGCCTCCCGAGTAGCTGGGATTATAGGCATGCGCCACCATGCCCAGCTAATTTTTTATATCTTTAGTAGAGACGGGGTTTCACCATTTTGACCAGGATGGTCTCGATCTCATAAGCTCGTGATCCACCCGCCTCTGCTTCCCAAAGTGCTGGGATTACAGGCTTGAGCCATCGCGCCCGGCCGATTTTGGCAATCTTTAACAAAATTGGAAACTCCCTTCACCTAACACAATTTCCTTGAGGTATTTATTCTAAGAAAATAAGCAATATTAGAGCAAAGACTTATCTACACTGAGTTTATCATAGCAATCCCATCATTGTTTCTAATATTAGTAATACAAAAAGAAACAACCTTTAAGTCTAACACTAATCAGTTCTAATTTATGGTACAACTCAACAGTGGTCCAATGATGCTGCTGGATTTTTTTTTTTTTTTTTTTTTTTTTTTTTTTTTTTTTTGAGAAGGAGTCTGGCTCTGGAGTGCAGTGGCAAGATCTCGGCTCACTGCAACCTCCACCTCCCGGGTTCAAGCGATTCTCCTGCCTCAGCCTCCCGAGTAGCTGGGATTACAGGCGCTTGCCACCATGTCCGGCTATTTTTTTTTTTTTTTTTTTTGTATTTTTGTATTTTTAGTAGAGACGGGGTTTCACCATCTTGGCAAGGATGGTCTTGATCTCTTGACGTCGTGATCTGCCCGCCTCGGCCTCCCAAAGTGCTGGGATTACAGGCGTGCAGATTCTGGAGGAGAGTGAGGACTTGGGTTCACCAGTGACGTCCCCAAGGACAGGCTGGGCTTTGGGGGAAGCTGCCCACCCTCTCGGAATCGCGTTTTTGGCCTCCGTAAAACGAGCAGGTCCCACTCGGATGGCCCGGTTCCCGGCTTCCTTTTGCGGGTCAACGGCGGCGTCACGCGCGCGAGCGCGGTCTGCAAAGCCCCCAGCGCGGGGCGTCACGCGGGGATTGCTGTAGCCGCCGCCAGCCGCAGCAGCGACGCGAACTAGGGGCGCCCGGCCTGGGCGCGCGGGGGCGGGGACGCGCGCGGCGCGGAGACGGCGGGGGTGACGGGGGCGGGGACGGGGGCGCCCCGGTCAAAGCGGGACGAGGAGGGTGCGCCACCGCTTCCGCTGCCGCCGGGGAATCCCCAGGGCTGGCGCGCAGGGAAGTTCCCGAATGCGGGCATAAAAGGGCGGCTGTTGCCAGCGCGCCACAACTCGGCAGCCCAGGCAGCGGCGCAGCACTCCAGCCATGTTGCGCGGCCTCCAGCTTCTGCTCCTGAGCTGCGGTAGGGCCCGCGAGCGCCTGTCGCCCCCCGCCCCTCCACGACACCCCCTCCCGCCGCTTGCTCACCACGCGCTCTCTCTTTCTCGCAGCCTGCAGCCTAGCGCCCGCGACGCGGGAGGTGAAGGCGGCTTGCTCCGAGGATGTGGACTTGCCCTGCACCGCCCCCTGGGACCCGCAGGTCCTCTACACGGCCTCCTGGGTCAAGGTAGGTGTGGCGATGCCCACGGGCTGGGGTTTGGGGGGCTCCTTTGAAGACAGCGGGAACGGGGTCGGGGGCGTCTCCTGCAGCTGAACTTGGGGTATGCAGTCTCCGGACGCGCCTCCCAGACTCAATCCGCATCCAGGTACAAGGCCCACTTAGGTTTTGCCCTCCGCGGACCTCACTCCCCTTCCTGTCCCTGAAGGTGGCCTAAGATTAATGATCCACTTAAGACCTTTTGGAAGGGCAGGGACTCTCTCATTTGGATTAATTCTGTAGGCCACCTGTGGTTGTGGGCCAGCAGGTTGGGAAGAAAGAAACAGGACCTAGATTTGGGCACTGGACAGAGGGAATGTCCTGATTTCTTGTGTTTTGTGACTGTGATGCCCCTGAGATACAAGGGAAGAAAAGGGGGCAATTTGAGGGGAAGGGCTAAGACTCAGAAGTGACTTAGGCCATTTCGTCCGTGGTGGTTATCAGTGGTCATCCCACTTGTGGGATACTCTTGGCCTCCTCCCCTGGCGCTGCTCTTCCTTCCTCTGAGAGAGGCAGCAGTGAGGGCATCAGGTGGATGCATGAGCGGAGGCCACATGTATAACAGCAGGCCTTGCTGCTCCTGTTGTAGGACCATTGAATGGCAAGGAGGCTTTTTAAAGGTTTCCTCTTGACTGGAACATTCTCAGATTCTAAGATGGCAATTATGGTGCCATTCCAAAGCCAAGCAGCTACTGTTTGCTGTCACTGCTCCTTCTTTAAGTCAGGCCACTGCTACCTTCTTCTCTTAGGCCATTACACCTCCATTTTATCCCACATGAATCTGATGTTCCAACCACACCCTGGCTGTCACTGATTTGCTGTCTTACTGTGGGGCACATCTGTGCATCTGTTACTTTCCACCAAATGCAGGACTTTCTTCTGCCCACCAGAAAAGATACTGTAAGAACCTGTACGTGTATCTGGCCACTTAACAGTACAAGGCATCATTGCAGTGATCTCATTGTGTGTGTGTCTCCTAACTGGATTTTCAATTTTCTGGGGGACAGTGGCTGTATTGATACTTTTGTGTATTCTGCATGGCACCTAATTTTTGCCCTATAAATTGCAAAGGTACTCTGTGAATTCAGCCTAGCACTTCATGAGTTATGCACAACGCTGATGGCACTGCTGCCTCAGGGCATTGTGTTGTGTATAAAAGTAAGGTATTAAGTCTAGCCGGGCGCGGTGGCTCACGTCTGTAATCCCAGCACTTTGGGAGGCCAAGGCGGGTGGATCACAAGGTCCAGAGATCGAGACCATCCTGGTCAAGTATTCCTACTTCATTTGTATCTTACTTACTGTGCAATCAGAGAACACAAGAATTCTGAAATTGTTATAGTCAAAACAATAGTATTTTTAAAATATTATTAAAACAATATTTGAATGCTGACTACATGTCAAGCTCCAAGGTAAATACATTATTTCCATCCATTGGAAGAATGGACTTAAGGGATTGGTACTATTACTCTTCCTACTTTACACGTGAGGAAACTGGGCCCTAGGGTGGGAAGTAACCTTTTGCACAGCTGGCTACATGGTGGAGCTGGGATTTGAACCAAGGAGTCTGATTCAAAATCCTGAGTTGTTAGAAGTCTATCTTGCTATCTCTGTCTTCTACCTTAGTAATTTAAGGTAAAGAAAATCAAAGTGCCCCGGGCTGATCAGGCAGGGACTTAGTTATCTCACAGAAGGGGGAAAACATGAAACCACTATCCCTTCCAGAGAGTAATTATTTAATAAAGAAAGAAAGCATTATTAATATCCCCAGGGGAGTAATTAAAAAGTACTCATGAAACAAGTAGATGAAACCAGATGGCAAAGTTCAAACAGTTCTGGAGTGAAACCTTCATGCACGGGGTCATTTGGAATGGTCCACTAAACCATAGCAATTAACCTTAGACTTCTCCTTGGGTGTCAGCTGGTGATGTAACTCTTAGCACATGAGCTTGTTTATTGGACACAGTTCTTGGAAGATTTCCCCTGAAGGTCATTCAATACTCTGTCAAGAAAAAAAAAGGACAGCAGTCTCTAGGCGTTCTTTTTTACCTGTTGATCCATGGAATGGTGCCATTGAAAAGTCATACCATAGTTGTTTTTTGGGAGGTAAACAGTGCTTGAAATTCCTGGATAGGAGCGTTATGCTATACCAATAAATGAATCAGGTGCCCAAAAGTGACATATAATGTTCCTTTAAGCATTTTTTTAAAACAGCTCTCAGCATATTCTATAGATATTTATTATTTTCCAGCCCAATAATTATATTTTTGGATTTGTGCTTACACAACAAAAATGGAGAGTGTTCTGGAGATCAGACGAGTGGTGAATTGCCAAAATACTTTATTTTACAGAAGATTAAGCATCTTTTCATTTTCCTACAAGTTTCTTGTAAAGTGTTTCATCAGAGTGGAGAGGTAGCATAAAGGGAGGAATTTCTTTCTGGTAACCAGAGCCAGCTTATCCCATCCCACCTCACTTCATCATCACTATCCTGGCTTTGTAAAACCTGTTTTGCCAGCACAGGAGTGGGCTTCGTGCTGGGCAAGGAAAGCAGAGTCCCTTGCAGTGGGTTTTCACTGTCCACCAGATTAAGGCACATTCTGCAGGCTGTCTGCATATCACAAGTGCAGGTTATAATGACTCACAATTTAAAATTCCATTCACCACTCAAAGCTCCGGCACCATGTAGCATCCTGTCTTTGTCCATTTGGCACTGACTACTTGTAATTAGCAAAAGGATCCGTGTAAACCATGTGTTTTTTATCACGTGCCTTTGACCAGAAAACTCAAAGCAGACAGCATCCAGTCTGTTTGCAATGTTAGGGTTGGGAAGGAAGGGTGTTCATTTTACTCTCCCTGTTTCAAAGATGCAGTGAGATGGGCCAGAGGGGACTTAATAGAGACATGCTCAGGAGGTTAAAGGTGAAGCCAAAAGTGGACAGAGATAGCCCAATTCCAGTTGGCCCAGCCCTTCTCTTCTGTGGACCCATGTCCTCCTAACTGGGATCCAACGAAAGGTCCTCCTCTCATCCCTTCCTTTCTTGTATTTTTTTTGAGACAGAGTCTCGCTCTGTTGCCAGGTGCCAGGCTGGAGTGCAGTGGCCCGATCTCGGCTCACTGCAACCTCTGGCTCCTGAGTTCAAGCAATTCTGCCTTAGCCTCCTGAGTAGCTGGAACTACAGGCACGTGCCATCACACCCAGCTAATTTTTATATTTTTTGGTAGAGATGGGGTTTCATCATGTTGGCCAGGATGGTCTTGATCTCTTGACCTCGTGATCCACCCGCCTCGGCCTCCAAAAGTGCTGGAAGAATGGGTGATTGAGAAGAAATAGAAAAGTTAATAAATTGTATTCATTAGGATAGTAATTCAATTTAGCTTAATTTTTATTTTTTGAGACAGAGGCTCACTCTGTTTCCCAAGCTGGAGTGCAGTGGCATGAAGACGGCTCACTGCAGCCTCAACTTCCTGGGCTCAAGTGATACTCCCACCTCAGCCTCCCAAGTAGCTGTGACTACAAGGGCGTACCACCAAACCTGGCTTATTTTTATGTTTTCAGTTTTTTGTAGAAACAAGATCTCGCTACATAGCCCAGGCTGGTCTCCAACTGCTTAGCTCAAGCCGTCTTCCCACTTCGGCCTCCCAAAGTACTAGGATTACAGGCATGACCCAATCAATTTATGTTTTAAAATTGTAATAGCCTGGGTGTGGTGGCTCAGGGTCATGGCAGTAATCCTAGCACCTTGGGAGGCTGAGGTGGGAGGATTGCTTGAGCCCAGGAGTCTGAGACCAGCCTGGGCAATGTAATGAGACTTGTCTCTACCAAAAAAAAAAAAAAAAGTTGTAATTGATTGTGATTCTTTGAGGAGGTATTTTGAGAAAATATGCATATAGACTTTGATCCGTGACTTTTCTTCCATTGGCCGTGGCCTGTGGTTAAATTCTGGCATAAGACGTAAGAGGGCACAGCACAATATCATGCCTGCGAGGAGCGAGGCCATGCATTAAAGGGCTGCATCTGTACTTCATGAGAAGTATCACTGTGTCTGCACTCTCCTTAATGTAGGTTTGGAGAGAGAGGATGACTGGATGGAGTACTCTGGGCCTGGCTGATGTTATCTAACGATAATAATGAGTGGTCATTTATCCCAGAGAGGCAGTGCCTTCTTGTAGCACGCTGGGAGCCCTGACAACCTACGGGTGATGCAAAATGAAAGAGGATATATGGTGTTGCCTCTGGGTGATGCTGCGGGGGTGAGGACACTGGAGCGTCACAAGACAAGTGGACTTTTCAGATGATTTCCAAAGGAAGGGAGAAAAAGGAAGTAAGAGTGTGACTTCAGATAAAAGTCTACTATAAATAGACTTTAGAATATTGAGAAGAGCCCCAGCTGGGGCAGATCATGGGCCATCCATGGAGTGTTCTGCTTCTGACATTAATGCTAAGGAAACTGTTGGAGAGGAGGTTCATGGCTTGCATGAGGTAACTTCAAAAGCTCAAGGCTGTCTTCCATATATGTTGCTAAACTTCTTTTTGGTGGGGTTATATTTTCTGTCTCTATCATCTTGTGTGATAATGAGCTACAAACCAGGGATACTGAGGAGAGCAGAGCGCCTTAGGAGGGCCTAGCGTGGAGAAGCGGTCCTGGCAGATGTCATCTATACAGCCACAGACCCTCATGGCCCAAGGAAAGAGCCAGTGCTGAACACTTACTGTGCTTCCTTCATTCTAGAGAGTCTGTTGTAAGATGGATTTAAGAACATGTTTTAGGACAGAAAGGAAATATTTCTACATTAAATGTAGAGCCATTGTACTGTGAAAACAATGTATGTTAGAATTAAAACAAAAATCACAGGTGTCCGCATTGACACCTATGTACTTGACCTGGTTGAATCATTTTTAGGGCTTCTCCCTAGGTGAAACCATGAAAGATATAAAGTTGCTTTTCAGATGTCTCTTATATGTACACTTTGATTGTTTAGTAAATATTTCTAAGTCTCAAATGTGTGCCATATCCTGGGCCTGGTATTGGCCATCTCGAGATTGATGTAGAACTTTTGCCGGAAGACCATCTTGAACAAAGGCATGGGGATCCAAGACTTTTTGGGAACCATTGAGGTAACCGGCAATGTAGAAGGAAGACTTACCCAGCAGATGGCTGAGACCTAACATTAGAACGCAGCCTAGGTCAGGTTGTGAGGGGCCCTGACTGCCTAACAGTGATGACTTGAACTTTATCCTTTTGGCAGTAAGGAGCCATTGAAGGATTTTAAGCAAAGAGAATGGCATGATGCAAAATATGCCTAAAGAAAAGCATATTTCTCCTGGTGATAGATAGAATATGATTCATCTTAGAAGATGAGTCTCAGGGGGAGACTTCCTTCTTTTCCTTCTTTTCCTCTTGGTCACCGGTCCTTTCCATGTGGTTCTGTGGAGGAGTGGGCAAGGAAGATTGAGGCAGCTTCTGAAGGGCTATAGAAGTCTCATCCAGATAAGAATGGTGGATCACTGAGATTTTTGGACAATAGTGGAACAGAGCAAAGTTGCCGAAGTCTTTTAGCTTGACAGTGGAGAGGGAGGAAGAAAGCAGCTGAGAGTTAAATTGAAAAAAAAGACTAAACAAAAAAACCAACTTGTTTTCTATAAATAAAAGGGGGAACCTGAGTCACATGAGGACTGGATTGTCTTAGCTATGTACTTGGCAGTGTCACTACACAAAGAAGAGGAAGTTTGGAGAAGGTCTCAGTGACATAAGGGAAAGTTTTATGTAGGTAAAGACGAAAAGTAGATTGATTACCTAAAAAAACTTTCCTCCGTCTGAAGCTATTTCCATAATCCCTTCCTGGCTATCCCTGGAATAACCCTAAATTTTGTACCAACAATCATGAGCTCAGAATAGAGCTGGACGAAAAATACTTCCCTAAGATTCCTTTATGCTCATAAGTGCATTTTTGCTTTTCATTTTGTTTTGTTTTGCACTAAGGTGTTTGGGTAAAATTGCCATGTGTGTCATGTGGAACTTGTACAGACTTCGGAGCCCAAGGCTTGTTCACATAATCTGATGCTTTCTTGGAGGACCAACTAGTTTACTGGATGTCCCAAGTTGGGACAATTTAGAGAATTGTTCCAGTTCTCCAAAGAGAGGACCGATTCTAGAAGAGCTGGTAACTTCCTAGGATGATGGGTCCACAGAGGGAAAACCTTTAGGGAAAGAAGGGTGTTGGTTGCCATAGACAGTTCATAATAGCCTTGGACCAGCAGTTCTGTAGAACAGAGGTTCTGATTCAAATCAGGCCTGAGGTCTCATTCCCCAAGGAGTGGGAGGCATGTGAGCCCAAGGGACAAATCAGGACTGGCCTAGAGGCTGGAGCCACGTGCCGATAGCCCCATACGTGCCACCCTTATTTACATGGTGGCACAGGGTGCCTTATCATTAGGAGTCATTCAGGGGCAAGGGATTGTAAATCCAATCAAAACGAGCCTAAAGAAAAGGAGGTATAGTGGCTTATATATCATTGGAATGTGAAAGAAATCGAAAAATCAAAATAGAGTTCACATTTCAGGTATGGCCGGCACTGTGGCTCGATTTGTGCCCCCTCCAGAAGATCAGAAGTTCTCATTTCTGATACTTGTGATTGTGGCTTTATTTAGAAATAGAGTCTTTGCACATGTAATGAAATTGAGAGGTCCTACCTGACTAGGGAGGGCCCTACTTCAGTATGAATGACGTCCTAAGAAGAGAAAACACGCACTGACACAGACAACAGGGAGAACGCTACATGAAGACAGATGCAGGGATTGGAGTGCTGTGTCTACAAGCCAAGCGATGCCGAGGACTGCTGGCAACCACTAGAAGCTAAGAGAAAGGCACAGAACAGATTCTGCCCTAAAGCTTTCAGAGAGCTCGGCCCTGGCAACACCTTGATTTTGAACTTCTGGCCTCCTGAACTGTGAGAGGATTTTCAGCCACCCAGTTTGTGGTGCTCTGCAGCCCTGACAAATGAATACAGCTATACTTAGAGGTTCATGAATGTCCCCAGGACTTGGTGGCTTTCCCTCTCTCAGCTCTGCCTTCCTTTACACTGGTAATGTGTCCAGCCTCCATACGGCAGCCAGATCGTAGCACTGCAAAGTTGGACAGGTTGTGCGTTTCTTATCTGAAATGCTTGAGAGCAAAAATGTTTCAGATTCTTGGATTAGGGATGCTTAATCTGTATATCCTTTCAGAAGCAAGTGCAAAGGAGGAGGTTGTGTTTCTCTTTAAATATCTCAACATGCGTCTGATTATTCTTAAGGGGCTTTGATTGGGTCACGTGACTATCAGAACCAGTCTCCATGATGGTGGGGTATCAGGCCTAAGTTAAGTTGCCTCTTCTAGAACCAGGTGTGGAGCTCTGCAGAGAGCTTGTAATGGTACCTCTTCTAGGTCCAGCAGGCCCCACGAGATGCTAATGGAAGAGAGATGATTGGCATGAACCATGAACAACATTGCCTTCAAATCTCAGTTCCAAAGGGGTTTTGCTATATTATTATGATGGTGCTTAAAGAATTCAGAATGTTGTGGCTGTTTTGAAGACATTGTATGTGGAAAAAACAGTTTCTCCCTAGAGCAGAGATTGGGACTTCTAGGACAACTTTGCCAGAGGAGACGGAAGTGTCAGTGGTAAAGAAGTGACAGAATGGGTGAATGGTGTGGAAAGCCATCATATGTAACAATAATTCTGTTACAGCATTATCAATTATAAAGCACTTTTCTACATTTTCTCACTTGATTCTTACAATAACCCCATGAGCAAGTGCGGGAGCTCCAGATGGCAAAACGGGGCTCAGAGGTCAAGGGACATGTGGAAGATGACCCAGCTAAAGAATGGAGAAGCTGGGATTGACTTCAGACCTTTGATTCCAAAGCCAGTGCTCTTGTAACTTTCTTACAGTTTCTAAAATTCACGCATTCATTCAGTAAATACTTTTTGAATTCTTCTTATATTCAGGGAACTTTTTAGTATGCCGAATGATACCTTGACTATAAAAAAAGGAGAGAGAGAATAGTAACATCTTTAGGGCTTTCTGTGTGATCGATGTGATGCTTAGGGTCTGTACACATCATCGTAAGTATCTGCTTGCCGGCTCGGTGAGATGCGAACACCCCAGATTCCAGTGGAGCCATCCAAGCCTGACAGTGGTTCAGTCGGTTGGCCAAGAGCAGAGGTAGCTGTGGGAGGGCTGGGGCTTGGTTCCAGCTCAGTCCAGTGCCAATGCCTGTGCTCTTAATTATGTTGCCTCTGCTATACTCATAACTCTGTTAACAGCCATAAATCCAGCTCTGTCTGTTAGACCCAGTAAATTTCAAAGTGGAAAATCATTTTTCTAATAAAACTACGCTTAGAAAAAAAAAAGATATTAATGCTCATACATTCTACCCTCATTATAACATCAACCTCCGAGCCAAACTATTTTGCACATTATAAAGAGCTGTTTTTATGATGAATGGGAATTATATTGGCACTTTAATTGAGTTAGAAACCAAGGTACATGAATGTTAGTGCACAAGAAATGCAATTAAAAAAAAGCTGTTCAGTGTGGTTGGAATACATCAGGTTAATTTAAAACCAACTCTAAATCCAAATCCTTAAAATCCATACCCTTAAATATGTTTTATCAAATCGTTAGATGAATTTTTTGTACTTTTTTTTCTTTTAGGTAGGCACTTATTACATTCTTTTTCTTTTTTTGAGACAGAGTCTTGCTCTGTCACCCAGGCAGGAGTACAATGGCATGATCTCAGCTCACTGCAACCTCCACCTCCTGGGTTCAAATGATTCTCCTGCCTCAGTTTCCCAAGTAGCTGGGATTACAGATGTCCACTGCCACACCCAGCTAATGTTTTGTATTTATAGGGGAGATGGGGTTTTACCATGTTGGCCAAGCTGGTCTTGAACTCCTGACCTCATGTGATCCATCTGCCTTGGCCTCTCAAAGTGCTGGGATTACAGGCATGAGCCACCACTCCCAGCCCTGCATTCTTAACAAATCTGATGTATGATAAATTTGTATTTCAATTTTATGATCAAAACTCATTTTTTGCTATAAAACTATCACCCTCTTAGATTCCAATATGGTAATGTAGGAGGTTGGCATATGTTTGGATAAAATTATGTAAACTTAAAAAAATAAAACAACACTTTCCACAGTAGCATTTTTTAAACATTGGTTCAATTTCATCCATAATTAACGATTTATTTTATTTCTTTTGTTTCAGTTCAAATTTGTTCATCATTTAAAAAAAAACTGACTTCATTCACGTGCCCATAAAATTAGTTCTTGTGTTTGCTTGATTTAGCATTCTGCAAATGAAAGAGAGTTTATTTTAATTTAAAGCTTGTGGTTTCCTGAAGGTCAAATCTCCATTTGAGAGAGAGAATATGGTATTTAAATGATTTAGTCAAATGGGAGGCCTGACACGAGTCACAGTCCCTAGGCTTTCTGAAAATGAGATGCCCCACGTTTGCACTTTTCCCCGCTCAACCAAAAATGATAGAGTTGTCAGCGTGAAAGTTAATGCACAACATGTGGATTTTTAAAACATGATTGGGATGAGTGTTTTGAGTAATTAATTTGCTGAAATTGTGTTGTGTTTTAGCAACTGTACTACAATATTAGCGTTGTGAAGGGTGCACTAAATAGTTCCTGTCAATTACGGTTGGCTGTGAATGAATCTGAGGGTTCCTTTTGTTATAAATTACTATTTCCTAAAATGCTTTTGCAGAGAAGCAATGGAACACTTTTAGATTTGGAATGTTTAAAGAGCTGTTCTTGCCAGTGGTTGATTCTGAGCCAACTCCAATGTTTATGAGAACTCGTAAAACAAAGCAAAGTGAGGATGGCCCATTTGCTGTTACTCCATTTTCCTCCCACTGAAATTTCTCCTTTGGTTTCTGGTGGTGCCTCTGCCACAGTTGGCTCATCCGATAAAGCCTGCTGATAGCTGATTTGAGCTTTTGCATACAGTCCCTTGATCCTGCTAGGGCCCCGCCCCCATTCTGAGCATGCAACATTAACATAAAAACTATCAGCACTTTTGCAGCTGTGGACAAACCCCAAATTCCACAGCTGGGGGTCACAAGAGAAAGTTTAGCTGAAAATGTATACACCTAAAGCTGGAAGTTAGAGGGAGGGACATGAACTATTTCCAGGTGCAGTGTCTGAATTTACAGAGAATTCTTTTTGCTGTAGTTAGTTATTAGGCAAACAGTGCTGTTCGTTAGTTTGGCAAGAATTCCTAGGTTTTGCCAGTAGTTCTCTGGGTCATTTGGGAAAAGGGGTGTTTGGAAGATGACCCTATGAGAGTTGAGATATTTTGCAATGATCCCACTGATGGCCATGAGGTTTCAGCCAATCAGAATTCTGCAGGTTGCTTTGGGGTTCTTCTTTCTGTCCTTACGAGGTCACCCTGACTTTGTTTTGCCATTTGAAAGTAACTAGCGGCCCACTGAAGGTTTTGCCAGACGCCTGTGGAAATCTAACCATCAAATAAACTATATTTTACTGGTCTTGCTGCTGATTTTTAAAATGAATTCTCTGCAAACAGGCTGAAGTTACTTCCAGCCAGTTTTGATCACCAGCACCTTTTTGCTTCAACAATCCCCAGCAGCTAACACAATAATGGGGCTATCTTTATGTAAATAGACACAATCGTTTATATTTCTGCCAGCTCCAGAGGGATTCACAGTTTTGATCTTGACTTTCAGATGGGCCTTTCTGAGCTGGGGGAGGGAGAGGTTGCTGGATGGGAGAGGAGCTTCCCAGGCGAAAACCATGGGTGGATAATCTCAAAATGGTTGTTGCTACGCTTGCATTTGGAGGTTAATTTAGAAAAGAAAAGCAAGATTGGACATCAGAGTGGGGACTGCAGAGACTGGGCTGAGCTATTTATTTCACAGTGGCCTTTTGGGCTATCGTAGGCACCAATTGGCTCTGGATGGGCCTCGGTCTCCAGTCTGTTGAAAGCTCTGCCTGGTAGGAAGAAGCACCTTTGCCAGGCAGCGGGGGTGAGAGGGGAGCCGTGTGCGCCCATGACGAGGCTGCAGCTGATGGTTTACTTAGGCTTGAAAAGGGAAACTGGTGCTAAATGAGTCGTGTTCTGGAATTGGTGAGACACTTAGTTTCCTCTAAATTTCCTTGGCCACACCTTTTTTCTTTTCTTCTGCACACGCTAAGGCCCCAGTCTTTTCACTTCCTCCCGTAGAATCTTGATTATTTAGGAAAGAATCTTTCCACACAAAAAGGACCATCAAGAAATGGGATTTATGTCCACAGACGCAGCCCGAGAAGAGCCATTCGTCTCAGCTCAGAGCTAGAGGGAGCTGAGCAGGTTTCCCTGCAGGAGCGATCAGTCTGCCACCAGATGTCTCTGTAGCCCACTCTACAGGAATGCTAACGAGCACCAGGGCTGGGGCCCGAGCTTCCCGGTGACCTTGTGGTATATCCCTGAATTAATACATGAAGCTGAAAGGAGTCTCTCTCTCTCTCTCTCTTGTTTGTGTGTGTGTGTGTGTGCGTGCATGCGCACAAGTGCACACACGCCTGTGTGTATTTTCTTTCCCAAGTTGCTTCACAGAGTATTCCCCTAACTCTTTGGTTATCTATTTGCCTTCACTAAGTCCCTTCCTAAAAGTCAGAGAAAAGTGGTAGGGGGCTTCTGGAATGGGAGATTCGTCATTGATAGGTGCAAGCAAAGATAGTGGCGGAGGGACCTATAATCTCTCTCTCCTTCCCTAAGGTGGCTCTTGGGTGCAGTTTTCATGGTAGGGACAGGTAAGGAATGTCACTTAATCCTGGACTGCCTGCTGGTCCTCAGCCAACCAGCAAAGGGAAACTCAGGTGCTGCTGGGGATGTCAATGTTGAAGGGCTGCCCCGGAAGGCTGAAAACAAGGATTTGCTTTACTGCATGTATAAATTCATTTTAGAAGCTTTAAAGCATTTCAGTGGAGGAGCAACTGGCAAGTTAATGAGGCAAATTAAAAATATGTCTCAGGCCGGGCGCGGTGGCTCAAGCCTGTAATCCCAGCACTTTGGGAGGCTGAGGCGGGTGGATCACGAGGTCAAGAGATCGAGACCATCCTGGTCAACATGGTGAAACCCCGTCTCTACTAAAAATATTTTAAAAATGAGCTGGGCATGGTGGTGCGTGCCTGTAATCCCAGCTACTCAGGAGGCTGAGGCAGGAGAATTGCCTGAACCCAGGAGGTGGATGTTGCGGTGAGCCGAGATTGCGCCATTGCACTCCAGCCTGGGTAATAAGAGCGAAACTCCGCCTCAAAAAAAAAAAAAAATGTATATATATATATATATGTCTAGAAAAGAGAGAATTAATGGTGAATGTGGTATGAGCCTAATCTCTGCAGTGGGAGATGCTGAAGACACTCCACCAGTTTGATCACAAAGAGTTCACAGAAAGCAAGCCGGGAGCAGTGGCTTACGCCTATAATCCCAGAACTTTGGGAGGCTGAGGCGGGCAGATTGCTTGAGCCCAAGAGTTCGAGACCAGCCTGGGCAACAGAGCAAGACATTTCCTCTAAAAAAACAAACAAACATACAGAAATTAGCCAGGCATGGTGGCGCATGCCTATAATCCCGGCTACTGGATAGGCTGAATGGGGAGTACCAGAAGGTTGACTCAGGAGGCCAAGGGTATAGTGAGCCATGATCATGCCACTGCACTCCAGCCTGGGTGATAGAGCGAGACCCTGTCTCAAAAAGGAAAAAAAGAAAGCAAGCCAGCCAGATAAAATGTTTGGCTAAATTGGGCATCTACCCAAGTTATGGTCTGTCCTGGGTACAGCGAAGTCAGCTGTTCCTCTCCATCCATGTGGAGTTTGAAATGATCACCAAATGATCTGACACGTACAGTCTCTGTAAAGCATGGTCTCAGCTGTCTCACTGCCTTAGTGCAGAGAAAAGGTGTGGCACATTCAGCAGCGTCAGGTATGACCACACCGATCCACAGCCCCTAAGGAACAAGGTGACTTTTCTCAGGGGCGTTGCTCATCTGCATATCTGGTTTTAGTTGAATCGTCTGGCAAGGATCATAACAGATTTAGGAATTTTCCCAAATAAAAGACTTGGATACAAAAATAGGAATCATTTAGTGGGTGAGTTGGCATCTGAAGAAAACAGGAGAAGATTTAATACAGAGTGATCCTGTCTATACATACATGTATACATAGATGCAAAATGTAATCCAGGAAGATTCACGCACAGCATGTCACTGTCAGCAGTGACACGCTCCCTCATACAGGGTGGAAATTGGGATACTTATAGAATCATGAAATGCGGTCCTGACGTTATTCCGAAGATGTAGCCTTAGGAATTTTCACAGATCTCTCCTCCCCCAGAAGTCACGCACACACAAAAGCATAATGTCTTGTTTTACACACATAAGTTGAGGCTGGATCTTATGGAAATGCTGGGGTCGAGTTGCAGTGCTTGCAGTGGACCATGATGCGCTGTGATTCCTTCTTCACAGCTACTGGAGGGCAGTGAAGAGAGGATGGAGACTCCTCAGGAAAACCTGCACTATCATCAGAAGACGCAAAATGGTTCTTTCGAGGCCCCCAGTGGCAGGCTCTATTCCCTGAAGATCCGGAACACTACCAGCTGCAGCTCGGGCACGTACAGGTGCATTCTGCAGGAGCCAGATGGGCAGAGGAACCTGAGTGGCAAGGTGATCTTGAGAGTGACAGGTGAGGTGACCCGCCGCACTTGCCTTCTTCTTGCACAATGCATGCGCACTTTCTTCAGGGCCTAAAGTCGATCCTGTCTTTCCGAGTCTAGCTCCAGAGCTTTGGATCACATCTGTGGCTGGAAGTGGGAATCCGCTGCAAGCATGTCACCATTTTCTCTTCACGTGGCTTAAATGATGCCTTTTGTTTGACTTTTGCCTAGCACTTGTTGGGCCGAGGCTGGAAGTGATAAAAATGTGGTCATAGAGCCCCTGTTTCCGTACAGTAGTTGATTTCTCTTGCTGTCGGGTATCTGAAAGGACTCAGACTTAGGGTAATATTATTAGACCTGCAAGAGTACAGTCCCTGTTTAAGGGGCACTGTGCGCTTTTGCTTAGTGTTGTTTGCACACACTCCCTTAGGCCCTCCTGGATCTCCAGCCCTTCATCCTACTTTCTTCGTTTCCTGAGACTTAGTACAACTGGCATGTTACGTATAGATGGATTTACTGTCTGTCTCCCCAAGACAGCAACAACCTCTTTGTTTTCTTCTCTGATGTGTCTGGGCACATAGTAGCCTCTCAAGGAATATTCACATGAACGAGAGGAACCTTGCAGGGAAAAGTGGAGAGGGAAGGCACGTCCTGTGGGGAGTGGAGAGGAAATGAAGAGAACAGCGGATTTTCTTTTTCCTCTTCCAAGGCCATATTGCCTAACAACTTAAGGGGTCAGAGTCCGCAGTCACTTACATCTGGCTCAGATATTAACTCTGTGTCTTATTAGTGTGTGACCTTGAGCAAATCCCTGATTGACCCTAAGTATCAGTTCTCTAATCTCTAGAATGGAAGTAACAGCTACAACATAGGCTTGTAGTGTAGAGAAATTGCGTTAACAGGCTGAGTGTGCCCAGGACAGACAAAACGATCAGTGCATGTTAGGGACCATGAAGACAATGGCTATCATTACCCACAGCTGTGACGATCCAGACCTAAGCTGCTGACAAAACGTTGAATCTACTTTCAGGGGTCAGCAGCTCTCTGGAGATGCAGCCATTGGCTCCACTGGCCAGAACCCCCTCCACTCGCTCGCTCTCCACCTGCTCCTGCCTGTGGCATTGAGCAGATTCTGTCTATATGCACATCGCACATCGTAGCCAAAGCTCAGCTTGCTTCCCCAAACAGCACACTGGGTGTTGCGCCGAGTGGGAAGAGGCGCCTCCCTTCACGCCTGTTCCTAGACTATCGGCCTCGCTGCTCTTGCCCTCCCTGAATGCGGCACCACAGCCTTCAACAACCCCGAGGGTCTGTTCTCCCGCCCACCCATGCTGGCAGCCTTGCTGAAAGAGCTCGAATGATTCTACGAAAATCTGTCGATGTATTTGGCCATCGCAGGGCAGTTCACTTGCTTCCTTTCATGGTCCCTGAGTCCTCATGAGGTGAGGACACACCAGCCTCTACCAAACACTGATGAAGTTAAGAAAATCTGTGGATTAATAAGTGGTGGTTTATCAGGTAGAAGGATAAAGTAAGCCAGGAAAGGCCTGACATCCGAAGAAGAGGCAGATAGACACAGGATAAGCCTGGACCAGACATCTGGCTCAGCCACCTTGGTCCTTGGCCCTTGACCCTCTCTGAGCCTCGGCTCTTTCATCTGTAAAATGGGACTACTCAGGCCTGCTCTGAAGATTCAGGGAGATGCTGTACGCAAGCCCTGTTGCACGCAGCTGGACACAGAGCAGCTGTGTGCACTGGCTGCTGCTGCTGCTGTCACTCACTGTCATTCATCCTGATGGGAAGAGGAGACGAGCAAGACTCCAGAATGGAGGAACAAAGCATTCTTAGCTTTTTTTCATGGTAGAAAAATCCTGTTAAAATGGCTTCACATGTCACTTACTTTTTTAAAGGATGCCCTGTGCAGCGTAAAGAAGAGACTTTTGAGAAATACAGAGCAGAGATTGTCCTGCTGCTGGCTCTGGTTGTTTTCTACTTCACACTCATCATTTTCACCTGTGTAAGTATCTTTTTAAAACATATCTTCTGTTAAAAGATTACCCAGGGCACCAATCTAAATATCTTTTGCAGATAATGTGAATCATTTAATAATGGTGGGAGAGATTATTCTTTGAACCCTGGACTCTTTTTGAGACCCCTAGACTGGGAGAATCATTACATGAAGCTCCGTGAAATGTTTCCAGCTTTTGTCTAGTGGCCACATGTAGAGCATTGTGGAAAAAAAAAACAAAGGAAGATATGGGACGGACGTTTGGGAAATGGCAAGGGATTCTATGAAAGACCGACCAGAGGCCCTGTCAGCACAGTGCTAGAAATTGCAGCACTGAGGCCCCGTTCTTCCTGTGGGTGAGGGAGTGAGCCCCACTGCCCCAGGGATGCCAGGGGATAGATCAGCCTCCTTTAGCTTCCTTCAAATTATTTTCTCATGGGGGTTCTCCCCTTATATTTTTGGTATTTCTGCCCATGCCTTAAGAATTGATCCCAAGAAGCCAGAGCAGTGGGGCACCAAGGGAGGCTCCCAGGATGGAGGGTGGCTGGCCGATGCTCAGGCGTCCTAGGCATGCCCGTGAGCTGTTGGTCGCAGGTTCCAGCTAAAGGCCCTCAGAGATTCTTTCTGCATGGCTGCTCACCTATGTTGACCATGGTTGTGGGAAAGTAGGGCCACATGTGTATCTGACCCTCTAGGAAGTGATCTGTCCCCTTTGTCTCCATCTACCAGGCTGGTGAGCTACCTAGCGGCCAGGACGGACTTTACCCACGAGCTATCCCAGGACTGGTTCTTGCCACTCACTGTGTCCGTCTATTCACTTACTTGCCTCTCTGGCTGTGCACTTGTCTCTCTGCTTTCTATTTTAGACATCAGTCAATCAAAGACTCCAGTGAGCACTACTATGTTCAAGGCATTATGCTAGACACTGTACGAGGCATAAAAAGGTGTAAGACATTGCTCCTGCCCTCAAGGAGCTTACGGTTCAGATGTTAGTGTTATTTACATATAAGAAGATAATTAGAGTTACCAGGCAGTATATTTTTAAAATGAGTGACTTCAGTTTCTTGTTGGCGAATGCCTTCTTTTGTGGGCATTGACTTTCCATACAGAGATCTAACAGAAGGGGGTTGAAATGGCCACAATCAGCGAATCTCCTGGTCCAAGTTTGGAGATGTCACTGAAATGGTTGGTCCATATCCCCAGTAGTGTGAGTGAGGCGGTGAGCTATGAGAGCTTCCAGAATGGGTTGTCTAGCCAGCTCTTACTGAACAGAGTTTAAATGGAGGTGACAACTGCTGAATTTTTCCAATTATTCACTTCCTTGTATTTCATTGCTTTTCAGAAGTTTGCAAGACTACAGAGTATCTTCCCAGATATTTCTAAGGCTGGCATGGAACGAGCTTTTCTCCCAGTTACTTCCCCAAGTAAGCATGTGGGGCCAGTGACTCTTCACAAGACAGAACTGGTATGAGCAGGATTTCTGCAGGTTCTTCTTCCTGAAGCTGAGGCTCAGGGGTGTGCCTGTCTGTCACACTGGAGGAGAGGAGAATGAGCCCTGCGCTGGAGATGGCAACCCCCCGTGAAGTCCTTCACCTGAACGAAAACATCTAGAAGTGGATCCCACCCCATTTGCTGTGAGCAGCCTTCGAAAACCATCACGTGACCACATAGCATGGGGCCACTGCTGCTTCTCCACGGCCACCTTTTCAACGATGTGTGCAGCTATCTGGTCAACCTCCTGGACACTTGTTCAGTTATGTAAAAGCTATGGTGAAATGCAGTCGGAAAAGGGTCTTGGGAACTGAATGCCCCTAGCTGGCCCGTGACAGACTCCTGAGGGCAGCTGTCCTCTTCTGTATCTAAGGGACATCTCTTTGAATTTGCTGTGTTTTGTTGTACCAGCCCAGATGTTTTACCTCTGGGAGAAATTGACAGATCAAGCTGTGAGACAGTGGGAAATATTTAGCAAATAATTCCCTGGTGTGAAGGTCCTGCTATTACTAAGGAGTAATCTGTGTACAAAGAAATACCAGGTCGATGAACTATTCCCCAGCAGGGTCTTTTCATCAGGGAAAGACTTCCATAAAGAAGCAATAAAGAAGAGTGCCACGTTTATTTTTTTTATCTCTACATACTTGTCAAGAAGGGTCTGTGTTTTTCTGCTTTTGAAATCAGTATCTGTAGTTAGAAAGCATTGAGAACTGACAAGCAGCCTGGTATAGAGAAGGAGAAGAAGTCGGAGAGGGCGACAGGAGAGAGCTATTTTGTGACCGGCCAGAAACGCGGGGCTCATGGTGCAGTCTGGGTGCTCGTCCCATCATCCATCGTCCCACTATCTGGCTGCATGATCTGGAGCAAGTTCCTTATGGTTTCTGCTTTCCCCATTGTAAACCACAAGGCTGTTGCTTGGGCTGATGAAGATACTATATGTGAAAATTCTTCGAAAACCTGTAAAGCACGATACGAATTGGAAACTCCATTGAGTCGTTATCCTTGCCATGATGGTGGTGTTCTGGGGATGAGAAGGTGCTCATTTCTCATGTTTTCCATTATCTGAAACAAAGAAGTTTACCACGAAGCCTTTCCCAGAGCCTTCTGCAGTAATTCCTTCGGGGAGGTGGGGAGGCCAGACCCATGGTCTGTTCTCCAGCCTAACACACTCCAGGTTACGGACACGCGGGAGCCACTGGCAGAAGGGACTTCCCGAAATGTTGCATGGATGTTTTAGCCATTGTTGGATTTCTCTCTTATCAAATGTGGGCCTTTCCCTTCTTGGTTTCCAAAGGCATCTTACTGCTTGAGTTATGTGTCCACTGTCCCCTCTAATATTAGGGAGTAAACTGGATACCAGGCTGACTTAGTGTTTTTGTCTCCGTTGTGGCTTTCACGTTATTATACGTACGCAGGTGAAGAAGGGGTGTTTTTCTGTTTTATATTCAACTCATAAGACTTTGGGATAGGAACAATGACTAATGGCTACTAGGCTTCATACCTGGGTGATGCCATCATCTGTACAACGAACCCCCATGACATAAATTTACCTATGTAACAAACCTGCACTTGTACCCAGGAACTTAAAATCAAAGTTAAAAATAAAAACACATACAAGTACAAATGAAAAAATCCCGACTTCGGGATGAGTACTAGGATGTCTATGAACCAGCTGGAGAATCAGAATCCAAAATAAGAGCTGAAAGATTGGCAGATCCCTTCTCAGAGGGAGGGCATGCTGGCAGGCGGATCTTTGTAAGCAGCCTCCCTCCTTCCCCGAGAGGCTTCCACTTCCATCCTAGGGGTGCGTTGCTACCCAGTACACGAGCAGCTCATATTCACAGGCACAGCAACAGGTGGGAGGGATGGGGGCGGGGTTTCTGCTTCGGAAAGGTGTGTAACGTCAGGGATTCATGGGGTTTCACTTTGTGCCTGAGATTCATGGGGTTTCACTCAAGATTCTCAAATAGGTCCCTTCTCCACAAAATGTTAAGAAAATCTGGTCTAAGTTTTAATAGTTATAAAAGCATCCTAGGTGAATGGCTCTTTACGAAGATGTACGCACATAAAATTCCTCTAAAAGCTGTGGATTCACTTTCAGTGGAATCAAGTCTACTCTCAAATGCTTTACCTAAAGTGTCAGCACATAGTAGTTAACAGTTCACAGAGCTCCCAGGCAGCTGAGTTTGTAGCCCAGCTTCAAGATTTGGAAGTTGTTTTTCCTTGGGCAGAGGACTTACCCCTCTAAGCCTTAGCTGGCAGATCTTTAGAATAAGAGTAGTATCTGCCTAATAGGTTTATTGTGAGGATTAAATAAGATAATATAGAGAAGCACTCAGCCTAGTGTCCAGCAAAAGTTAAGGCTTTGATTGATATTAGAACAAGAAAGGAGAAAAAGGTAGCAGAGAAAGCATCAGTAACCATAAATCTTGGACAAAGTGGTTTTGTTAAAAGGAATGAATTGGCTTTGGTGAAGGAGTCATGTTGCTTTCAGAGGATTAATACCCAGTGTACTAAATGCTCTATGGCCGTTAGAATTACAGTGCAAGACAGACCAGGGAGGAGGGCTGCCCTTTGTCAATTTGTACTGAATTAAGCTGGAAACATGATAGAAATTTGAGAGCAGGTAGGCGCTCCATTTCACACCTAGTCTTTGGTATAAGAAAAAGTTTGTGTGTGTGTGTGTGTGTGTGTGTGTGTGTGTATGTGTGTGAGACAGAGAGAGAGAGAAAGAAGGGGATGTAGAAGGGAAGGGAGGACAGAATAAATTCCTTGCTAAAGCAAGGAAAGTGAGCTGCTTCCCACTGCGTCAATTGAGGCCTATGAAGATATTTCAGAGGAAGGCAGATGATCATGGACCGTATTTATTCTTCATCTCCACCGCCAGGGAAAACTTTGTATTCAAGGCTGTCCTTTGCCTGTGAAATTAGATCTACAGTTACAATAATTCACCTTGGGATGTCCCAGGACACAAATATAAATGTGAATATCAGCTCCACATTCTTCCAAAGGAAAGCCTGTGTTTTTTTCATATTTATAATAATACTTAGGTGGTTTCCTCATAGAAAATACTGAGCCACACTCATGGAATCCAACAGAGCCCGATTATTTGCTGGAGTTGCAAGGGAAGAGATACAACAGCCACCTCTGGACACAGAGACAGCAAAGTGAGGCCATATGTTCGACCTCACAGCATAGGGAGAGTCAAGAGAGTCTTGGAATAATTCAATCTGGTTTCCAGCTCTTTCCTCACTGGCAACTCTATTTGGTAGCATTAACTGGATCATTGTTTAATACCTCAGCTTTCCTATGTGAAAACAGCCGAAGGCTTAGAAATCTTAGGCTATGAGCTATGTGCTTAATTCACCAGCTATTGTCCTCCGTGGTTGTGTAGCTGATCGTCTGCAGAGGCGGGTGTGATCTTACTGGTTGCTTCAGTGCAGTCAGTCAGTTATCTGATCACAGTCTACTATTGCTATTTATTGTCTTCTCAAGACTAGATGTGTAGTTTTTAATTTTCACCTTTAAAGTACATTTAAAATACGTAAGGAATTAAGATTGTACCACCTGCCATTCTGTGGTGTGTGTGTGTTGAATGGGTGAAATTGAACATAAATTATGCTGACTGGGTATTTTCTGTGGATACAATACTGTTGTAGGCCCTGTGCAGTACTTAACCTAGTGGGACACATTCTTTCAAGGAGCTTACAATCAACTGGAAGGAGAAGGGCGCTCAGAGCTGGAGGCATGGTCACTTGTTCACTAAATATGAGAGCAATATATGAAATACAAAGATTACTGGGAGCACAGAGAGAACTGTGGCAATGTCCAGATTCTTTGGGAGCACCTTAGGAGGCCTTGCAGAGCTGATTCTGTGTGAACTTGGACTTGATTTTGAAGGGCAGTGATGGAAAGAGTGGTGAGAATGGCGAGGGCACAGTCTCTAAGGCAGGAAAGGAGAAAGCAGACTGAACAGAGGGTCGTATGGGAGTTTAGGTGGGCGTGCGGCAGCTTCCGCCCAGGTGTAGGAGGGAGGAATCGGTAATGAAGGATGGGTAAGTTATTATAGAGTTTGTGCAGTGGAAGTGTCAAAGGATTCTGATTTGGGGCGCCATGTTTTCAGATCCAATTTTGGAATAATAACCAGGAAAACAAAGTAAAGGATAAAAGAGCTGGAAGAGATGGGAGGCAGGAGGACCACATAGGGGACTGAGGGGGGGAATCCTGAAGAAGCACTGCATCCATGGAAGAGAAGAGGAGGGCTGGACCCCAGCTGGCTCCTGCACGTGCCTGTTCAATTGTCAGCCCTGGGTTTTCTTATGAGCCTAGCTGCTGCTTATATGTTTTTGTTATTTTTTAAAACACAGCTATCTTTTTGCTTTTTAAAAATAACAGAATGCAAAACCAAACAAAAACCAAAAAAAAACAACTATCCCTCCCATCTTTATCTCTACCTAAGAGGCAGAACTCAATCACTGCAGACCATGCAAAAGGTTCCCCATGATGCACAGTCATTCCTGCAGTTAAGAAGACACTGCTGCGGCAGCAGCATAGGCTTCCCGTGCATGTGTCATGCTGCTTTAATCCTTCTTCACTTCCCCTCAGTCTCTCCTGGAAGAATATTCCTGGTTTTGCCCTTATATAATTTGCATTTCTGTCCTGGAAGAATATTCCTGTTTTCCTCGTATCTAATTTGAGATTCTGTTTACTTGGCGATGGATTGACTTAGGAAGCATGGTGTGCATCACCTGAGCTCTTCTGGTTTATTTCTTCCTGTGTTGATAACCATGTAACTGACATTGGATCCCTTCATTGATTTTCTGCCTTTATGCTTTTGTCCAACGAATTACATGTTATATAATTGCTCCTGAGCAATTTTTTTTTTTTTTTTTTTGAGACAGAATCTCACTCTTGTCTCCCAGGCCTGAGTGCAGTGGTGCGATCTCAGCTCACTGCAACCTCCGCCTCCTGGGTTCAAACCACTCTTCTGCCTCAGCCTCCCAAGTAGCTGGGACTACAGGCATGCGCCACCATGCCTGGCTAATTTTTGTGTTTTTAGTAGAGACGGGGTTTCACCATATTGGCCAGGCTGGTCTTGAACTCCTGACCTTGTGATCCACCCACCTCGGCCTCCCAAAGTGCCGGGGTTACAGGTGTAAGCCACCATGCCTGGCCAGAGCAATTTTTAAAAATAAAATCTTTCAGCAGTTGGATGACTAACAGACATTGCTAACAAAGCAAAATGATCAACCAAAAGATACCTTCAAAGGAATGTGATGGGTTGTGCCTGAGTGACGAGGGAGGAGTATGAATACTTCTTAGAGGAAAGGAAAATCGTACCTTATAACATTGTTTATTGCCCCCCAAGCTTGATAAATCACACATGAGCCCTACTCTGTCCTTCAGCAACAAGACATTTCACTTGCAGACGTATCTTTCTTCTTTTCCACTTTTTTATTTCATTCTCCCCATGGGATCCCAGGCAGTGCACACTGAAGTAACAAAGGACGATCAGGAAAACATCATCTAGGTGGGGTGTATTTGTTTCCATGGTTCCTGAGAAGTTTGGGTGAAGGAAGGAGGCAAAACGTGGGCACTGGAAGCAAATCTTCTATTCTTTCCTTCTTTCAATGCATAAACACGTACAGTATCCCTCCGGGCAAGGGAGAGAGACCTCACTTAGAGGTTCATTTAGATTCTGCATGAGAAGGAGATATTGTTTTATTCTTCATTATAAGAGGAGCTATTTCTTCAAATTGACCATTTCCCCGCCTCACTCTTTGCAAAAGTAACCTGTTTACAATCTACTCTTGTAGATTACAGTACTTAGTAGAGACAAGTAGAGAGAAATTCAGAGATTGAAAGGCTTTGCGACATCCCACAGAGTCGGAATGCTTTTTTCAAAGGGGAAAAAATCTGCAAATGTGTATGTACTTGCCTACATACCCAAGAGCCAGCTGGACGGCCCATAAACGGCTCCCATTCAGGAACAACAAAAGCCCATGTCAGAAGTCAAGGGACAGGAGGCTGAGAACTAATAATAATTTTGCACTTACACAGCAGTTTTCATCTGAAGACCTGGAGTGCTTTATAAACATTAATTAAATCGCCCAACAGCCCCGTGAGATGGCTGTGTATCACTGTTTTCAATGTGCAGGGGTATGGGGAGGAGAAATGGATGCATGGAGTGAAGTTGGAGCCAGGCCATGCTACAATGCATGTGGATTGCAAACTCAGAAGAGGCAGCAGGAATGTCTCCCTTGTGAATCAGGGCTGTGGTCAGGTGTACACGGTCCCTGCCAGGCCAGTCCCCACCAGACAGTCTGGTGACTCCTTCCGCAGCGGGACCCACCTTATTCGTGCAGCAAACCCGCCACCTGCACCTGGGCTTGAAGGATGCCGGCACAATCTCCCCCATGGGCTTATCACCACATGTCAGATTGCCATCATTGCAGACTCATTCCTTTAGTGAGACTTGCGATGGCCAATCGGCTTCGCCGCAGGTGTCACCTCTGATTGCTGGTAGGTACAGCCAGGCCGGCTGCCTGGGGGATCACTGTATCCAGCTTGTCCAGCAGAATAGGCCATGATTGATTAGTGATGTCTGGGAAAAGGTAGTCACTGTAGATTAAATTGTGTCTTGAGAAAAGATATGTGGAAGTCCTAATCCCTGGTAACTGTGACTGTGATCTTATTTGGAAGCAAGGTCTTTGCAAACGTAGTCGAGTTAGGATGACATCATTCTGGATTGGGATGGGTGTCCTTATAACAAGAGTGAAATGTGGAGACACACACAGAGAGAAGAGAAGGCCTTGTGGAGGCGGAGGCGGAGATTGGAATGAGACATCTACAAGCCAAGAAATGTTGAGGATTGCTGGCAACCACTAGAAGCTAAGAGAGGGGCCTGGAACAGATTCAGAGGGAGCATGGCCTTTGCTGCTGACCCTTTGATTTCTAACTTCTTGCCTCCAGCACTAAAGGAGAATACATTCCTGTGGTTCTAAGTCACCCAGTTTCAGGTACTTTGTCATGAAACAAATGTCACAGCCCTAGAAACTAATGATGATTTGAAGATTGGAAATCCTTCAAATGCAGGACTGTTCAAAATGATCGTTCATTTAAAAATACATCCTACCATCGTGATAACTGAAGGAAGCTTTCCTGGAAGGACTGGGCTGTGACTGTGGTGTGCTCCAGCTGGAGAGGAGGTCAGAGTGCAATGGTGGTGACAGGTACATGCCAGCAGTCCTCTGGCATGGCAGGTGTTGATGGTTCTCAGACACTTAGATGTTTGGCAGGTCGATCCTGTCTTAGCATGTTGAATTGCACTTGTGCAAATGCATTTAACACATTCCATTTCTAATCCCTACAATAAATCAGAAAATCAAAGAATGCACCCAGAAGCCAATGGTGCTAGATCAAGTGTAGCAAAAGGAAAAAAGAAACTATAGACATTAAGACCCAAAGTCTGGAAATACCATTCATCTGGCCTGGGTGAGGCTGCAGACATTCGTGGCAAGAGAGTATACGTGGTACTCATCTTTAGTCGTATCCCTTTCAGGATCCTTTTTAAAAAAGCAAACAGTCCCTAGAAGGTATAACACATAAAATGATAGAATGATGACTTACACACTGGTGTGAAAAAAAAATAGTCTTTGGAGTCACTCAATGTGAATCAGAAGCCAGGTGACTCAATTTACTCATCTGGTAAATGGGTATGATATTCTCATAGATTTGTTGTGAGAACTAAATGCATTGCTATACGTGTGAAGGTGTGGTGTACAGTATGTGTTAAATTATGTAGCATTTGCTTCTGCTCAATAAGTAGTTTTCTTCTTTTGGAGAGTGGAAGTTGATGAGTAGGGGCAGAAGGCAAGGCTGGGGGAGATGGTGCCGTAGAAAGAGGCTGCATAATTGAGGCTGCCGTTGGACTGTGGCTTGGGGAGAAGTTGCTTCCTACCCTGCATGGCTTTAGTTAGCCCCGCCCAGGATTTCCCTGGGAAGATTCTCCTTGTCTAGGGTCACCGCCTCCCTCCCACCAGAGCTCCTGGCGGCAGCAGCAGCCTCTCCACAGTGGGCCAACAGTGGGCAGTGGGGCTTCTTCCTTCTCTCCCTCTTCTCTCCGAGGCAGGGTACATCTCCTGGGGAACCAGAGGTGGGGAGCAACAGGGAGGCAGCGCAAGCTGTGGATGGACCCTCTTCACAGGCAAGAGCCACACAGGACAAAAAAAGGAAGAAGTTGCTCCTCTCACACTAGGCCAAACAACAGCCTCAGCTGAACCCGAGGGAGGTGAAACCAGCAACCTTACTTTCTTTGAAAGTGATTTATGGGCTGTGCACAGTGGCTCAGGCCTGTAATCCCAGTACTTTGGGAGGCCGAGGCAGCAGGATCACTTGAGGCCAGGTGTTCAAGACCAGCCTGGGCAACATGGCGAGATGCCATCTCTACAAATAATAATAAAAATATTAGCTAGGTGTGGTGGCGCACATCGGTAGTCCCAGCTACTTGGGAGGCTGAGGCAGGAAGATCCCTTGAGCCTGGGAGGTTGGGGCTACAGTGAGCCCCAACAGTAAAAATCATAGTGAACTGTGATCATACCACTGCACTCCAGCTGGGTGACAGAGCGAGAACGCTGTCTAAAAAAAAAGTGACCACTGAATCCCCATTATATTTTTCAACCCGAATTTACCCAGACAGAAATGATCTTTGCCAACTAACTCATTATGTTTTCATTTTTAAAAAACAAATTCTAGCTTTGCACAGTGGCAGTATCGTAGCCAATGGGTTTATCCGAGGTGCGATTATTGCTAATTGAAAACTTTTCCCAATACCCCGCCATGACGACTTGAAATATAGTCGGCATTGGCAATTTTTGACAGTCTCTGCGGAGACCGAATAAAAAGAAAAAGAAAATGAAACAAATCTTAAGTTTTGAGTATAACTTTATTTCTCCAGGCTTTTCATGACCAAGGACATGAGTAACAACCCGGATAAAAATAAAACTATCCTAGACGCCGCATTTACTCACCAAACAGAGCTGGTATCCCACGCACAGGCCCCATTCCCGTGGGCCTCAGTGGCTCTCCGTGTGGCCCTTGGCCGCGGTCGATGTCGTCTTCCTGCATCGGCCTCTGCTGCTCTCTGTGCTGCCACCTGGTGGACCAACTCAGCAACTGCTTCCCTCATTCCTTCTGCTCAGGCTGCAAGAGGCTGAATTGCTGCTCACAAGGCTGCAGCCGCTGGACCCCTGGGAGGCGGAAAGGGCTCTCTTGCAAATAAAACCTCCCTACATAATAAACTAGCTTCTTGTTGCTTTCAGTTCCTGAAATTGGGACGTTTTTCACCACCCCAGTGTCCCATTCGAAAACATTTTGCCCCCAACATTAGCCAAAAACCACGGCAGAGTCCAGACACAGCTGTTGTCACTGCAGGAAAATGCCAGGCCCACACGGGACTTTGCAGGTTGTGCAGCCTTTCTCTGTCATTTTTGTGACTCTTCAGCCCAGCATGGGCCTGATCCATCAGGTTCAGTCTCTCGATAATCTTCCCTAGGAAGCCTGTGGAGGTTGGCGGCCATATAGCTTAGATTTCGGGTGGTAGTGTAGCAGGTGAGGAGGCATCAATAATTTCAAATTTTCTTTCCCGCTGCATGGCCTCTTTGTTCCAGTAACCAGGTCAGCCTATTTTCTGCTCATGTGCACTAGAATTCCCGATGAGACCATCGCTTGGGGGTTTTCATTCTCACAGGCTCCTATAACCTCCCTTTCCCACAAAGATGTGTGAGCAAGTATCCAGCCACCTCCTTCAGCTTCCGTATTTGCGTGTCCTTCATGGCCCTCCTGAGAGCTAGTTCAGAATAGCAGCAGGCCGGCTGGGATGCAGCCCAGTAGGCCCACTTTCATGGTGCCCTGGTCCTCAGGACGGGGTAGGAGCAGAGAGGAGAGGAGAGAGGAGAGGAGAAGGTGTGCCTTAGTTCCCTCTTCTCCTCTCTGCCTCCTTCCCTAAATCATGCGAACTGGAAATGGGATGCTCTCACCTGGCTCCTTTATTCTCATAAAAATCCCATTGTCCCCAGTGCCAGATGCTTAGTAAAAAGAAGGCCAGGTTGAGGCCAAGCCTCTATCGTGATGAATAGGAAGCAAAAGCAGCCTGGTGGTTCTGGGCACAGAAAAGGGATTGGTTCAGAGAAGGAGAGAAGAGGGCCTATGTGGCAGGTCTTTGCTGGGGAAACAGCACAGTACACACGTGGGGAACGTGTGCAGCGTGGGCTTTGCACCAGGCACTTTGCATCTGTTAGCTTTTCTCACTTTATGGATTAGGTAACTGAACCTCAGAGAGGTCAGATAATGTCCCAAGGCCCCATGGCTAATGTGTGGAGCCAGGATCCAGACTCAGTTCTGCAGATCTGTTTGATTTCCATGCTCTGGCTTTTTTTTTTTTTTTTTTTTAAATGGAGTCTTGCTCTGTTGCCCAGGCTAGAGTACAGTGGTATGATCTCAGCTCACTGCAACCTCCACCCCCTAGGTTTAAGCAATTCTTCTCCCTCGGTCTCCCGAGTAGCTGGGGTTACAGGTGCCCACCACCACGCCTGGCTAATTTTTGTATTTTTAGTACAGACAGGGTTTTACCATCTTGGCCAAGCTGGTCTCGAACTCCTAACCTCATGGGGGAAGAATGCACGAGGCCCTGGGAATGTGTGTGCAGAAGAAGCCTGGCCACCTTCTCCTGACTACTGCCCCTCTGTGCCTCTGATCCTGTTACCATTGGTACGCTTTCAAACCAAATATTTGCAGTCATCTTTGAGGTGGCAGAGATGGCACCCGTGTGCCGACATCTGGAAGAACTCAGGCTGTGTGACCGCTGGCACTGAATCCAGGCTCGACCCATGTCCATTGCAGACATCAGATGGCCTGAATCAGATGCTCTTGGCAGGGAAGAGCCTGAGCAAAATCGCAACCAGGCCTGAGAGATTCCCTTGAGACACAGCCATGAGTTCTGTCTCTGTGGGAAGGGCGATTTGTGTAGCAAGCCCATGGGGAGTAGATAACCCAGTCTGACAAGTGACCTTGAAAGAATTACAGCAATAATATTTTCAGTTGGTTGGGCCAATCTTGGCCAATTTCTCCAGAGGGTTAGGTGCGAACGGCAGTCTGAGGCTCCACATTGCTCATGCATGTGTTTGCCGTGTTCCCTTCACTGTTTTAAGTGTTTATCCTGTGGCTTGTACAAGTGACATCGCTCTCTTCCCTGGTGAGAGCCAGCCTCCAGGTCCCCCTCCCCAACTCTGCTCGGAGTGCAGCGAAGCAGTGCGGACAAGGATCTTGTTCCAAGCCCACTGAGCAAGCTCTAGCATTCAGTGACCTTCCGCACCAATAATTCTGTCCTTCGGGGATTGCAATTGATTTTCCTCCTTTCTGTGTGTGAGCACAACCAGAGTGCACAGCTCTGTTACAAGCGCTGATCTCAGGTGTGTATTTAAAGGTAAACAGCAGCACTCTTGAAAAGAGAAATGACAAAAGTTGTTTTCAGAGCCTCTGTGAATGGACAGGATGTCTGCTTAAATTTTCAAAGACTCCATGCCCTTCAGTGTGTATGTACATACGTGTGTGTGTGTGTTGTGTTGGGGTGAGGTGGGATGTCTGAAGCTATAAGTGAACACATATACAACTGTTCAAATTCCTTCCCACGAAGCTGGACCAAGAGTGGGGTGTTTGTCTCTGGCACGAGACTTTAGAAGGTGTCCAAAGAGTCAGTACTCAAGATTAAAATGTTTTCATGTTATATATTTTAAAAATCCAAATGAATGCAATGATGAGCAAAATCTGCAGATGTTAAATAAATAAATACCCAGCACCAAAATCTGCAGATGTTAAATAAATAAACACCCAGCACCACTGATTTTTTTTTTCTTTTGCTTCTGACTCCAGGAGGGCTTGGCAGGGCACCTTTGTGTATGAAATGTTGATATTTTGCTTATCATGGCTTTTTGGGAATATTGGAAATATTTTATGTCTTGATCACTGAGTTTTCAGGGACCCCCCCTCACGGTTTGCCTCCCAGGTGAATTGCCTCTTCCTAGTCCCAGCTTTCTTGAAGCATTGCCCAAGTAAATCCAGGGACAGGGCTGATGTTGAGACTGGCTAAAGACACTAGCTCCCTTTATTTCCCAGCAGGCGAAAGGAGTTGTTGAACTATTCCTCTAGGTAGTAACTGTCGAAGCCCAAATGGCATTCATAGTTTGTCATTTGCTCTGTCACAGCTAAAGTCATTGTCAGAGCCAAGCAGAAGAAGTAAAGGAGCCTTAATTCTCTTGGGGAAAGTGCCAGTTTTGTAGACCATGATGGTCCAGGAACTGCCCAGGCCATGGGAAGATACGATGAGGGTTGTGGTGGAGCCCCAAGTGTGATTTCGATGCCCAGTCCTTGCTGACGAGGTTTGTAGAGGAGCCTCAATCTCATCTCCCGCCTTGTCCAGCTCATAGCACACGCTTGGCTGTGCACCCAACGTACCCCTACGTCCCCACCATATGCAAATCCCCATCCCCAGTCTGTCCCCAGCAACAGGCTGCGCAGGTGTGATATTCATAGCTGCCCTTTGAGGATGTAGACGGGTGGTGGCTGGTGTTTCTGGAAAAGCTAGCTGTTTTTATAATTGCAAAATTGACCTCTACTCCACAGCTTCACTGCACACTGGAGTATTTTCTGGCAGATCCATCTAACCCAAAATGAGATTACATTTCCTGGCAAGAAATGGGCAGCTGGTTTAAAATCTCACAGCAACCACACAGCTCAACTTGCAGTATTTCTTTACATTCAGTCACCCAGGTCTTTCTGGGTCTATTAACTGGCAAGGTTAAAGAGGCAATAATGGGAGTGTGGGGTCCTACCCTTTGAACCGAGAGTTCAGTGAGAGATGGTCTGATGCTGTTTTAACTTTGCTGTGCATCTTCTCCACCTCAAACCTATTCTCCCTCCTCCATATGCCTTTCTTCAGGAGCTGCTGTCCTCACCTGGACCCAACCAATCATTCCCAAGGTTACCTCCTTCATTATTTAGAGCCCTTCTGCTGCCAGGGCGATCCTGCTGTTCCGGTGCTGGGATGGCCAAGCCATCTAACTGTATTAGAGCCTTCTGGCCTCCCACCCCATCGGGGCTCTGTCCACCTCCCTGCTCAGGGCTCATGCTCTCCCTGCCTGGTGGTTTGCAGTTGGGTCTCAGCCTCTGTGGCTTTGCACACATCATAATTCCGGTCTCGCTCCCATTTCCTGCCTGGGGGGTCACTGAGCTCTGCCCTGGCAGTGTGGTGTTGGGTTCTTAGGGTCCAGCATGTGGGCTTTTTACTCCTTGTCCTGATGTCAGTGGGGCGCCAGCCCCTGCCCTCTGACCTGCCTGGTAGTTTTGAGCCTGGAGCCACTATAGTCAATGTCATCCCCCCAATAAGACCCTTGAATATCCTGGTGAGAGTGGGCATGGGGACCAGTTACCCCGCTGGACAAGTTGGGAAGTCTTATTGCCTCTTTTGTGACGTCTAATCAATCTTCCTGATTGATTCACTGCTCTGCCTCCCACCTTCAGTGACCCTCCGGCAGGGCCTGTAATTCCTGAATCTGTCTGGGGTCCTAAGAGCAGATGAGCTTATTTACCATTGGTAACCCCTTTGTGCAAACACTCACAGCTCTCTCAGGTTTGCTCACATCCTGGGTCTGACTTCATTTTCCTCTGCTGTAAAATGATAAAAATTTTACATTATTTTGAGCTCTATTAAAGAGTGGAATGAGCTAATCTCTCAGGTGACTTTTAAGCCCAGGATTATTTCATGATTAGTCAAGGAACTTAGGTTTGACAAAATGTTAAGTTCCTCTTTCTTTTCTAGTTGACTTTGGTCAGAGGGGGATTGGGGTTTGTTGGCACAAGGAAAAACTGGCAAATTAACATACATTTGTTTTTAGGTTAAAGTCAAATGTTGGTTGTGCGCGTGAATCTTTTCTATGATTCTGCATGTTAATAGACATTTGGATTAGTTGACTAATGACAACAATAGTCATCGTGTTGATAAGAGGCTTTGTGAAAGGAAGCAGCCGGGGATTCGTGCTGGAGAAGAACAGAAGAACCCACTTAGTGAGGCATGAGTGATGTCACCCTCTGGCGGAGGCAGTAACCGCATGACCTGCCTCCCCCCATGACTCGGTGGGTAATGGTGTAAGGTTCAGGGACAGATGTTATCGGACCAATTAAATAGCTCCGAACCCTTAAAAAAGACCAAGATTTCATTATGCTTTCCAAGAGTGGGCTGTAATTTTTATTTAAGTACACACAAACCACAGAAGTCTGAACCGTACTACTAGTCAATGTATGTAACTGTTCTTTGGCAAATGGGACATCACCCTGAATTGCTACTTGGGGAGCCATGAGCGGCCACTGCTGGCAGCAGCCAGTCACCAGGCAGCGCTTTCCTGGCAAGCGTGGACGGGATCTTAGCACTGCGATGATTTTGGAAGGGAAAATGAGCAGATGTGCCCCCGACTGACTCCCCGCCTGCCTTGGGACTCGTTTGCACATTCTAGGGGCTTGGATACCCTAAGGCACACGGTTGCTTTCGGTTAATTGTTATTACTGCATGTGTAAGGAGAACTCTGGGTAAAATTGCCAAGCGTTGTGCTTGGCCCCAAACTAGAAAAATCTTTCAAACAGAAAATGAAGTGTAGTTTGGCAACCTCATAGATCATTAGCCTGAAAATGTACACTTGGCCTGACTGGTAGGTTGGAGGAGAGGAAACAGAACCAGGCGTGGTTTGCACGCTCTGCCCAGTGAGGCCAGCCTCCCGGCCCACGTGCCCTTAGAGCCCAGGCCTGGCTGAATCTCTGCTTGGGACCAGGTGCTCCTGCCCTGTCGTTTTGCTGTGTGGGGAAGGGCTGGTCCTCCCTGGTGGCATCTCATCTGCTAGCATGAGCATTTTGCTCAGTGTATACTTGGTCTATTCAGTTTATGCTCCTCCCACAGCTGTGCCAGCTCCACCTGACCTCCCTGTTGCCCATGACCTTGGCCTCCCTTCTGAACTCCTACTACCCCTACACAATCAACACCAGGACATTGAACATGGACACAGCTGTGGTTTCTTCTTCTGTGTGAGTCCCTTCTTCACAAGCCTGGGACCCTGGAGGATTTCATCTGATGTGTCGCACAGCTCTCATGCATGCGGTTAACCTAGTTTCTGACGTGGCTCAATTTCATCCCATGTGGAAAGAAACGTGCCAGTCTTTGGAGCTCCACAGCTAGGTTTGGGAGCACGCTGATGTCACTGATGATGTGAGGGTCACTCAGATGTACGTGGCAAGCTTGCTTGGTAAGCCGCACCATTGGGGGCACAACCCCCTGCTCTTTCCAAACTGTGACCGAAACTTATCTACATCTCGAGGTGTTCTTTGAGTGGAGGTTATTGACTCAAGTGAGGGTTCATGCAAACAAAAATGTCAGTCACAACACTGACTCTGTTTGAAGGAAGCGGGGAAGGAGGGGAAATGCTGAGGTCTTGGGAGCAGAGCAGATGAGGACCGACAGCCTGAGGGTGAAGAAAGGAGAAGGGGGAATTCCAAAGACACAAAACAGACTATTCGAAAATTGACTTCTTGGATTTTGTGTTGCCATAGCTCAAAGGAGAACTGAAAAAAAAAGTGGCTGAGGGGTGGACATGGCTTTGGGGACAAATAAGTGGAGTCTGAATTCTAACTGTGCTGGTCACTTGGAGATCTGACTCTGTACCTCAGTTCCTTCTGTTGTTGCCAACATGTAGAATAAACAACCCATCCTCATGATTGCTCACTGGCCCTTCTAGGAGTTTGTTTCAAGGCGTGGCGGGGGCATAATTGCAAGATCACGATGGCGAGAGTTTGAGTCCAGGGTTGTGTGAGCTCACTGCAATCCCTGGAGGTGAGATGCTAGGACTTTAGCAGGCACGGGAGAAGGGCATCATGTGCCCATGCCTGGAATCAATAGAGCATGAGCAAGTAATTTAAGAGAAAATAACTTGGGAGAAAATCCAAGTTGAAGCAAGGTAGGCTGCCTTAAGGAGCAGAGTACATTGTGTTGACTGGATCTTTCCAAATAGGGCCCCAGCAAGTAGGCACTGGATGCAGATGCTCTCTGAGCAATGAAGAATGGAGCACCACACTTGGATCTGGTCATTTAAACATTTCTTATACAGGCAGTATTCCTCCTCCTCCCACTCCCCTCCTTCTCCTTCCCCTTTTCCTCTCCCCATTCTTCTTCTTTCTTCTTTCTTCTTCCTCCTCCTCCTTCTTCTTCATCCTATTCCATCTCCTTCCTTCTTCCTTCTTCTTCTTCCTCCCTCTTCTCTCTTTCTTTTTTCTTTTCTTCTTCTTCAGTAATCGCTATATCCTTTGGGCTTAAATTGGTAGAGATTATTTAAAGCTATACATGAACATACAATTGGTCCCTTCTTCCTGATGTGGTAGTTGTGTATTTGAGTTTAATCATTCTAAATATAATATTTTACATTCAGTCGCACTGAATTTAATCTTGTTTGTTTTGGCCTCTTGTTCCAGCTTGCCAAGATCTTTTCGAGATTCGGGTCTGTTTTCCAGTATATTATTGTCATTCCCAGCTTTCTGATGACTCAAATTTGATATTCATGTTTGATAAACTTTAATTGACATAAATGTTGAAAAGATAAGGTTGAGATCATCTACAAAATCTGTAGCATTCCATTAGATATCTTCCAGTTTAATATCAATTCTGCAATCCAATCTCTGGGTAATTGCAAACAGCCAGCTATTGATCATCTAACCCAATATGCAGGATACACAGTCTACTCCTCTTTAATGGCAATGGGCATGCTGCGTAGGCCAAGCCTTTACCTCCCATCCGGTCTGCACCACCTCCCTTCCAAGGGAAACTGCTTTACCTAACCCCCTACTCAGGCAGCCTGGCTTTATATTCTGTCATCATGTCCCTTTGCTAGCTAACCCTGACTCCACAGCAATAATCCTATTACCTTTGGCCTCATGTAAAAAAACTGGATCAGCCATATCTCCTCATTTTAAAATCTGAACTAGGAAAGTAAAAAGAATTTTGTAATTTGCAATCGATCTGGAAGTGAATGGATATTGTGGGGTTGAGATGGGGCTGAGGCAAGCCAAGGCTTTGCCTCTCTTTCTGGAGAGAGAGTGATAAGGAGGAGGTTTTAAGCTTCTTGTATCTTAGATTACTCTGAGAATCTTACAAAAGCCACAGACTCTCCTCGCAAAGAAATGCGCAAATGAACAATTTGCTGGCTGGGCGTGGAGGCTCAAGCCTGTAATGCCAGCACTTTGGGAGGCCAAGGTGGGTGGATCACAAGGTCAAGAGATCGAGACCATCCTGGTCAATATGGTGAAACCCCGTCTCTACTAAAAATACAAAAAATTAGCTGGGCATGGTGGCGCATGCCTGTAATCCCAGCTACTCAGGAGGCTGAGGCAGGAGAATTGCCTGAACCCAGGAGGCGGAGGTTGCGGTGAGCCGAGATCACACCATTGCACTCCAGCCTGGGTAACAAGAGTGAAACTCCGTCTCAAAAAAAAAAAAAAAATTGCTTACAGTTTTAAGATGTTTATAGACCTTCCAAATTTTGGAGTAGTTAACCCTGGAGAAGACATAATAAAGCCAATAGTGTGGAGATGAGGAGGATATACAGAAATAAGTGGGGTTGGAGAGAGATGGACACCCCCAGACCTGCCTCATTTGCTGAGGTCTCAGGGTCTTGTCCAGACTCTTCCACGAAAACTCTTTTCTCCTGAGATAAATTTAGTGAGTTCCAGTTCCTGCAACTAAAGGTGCTTGCCTGAAATATTCAGGTCAGTATCTACTCAGTCATTGGAGTGATAAACCCTAGAGTCCCATCGCTAACTCTAGGCATTGCTTTCCAAAGCTCCGTGCTTGACCCATGACCCTTCTTACTGTACCGATATTCTGGGGTGAATCCATCCCTCTGTCTTGTTTATTGGGCCATATCTCCTAATGATTGCTATGCCTCTAGCCCAGAAAGCTTCCCAAACCTCAGACCCCAGCCTTAGACTCAAGTATCCAACCACCAGCTGATCATCTCTACTTGGTTGTCCCAAGCAGAGATGTGAATAATGTGATAAATAAATAATGTGAATGCAACATGTTCGAAACTGAACTTGTAGTTTCCTTGCAGACAACAACAGAAATAGAAAGCAGCAATTCAAAGAGGCCCACACGGTGGGGCTTCTCCACATATGCTTTGCCTTTGTTTTTTGTTTTGATCAACAGTATCCATTCCAAGAAGCCTAAGGACATCACAGAAACCCTTCCCTCACCTGAGTTCAGTTGAATCAATCACTCCATGTTGCCCATTCTGTTCTTTGGAGAGTCCTCAAACCTTTGTGTTTCTTCCTGCTCGCTACCACGATCCTTATTCCACCATCCTCATCCATCACCTGGATGAGGTTTGTTGCAAAATAAAACCCTAATTTGTCTCCCTGTCTCCAATCCTGACCACTCGAATCTGTCTTCCAGCTGCAGCCACATGCTCAGTTGAAGTTACACATCTAAGACACTCCCGCTTAAGGCTCTTTGGTAGTTCGAAGTAATCTATGAGATAAAGTCCACAAGTTGTACAAGACAAAGGGATCTCCAAGACCTGTCTCCTGCTATGTCCATCAGGCCCCATCTCCTGTCCCTTTCTGCCTGTTGCTTTATGGCTCCAGCCAACAGACCTTCTCACACTTCCGGCCCAGACCATCCTATTTCCTGTCCCAAGACTCTGCTGGGGATGTCCTTCTTCTCTAGGTGGAAGTTTTCACAGGTTCAGCTAAATTCCTTTGGAAGTAGGGGGAATGGTTTGGAAAGCTATATACATATTCACAACGTTACCGATGCTTTCCTAAAGAAATGAGGAAGAATTGTACCTCACGCAGCATATGGCTAAGCATAAAACCCCCTTTGAGGATACCTAATATATGGAATTTGTCTAGTGTTTACTGTCTAAAGTCCCTGTGTTTGTCTGATGGTCTCTTTGTGGCTCCTTTATGCTCCAGTGGCCTTTCCCCTGCAACGTCGCCAGCAATGCTGCCCAGCGGTTCCCTCCTCCCGTATTTCTCTTCGTCCACTCTAGTTTTTCCTTTTAAAAATAGAGAATGGTTTTCTTTTGCATTTTTCCACCAGCATCCTTCAGCTTAGCACTCCGTTATCAGAAGCAACATTTCTCTAGGGATGTCTTTGTTGGAAGGCAAGGTGAGTCTGAAATAATATATGAATTACAACTAATAAGTGAACTTTAAAGAACAAATAAATTTTAAATAACATAGTTTTTCTGGTTACAAAAATAATTTCTGCTCAGTGAAAAAATGTGGAAAATCACACAAAAAATAGAAAGGGAGTTATAACAATTTCCACATTGCTAACTACCACCAGCATAACATATGACATATATATATATTTTTCTCTCTCTCTCTCTCTCTCTCTCTTTCTCCCTCCCTCTCTCCCTCCATCTCTCTCTTTCCAGTTTGGTTAGAATCCCCACAAGATACCAGGAGGAATCTCTCCTAAGACCTCCTGGAAGGCTGAAATCAAGTCCAACTTGCAAAAAATTCTGACGAAAGTTGAATGTTTTCTTTTAATGGAAGTAAACTGCCACAACTAGGAAACCCAGTGGTACTCATTCCCTTCTTTTAAAAAAATTGATGGATTAAATATTTGAATTAGGTGGTGTATATATATATATACATATATATATATGTTTCTTTATTGCATTTTAGGTTTTGGGGTACATGTGAAGAACATGCAAGATAGTTGCATAGGTACACATGTGGCAGTGTGATTTGCTGCCTCCCTCCCCTTCACCTATATCTGGCATTTCTCCCCATGCTCTCTCTCCCTAACTCCCCACCCTCCACGGTCCCTCCCCTATTCCCCGCAACAGACCCCAGTGTGTGATGCTCCCCTATGTCCATGTGTTCTCACTGTTCGGCACCCACCGAATAGGTGGTATAGTTATGGGTCTGCAAGTTCTTTGACACTCTTCTAATCAAAGATAGAGTCTAATTTCTCTCCCCTTGAATATGGCTTGCTCTTCTTAGTGACCCAGTTTCTTGAGTATCCATCCTATTTTTTATGCACTTGCAAAAGATACATATTCTTTTCTCTCCTTTTCACTCATTGGTTTGTATCTTTTTTTTTTTCCAGTTAGCAGCATATACTGGAGATCTTTTGTTCTTTTTTCCACCTTAATAATATTTCCTTGCCCAGGTCCCTTTTTAGTGGGCTTTCAGGTAGTTTCCAGTCTTTTGCTCTTATGATGTTGCAACAAATAATCTTGTACATACATCATTTTGCATATGTGTGGGTACAGCTGTAGGATAAAGGCTGTGAAATGAATTGCAGGGTCGAAGGGCAGGCACATTTGTAATTTTAATAGATATTGCCATATTGACCTTTGCGGCCATTCAATTTATTTCCTCTCCAGTGATAAATGAGATCCCTTTACACCAAGGCTCACCAACTGAGTATGTTATTGGGATTTTGGATCTTTGCCAATTTCAGCAGCAAAAAATAGTATTTCGGGATAGTTTTAACTTGTATTTTTTTTGAGTGCTGTGAATATTTTCCATATTTTAAAGAGGCTTATTATATTTACTTTTCTAAGAACTGTTTATATCCTTTACTTATTTTTAAATGGATTGACCATCTTCAAAAATTTAATTTGCCTGATAACATGCATCGTGGGGAAATTAGGTCTTTGTCGTTGATGGAAGAACTATATTTTTTCCTGATTTTTCATTTGTCTTTTTGACTTTGCTTGTAATGTTTACTGCACAGAGAATTTTCATTTTATGTTTTCATGATAGAATTTTATTAATCTTTTTTTTTATAACTTCTGAATCTTATGTTGGAAAAGTTGTTCCCATTCTCAGCTTATTAAATCTCCTCTCATGCTTTCTTTGACTACTTTGGGATTTTGATTTCTTACCTTTGGATTTTATCTGGGTGTGACGTGTGAGGCATGGAACCAGTTTTATTTTTTCAAGATGGCTTTTGTGTTGATCCAACACCACTGATCAAATAATCCACTTTTCTCTTTACCATTTGGGATGTCATCTACATAATGTATTACATTCCCAGGTGTGTTTCAATTTATTTCTGGACTCTTCGTTTTGTTCCATAGATTTGTCTGTCTATTTTGAGGCAGTACCATCCTGTTCAGCTACTGCCATTGTAGAATATAGAGTTGAGTGTGACAGCTCTTTTAGAATTTATCTAACAGGGTTCAGGGTTTATAATTTTCACTTGAAACCATCTTCATCCCTCAAAAAGAATATGTACAGTGGGCCCTCTGTATTCACAGATTCTGCATCTGCAGATTCAACTAACCTCAAATTGAAAACATTCATGAGAAAAAAAAACAATAAAAATAACAATACAATGATGAAAAATATACACATTTAAAAAACAATGCAGTATAACAACTAATTATATCACATTTACATTGTATTAGTATTATAAGTAAGCGAGAGATGATTTAAAGTATATGGGAGGATGTGCACAGGTTATATGTAAACATTTTATGCCATTTTATATCAGGGACTTGAGCATCTGTGGATCTTAATATCCATGGGAGCCCTGGAACCAGTCTCCCACGGACACTGAGAGACTGCTGTATTTTAATATCTGGTATATATATTTCCCATTCATTGTTCTTCTTATTCACATTTTCTGAAATAAATTTTTTTTATTGGCCCATATGAAATTTTGAATTGCTATGTCTGTATTTTCAGAAATACAGATCTGAAGTTCATGTTTACCAATATTCTTAAAACTTGGATCCTAGGGCCCCTCCCTACCTCCCTCCCTCCCTCCCTCCCCTCCCTCCCCACTTCCTCCCTTCCTCCCTTCCTCCCTTGCTTCCTCTCTCTCTCTCTCTCTCTCTCTCTCTCTCTCTCTCTCTCTCTTTCTTCTTTCTGAGAGGATCTTGCTCTGTCCCCCAAGCTGCAGTGCAGTGGTGCAACCCTGGCTCATTGCAGCCTCAGTCTCCTGGGGTCAAGTGATCCTCCCACTGCAGCCTCTTAAGTGGCCAAAACCACAGGTGCATGCCACCATCCCTGGCTAATTTTTTGTAGAACCAGCATCTCATGATGTTGTCCAGGCTTGCCTCCAACTCCTGGGCTCAAGCAATCCTCCCAACTCAGCCTCCCAAAGGGCTGGGATTACAGGTGTGAGCCACCATGGCTGGTCTGGCCACTCTCTTCAGCTTTTTATCTCTTTCACATTCAATCCTAAATGGTTCTCACTGGTTGGTGAGAGACAATTCTAAGAGATACAACTTCTATTACTCCCTGAAGGTGAAATTATTAGCAAGATCAGTCAAAGAACCCATGTTTTTGGAGTACATAGTATTTGTCACGTCTGGAGACTATAAATCCATCACTAGTCATGGACAGATGTTAGGAGAGCATCAGTAATACCCTCTATCTTGTGGAGCAGCCTGTAGTATATACTCAGTCTCCACTCACATACACTCTCCCACTGGGCTTTCCTCTCCATAGGCATGGATTTTCATACTCATTTATTCATCAGCTATTTTGGGGGACCCACTATGTACATGACACTGCTATAAATAACAGTGATGCAGTTGTGAACAAAACAGATAAAAAAAATATTCCCTGCCTGTGTAGAGCTCGCTTTTTAGGTAGCTGATAGCATTTGCTATGAAATAAATATATATATTTATCATATTTGCATGCACACATATATGTTATGTATATATTTATATTATTTTTATGTGTATATATTTTGTGTATATGTATTTAAAAATAAAACGGTGCTCTTCCTTTGCTAAAGCCAGGTCAAGAGCTCCAGGCTAAAATCATAGGTATCCGTCACTCTTTGCTACTCAGCATTCTTTCCTTCTTCCTCTGACTTTCGTTTTTCCTCTTCCTTTGACTTTTCTTTCCTTTCATTCAACTTTCCCACCTCTGGCAATAAGGAAGCTCACTGATAGTACTTCACACCCTTGCTCCAATCTTTGATTGGAAAAGGATTATGTGCTTTGTTAAGCCAGAAGGAGAGCCCAGGACTTCTTCTGGAATAATTTAGAAAAAGGAGTTTTTTACAATGGGTTTACTAAGCTGATTGAAGGTAAACTATGCTTTCTAATGACCATCTCAGGCATAGTTCAAGCATAAAAAGTTTATTGAGAATGAAGTCAACGCAAGAGAAAGCAAGACCAAGAGATTTTACTTCTATTTTACCGACATAATTTGAACTCCTCGATCCACCTGAGATGGTTTGGATTTGTGTCCTTGTCCAAATCTCTTGTCAAATTGCAACCCCCAATGTTGGAGGTGGGGCCTGGTGGGAGGTGAGGGGATCATGGGAGCAGATTTCCCCTTTTGATGCTGTTCTGGTGATAGAGTTCTGGTGAGATCTGGTTGTCTAAAAGTGTGTGGCACGTGGCACCTCCTGCCCCTCTTGCTCCTGCTCTGGCCATGTGATGTGGCTGCTCCTCCCTTAGCTTCCTCCATGACCGTTTCCTGTTTCCTGATGTGGATTTGTTTGGACCCTGGTCCTGTAAACAGTTGTGATATTGGGACTATTAGCCACACTTCTTTACCAGGTCACATTTGGCCTTAAGGGATTCCTGGAAACGTCTTGGTAGCTACAGGCAGCTCTATATCTGCCTCATACTTAAGCACAGCTTCCTGGCCAGGTGATTGTGTGTTTGCTTGATATGCAAATTTTACAAACCATTCTTATTTACTATTAAAAAAATCCCCCATTCTGCTGATGGCAATACTGCCAAGTATTTCCCTTAGTTAGCTGAGCTTCTTATATAAAGACTATGCTCATACTCAAAGGCTTCCGGTTCCAAGACTGCTAAATTTCTTTAATTGCCAGAATTTATTAAAAACCTCCTTATCAAAATAGCATAACAATCATTGTTGGGAAAAAAAGTTTAACTTATCCAGCCACTTACCTCTTGTCCACTTGGTCTCAACTCTTCTTCCACGTGTTCACATTTTACGTTCTTCAAAAACGCAGAGGTTTGAGGATGGATTGGATTGTTGGCTTTTATGGATGACAGTTAGTTTAATTCCTCAGTGGAACTCCATGAATTCTGCCCCTATGGGTAGAAGGTGTTACAGGGCCCACAGTGACCCAACTTTAACAGCAAGGGATCTTATGGTTCAAAAACATGAAATTGGCTAGTGAGGGTACAAGAGTGTACCTTTGTCTATTTTATACATACATATACAATCAGATCCATCCCAAGAATATGGCCCTCCTGAGGGAGGATGCAGTCGGTAAAGGCATTGGCTGAGGTTTGACCTGCTTCAGTCTGACTTTCCATGTGCTCATAAAATTGGACTCTGCTCTGAGATAAAAGAATTCTGCTTTCTTCAAAGAGAATGCCCGGTGCTCCTGCTCCACTTTCAGGAGCAGCCTTCTGCTCTGCAGCCTCCCAGATCCCCGCTAGAAAGACTGCTTTTGGTTCTCACTTGAAGCAGCTATATGTGAAAGAAGAAACTTCCTAAGGTAAGTTTAAAAAATCCACCCAGGGTCTCTGGAAGAAATCTGTGTCTCTCAAGGCCTTAGTGGGAAAAGGTGGAGACATGGTAGGGAGGAGGGAGAATTACATGCGGGAGCCAGGAACTAAAACCAAAGACTAATGGAGGAAAAAAGGGAAAGAGAGAGGCATCAAGCTCCATAAAAAGCAAGATGGAAAATCTTTCTTTTTTTTTTTTTTGAGATGGAGTTTCGCTCTTGTTACCCAGACTGGAGTGCAATGGCGCGATCTCGGCTCACCGCAACCTCCGCCTCCTGGGTTCAAGCAATTCTCCCGCCTCAGCCTCCCGAGTAGCTGGGACTACAGGCATGCGCCACCATGCCCAGCTAATTTTTTGTATTTTTAGTAGAGACGGAGTTTCACCATGTTGACCAGAATGGTCTCAATCTCTCGACCTCGTGATCCACCCGCCTCGGCCTCCCAAAGTGCTGGGATTACACGCTTGAGCCACCGCGCCCGGCCAAGATGGAAAATCTTAGAGAGAAGTGGAGAAAGTGTGGAAAGCTGCACAAGTCAGCAAAATAGGGAGCAACAAACCCATAAAAACCAAAAACCAGAAACACTAAACAGTAAGAAGGAGTCGAAACTATTTTTTCCGGTGTCCCCTGAAGTGTGAATCTTCACTGTAAGTAATTGTGTGGTTGATTACTGCCTGATTCTAAGGCATGCCACGGTTTGTTTATTTATTTATTTATTGCTTACATATATTTTTTTGAACATCTGAATTTTGAGAATTCTCCTCTGTGGGCATAAGCAGCTAAATCCTTGCTCTGAAATTCACAAAACAAGATGGAGGCATTCTAATTTCCGATTCATGCTGATGACCTTGGAAGTTCCTAACTCAAGGCCTTGAAAATGCAAGGGGTTCCTTAACTGTGTCCTGAATTAATGAACTAAGAAAGTGACGTCAGTGTCAGTTCCAGTGATGATAAAGTAAAAGACCCCATGTACCCCGCAATCATATAGCCTGGTTTAATGTTCTTTGCTGCTGGTTCTCGCAAATATTGAGTGACATGGGCAGAATAGATGCACAAAATCTTAAAACAATTTCTGGACTTGAGAATCATTGTATTTGGATCTGTACACATGACTGAAGATCATTTCAGTGGTCTCTTTTGAGTCTGGTTTCTTGATAAACCTACTGGGTTCTTGAACTAATTGGTGGATACCCTCTTCTTCTGGACAGGTCAACACAGGGGTCAAGTTTCTGCTCCTTGCAGACAAAAGCTTCTTCACTGGTGTGATGGACTGAATTATTCTCCAGAATTCATATGTTGAAGTCCTAATTCCCACTGTGGCTATATTTGTAGATAAGGCCTTTAAAGAAGTAATTAAAATTAAATGAGGTCATAAGGCTGGGCCCTAATCCAATAGAATTGGTGTCCTTATAAGAAGAGGAGGAGGCCAGGTGCGGTGGTTCACACCCATAATCCCAGCACTTTGGGAGGCTGAGGTGGGCAGATCACAAGGTCAGGAGTTCAAGACCAGCCTGACCAACATGGTGAAACCTCATCTCAACTTAAAATACAAAAATTAGCTGGATGTGGTGGCCTGCGCCTGTAATCCCAGCTACTCAGGAGGTTGAGTCAGGAGAATCACTTGAACCCAAAAGGTAGAGGTTGCAACAAGCTGAGATTGTGCCACTGCACTCCAGCCTGGGAGACAGAGCAAGACTCAGTCACAAAAAAATAAAAAAAGAAGAGGAAGAAACCCAGGGATGTGCATACCCATAAAAAGGGTCATATGAGGACAAAGAGAAGGGGGTTATTTACAAGTCAGGGAGAGAAGCCTCGGGAGAAACCAAACCTACTGATATTTTGCTTTTGGATTTCCAGCCTCCAGAACTGTGAAGAAATGAGTTTCACTGTTTTAAGCCATTCAATATGTGGTATTTTGATACGGCATCTGTAGCTGACTGATAGCACTGGTAACCCCACCTTCGTGACTTTCCTGCCTCTGCTGGGGTTACAGGGACTTGACCCCCTTTAGGCTGTTGGCATTAGACCGTCTATATATGATCCATGACCCAAAAGTGAAGCCAGGGCCTGATCCTTGGCTAAAGGCCCGACACACACTAGGAGCTCCACATGTGCTTGTAGACCTCACAGAGAAGAAACTAGTAGGGAGGACTTCATAAAGGGGCCTCTGGAGCTCCTGAAGAAGCAACCTCATGCCTTGACCCAAAGAGTAAAGCAGAGGATCTGGAGACTCCAGCTGGAGGAAGAAACTTCAAGGAAGGACGGGAAGTCAGAAAGGTGAGGCAGTTAGGGAGAGCAGAGGTGTCTTGGAGGTCAAAAGTGAGAGGAAAACTTTGGAGATTTTGGCCATGAGTGGATGAGCTGGCTTGTGCCCAAAAAGAAAAGGCAGTGGAGCTTGGGGGCAAGGAATTCTGGTGGCTGGTCTACACAGGGACCCTGGAGTCCAAAATCATTGTTACTGTGAAACCACAGGCTTGGCACGGGATGACTTGAGTGTGGCTCACTAAAGGAGAGAGCAAGGGTTACACTCACCTCCACCAGCACAGAAGCTTCAATTTTCTCTGTACAAGGCCCTGTTTAGTAAAAAGCCAGTTGGTTACCCTCCACATAGCTTCCCATTTTCCCATGCCCCCTTCTGGGCATAGTGATGTTGGACAGAAAGGGGGCCAGAGCAGCCCAAACACTGGAGAAAGGGCCATATTCTATGCCATTGTAACCATCCTGCTCCTGACCCCAGGGTGAAAACATTAGCATCCAAGGTAAAGAGAGGCTCTAGTTATCATCAGGGCTGTCTTCTTCCCTCATTTTTTCTCTGGCTCACCCTAAGTCATTCCGTGGAAGATGCCTGCCCAGGATTTCACACTTTATCTTTCATGTAAAATAAATGTAGCTTCATCCTTTAAGGAGTTATCCACACCACGTTTCTGTCCTTCCACCTTCGATCCTTGCTTGAATTCTCTATTTGCTCATTTTCAGAATCCTTCTGCTTGCCCCAGCCATGACCATTGACTGCCCCTACTGCCAAATTCAGCCTTCACGGGCAGCCTGTGTCGCTCAGCTGCTTGGAGGAGTTTCTGGGTGGAAGGTCAGCCAGCTGCTTCCTCCACACCAGGAGGGGTTCCAACTCTGAAGTCATTTTCTTTATGTCATCAACTTACTTGGCTTGCTTTGCAAACACTGGCTGCCCTATTTCATGGCATTGAAATGTCATGAGCCATACATGGTGCCCTTCAAAGCTGGCATCTGATACTTTCTGCATTTGATGCCTTATCTGCAGAAGCTTCACATGCCCTTGGCGCAGTTGCTCCGTGGCTGAAAACAGATGTCTTGGTATTCAAGAGTACTTTCTGTCTCCTGTGACTCAACACAGGTAAGATCATCTAATTCCAGCATCGTGAGGAAGGATGAAAGAACACAACTTCCTAAGAAATGGGTTTGTTAGAAAGGAAAAGCCTGTTAACACTAGAAGCACAGTCTTGTGTTAAAATGGAGATGGTAGAGAATTTGAGAAGGCTTTCCGGAACCACGGAATTTGCTGTAATTTCTTAACATCAGAAAGAATAGCTTTAAAGAAACACTTTTACACTGTTGGTGGGAGTGTAAATTAGTTCAACCATTGTGGAAGACAGTGTGGCGATTCCTCAAGGCCTTAGAAATAGAAATTCCATTTGACCCAGCAATCCCATTACTGGGTATATATCCAAAGGACTATAAATCGTTCTACTATAAAGACACATGTACACGAATGTTCATTGCAGCACTGTTTACAATAGCAAAGACCTGGAATCAACCCAAATGCCCATTGATAATAGACTGGATTGGAAAAATGTGGCACATATACACCATGGAATATTATGCAGCAATCAGAAATGATGAGTTTGTGTCGTTTGTAGGGACATGGATGAATCTGGAAAACATCATCCTCAGCAAACTGACACAAGAACAGAAAATGAAACACCGCATATCCTCACTCATAGGTGGGTGATGAAAAATGAGAACACATGGACACAGAAAGGGGAGTACTAAACACTGGGGTCTATTGGGGGGAAAAGGGGAGGGCCAGTGGGAGGGGAGGGTGGGGAGGGATAGCCTGGGGAGAAATGCCAAATGTGGGTGAAGGGGAGAAGAAAAGCAAAGCACACTGCCATGTGTGTACCTATGCAACTGTCTTGCATGCTCTGCTCATGTACCCCAAAACCTAAAATCCAATAAAAAATTTAAAAAAAAAATAAAAATAAAGAAAAATAAAAATTGCCATACTAGGGTAGAAATTCTATGTTTATAGCAGTTTTAAAACATGTATTTGTTCACACATAGGAAACCTCTTGGGTTCTTCTTCCTATAATTGCTTTCTAATTCATTCTAACTCAACAGCTGTAAATGGCTTTGGTAAATCGCACTAGTACATTTCCATTAACATTAGCAAAACTTATGTCAACTGCACTGACAACAACTGTCAGCCTTGAAAGACCCTAATCTTCTCTTGCACAGAGAACACACATCCGTGTCACACCTACAGCTTCTCATACATCACAGAACCATTTGTCTATCTTGTTTCCACTTTGTTGTCCTCTGGACTCAGAAGGCTCCTTGCTCATCAATCAGCTTTAGTGTCAACAAGGTGTATTCTGACTCCATATAGGCTCCCCTGGTTACTCCCTCCTCTGGCACAGCTGGCTTTTTATGTCAATGAATGAGGTTTTCCTTGCAGAGCAGATACATTTGTGTGCTGCGAAGATAGATGATAAATTGGTTTTGAAACGGCAACATACTGCGTAACTTCAGGGTAATGTCCATTATTCCATCAACAGAATCTTTTTTCCTCCTGAAGCATATGCAAGGGCTTACGACTCCCTCGCATCAAGAATCATTACCCCAGGTTGGCAGCTTTTCTGCAAGTCACGTGGCACAGAGTCTGTTCGATAGACCAACTAGGCCGCCTCTACATTTGACCCAGCTGAGACCCGGCTGAGACGCAGCCCCCACACTATTTTAGGTGGAGAATCAGTGATTTTTTTTTTTCTGATATATCTATTATGGGCCAGTACTTTAAAAAATACAACATAAAGTGCTTGGATGCTGTGGCAATGTCAGTAGCACATATAAGTTTGTAAGTGCTTGTTCTCACATTCTACTTATTCAGAGAAGTGATACAGTTAACTCGTGGGCCAGGCCAGGTCTGTGGACCACACTGTGACTAGCATTCAGTCTTGGCCTGTGGGTCACATGATTCTAAGGCTCATCCTGTAAAAACCACCATGTGATACAAAATGTGCTCTCTCTTGTTCCTAGAACAGAATAGTTTTAGATTGACAAGGAAGGAAACAATTTAAACTTGTTTCTAAGGAACAGGTGCTGAAAACATATGTCTCTGTTGGAACCCTGAGTCACTGTGATCAAAGCGTGATGATGTACAGCACTCAGGTGAGAAAAAGAAAACAAATTAACCCACAGGGCAGCAAACAAATCCGTTAAATAGCGTTCAAAATTAGAAAAGGGAATCACAACCAAAAGAATGAGTAAGTTAAAAAAATGAAAACATTTTATTTTAAAATTCATCCATCCATCCATCCATCCATCCATGAAACTGATAAAGGTGATGTTTTCAGGGAATTTATGTAGAGTTCCTGAAGATGGTTACCAGAAAAAAATGGGCATTGAAGATTTTAAAAGACAGATTTTCTCCAGAAAACCCCCCTTTATGGCTGTCTAGTAGAAAAAAAGAACTAATGCCATCAAAATTGGAAAGTATTGCTTGATGAAAGAGATTAAGAAAGAGCATAAGCCTGCACTTGTTTGAAATCAATACTAATTCAGAAAAAACAATTTAAGGAGACTTATTACTACAATGGACACCAAAGCCAAGAGTAAAAGTTTCTACACAAAAAAGAGCAAATCAACTACAGAACCAGAAGGCCACTCAATAACCGTGTTACAAAAGGTGGTTTGAGACCAAAGAGAGGCAAAGAGAGCCTCAATGACATCTCGTTTGGATTTCCATACTGATGAAATTCACAACTCTACATTTTCTTTTGAAGCTAATTAAGCAAAAATATTAGAAAAGTAGTTATAAGATCACAGATTATTCTAAAACTAAAAAACTGGCCATGAAAATAAATTCTCAAGCTCCTAAATTACCCACCCAAGAGTTTAGACATAACTGAAGGATGGCATTATGAAATTTTTAGCCATCATGTATAATATGCAGCAATCAATAGCCCCTGGGCACTGACTGATTAGCTGAGGAGTGGCAGAGTGGCAGAGGGACTTCCGTTCATAAGATCTCCAAAGATGCCCAGGAACCACAGTGAGAGAATCTCCCTTCCACAACTGGCCAGGTGGGGAAAATAACAGAGAAACAGAGAAAGCTCGAGGAAGCACCATCATTTAGAGGGGAGGATGTGTCTGGTCTGCTTGTTAGATTTCTTTAAGATACAAAGTTCTAATTATCCTTTTTAATGTTCAAAGAGGGTCTTCTCATGCCTGATCAATACAGACTTATTTCAACCAATCTTTTTTTGAGATAGTGAACTCTTTGTTACACCAGGGTATTAAAGACAAACTAGAATATAAGTTCCAGGAGAGCAGAGATTTTTGTCTGTGTTTTTTTTTTTTTTTTTGCCAGAAGCTGTATCTCCAGCACCTAGAACAAAACCTTGTATATATTAAGTAGTCATTAGTATTTGTGGAATGAATTAAACAGGCCTAGCTAGAGTCAAGGCTCATACATCAACCAAGAAAAAGGTTCAGCAAAGTCAGCAAGAAAAATAACTGGAAGCTTGTCCACACACATCTTAAGCTTTGCATTGTTGGGTCCTGCCCAAAGGTTTAGACAATTTGGCTCAAAGGGCTTGAATCTTCCTGGAGCAGGATGCATGTTTCTGATGAGATCTATCTTTGCAGGGAGCAGAGGCAGAAATATTTGCCTTCTCTTATACACATAGAACAAGTAATTATACGTAAGTAATTCCTCATGAGGCAGAGCTAAAATATGCAATTCTAGACACAGTTCAAAAAAAAAACATAGATAAAGCCAGTTTATTACCAGAATGCATTATTTAAGGGAAGTTAAGGGTAACAGTTGTATATCAGGAAGGGCCATGAGGTGACATTATGTTCTGCTATTAAGCATCCCTGGAGATACTCTAAGAGAAATAATACTGGTTTGTATGGGCCACTGAAATAAGCTAGGTATAGTCAGTAGCATTTCCTGTACATAATGCTAGATGTAAGCTCTTTTAGATGCAACATATAGCAAAGGATGAATAAAATGGAAGTAACAATAGTAATCCATCAGTCAGCAGTGAAATGGAAGCCTGCCCTGTCCTGAGACAGTGAAAATTGAACAATGGTTTATTGCTTGCCTTCATGCCTCATTTACATTATTTCTTTTTATTCTCACAATAATCCTAATAGTGGATATCATTATATTTCAAAAAAGAGAAAACCAGCTAAAAACTGACACAGTTGGGGTTAAAGTCCATGTTAGCATCACACCAAAACCACTGCCTTTTCCACTGTACTTCACTGTAATCGCTAATCAAACTGTTGAAAGACAAAGACAAAGGGAGAATCCTGCAAGCAATTAGAGAGAAGCAACTGATCACATACAAGAGATTCTTAGTAAGACTTAGAGCTGACTCCTCATCACAAACCATGGAAGCCAGAAAGCAGTGGAATACTAATTCAAAGTGCTGAAAGATGAAAAACTATCAATCAAAAAATTTATATCCTGCAAAACTATCCTTTAAAAATGATCAAGAAATTAAGAAATCTCCAAATAAAATCTGAGAGAGTTTGCACTACTAGATGTACCCTATAAGAAATGTTATAGGGAGACCTTTAGGCTGAAATGAAGGGACATCAGAAGTTTAACTCACATGAAGAAACTAAGGACACTGGTAAAGGTAAATAATGACATAAGAAATTATACAAGACAGTACTAATGTATTCCTTTGGTTGTAATTCCTTTTTTTCCTGTCTGATCTAAATGACAACTACATAAAGCACTAAATATAAATGTATGTTTATGAGAACATATGCACAAAGATGTAATCCACGACAATAGCAACATTAAGTGAAGTATGGAGCTGCACAGCTGCAAAGTATTAGTATGCAAATTTTTGAAACACAAAAACTGCCAAAACTGATTAAGAAAGAAACAGGAAATCTAGACTTTACAGAAAAAGAAAACTCAGGACAAGATTCCTTCACTGGTGAATTCTACCAAATAGTTAAAAAAGAATTAAGAACACACATTTAAAAATACTTCAATAGAAGAAGAGAAAGCACTTCCTGACTTAGTCAGTATCACCACAATTTCAAGCCAGACAAATACATCACATGAAAAGAAAACTACAGACCAGTATCTCTTATGAACGTAGGTGCAAAAATCCTCAACAAAATACTTGCAAACAATCCAGCAGCAGGTTAAAAAGATTATACACTGTGGCCAAGTGGGATTTATCCTAGGGATACTCGGTTGTTTCAACAGATGAGAATCAATCAATGAATCACATCGTATTAATAAAGGGTTAAAACCATCATCAACTCAGAGAAAGCATTAGAGAAAAATCCAGCCCTTTCATGATTAAAAAAAAAAACATAGAAAACTACTAAAAATAAAAAGGAACTTCCTCAGTATGATAAAAGGCATCTATGAAAAACCCACAGCTGGCATCACACCCAGTGGTGAAAGACCGAAAAGAAAACTTTCTCCTTAAGGTCAGGAGCAAGACAAGGTTGTCAGCTCTTGCCTATTTCTATCAAAATCTCAGCTGCCTTTTCTTTTTTTTGAAGAAATTGACAGACTTATCCTAAAATTTATATGGAAATTCGGAGGATTCAGAATAGCAAAAACAATCTTGAAGGAGAACAAAATTGGATTACTTATTATTCATGATTTTAAAACTTACTACAAAGCTACAATAATGAAGATGATGTGGTACTGGTGTAAGAATGGGCAAATAAATCAGTGGAACAGAATTGAGGGTCCAGAAATAAACCCTCACACTGTGGACAATTGATTTTCAGTAAGTTTGCCAAGACAATTCAATAGGGAAATAATAGTCTTTTCAATAAGGGTAGCTAGGACAACTGGATATCCACATGCAAAAGAATAAGTGTTAATCCCTAGTTACCACTATATACAAAATCGAAAGAAAGGAATGACAGACTTAAATATAAGACATAAAACTGTAAAGCTATTTGAAGGGGTGGAAATCCTTGTGAACTTATTAGGAAATCACTTCTTAAATATGACATAAAAAGCATAAGCAACAAAAGGAAAAAATAGATAAATTATAGTTTTTAAAAGTAAAATTTTGTACATCAAAAGACACTATCAAGAGAGTGCAAAGATAACCCACAGAATGGGAAAAAATGTTTGCAAATCAGATATAGATCTGATAAAGGTTTAGCATCTAGAATAAAATTTTTTTAAAACCTCTTGCAACTCAACAAAAATAACCCACTTCAAAAAAGGTGAATAGACATTTTTTTAAAGATAAAACAAAGGACTAATAATAAGCACATGAAAAGATGCTCAACATCATTAGTCATTAGGAAAATGCAAATCAAACCAACAAGGAGATATCACTTTGTACTCTCTAGGATGGCTAGAATGTCTTTAAAAAGGAGAAATAACAAGTGCTGGTGAAGATGTGGAGAAATCGGAACCCTCAAACATTGTTGGTAGGAATGGAAAACATTGCTGGTGTAGCTGTTGAGGAAAACAATTTGGCGGTTCCTCAAAAAGTTAAGCATAGAGTTACCTACCACATGAAGTACATATGAAGTGTCCCAAAGAGGCAAATCTATAAGAGACAGAAAGTAGATTACTGGTTGTCAGGGAATGAGAGGGAGAAATTCAGAGTTGTGGGGTTTCTTTATAGGATGGTAGAAATGTTCCGGAATTAGATAGTGGCAGTATTTGCACAAGATTGTAAATATACTCAAAGCCAGCTGGGTGTAGTGGTGCAAGCCTGCAGTCCCAGGTACTCGGGAGGTTGAGGTGGGAGGATCACTTGAGCCCAGGTGTTTGAGGCTGTAACGAGCTATGATCATGCCACTGCACTCCGGCTTGGACAACAGAGCAAGACCCCATCTCTTAAAAAAAGTCACTTCACTAAATTATACTCTTAAAATTATTAAAATGATGTTTTATGTTATGGAAATTTCATCTCAATTAAAAACATTTGAAATGCAATGCTTTGCATTTAACTTGATGGATTGTAGGCAAATTTGAATATTTAGGTCCTCTGCTGCTGGAGAATGCATTGCTGAGGTTGGCTCTTTTAGTTTATCTTAAAATCAGAATTTAAATACAATGATGAGTTATATTGTATTTGACTTTATACCAACAGTCATAAATCATAATTTTAGATTTTTTTTAGGGTGGAGGGGCCTACAAAGACAAAAGTGCCTGGGGGCCACTGCAGTCATAATGTAGCTCTGGCTCCATGAGCAGAGGTAAAGTGATATGGATGTGTTTAAGAGATGTCTAGATGATCAAAACTGATGGGTTTGGTGTTGGGTGTGGGGATTACACAGCTGAGTGGTGAATGGTGGTGTCTGCTGCTGAGATGGGAAGCACTGGGAGAAGACTGAATTTGGGGAACAAGGATGAATTCCTGTGGTTGTGCTTAGTCTGAGGTGTCCATGGTGTTGGAGGATGGAAATGGACAGCTGTGTGTAAACCCTACTGTGGTTAGATTAGCAATTTAGCTGCTTGCAACCGGGACATGAAAATTGCTTTACTAAACAAAAGATTCTCTTGATATGGCATTTATCATGCTGGAGTTATACCTATCCTACATTTATCATAGTGAGCTGAGGTCTGGGAGCTGTTTGGAGAGATCTGAAGAAGCGTCATTCTTTTGCTGAAATGTGCAAACTCTACCAGTTCTGATGATATTTTGCAAGACGTGGGGGAAAAAAAAACATGTTGAATTAAAAATTTTTTAAAAAGAAAGAAGAAAAACAAAAACAGTTATTCACCCAGCTCCTTTGTGCACATGTAGGCAGATAATACCATGAATACCGAAGCATAAACAACAAATTATATTAAACAAACCAAGCTATGTACATCTCCATTGGAAATGCATTAAAAGATGAAACTCAACAGCTGCCAAATGTTCAAAATGATCAGATCAGGAGGAAGTGAATGTCGTTTTGAATCTCTCCAGAAAGGTTTTACGACTGAAACATTCAAAGAACAGAGATAATATGCATTTGACAGTGATCTTAGAAACATCTTAAATATCTTTTGACATCTTCAGTTCATGTTTCAGAAAAACCTTCGTTTCTCCAATTATATCTGATAATGTGGTACATTTGGTAAATTACAGAGAAAACTATGTGTTTTGCAAAACGCTTATGTATAAGAATGATATGGCACCTGATTTAGGCATTTTTGTAATAAAATAAAATGTGACCCCAACATGTCGTAATAAAAGAGCCGCTGAAATAGACCCGATGATCTTGTCCCTGAGAAATGCCCGATTCATCTTTTTCCTGAAGCATCAGCAGAAGTGTGGTTTTCTTTTGTAAAATTAACTCCATGTTAAGAGTCTTTTCCCTTTAAATTTCTTCCTGACAATTAGTAATTTGGGAGATCAACCAGAGCCATAAAAATCTCTATGCATTTAGATGTAACCATCGCTTTTATTCCTTTTGACTCTGATGCCTGGAGTAATGGTCAGGCCAAAAACAATTAAGCAGAATGTAGGTCAGTTCACCAGGTGATAAATTTACCCATCTTTTGGATCCTCACTGAAGTTTCTGAGGCTAACGCGATGGCAGGTACTATTCTGAGCAGAGATGAAAGAAAAGGATCTTCAAAGAACGTGACTGCACAATGCCTGGCGCTCAGCTTCAAGAGAAGCCTGCTGTCCCAGAAGCAGCTGGGAAACTCAGAGGCTCCATCTGCCAACGTGGCTCTTTTTAAAAGCAGGAGGAGAGAATGCGTAGTGGAAAAGACTGACTGATTGTTGAGTTGGATTGTTTTGTGGAGAGCACTGGCCTGGGAGTCAAGTGCTGGATTCTAGACCCTGCCAGGCCCCTAAGCTGCTGTGTGTATGTGGCCAGCATTTTGCCTCTATGGGGCTCAGTTTCGCTCATCTACGAGGGTGTTATTGATCTTTCAGGTGTACTTCATAGGTATCCTGATGGTCTAAGAATCTGCAATGCTTTCTATTAGACGTTTATGTTTCTCAGTAGGATTGCAGGCAGAATATTGGCCTCCCAAATATGTTCCCCTCCTAATACCTGGAACCTGTGAATATGTTTCCTTACATGGTGGAAGGACTTTGCAGATATAATTAGGGATCTTGAGATGGAGAGATCACTCTGAATTATCCTGGGGGGACCAATGTAATTACAGGAGTCCTTATAAGAGGGAAGCAAGAGTGTCAGGGTCAGAGAGAGAAGAGATCTGAAGACACTGCCGCTGGCTTTGGAGATAAAAAGCCAATACGTGCAGCTGGCCTCTGGAAGCTGGAAAAGGTAAGGAAATGGATTCTCCCCTAGAGCCTGCAGCAGGCAGCTCTGTCACCCCATTCGAGACTTCTGACTTCTAGAATGGTGAAATAAGAAATGTGTGTTGTGAGAAGCCTCTTAGTTCGTGGTAATTTATTACAGTAGCACTAAAAAACAGATACACCTGGCCTATAAGAACTTGAGTTTCTGTACCTTCCCTTCTGGTAGTGTGGTTGGTGGAGAGGATGAACAATGGGCAATGGAGGGGAATGAAATTCTTAGAAGACATCTTTTTGTTCATAGACTTCCCAAGCCAGGGAAGAACAAAAGAAGACATCTTTTGTTCACCTAAAGCCAGGAAAGTCTATGAAGCTCCCTTCTCTGCAGAAACCGGGTCCCTTAAGTGGATGATTTGCACTGAAGGCCGACACAGTGAAGGTAGCTCTGTCTACAGTCCTACTTGGGTCAGGTTTGTACAGCATCAAATGGAACAGGAAGAGCAAGAGCAATAGAAATGCAACCGCAAACTTGGTGTGGCTGCTGCGGGGACCATTCCCATTCGGGAATGGATTTCAGAAAGTGAAGACAGACAGAGAGACAGGCAAAGACTACACTGGGTTCACGTATCAGTGTCAGAAAGGGTCTGCTCTGGCAGGCGCAGAGTGCATACCGAGGTGGCCAATGCAAATGGGGAGGGACAGTACAAGGAGATATGAGAAAATGGACCAGACAGGAGAGACATAACAACCTAGTACTACTCACTAAATGGCTGCAATAATGCTTTCACAAGAAGGGATCGATAGTTAACACCTGGAAGTATTTTAGTTTTATCACTGTAGTCATTATTTTATAGGTTCATTATATTTAGACGCGGAATGCTTCCGTTAACCTCCGCTGTCGTTCATTTAGAAATGCGTGTGTTCTGATCTTTTCCACGGCTCCATCTTGGGTGTTTATAGAGCTCTGGATTTATTCTGCCCCTTGTTTTGTGTAGCAGAGACATCTTAACCATGTAGAACCCAGATAACGAGTTGTTTTCAAGAAAATGCCCTGCTTAGGCACATGAGGTGAAATGACCCCCACCTAAGGGATCAAGGCTGTTTTTCTTGTCAGGCTAGAAAGTTTGGCCAAGGTCATTTCCAAGGCTGCGTGTGTGCAGAAAGCAGGGGTGATGGGGAAAGTGGCTGGCAGGGTGTGGGGAGGAATGTGGCTGTAGAGGGGCAGCAACGGAAGCAAAATCTGAAGTGGCGACCAGGTTCCAGCAAGGAAACAGTCCAGTACTGGGTCGTTATCCACGGGGGCCAGAGTAGAAAATAAAAGTAAATAGAAGTTCCGCTTCAACGCTTTCTTCTTAGCTTATTAAGGATGAATAATAGCTTCTTCAAAAGTTGATTTACTCTAAAGCCTTTTGTTAATAATCCTAAATAGCTGTTAGTTATAATAAAAAAAATAAGTATATTCTGTGTTCCTAGTTCTCATACCCTAGCCCAGATGTCTGCCCTGACATGTCTGGACAAGCCCAGGGAGGCCTCAGCCCATAGTTAACTCCCCTTCCTTAGTTAGAAATGTTACTGCCTCATAAATGACTTCCTCTTTTCCTTTCTTCTCTCTTGCCTTTACCGTTCGAAGAAAGGTTTTGAGCATTAGCCAATTAGCATGGTTTAGATTGTGAGGCCCAGCTCCAGCCAATGGAGGCAAGCACAGCAGTAGAGGCCAGCCTGTGAAAGAAAAATATGTGTGCCTCCTTTGTTCAGTGTACTCTTGAGGGAATGTATTCTCTTCCTGGATCCACAAGGGGGTGTAGTTTCAAGGGCAAGAACTTCCAAGTGCCATAACCTTGCCTCCTCCCCTCTCTCCACCCAGGGAGTAGAGGTCTTTGTTTAAATTTTCGCAGGCACGGAAAAATTATCAAAGTCAACCACTCCAGCAGAAGCTTAAAGGAACTCCTTTCAGAGGTCAAAGGGCTTGGAGAAGGAGGGAATTCCTCCCAGGTTTAAAGTCCCTGTCACCCACATCCAGGTGGATTTCCCCCTCAGGGGTCCCCTTCCGCTCAGTGTGGAAGCTGCTTTCCCTCTCTGGGATTCCATATTTGGGTCCCCTTCCACAGTCCTCTTGGAAGCTTTCTCTCACTCATCTTTTTCCACAATGTCTGGAGGCACATTCCCCCCAGGGAAGAAGGGCCCACCAAGAGAACTCAGATTGCTCACCCACGTTTTAGACAGACCGACAGGGAGCGTGCATCTACTGAAGGCGACACGTGGCAGAGTGTGTCGGAGGGAAGCAAAGATTTCTGGAGAAATCAATTCTTATTGAGTCAACATTTGAAAGTGATTCATAAAAGGGCTTGAGCAAGGACTAAAATTTGTTAGTAAAAATTCAGGAAGACATTCCAGAGCAGACAACGTGCTTACATGGAACAAGGAGTGCATTTGGGATTATTTACATAGTCATCAGATGTAGGCAGGACATTGCTGAAATGATGGGAAAAGGAATGCTAGAGTCTACCCGAAATTGCTTAGATTCTTCTGTTGGTTGTAAAGATGCATAGTAAATTCCATTGCTCTTACTGCGTAAGTCTTTGTCAATTGAGTCTTTTTGCTGGTTTCATGAAGTGCTGAGTAAAAGCACTCTTTCTGGTATTGATAAATATAGGCTCCTGAATTGTGGGTGCTACAGACTCTCAGATTCACCACCCTACTCTTCAAGTGGATGCTGTATTCTCAGGGAGGTACTGTCGTACAGTGCCATAGCACAAAAACTTGGGATGCAGAGAACTTGGATTCATGGTTGTCCCGCCCCCTTCATAGCTTTGTAATGCTGGGCAGTGCCTTCATTTCCCCACCCTTCAGTTTTCTCATTCCTAAAAGGGAGCTGATATAATACCTCCCTCTGGGATGCCTGTGAGGAAAAGCACAGTGGCTGCATACAAAATGCTAAGCAAAGGAAGTGTCCAGCTTAAAAGAGGCACTCCCTGTTTCCCCGTTATTCTTTTTTTTTTGAGACAGAGTCTTGCTCTGTCACCAGGCTGGAGTACAGTGGTAAGATCTCGACTCTCTACAACCTCTGCCTGCCGGGTTCAAGTGATTCTCCTGCCTCAGCCTCCAGAGTAGCTAGAACTACAGGCGCGCACCACCACGCCCGGCTAATTTTTGTATTTTTACAAGAGATGGAGTTTCACCATGTTGGCCAGGCTGGTCTTGAACTCCCGACCTCAAGTGATCAACCTGACTTGACCTCCTAAAGTGCTGGGGTCACAGGCGTGAAACCACTGCGCCCAGCCATCCTCATTTTTCTTAATAACTCGTCTGAACATGGGTTATTTCCGCCTTCGTGTTCCTTGTGATGATCAGGTCCCTGTAAGAAGTTGGGAGTTCAGGCTGGGCACAGTGGCTCACACTTGTAATCCCAGCACTTCGGGAGGCCAAGGCGGGTGGATCATCTGAGGTTAGGAATTCGAGACCAGCCTGGCCAATATGGTGAAAACCCATCTCTACTAAAAATACAAAAAACTAGCTGGGTATGGTGGCGGATGCCTGTAGTCCCAGCTACTCAGGAGGCTGAGGCAGAAGAATCGCTTGAACCCAGGAGGCAGAGGTTGTAGGGAGCCGAGATTGCACCACTGCACTTCAGCCTGGGCAACAAAAGTGAAACTCCGTCTCAAAAAAAAAGAAGTTGAGTTCAGAATCCTACTCCAGAGTGGTCACTTTGTGAACGAGTTGAGCATGACAATGGAGCCATAAGTCCCAGATACTCAGTGAGCCTTAAGCACCTGTCCCTCTGCTTTCATGGCTTGGCAGCTTACAGCAAGTTCTCTGGCAAAAGCTGCCTCTATTTTGTAGGTGACACTTAAACACCTCCTCATCCTCTGCAGAGCCAGAGCATACCCCGGGGTCTGTGCAATGATTGAATATGGAAAATCCAGGAAGGAAAATCTTTTCTTTCTCACCTTTGCGAAGGCACAGCAGGTGACTTCCCAAATGCAAAAGCAAGCTGATGCCCACCCTTGGCCCCTGCTGACAGTATTGACAATCCTCAAGGATATAGTGTTCCCCTCCCAAGGCAGATGCTGACCTTTAAGGACCAACGGAGCCCACTGGAGTTGATGACGGGACGCTCCCAAGCTGCAGCCAGGGTCCAGCACTCTGTGATGGGAGGACACTTAGCTTTCCATCCCCCAAACCTGATCGTGTCTCAAACAGGCCTTGTTCTGCTCTTGCAGAGCTGGACGCTGATTTCCTCTTCGATGGCCCTCCAGGAGTGCCTTGTTCGTGTCCTTCTCCCTCCTGGCAGTGGAGTCCCAAGTGTACTCACAGCCAGGTGGGGCCACCAGAGAGAAGACAGCAACAGCCCTAGTAGGCAGGAAGTCTGCTTCCTGGGGAAGACTGTTCCTTGAGAACTCTTCCAACAGATGATGCATTCTGTCTTCTAGAAAGCAGTAGGGCCTGGCCAAAGCATGGGAGCATTTCACTTTTTGTCGCCCTGGGCCTAATGGGCTTGAATGGGAAGAGGCAGATGTGGTAGAGCCCAGCCTCAGCCTGGCTGACCCAGCAGGGCTCTGACTGACCCCAGCGCCTGTTCTTTGACTCTCCCCTCTCTCTGCCACTGCCAAACCCACCCCTTTCATTTCGATAACTCCTTAGAACGCACCAAGCAGATTCAAAATTCTTACCTCATTTAGACTGCAGATAATTTTGTGGACATGGAAAGAGAAAAGAATAGTTACTGGTCATCGATGACACCTCACACTTGTGCTAGGGACATGCACCAGAAAAGAAGCGCAGCTGATATCCACTCAGTATGCACCATACACCAAGCACTGAGGCAGAAGAATCACTCTAATGCTTCTCAATATTTTTTTTACTTGCTCCCGACAGCAACCCAGTGAAGAAGTATAAGTATCATTATTCAGCCCTACCCTTTTATTTTATTTTTTTGAGTCAGTGTCTTGCTCTGTCATCATCATCCAGGCTGGAGTACAGTGCGTGATCTCGGCTCATTGCAAACTTGGCCTCCCGTGTTCAAGAGATTCCCCTGCCTCAGGCTTCCAGGTAGCTGGGATTACAGGCATGTACCACCCCACCCGGATAATTTTTGTATTTTTAGTAGAGATAAAGTTTCACCGTGTTGGCCAGGCTGGTCTTGAACTCTTGACTTCAAGTGATCAACGTGCTTCCCAAAGTGCTGGGGTTGCAGGCAGGAGCCACCACACCTGGCCCATTATCTCCTTTTTATAGATGGGAAAACTGAGACCCTTAGGGTTTGAATTACTCATCCAAGGTGACTCAGCAAGCAGGTGTCAAGTATGACTAAGTACAGCTGCCTGATGGCAAGGGCCTGCTCTTTATTACAGTAATGCAGCTCTTGCAAGGTTTCAAAGAGTCCTTTTTGAACTCAGAGTTTCAAAAATTACAAGTTTGTGATACAGGAAGTCATTATTCACATTGTACAGATGAACATCTAAGTGTCCTTCAGTCATCATCTTGGGTCATGGCTCAGTTTCAGTATTGGTTTCAAGCATATCCTCATGTATTCATTCATTTATTTATTTTTATTTTTTAGCAGCTGTAATCGTAGCACCTGGGGTAACACTAGGACCAACCCAGGACAGCTCATATCTTTTCCACTAGCCGAGGAAAAGGCGGACTTCACCCTGTGTTCCTAATTTTGTTCCTTTAAGGCTTATATAGTTTTATCACATCTGTATAAATTTCTAAAATGTATATGTTTAAATTTGAAGGATTTTTTCTGAACATAAAAAGATACAAAGCTGTAATAAAAGAAAAAGGAGAGAAAAGGGCTTTTCCAGGAGGCATTACCTAACCAACACTAGGTAAAGCTCAAAGGGAATCCGGTTTCATGGCTACATATTGATAGAATTATTTTTACTGAAAATTGTTTTTCGAATATTTTAGGAAGCCATCGTAGGAGACTTCAAATGAGTGGGAAGGAAAGCAACTCATGTCTCAGTGAAATTTTTATTAATCGAGGATTAGGAAGGCCTTATCTGAGATTTAGAAGAGCAAAACTGAGGCATTCACATGAGGGTTCCATTAGGAAGTTTGAAAGGGCCTGAAAAGACATGTTAAAAAATAATTCCAAAAAAGAGAGAAAAGGTGATTACCAGACATGGATGCTTTTTATATGGCCGGGGTGATAAAACAGGCTGGTTATCAACCTGGCAGGTAGAGAGAAAACCCATTGATGATAATTGGGGAAATTAGTGCTCAGGATGTAATTCTTCCCCTTCCACCATTCTTTGGAGGAAATAAATGCTTTATTGAAGCGATTCCGTGAGAATCTTTACAATTTCTTGGAAGAGTTGGTGATTCAAGAGGCTTTTGTGACTGCAACGCAGTTATTCAAATCACTTCCTGAGGAAAGAGGTTGGAAGAAGGTAAGAATAATCAATGCCAGTGTAACTGTTGGTATGGGAATGATGGGAGTTAAAGCGATGTTTGCCCGCCTCAGTCTACTTTCTGTGGCTCAAAAGGCAATGTCACATCTTGGCAAACATGAGAGCTGAGTTTCATGGTGGCAAATAGGCGCCCCCTTCCAAGTTTAATACCATGGTGTGATTCTAGGAATGTTGCAAAAGATAGACTATTGTGTGTCAGGGTTTACGGTAGGAAAAGAACCAACAACCAAGAAAGCAGAACCTGAGTCAACTACATTTCGCCTCCCAAAGGAATTGTATTAGGAGAGAGAGTGTTTTTGTTTTTGTTTTTTTGTTGAGACAGTCTCCCTTTGTTGCCCAGGCTGGAGTGCAGTGGCACTATGTCAGCTCATTACAACCTCTGCCTCCTGGGTTCAAGCGATTCTCCTGCCTCAGCCTTCTAAGTAGCTAGGATTATAGGCACCCGCCACCATGCCTGGCTAATTTTTGTATTTTTAGTAGAGATGGGGTTTTACCATTCTTGGTCAGGCTGTTCTCGAACTCATGACCTCAAGTGGTCCGCCCGTCTCAGCTTCCCAAAGTGCTAGGATAACAGACATGAGCCACCGTGCCCGGCTGAGATCTGTTTTCACTAATGCTTTGTTGATCAATACTTTGGTCTAACCATGTTGTACTTCGGTATCCTACTTCAGGAGAGAATCTGAGCTCGTAACTGTGGACAGTGGAGAAGCAAAATCATTTTAGTACAGGACTTTAGTAGAGTGAATATGCAATAGTATAAAGTGGACTGAACACTTCTGGGAAACTGTGACATAAACCATGGCTGGACTGGATTTATGTGATTTCTTAAGTACGTGAAATAAGTAATCGTGGTCTTCGGCCATACCACCCTGAACGTGCCCGATCTGGTCTGATCTCGGAAGCTAAGCAGGGTCGGGCCTGGTTAATACTTGGATGGGAGACCGCCGCGGAATACCGGGTGCTGTGGGCTTTATAAAAAATAAATAAATAATATAAAATAAAATACCGGGTGCTGTAGGCTTTATAAAAAATAAATAAATAAAATAAAATACCGGGTGCTGTAGGCTTTATAAAAAAATAAATAAATAAAAATAAAATAAAAAAATATATAAGTAATTGTGACTTCACAAGCTCATTGGGTTAAGTCACAGAGTTTTCACTCTGGATACAGAATTTGGATTGTCATGATTTTTTTTAAACAAATGCTGCCTGAATTATGGGCATTTGTAATTTTACTGAGTTTTTAAAAAGCCCCTTCCTAATTTTCTGTTATAAAGAAAACAGCTATGTGCATATTTAGTATTTTTTAATATTAAGTGCATATTGTCAGGTTCTTTGCATTAAGAGGATGTTTTCCATTTCATATCCCTCTGCCCTTGTCTAATCCTTTCAGGGGCATAATATTCTCCTGTGTGTGTTTAAGAGTGTGTGTGACATCATGCCTACTTGTAGAGTGATAAATTAAGTGTCACTTTGAAGTAGTCACAAATCATGTTAGTAGTTTGCATTAAGTTGCCAGTTAATTAAATAACCTCTGTCTTTTACTGCAAAAAACTTGAGCCTTATTAAGTTAGAAAATTTACAACCAATAGCATAATCAATAAAACATTAACAAACGTGTCACCCCTGACAAACCTTTTGTATTGATTTTCACATTCTTACAAAGCTTGCCCATAGCCTGAAATTTAAAAAATAAAAAAGCCACCAGCAGTAAAATGGGTGTAACATTAGCCAGACATACCATTCCATAGGGCACTTTTGAAACTTGGATAGTTGCTGTCGGATCCAATTATCTGGAAGTCTGCTTTCGAAATAGCTTCACCGTTGATGAAGTTTAACTCCGGAGTTCACTAGTGAGAGATATATAACTAATAATAGTAGGATGTCACTGTAACCTTCATTCATAGGTGACTGCAGATTGAGGGAAGAATCGAGGCAATTTTCTTACTAATCCAAGTAACAACCACAGGTTCAGCCTTAGTCGTTGAATTTTCAGGAGGCTGTAATCATTTTCCGTCTGAAATATCCAAATAACAGCTTTATGTTTCTACATCTGCGTGTAGGGACATCCATTTTATGGACTGAGTACTGGGGAGTTGGGTTTGAAGAGCTTCCGGAAGTGAGTGACTGACAAGCTGTTTCTCCTGCATGGTCTGTCCGTCAGCCAGTGAGAGCAACAAAGGTATTCCCGAACATGCATGTGAAAAGTCTGCATCGCTCTGTGAAAAATTTGTGAGTTTGCAATTCAGGGAGCGAAGGCTGCTTAAGACGGCTTGAAGAAGGATTCTGTCTTGTGTCTCCCCTCGTACTGTTTGAGTAGATAGGGTGCCATGTGGATGTGATGCCTACTTTCCGGAGGCAACCCCATGGGCGATTAGGCACCACCCATCCCATGCACGCTCAAGAAGCCACATGGCAAATTGTCTGCTTAGTCTTGACTCTAGAAATGCATCAGCGGCAGACTGACTCCCTTCGGCAAGTCGTGGAAACAATGTACTCTTCTGGCAGTTCAGTTTCCCATTTAGAAGAAAACCGCTATTTTGGAGGGAAAAAATCATATATTTGAAGAATGTACGTGTCTGATGCAACTACAGTGCACAAATTTTAAATTTTGACTCTTTCCAAGTCCCAAACACATTCATTCATTCATTGAATAAAACATGTGCCAAGCGCCTACTGTTGGCCAAGTACTATGTTTACTTTCTGATGCAAAACTTTATGTAAATCCTCACCTATCTCAAGACCTAAAATGGTTACAAGGAAATATTGGTGTTTCAGCATTTTTAAGTCGAGGTGGGATCTTGGTTGGTGGTGACAGCAATCTCCTTGCCCAAGTTGCTAGCAGGCTGTGCATGAGGTCTGGACGACCATTCAGGGAGATATGGTTGTCTCTTTGTATGAGTCATCTTCAGAGGATGCCCTTAGTGAAGGCCACCCTCTATAATAAACCGTTCTACAGCTAAGGTCAACAGTTTCCTGTGCCCTTTGGGGAATAGTTATCTGTCATTTGAATGCAAAGTGACAACCTGGAGAAAGGAAAAATGAACTGAATTTTGTGTGAGCTCTGGGCTCACTTTTACTAAGTATTAATATACTTAATATTTAATCTAGAGGATTCCTTTAGGATTTTCTGACGCTTCCCTCAACCTCTCTTTCTATTTTTAATGGTAACTACAGCAAACAGAAATGCTGAGCTCTTTAAAGCTATGATTCTTGAGATGGAGATATTTAGGTAACACAAATAATTCACTTGGTTTTGGACATTGGAAAGCAAGAGACTTGTATCCAAGCAATACCTTTAGAGAATATTTTATTTAATTTCTTTAGAGATGGGGTTGAAGAGATACTGGAAGTGAATGACTGACAACTGGTTTCCTATGCTGCTCATGTTGGAGTGCAGTGGTGCAATTACGGATCACTGCAGCCTCAGAATCCTGGGCTCCAGTGATCCACCTGCCTCAGCCTCCTGAGTAGCTGCAACAACAGGCATATGCTACCACACTTGGCTAATTTTTATTTTTTGTAGAGGTGGGAATCTTGCTATGCTGCCCAGGCTGGTTTTGAACTCGTGGCTTCAAGTGATATTCCTGCTTCAGCCTCCCAAAGTGCTGAGATTTACAGGCATGAGCCACCACACCTAGCTGAGAGAATTTTAGAACAAAAACTTCCCAGCTACTGGGAACTGAAATGGGACAAAATCTACACTTGCTATGTGTCACATGTTGTTTTAAATCGAATTATATATGCTGTACTGACAAGTTGAATAATAGCTCCCAAAAGATGTCCCCACTTTCTAACCCCCCATACCTGTGAATATGACCTTATTTGAAAAAAGAGTCTTTGCAGATGTGTTTAAGTTAAAGATCTCAAGATGAGATGATCCTGGGTTACCCAGGGATGCCCTAAGTCCAGTTGGAGTGTCCTTGTGAAAGACAGAGGAGAACACAGGGAGAGAAGAGAAGTCCCTGTGGAGATGGAAGCAGAGATTGGAGTGATGCAGCCACAAGCCAAGGGAAGCCCGGAGCCACCAGATGCTGGAAGAGGTGTGGATTTTCCCCTAGAACCTTTGAAGGGTAGTGGCCCTGCCCACACTATGATTTTGTACTTCAGACCTTCAGAGGTGTAAAGGAATGAATTTCTGATTTTTTTTTTTTTAGACGAAGTTTCGCTCTTGTTACCCAGGCTGGAGGGCAAAGGTGCAATCTAGGCTCACCGCAACCTCCGCCTCCTGGGTTCAGGCAATTCTCCTGCCTCAGCCTCCTGAGTAGCTGGGATTACAGGCACGTGCCACCGTGCCCAGCTAATTTTTTGTATTGTTAGTAGAGACGGGGTTTCACCATGTTGACCAGGATGGTCTCAATCTCTTGACCTCATGATCCACCCACCTCGGTTGTGGTAATTTGTTTCAGCGATCCTGGTAAGGTAATACACCTAAGCTTTGGAATGACCCTACAATTTTAGGAATGATTATGATCGTAAGTTATCTTATAGCTAAAGAACCTAAGGTGCAAGGACGTTGAGTGAGCTGGTCAAGGTTTCCTGGCTCCTAAGTGGCTGTTACTGGGTGGCACCAGGTTGCCAGGCCTCCACAATCCATGTGCATAACCACTGTGTCCGGAGTCCCCAAACAGACGCCGCTTTCTAAGATATTGACCCAAACCCCTGTCTTTTATCAGACTCCTCTAGCTTCTGCCTCAATATATTTTTTTAAACTGCCAACGCAGAAAACTTGGGTAACTCAGAAAAGAAGAAAGAAATGCAGACACTGTCCACAGTCCTGCCTCCCCAAGGGAACCAATGTTTACATGTTTGTAATTTATACCCCCCGCCCCAGGAAAACACATACCCACACATATTTTACTTGAAAGCGGTGTGTTTTAGTATTCATCATGATTCTCAGATTTCTTAGTAAAATTTCAAAAACAACACATCGGATTACCATACCAACTGTTTATTTTGCCAACTAAGGCCACTGAAACAACAATAAAATAACAAAGAAAACCTACTATCCAAAATCACCTTCATTGTATAAAAGAAAGAAAGCTTCACTTTATGAAAGCAAGATCATAATCTCAGAATAAAGAATGGGACTCTAAGTTAAATATATTTAACTGTGTGAAAAACTCAATACATTGCCCTTACTTTTCTCACGATGCCATGGACCAGCAGAAACTTCTTTGTAAACCTGTAGCAGTCCGTGGTCTAATCTCGTGCTTCTCAGACTCTAATGTGTTCTGAGCATTCGGGCCTCTTGTCTAAATGAGAACTTTTTTTTTTTTTTCTTGGAGATGGAGTCTCACTCTATCACCCAGGTTGGAGTGCAGTGGCACAATCTCGGCTCATTGCAATCTCCGCTTCTAGGGTTCAAGCAATTCTCCTGCCTCAGCCTCCCAAGTAGCTGGGACTATAGGTATATGCTGCCACACCCAGCTACTTTTTTGTATTTTAGTAGAGACAGGGTTGCCCAAGCTGGTCTTGAACTCCTGAGCTCAGGCAGTCTGCCCACCTTGGCCTCCCAAAGTGCTAGGATTACAGGCATGAGCCACCACACCTGGCCCCAAATGCAGGTTTTGATTCAATAAGTGTAGAGTGGGCCCTGAGAGTCAGCATTCTTACAAGCTCCCAGGAGATGCTGATATTGTGGATCCGTGGATTATCCTTCTATCCATGGGTGGCTGGGCTCTAGACAGTGATACTGGCCTTTATAGTCTGACTTCCTTTCCTTACAGGAACCTACTGTGAACATTTTTACATATGAAGAGACATATTAGGATGACTTTTTGGCTGCATTTATACTCAGTCACGTGAGCGTATCTTGATTTTGATTTAGTGATCCAATTTCCTATTGTTGATTATCTAGGTTGTTTTCAAATTTTCTTCTCTTTCTTTTCCCCTTTCTGTCCCATTACAAATAGAGCTGAGATGAATATTCTTGTACCTACACATTTGTGCACTTGTCTGATTAGTTCTTTAGGAAATACTCTAGAAATAGAGCTACTGGTTAAAAGGACAAGCATATTTGATAAGTACATTTTCAAGGCATTTAACTTGTTTTCCTTTCATCCTAAACAAGCCCATAAGTCAGAAATTATTCTTCAAGTCTCAGGGAGTCTCGGGGAGCTCAGTGCTTCATCAACATCTGAGGCAATCACAAGGTAGTGTGCGAGGTGATGGAATAAAAGTCCAGGCAACAAGAGGAAGGTGGGTCAGGAAAGGCTTCTGAGAGGATGCAACCTCTAGACTCGGACTTCTTGAGTTTGTCTGTTCACAGCTGTGCGCAACAGTGCACCTTAAATGCATGCATGAGAAAGAATTCCTAATAGACTCTATAGCTAAATGATTTTTGCCTGACTAAATAGCATCACCTGAAATACAAAACATCAAACAAATTCCTCAAAATGAATCAAAGCAAAATAAGAGACTTCCTAATAATTTATTAGGCCTGTTTATTTCTATACCTTTTAAGTAGGCTTAGGAAAAAGGTGAGGAAACAACAGCATTTTTTAGTATTAGATAGTATTTAGTATTAGATAGTATTTATAGGGATTAATGAGGTCAGGTTATGAGACTCTGTCATCAAGTTTAATTGACATCTTCTTTCTTTAAAATTGGTATTTTTACGCTTGACTCCTTATACTAACCTATAGAAGATTTGGAAGAAGAGTGGAATATTCACTTTTTTTATTATGTCAAAATTTTGTTTTTTAGAGACAGGGTCTCACTATGTGGCCCAGGATGGTCTTGAATTCCTGGCCTCAAGCAATACTCCCGCATCAGCCTCTTGAGTAGCTGAGACCGTATGCTCATGCCACCACACCTGGCTAACAATGAAATATCTTAACACGGTCTTAACTCTCTTTCATGGCCCAGCTACCACACCTGAAAGAATGTATCTCAAATATTGTAGCCTGGAGCCAGTAGGCTGGCCGAGGGGCTTCTTAACTGCAATCCTGTCAGGTGAAAATAGACCTTCATTCTGGGATGTTACCCTACCAAAGGCAGCAGAATGACCCCCCAAAGACCTTTTGAGGTTCCTTCCACCCAAGGATTCAAGAATTTTCAATGGATGCCTCTGTGGGAATAGTTAACAGCTAACTAGTGAACAGGTAGTTGGGAGTAGAGGAAAAATGACAGACATCAGAGTACAGGAATTCCACTATGCCCTGGTCTTCAAGAAAAATCATGGCAAAACGTTCTGGAGCACTAATATTTTCTGCTTCCATGGTGACAAATATATGACACAAATGTTGCAACATACACCAGCCTGCTGCCCTCCCATGCTGGTCTGATGCCCTGACAGACATTACTAATCGGTCACTACACTCTTCCTGAATCCATCCCAGATCTCAGAGTCTCACTGAGACTCGGGGTTGCTGGGTGGTACCACTCCAGGAAGTACCAGTTGTATTATACTCAATGGGAATGTACCCCTGCCATCATAAAATGGGGCAGCCCTGCCATTGTGCATAGAACATAGTAGACACAAAATAAAAATTCACTGAATGAACCAGATATCACCTCTGAATCCTTCTCAATGTAACGCTTCAAACAGCCACTACAAATTGATTGGATTTGGCATGCAAGTTGAACCTATTTGCTATTCCTGCTTTAAGGAAACACAGTAAGAGGCTGCCAACATGAAACATATTTAATCATCTTTGCACAAGTGTGTGTTGGGTACATGCATAATGTGTATGCAAATACAGTTTGCTTAGAACATGCAACTCTCTCCTCTCCCTCCCTCCTACTCCATCCCTAAATATACGATTTCATAAAAACCACACCTGCGACTGCTTATTGGAATGGGAAGGGCTCCAACTTATGTTCTCAAATTTATAACACTTGCCTGTGGATTTCTACACCACGGCTCCTGTGATAAACTACAGTGCCTGGCAGAAAGGTGCAAAATATTTATATCTGGGCCTAACGAAGTTTTCCTTGGCTTCCCAACCTGGGATGATTGCACCCATGTTTGTGGACATTGCTCTTTTCTTTCTCCTTCCTTGTTTGGCTTCACACCTGTCCCTCTCTACTGCTCCCATGGCATCAGACTAAGAGAAGAATCAGACATGAGTGGTACTGAAGAGGTCATTGGAAAATTCCAAAATTTGTTAAAATTTTTGAAAAAATTAATTGAAAAAGTAACAGGAAAGGAAGGCAGGATAAGCACATTTTGTATTCATCTCCCAAGGTTTGCGGTGTTGCTCAGCCTCATGACGAAATGGGGATGCACTATTTCACTGGCCATGAAATAGTACATCTCATAATCCTGTTGTAAAGACAATTTCAAAATAGACGCCTCTCCATCCATTTACTGTTTTTGAAAAAATAGCATTAATTTACAAATGTTCTGTTCCTAATCAGTCACAAGGAAAACGATCCTGCCTTCACATTTATCCTTTTCCCTTATACTCCCCTCAGAAACCATCATGCTTAGGGGAAAAAAATCTTAAAACAATTCCATTCCATTCCTTCCAGCAGCTTACACTGAGTTTACAGTTTTGACAGTGTAATTGTCCATCCCGAGCCTATGGCCTCTTTTGCTAAAGAGCAGAAGGAAAAATCTTATCTTGACCAAAAAGTAAATAATATCAGGCAATAGTAGAAGAAAAGATAAATATTTGGGATAGATAAATGTTGGTTTGATTCGGCTAGGACCATAGCTTTGGGTTATTAAAAGAACCTCAAGTGGATAAAATTTGGCCCTAAATTTTGTAGTGAGGTTAGCACTACCCTATGGGAAATGCAAAACATTCTTCTCTTATTCTAGTTTTAGAAATGTCATAGGAAACACATTTAAAGTCCATTAAACGTGATTGGAGTTGACAAGACTCCTTCTGGTGAAAGGCTGGGTAAAGCAAGAACTAAAAGTTTCCCATCAGCTCTGACAACTTTAGCTAGTGGTTGATACTATGTGTTAATCAAAATGGAGACAAAACTAGTGACCCCTTGAGAGCCAAAATAGCTCCTTATTGAAAGAAATGGAGTTAAAAATTATAATAGAATATTGACTGCTGTACCTTCTGGAGATTATAAATTTGCAAAATCTGCTTATGTAGTTATTAGTTGAAGCTGAAATTGCCAAACGGGCCCCTAGAGGTGTGATAGGAAGGCGCATATTGGAAGATCTGAAATCTTGATCCCTCTCTGAAGGAAGGGTGGCTCCAGTCATGTACAGCTTGAGCTGGAGGCTGGATAGGGTTGAGTAAACTTTGGGTTAGTTTTCTCACAGTTTTTGTTAATGTGTGTTGAGTGTTGGCTTGCTTTCTCTCCGATTTTCAGACATGGGGCCCTTGGGAGCAGTAACCCTCCAGCCAGGCTTTCTGGGAAGGTTCACATCCAAGTAAAACATGAGTTTTCTGAGCCAATTTGATAGACAATTGGTCTGAGCAGAGCTCTTCTTTTGCCAACAGATAGAAATGAAGCTGGGAGTCTTACAATACCCAGGGCAGGGAGAGGATTAAAGCTTCGGGCGAGCAGAGCGTAGGGAGGTGTGAGGATGGGAAACTACCTTCCCGGGATGTTGGAAACAAACGTATGGTGCCGCAGAGAAAAATCAGCACTGAGACAAAGGATCTTTTAGCAATGTCATTTTTACTTCCTGGACTGCAGGAAGGGTGCCCTTGCTAGCCATCTTGCCACGAGAGTACCATGAACAAAGGAAAACACACAAATTTATCCCTTACGCATTTGGGGTTGTCCTTACTGTTGCGTCTGATCTCCGTTGGCTGGAGCCAGACCTCACAATCTAAGCTAAAACCCAATTGGCTAATGATTTAAAACTTTTCTAAACAGGTGAAAGCAGTGGAGAGCTGGGACATGCCTGTGAACATGTCCAGCACAGATATCTTGGTTAAGTACAAGGTAATAGAATGTGCTACATGCTTGTAAGCATGGCATAGCTAACAGCTACATAGGATAAGGCTTATCAAAGTTATTAGCAAACTTACTTTTTAACAAGAAAGGAAACTTTAAAAAGGAACTTTTCTACTTCCCACGTAGGAGTTGACAGGTGGCTGATGATGACTCTTTCATTACAACCTCACCACCGATCATTTAAGGATTTAGGAGTTACGGCAAAGTGGCGCGTACAATCTGTGAGGTTTAGGTGCTTCTCCATGTCATCTCTTCTGTACCCCCAGCACCTAGAACACACAGTAGGCCCTCGATGCTGGGTACTATTGACTGTTGGAAAGAGCACAGGTGTGGTTTAGCACAGCCCCTCCATTGTCATTTATAAGCTGAGAGGCCCTGGGTCTGTTACTTAATTTTACTAATGTTTTTCAATTTTTTTCTTCTATAAAGTGGAATTGTCATTTTTACCTGGTAGGGCTGTTTGGAGGATTAAGCAACACAAAGAAGGTGAAAGGCCTATCACAGTCGCTAAATAAGTATTCCTTATTTTCATGATTACCAATTAAATAAATGCTTGATAATCATCAGAATGCATCTGTACTATGTGCTAGGTGCTGTCCTATGTGGTTAGAGGATGATACTATTTCTATCTTCACTTTAATAGATGGAAAATGGAGTTTTAGAGATGAAAAGAAACCTAGAGGGAAAGGCACGTGGGACCTGTGGCTGAAAAGAGGCTCTAGGAATTCTGTGGCTGCCAGAGGTGAGACCTAGAAGCAGATACGGGCTATTGGGTTTGTTCCTTGAAGGGATCCAGGCCCTCCTGAATCTCGGCCAGTCAGTGTCACAGACCTTGGGACTGTGCAGAGTGAGAATCCAATGAGCTGCCTGAAGCTGGTGTTCACCAAGAATTTATGGAAGCCTTTATTGCTATTTCCAACTAAGAACTTTTCTTCAATCATTTATGGAAAACATAAAAGCCAGTGGGAATCAACTAGGATAAAACAAGGTCAGAATCACTCTTCCAGATGCTGAGCACAGCTGGTTTTTGCTTAAGCAGTGGGAGCAAGAAAGGAGGATATGCATTGACTATTTGGGTCAGAAACAGCACCTTAAAATATCTCCTCCATAATTCATCTCGTCCCAAATAGAATGTGGGGTCAAATTGCAGACCCTAAACCTTTTCATCCCTTCTCCTCCCCCTCCTTCTCTTCTTCTTCCTTTTCTTCTTCTTTTTCTTATCTCATGGAATTGGTATGAAAAATTAAGGATTTTATTCCATAAAGGCAAAAAAAATATCTCTCTGGGGTGGTAGATACTGCAATCCCAGAAACAAGCTGGAACGCACTGAGGGCTTCCTTATATGCCTAAATGCAGGCTGCTCTTCCTCTGCCTCTGTTTTATAGTTGGTGGGGCCATTGCCCTGGGAACAAAAAGGAAAATGGGAACAATCCTAATTTTAATATTCATAACTCATGAGCAGGCTGAAGTTTTTTTTTTAAATAAGTTAATGGTTGTCCTTTGAACTTAGAGTACCCCTCTTACCCAGGGGGCTTTAGAGGGGTTTGAGAAGAGCCAACCAGCCAAGATCACCCTTCCCACTCCATGACCTCTAGATAGCACCCTGCCTGGGAACTCGACAGAGAGAATGCATCTGTCCAACCCACACTGGCTATCTCCAGGAGTCCAGAAGAGCATGACTCTTGCTGCCAGCAACAGATCTAAAGCTGCCAGTAATCCATGTGTAACTGTAGAAAGGACTACTGGAGGGGGTTATGACCAGATTGGCACAATCACATATTTGGCATTCTCATATGCTGTTCATAACACAAATCCATCAGTCCTCCTTTTGGGGATACACCCCGGAATGGCCGGAAGAGACAGACTGGGGCCCACTGTTCTGAAGTGTGGTATGGTGGTGGTGTGCCTGGGAGGGGTAGCAGGCACATATTCCTGATGGGAAGCCACCTTGACTGATCCCAGGGTCCCCACCTCCTCCTGAAAGCAGACGAGAAAGCCTGGGTTTGTACTCTGATTGCCAGTGTGCCTAAGAGTCTAGAATAGATTTCAGTGAGACGGAAGAATGATTATTTAAATGATACAAGCGTTCGCTTTTAAAGTGTGGGAGAAGGAAAGCGTGGAATTTAAAATGCCCTTGAGTCTGCCCATGGGAAAGAGTTTAGGGAGTGACACAGAGCAGAAAGGAAGGCTTTTAGGGGGGAACCAAAGACTATTAGAGTTCTTTTTGGGAATGGTAATGAGCTATTGAAAAATGAGGCCTGAGAAGAAAAAGCAAGAGGGGAGAAGTCTGTGATAGAAAGGTAAATGAGTCATCTGATGAGTTGAGTGCATCTCAATCTTCAGGGTGCATTAGAATCAGAGGGAGGCAGGAAGGTGACTATAAAGTGCCTTTCCCTAGGACCTCTTGAGGCTTCAACGCAATGGGTCTGGGCCATGGTTTGATCACGATGTGGGCACTCTGCAAAGCACTCCTTAAAATACACTAAATAGGGCATAGAATCAAGAAACCCAGAAAAATTTCTAGGCCCAGAATGAGTGGAGGGCAATGGTTGAAAGGGCAGCTGCCGAGGTGGTAGGTCCCTGTCTTATAAGGACAGGTTGCAGGGTACACGAGGGGCCGAAGAATCCCAGGGTGGACTGAGGACAGTGTGGAATGCCTGGGAGGCTGGGGTGTGGAATGCATGAGAAAGTTGCTCCAGGACTCCCTGCTCCCCCAGGGTGCAGATCATTTAATGGTCTGCAAATGATTTAACATGCCCCCTAGTCAGGGTTCCCAGGGTAAATTGTCTCCATTCCCATCATAGAGGAGCTGTGCTGTCCAACAGCTAAGAGGCGGGGAGCCACTGTGCTGGGATGCTTTGGCCAGAATGTTGCTGGAAGTGGCACTGTAGCAATTACTGGTTAAGAACTAACTGCAATTATTAATTATGACCCTAACAACAGTTGAGGTCCTGCATAATTCTTTCTGTGGGCCGCCTTTTGCCTGTGGAGCCCAATTTCGCAAACATCTCATTAGTCTTATAATAGTTCTTATATATATATACATATATATATATATATATATATATATTTTTTTTTTTTTTCCAAAGTCAGTTGTATGTAAAAAAAGGATTTCGGTGAGAAGTAGATTTATTTTTAGCCAAGAGGTGGCAATACCCAAGCTTTCCTTCTCAGTGCAGGGCTCATTTCTCTTTCTCTATTTAAATATTCAGATCTATTACTATATTGAACTGAGATTTGGTTTATTCGGGTAGAAGTAGCTAAATAAAGATACACACTTAGAAACTCATAACATCATATGTTTAAGTGCTGGAACAAGGTCTAAGTTAAAATTGGACTTTTTGATTTTCACTGTAGATAGAGTTCAGAAATACTGTCATAGTTTAAAAAAAATCAAAATGTTTCACCTCCGGGAGAAAATGAAACTCTGTGATATAATACATGGTGCTTGTGATTTTATTCAACAGTTTAATCTTTACATACAAACAAAACCACCAGAGCAGAAGCTTGTTTCTTAAAAACAAGAGTGGCGAGTATGATAATGAATGCCCTGAAAACATCTCTGTTCATCCTATGGAATTCTCTTTCTGAATTCTCATGTGGCTTTCCCTAACATGGAGCAGGGGGCTTTAAGTCACATTGCCTCCCAACTGCTATGCCTAAACTGTTTCTAGAAGCACTGAGTCCCCTCCGCTGCTGCTGCAGATTTAGCTTTGGGCTGGGGAGAATGTGGGGAGAAGTCATTTGCATTAAAAAACACTAGCTGTCTATTCCCATTAGAAAAAACACTCGGTGTTTTAGTGCAAATTATTTTAAAAGGGCAGATAACTTATGGATGCAGAAAGGGTAATCCACAAAGATGTATGCAATTTTGTTCAGTTGATATCCTCAGGGCGAAAACATCAAGGATAACAAGTGTACTAAATACAAACAGACACAATCATAAAATATGACACCCATGATTAAGATACCCTTTTCAAGGGTCCTTGGCACTTAGGAGGGAAGCTGCCTTGTTAATATCAGGGCCCATTATTTTCTAGGATTCAGAGGCAGGTTGAAATGATCTCTATTTTAGTGACTGTATTCTTAAAAGGTTGTGAAATTCTGGGGCTTTAATCAGACTAGCCTAGAATCACAGCTCTGGGGCAGAGAGGGTATTAGTGTTAAGGGTTATGAGCTCAGTCTTTGGAGCTGGACAGATCTGGTTTTGAATCCCAGCTCTGACACTTAGATGTCATCTTCTCTGAAGTCTAGGGGTCTTCATCTGCAAATGAGAAATTGAGGTTGTTGAGATGATTAAACACAACAAAACAAAACTAAAAACCCAGATGTAAAGTGCTTAGTGTAGTGCCTGGCACAGGAGAAAAAAAAAAAAAAAAAAAGTGTGTGTGTGTGTGTGTGTGTGTGTGTGTGTCTCCTAGTGCCTGATTACAGAAAAGATTGGAGAATTTTTAAAATGCACTATCCACTGACATATGAAGGAAAGAGATTTTTATGGTTTAAGAAAAATCACACCAAAATCTTGGTATTTTAGGTAGAGAAAAATGGAAGCGCATAACTCTGCGTTTGTGGATGGCACTGTTCATAGCCAAGGCTTAGGTATATCTCTTTCATTTATCTGAGAGTAACAGTTAAAGTTCTTGAGCATTTGCTTGATGCCAAGTGCCCTCTAAATGCTTTATATGTGTTGTTTCATGTAATCTTCAAAACATCTTCCTGAGTAGGCACTAATACTATCACAGTAGTAGCCAGTCAGGCATGAGCAGGGCAGGAGAGGGCTTCCCCGACCCCCCACCAAGAATGTCAGACGACCATCCGGTGACTATCCGGCCGTTAACTGTCTCTCTAAAATAATGATTGTTCACAGCCGGCACCAGGGAAAGGCAGTCTCCCAATACAAACACCTTAAAATGGCGATTAGCAGCTTCCCAGTAAGATGTCAGGAGTTGGGCGAGTGGGCTCACGCATGCGCATTAAGAGGCAAAATGGCGGTGCTTAACTGGTATATGACCTCCTAGGGACGTTCCACCGGTGAGAGAAGACTGCTTCAGGTAAACGTGCGTGCAACTCCAGTGAACACACTGCACATACTCCCCTCTCAAGTGCTGAGAGGCCACTGTGCACGTGGACAGCCCACCCCAGGGGAAGAATCAGAAGAGGACACGAGACCCCAGAAGCATGCCAGCATGGAAAACTCAAGTCAGAAAGGTGAAGCCAGGCCCCTGATCTCTCATTGCCCTCTTGGGCCTCTTCCAAGTGTATTTTATTTCCTTTTGTCCCTTCTCTAATTAATAAACTTTCGCCTCCCTGGTTCAAGCAGGTCTCCGGCCTCAGCCTCCCGAGTACAGGTACGCGCCACCACGCCCAGCTAATTTTTGTATTTTTAGTAGAGACGGGGTTTCACCATGTTGGCCAGGACGGTCTCTATCTTTTGACCTCATGATACAGGCATGAGCTACCGCGCCCAGCACCTCAGTCTCTCTTTATGTCTTCTGCCCCTCAGTCGAATTCTTTCTTCTGAGCAGGCAAGAATTGAGACTGCTGCAGATCCCTACAGATTCGCAGCCACTGCTAACAATACTATCCCCATTCCACAGGGCAAGAAACATAGGAACAGAGAAGCAAAATATTGATAATTTGTCCAAAGTCACAAAGCTAGCAAGAAGTGGAACCTGTATTTAAATTCAGGCACTTACTCCAGAGACTACCCCATTTTTCTTTTTTTCTTTTTCTTTCAGCTTTCCCAGGTTGAGCAGAGTCTACTTTCTTAACCACGATACTGTGTGTTTGATTTATTTGTACATCTCACAGCATCATAAACACCTAGCGCTTTGCATCTAGTGGACATTGAATATTTATTCAATGATTTTTTTTTTTTAAAGAATGCAAGCCTTTGCTGTGAACGTGAGGGAGAAGGAAAGGGTTAACGTGTTTCCATCAGATTCTAGAACAATAAAGTCCAGTCGAGGGACTGCATCTTACCAAAGCCGAATGGCATAACCCTATTTATGGAGCCGTGCAGGCAGTGAGCAAGTGAGTGAACATGGTTTAAGACTTAAACCTGGAACCAGAAGAATACCAATAGCAAATGCATGCTGGTTATTTCCTTCTGCACAACAGCTACAAAATAACCTGGAACGTTAAGACCAATGTGATCACTGAACTTCTGTGAAATTATCATGATCTAGTGGAAAGGCCGCAGGATTGGGTCCGACTAGACCTAGATAAAACATCGAATTCCACCTCTTCCCAGCTGTGTGGCTTTGGGTACATTATGTAGCATCTCTGAGCCTTAGTATGCCCAATTTGAAAAGGAGGGGGTGTGCAACAAAAATACTAACTCCTAGCTTTCCAACATGATACTGTGTTCATAATGAAACACTGGAGAAGTATGCATTAAGTAACACTAGATTTTACAACAGAAAACTCCCACATCTCTAGCTACTAAAACATATCAGTGTGAGCAACAGACTTTTTTTTTTTTTCTTTTCTCTGAAGGGGTCTTCCTAACTGGCAGGTAGCTCCAGTCTCTGTGGTAATTTAGAAAGTGAAGGCCCTTTCATCTGTGGCTCCTCCACCTCCACAGGTTTGCTGTGTAAGGGGAAAGAGCATGGAAAACTCCTGTGGGAGGTTTCTATGGACCAGAAAGTGGCTCAGTCCCATGGCCACACCCAAGTGCAGGGATACAAGGGATACTGCAGTCTAGTAATGTCTGCAGGCATAAAAGGGAATAGTTTTGATCATTGACTGGCAATTCTAACTCCCATTTTTTCCACTGGGCTGTTGTGAGATAAATAAGTGAAAGCAGAGGAGATGACTCTGTTATCATAAAACTCTATGATATTGTAGTCAATTCCTAATGTAGATGCCCAAACATAGGAATATCCTAAACAACGGAAATGTAAAGCTCTCATCCACGTGTAAATGCCAATACCAAAAACAGTTTGCCAAGGCACATGGTGCATGGTGATGGTCCCAACAGGTGAGCAGGCTGACGGCAATTCAGTGTGGTCAGGTAGAGTGGTAGCGGTAACACACGACTCCATTAGAGGCTGTCTGATCACGTGAAAGGCTCGCAGACTCTTAGGACATTGGTCATTGACTACTGTGCAATAGATAAGAAAAAGTTGAATAGGAAATTTGAAAGGAAAAGCATAGCAAGGGCCAAAAATGGTACAGATGGATCTTTGAGAAAGAGCTGTTGTCTCCTCTTTCCTTTCTATCTGAATGCTGTAACAACTTCTGAGGATAAGTGAATTTGCCATTTCTCCCTGTGCAATTAAGAAGGATTTCTCAGTGATGAGCAGCTTCATAGATTTTTCATTATAACGTGATTTGTTTTTGTTTGGGTCATCTTTAAGGAAGTGGATGTGTACTGAATATCCCAATTTTCCAGGAAAGAATTAAGTGATATGTATTCATTTGTTTCCATCACTAAATGTTTTGCATTTTATCTGTGATATATCATTTTTGTTTTAACATAAATCCAAATGTATTTAGGGAATACAGAATGATGTTTAATACTTTTTTTGGTGAATTCCAATGATATATAATGTGTATATTAAATAAAGGATTTTCTATGGCATACTCTTTTTAAACTCCTTTATTTCTTACCATTCTTTATGTCACATATTATGTGCCATTCTTTACCTGGTAAAACACCTTTTGTTCAATTATTGTACTCTTTGTTATATATACTATATATATTATATATAGAGAGAGTGAGAGAGAGAGAGAACAGGATAAAAACATTCCATTTTTTAAAAGAGTGACTGATAATTTTTTTTGAGAGAGAACTGCCTTTAGGAATGTCTGCTTGGGGCAGGAGAGACCTCATAGACATGGACAGATGAACGGATTAAGGAAGAGAGACCACTGCTTTGAGGGAAGAGCTGAGTGAAGAGGAGAGTGAAGGAAAACTCAGTGAGACGGCTAGACTAGGAGAGTGAGGGCCAGGAAGGCCCCATGGAGGTTGTAGCAGGCAGCCTTCAAGATGCCCCCGTTTCCTGCTATTCACACCCAGTGTTCGCACAATGTAACCCTCTTCCACGTTGTACCAGGGATGGTTTGTGTGGCCAATTAGGATATGACAGGAATGGTGTTGTGTCACTTTCAAGATTAAAGGAGCATGGCTTCTTCTTAGGACCTCTCTCTCTTTCTGTGAGCAGCTATGGAGGAGCTCATGTGTCTAGGAGCTGAAGACTGGACAGCAGCCAATAAGGAACTGAATTCTGTCAGCAACTATCTGAGTGAGCTTTCAAGAAGCTCCATTGGCACTGGGTGAATCTTGAGGTGACTGCAGCCCCATGAGAGCCACTGAGCCAGAACCACCCAGAGGAGCTGCTCCTAGATTGCTCAGGTAATAAGTGTGCACTCTTTTAAGTTAGTCATGTTGGGGGGGAATTTGTTATGCAGCAATAGCTAACAAATAAAGTGGGAGAGGAGCCAAAGAGCATATTACTCACAGTGATGTCTGTTTTATGGAGCGTTCTGAGTGGAAAACGGACTCTGATCCTGTCTTAGTCCAATCAGGCTACAATAACAAACTACTACAGACTTGGTAGTGAATATGGTTTGAATATATGTCCCCATTAAAACTCATGTTGAAATGTAATCCCTAATGTTGGAGGTGGGGCCTGATGGGAGTGATTGGTCATAGGGGCAGATCCCTCATGGCTTGGTGCTGTCCTCACAATAGTGAGTGAGTTCTTGCAAGATCTCCTCCTTCACCCCCGACTCTCTCTTTCTCTTGCTCCTTCTCTGGCCATGTGATATGTTGGCTCCCTCTTTGCCTTCTGCCATGATTGAAAACTTCCTGAGGCCTCCCCAGAAGCTGGGCAGATGCCAGTGCCATACTTCCTGTACAGCCTGTGAACCGTGAGCCAATTAAACCTCTTTTCTTTACAAATTACCTAGTCTCAGGGGTTTCTTTATAGCAGTGCAAGAATGTCCTATTACAGTAGTTTATAAACAACAAAAATGTATTTCTTACCATTCTGGAGGCTGAGAAGTCCAAGGTTAAGGTACTGGCAGATTCATTATCTGGAGAAGGCCTACTTTATGGTTCACGAGTGGTCCTTTCTTGCCATGTCCTCCCATGGTGGAAGGGATGAGGAGGGTCTCTCAGGCCTCTTTTATAAGGGCACTAATCCCATTTATGAAGGTCTTGCCATTATGACCCAACAACCCCATAGTCTGTATCTCCTAATACCATCACCATGGGGGTGAGGATTCCAACCCATGAATTTTGGGAGAATCCAGACCATAGCAGATGCACATTTATCTTTAGACTCTGGGTCACACTTTATGTACCTGGGCAGCAAAGAAACCAGGAGAGGGAGACTTGAGTACCTTGAAGGTCTTGGGGCTTTGAATTTTCCTCTGAGATGATTTAGATGGGCCCCAGTTGAGCTGAGGATAGTCTTCTTGAAACAGACACAATTGCCAAAAATTCTGGCTCAAATTGGCAATGTGTTACCGTGTAAGGTGATAAGTAAGGAGCGTCTTTCTTGCAACCAACAGAAAACCTGCTCAGACTGGCTTATGCACAACAGGGCTTTAATTGTTTGCTGTAACTGAAAGGGCCAGAGATGGGTTGGCTTCAGGAGGGTTGGATCCAGTGGCTTCACAGTATATCCCCTGGTTTGGCTCCACCTGCCTCTCTGGTCTCCTCGGAGTTATCACCCCAAGTCTGGCTTCCGACATGCTCACAAGATGGCTGTCAGCCACATAAGGAGCTGGGCATAGGATGGCACCCTCCTTGTTCATGTCTAGCCAGCATGGACAGTTTTACTCTTCTGACCTGCAAACAGAAGTCACATGCTTCACGTTGGCAAGACGAGCTGAGGTTATGATTTCAATTCTGGACTGTGTTCTTCCATCTGGCCAGCAGCGTCTCCCTATCCCCTCTGGGCAAGGAGACTGGGTTTTGCCGGTGAATTAGTCCTGGAGGTGGGGTTCATAATGGAGCAGTGGTGGAAGGAAGGCTGGAACTGAGGTCCAGAGAAGTTAAGGGGTTGCCCAAGGCCAAACAGTGAGAAAGGTGAGAACTAGGTCTTGATGCAGAGTCTGTCTGGCCCCCAACTCCATGCTTGCCTCCTCTTGCCACATGGCTGTCATCCAAAGCCAAACCAGAACATATTATCCCCTCCCACATGTCTGGTACTGTGCTTTTTCTGTGTTCACACATTCATTTTTCATATCAGTCCTGTGTAGTGGCTATTGGTATTATTATTTCCATTTCGCTGATGTAGCAATGGGGCCTCAGGATGTGCAATCATCTCAGGGAAACCGACAGAGACCAGAGGAGTCCTCTGAACAGGTGGCAGAGTGAGAATCTCTGTGGGATGCTGCGGGGCCCCTTGCTGAAAGGAGCTCTGAGCTGTGGGGTATGGGGTGTCAGGCATGCAGTCAGGTTGCAGAAGCAGCATTCCAGTTAGAATTTTCAAGCATTCTGGAAAATTCTGAAAGCCATCCTTCAGCTCAGAGCATTGCTCAGTCTTGATCATCTCCCCTGTAAGCCCTTACCATCAGTGGCTCATGACCCTTCTTCTTGGTCATTTGGTTTCTGGCCTACTGTAGGGTGGGAGGAGGCCACAGGCCCTGGAAACAGGAGAACTTGCTATAATTGTCAGCTCCCCTTCTTAGGGAAGGCACTTTATCTCCCAGGGCCTTGGTTTCCACTTTTGTAAAACTAAGATAACACTGTGTTGCCTGGTTATGTTGAAAATGAAAGGGGGTGACATGTATAAAATGAATAATGGAGAGTGGAAATTCTTGCCCCTTGTAAGGGTTGTCATTACAGACATACAGAGTAATACCAAAGTAACTAGCAAGTTGCAGGAAGAAAGACTTCTAGAAATAGCACATACATAGTACATTTTTGGGTGAATTGGGTAATTCCTCACTTCCTTTTACATTTCAGCTGCTGAGTACATGGATCTGCTATATAGGCATAGAAAGGCCACACACACTGGTATTTTCTTCAGGTGATGGGAACAAAACTGGCTCTAGCCACCTTGAAGCCCACGTTCAAATCGGGAGAAAAAATTCTCTCTTGGATGTTCAAATCAGAGGCAAGTCCTAGAAGGTGGAAGAGGTGTCACCCTCAGGCTGGAAGTGCAACAGTGGATGACAAAGCGCTGCCAGTGGGTGGCAGGAGGAGACATGGGCTTTAGCAAAAATCCCTTCTGTACCAGGTCCCAGGAACCCAGGGAAGGTGAATCACAGATAGTAATTATGGGGGAATGAGAACAAGCATTGGCGTGAATCATCCATGCACCAAGTCACTGGCACCCCTCTTTCCTCACCTGCAAATCTCCTCTCTTCCTGTGGCTGGGATCTGAGGACTCTTATGTTGCCTTTGAAACTGTGAAAATGTTCTTGGGTCCATCTCTTTGGTTGCAGTTGCTTCTGGTGCTGCTATTATCTTGCTTCTCAACACAGACCTTCCAAGGGATCAGACATTGCTGTTGGTGCACATGTTGACTCTCTGCCCCGGTCACAGCCTATGGGAGTGCAAGAACCCAGCAAGTAGCTTCTATTGCCACTGGGATGGGAGATAGGTTTTTTTTCACCATATATATCTTTCTTTATTGAGCTCCTCAAAGCGTAGTCTCACTCTTCCTGCATTAAAATAGGAACAAGCAAGAAAAAAACAGCTGTCCTCTCTCTTGATGAAAGTATCCTTGGCTGACTCAGAGGACAACAAACAGGTCTATCCAGTGTCACAACCCAAAGTGTCCAACTGCCTCAATCCCCTGTGTATGCTCCGGGATAAAACCAGGAATGTCTCCTTCTATCTGAAATCCATCCAGGGAAATTCCTGGGAATTGAGTGCAGTCTTTGCCGCTGGCATTTGTTTGTCCCTGGCTCCATCTCCAGTCCCCAGAGTCCTTTTACCATTCTTCCCAGTAGGCCCAGTGTTTTCATGCAGAAGGAACCCCTGTTTTTGTTCATCAGTTAGCCAAGGACAGAATTTTAGAGCTAAAAGAAATCTAATTTCGCGCCTTTACTGAATACAGAACTAGAGAGGCCACGTAATTTGTCTGCAAGTTCATATCTAGTTAGGGGCAGAGCTAGACTTGATTCTTGGTCTTGGAGTGTCTAAGTCAGACCTCTTTCCACTGGAGCAGTAACTCATTCCCCAGGAGGTAGTCCCCAGATGGTGATGATCACCTCAGGGGCTGACAAAGGGGTTCATGGTATATATGTGTGGTCAGCAAAATGAGGTACAGTTTTCAAGCAATTAAAAATAGATTGGAAGAGAAGTACATCTATATCCGTAAAATTAAATTTATTGGAGGAAGTGTAATTTACATCTGAAATACAGATTCAAGATTAATCTAATATAGAGAAGACACGGAGAATTAACTCTTCCGACTGTTACTTTTGAGAATATGCATAATTGCTTCCTTTTTCTTGATAATGGATAAGATTATTTTTACTGTTCTTGACAGCTCCAGTATTTTCTTTTCCTCTCTGTTTTTTTGAGACCTAGTCTCTGTCACCCAGGCTGGAGGGCAGTGGCAACCTCCACCTCCCAGGTTCAAGCAATTCTTCCACCTCAGCCTTCCTAGTAGCTGGGACTACAGATGTGAGCCACCACGCCTGGCTCATTTTTATGTTTTTCATAGAGACAGGGTTTCACTATGTTGGCCAGGGTGGTCTCAAACTCCTGACCTCAGGTGATCCACCTGCCTCGGCCTCCTAAAGTGCTAGGATTAGAGGTGTGAGCCACCGCACCCAGCCAACAGCTCCAGTATTTTCAAGACAAAATGTGAAATTTCTTGAAATTGTCATTCCTCAACTGATTACTTTCTATTTAATCCATTTAGTACCTGTCAACAACTTGTGTATTTTTACAAAATAGTCATAGGTATCTCTTGTGTACTTTTTTTCTCGTCTTGGGATAACTAGACTAACCCAAGCAGTCCCAAAGGGGTGCCCTGGTGTACCCCAAGAGACACTGAGTTTTTCCAAGAGCGGGGACTCTGTGTAATCCATCTTTGGCTCATCATTGTATAAAGTTGTATTTTTTTTTTTTTGTGGAAGCCAAAACATTCCCTTATGTGTATGGGCTACAGAGTATCAGTTGAGATATGATCTGTAGATTCTATTTGCATCAATGGGATCCTTTCATTCCAGAGGCTTCGAGTCTCTGGTCACTCAGCACATAAGCCCTATGTAGTGTTTCGTCTGATGAAGCTTGTGAGCACTCTGCAGGAATCCATGCAGCAGCAGTGACCTCAGGTGTGGGGGACCAGAAATCAAATTGGGCCACCTCATCCACTGTTGTGGACACCCCAGCTTCCTAAGCTGGTGTTCAGCTGCTATTTACTAGCTATATTCAGGTACACACCTGGCCCTGTGTTGACTGAACAGCTATGGGAAATTTAGAAGCCGGGCTTGGTCTAAGGGGTCTATGAGAAGAAGTGACAGAAAGGTCTTGGCCAGGCATCATTGGTTTCTCCTTGTCCCTCCTACCTTGTCATTTCTGGGTGCCTCTTCCTTTGTGGATCTTGAATTCTGGGGAACAATCACTAAGCAAAAGCCTAGTCTCCTACTCAATCCTCATAGGAGTGGGTACACTGTTCCCTGAAGCTACCTCCCCCCCGCCCCGCAGTTAGCTGTTTCCATCTTCTTTTGCTTCAGCATCCACATATAGGAGAGTCTCAAGATCGCATCGTGCTAGCCAATGGAGGGATGATTTCTATTTGCAGCTCTAAGGGAGCCAAGGTGAAAATCTGAATAAGTAAAGAAAAAAAAAACTTCTTCCTAGATAAACTTTGAGGCAGTTCACTATTGTGAAACAGTTGAGTGTAACTTGGGAGTTGGGAAAGACTAGGTTCAAATGTCAGATTTGCCACTTAGTGTGTGACCTTGGTTACGTTTCAAAACCCAGTTTCCTTATCTGAAAAATGGGGAAAATAGTAATGCATACATCATAGGGTTCTTATGAGGAGTAACTGATAAAGCGCTTGTCTCAAAAAATACTGGCTACAATTATTGTTAAGTTTTGTGATATGGACTATGACCTGGTTCGACCTCCCTTGTTGTTCAGATGAAAAAACTGAGCCTCAGAGATGTGATGTTCTGTTCAGCTGCCACACAGCTATAGTTAATGATATTTAAAATGAGCTTCTTGGCCTCTGAAACTCAGCTCAAGGCTTTTCTCCATCATATGCTGAGTGAAACTTACAATGAACCCCCACGCCCCGCACTTTCCACCACCAAGCTTGAAAAATAATTAAGTAAAAAACGTGATGTGTATTTTTAAAGTATTTCTAGCATAATCTTTTTATATATTTTCTGCCTACAACTTTGGATTCTATAACACTGAATATGTGTGTGCTTAAAAAATAATTGCCAGGCTGGATGTGGTGGCTCATGCCTGTAATCCCAGCACTTTGGGAGGCTGAGGTGGGCAGATCACGAGGTCAAGAGATCGAGATCATCCTAGCCAACATGGTGAAACCCTGTCTCTACTAAAAATACAAAAATAAGGGCTGGGCGCAGTGGCTGAAGCTTGTAATCCCAGCACTTTGCGAGGCCGAGGCGGGTGGATCACGACGTCAAGAGATCGAGACCATCCTGGTCAACATGGTGAAACCCCGTCTCTACTAAAAATACAAAAAAATTAGCTGGGCATGGTGGCGCATGCCTGTAATCCCAGCTACTCAGGAGGCTGAGGCAGGAGAATTGCTTGAACCCAGGAGGCAGAGGTTGCGGTGAGCCGAGATCACACCATTGCACTCCAGCCTAGGTAACAAGAGCAAAACTCTGTCTCAAAAAAACAAAAAACAAAAATATAGCTGGGTGTGGTGGCATGCGCCTGTAGTCCCAGCTACTTGGGAGGCTGAGGCAGGAGAATCACTTGAACCCAGGGGATGGAGGTTGCAGTGAGCCAAGATTGTATCACTGCACTCCAGCCTGGCAATAGAGCAAGACTCTGTCTCAAAATAGTAATAATAGTAATTGTCGACTAACCAAATAACACTAAAGATAGAGATGATGATTGTCTAGAAGTTAACATTGTGTACAATTTGTTTTCCCAAGAACAGACATAGGTAAGAATAGCAAGTATCCATGGTGTGTTTCTTTCTTTTTACCTTAAGTGTTCTGCTGTTCCCAAGACAGCACAGATTAAGAAAAAAATCCAGTATGGTGAAAGTCAAACTGTACCCACTTGCTTGGCTATTAGGATTAGTCCAGACGATGTAGATAGTGTCACAGGGTTAGAGGCCAGAGAGAAGGCAGATCATATGCAGCAGTTGGACACCATATTGTTTACCACTTAGAATAAAATCCCTTCTGTCCTGCCCTTAAACACAAATGTATACCAATTACTCAGGTCCAAAGTTGACTTCCGATTCCAACCTTAACAGACAAGTGCTGAGCCTATCAAGTTTTATTGCAGTCAATACATCTCCCTTCCAGAAGCCACTGGTCACAGCCATTTCCAACACAAAGCTGCTTGGGCCACCCTTTCTTCTGTTTATAGTCTGTTTCCAGACACTCAGTGACCCATAAAGTTAACTTATAACCAAGTCACAGCCATGACTGGAGCTGTTGTTCTTGTGTCCACCCCTAAAGTCGCCTTTTCCCAGGATGTGCACACTTGGAGGCAGTGAATCATACTGTTTGTCCTTTGTGGGATCACTCCTTTTGGTTCAAGCCCAGGTCCTGGGTCTTTAACTCAGACTGTTTCCTTTAAACATTCTCCAAACTCTGGAGTTTTTAAGATTTCGTAGTTTGCCCTTATGAACATGTATACTGCATGAACCCTGTCTTAATGGAGATGTGGCTCCTGCGTGGTGAGCTGGGGTCAAGGCGTGCTGTGGGCTTGAAACATCTGTGCAAACACACCAATGACTGATACTTTGATGTCCTGGTGGTGTCGTTTACAACCTAATTTGTCTTCTCACCTTTTACTCCGTCTCTAAATGGGGTGAGGATATATACTGGAGAAAGGGGGATGAAGCAAGTCAGCCTATAGGTTGAGTGGGAATGGAGTTATTTAATTTAAGGAAACCTATGAGGGCACAGGCTCCTGCAATGTTCATGTGCATGACTGTGATTACTAAGTCTCCCAATCTCCTAATTTTCTGTATTTAGATAGGTTAATAAGATTCCTTGATCAAGCTAACTAGTTATAGAACTAATTAAAAGCAGGACCAGGTTTAGGACTAATATCTTCTCATCCCCATTGTGGTGTTTTTCTCATTACAGCATATGTGTCCCATCAAAATACTTTTCCCCCCTTGTGGCAGAGAGATTGGCTTTACAAACAGGGAGGGAGTAATGAAAGATATTTTGCTTTCAGCTGGTGACTATCTCCTATAACATGATTACATGAAGAAAGAAAATCCCATTATAGAAATATACGATGTTAAATCTCATCATAGAAATATACAATGTTAGGAAATTTTGACGTATAGAATTTTAAAAATGGAATGTCCTTTAAAACAATCACCTAGCACAGTGACTTTCAAACTGTGTTCAATGAAACCCTAGGGTTCTGCACAGATGCCTCAAGGCCTCTGAAAGGTAGAGAAGAGCATATATAGGACTCAGACTTCTCCCTCAGGGCCATGAAAGCAAGTCTGTCTTACTGTTTTATATGTTGGGGTTTTATGTTGGCTTTTGTTATAAAAGGGGAATCCACTTCTAAAGAAAATTTGCAAGCTATAAATCTAGGTCAAACCTCTCAATTTACAGATGAGAAAACTGAGGCCTGGAATCTTGAACCTGTGGAGTTGCCAAGTAGACTACTTATTCCATTCTAGGGATGAGGAAACTAAGATACCAATATTCAGATCTTAAAGGTTTGTAGAAAGTTATGGATTTTGTCAAGTGGCAGGGCCAGGGATGAAGCTAGGTATACAGTTGTTTTCATTCCTAGTGCATGACTTTTCCCACATCATATTATTTAACAGTATTCAACATGTGGTGATATTATTGCTCCATGATCAAAGAAGTCAGAAGGAATGAAGGTCGTAGAGGCAGGATTTGAGAGAGCCGATTAAGAGAGAATAGTCAACTAGTGAAGGGGAGGTGACTATGGAAACAGGATGGTTTCTTTTCATTTCCTTTCTTCAGCGTTCCATTGCATTCTGCAAATTCCCTGCTGCAAAGATGCATGCCCAATACCTAAGCCCAGGCCTGGCACTTAGAGCACAATACATATTTGTGGATTCAGACTAAATGCACGTCCTCATGACATTCTTCTAACCCTGTACTGGTCAGAAACTCAAGAGTATGGTACATTTAAAAATCAAATACTGTATTAAATGTGTAGAAACATAATTAAGTATGGTAGTGTATTTCAACACTGGTAGGTGCACAAAGCCTGCTCTCTAAAAGCAAGTAAGTCAGCTGGCAGGGTCTGACTCAGAGTGGACCACTTTCTCTGAGCTGCCCTGGCAAAGCCTAATTGTACCTATGTCCCAGGCATGGTCTCCAGTGTCAGCAGACACACTGATCGTGGTGGAGGGAAGTGTGCATTGTGCAAGCCATTCCCATAAGCCACCGGACAGGTGTTTTAACTGCCCTCTGGGGTAGCCTGACCCTGAATGAGTTTAAATAGAAACAAATAAAACCCAGATCAGAAGGTTCTTATATTGTACTTAAAGCAGTTAGCATTTGTAGTAGGTTATCAAAGAATATTGTACAACATCTTTCCCTAGGGAACCTTAAGAATAGGATGGCTAGATCCTGCAGTCTGAGATATTTTTGTCTCTATAATAACACCTTACCACGGTATCACAGCTTATACTAAGTGCCTCGAGGCCGGGCATGGATTAGATATCCTTCTGAGGCCATCTGCTCCCTGGATTTGTTTCAGAGGAATGAAACACAAGGTAGAAAAAGAGAGGTAGAGAGCAAGAGAAAAAGGAGAGAGAGACCGATCCACGGACTCTGTTAACAGGGTGAAATCTGCCCAGATCAGGAAGCCAGAAGAGTAAGACCCCAACAGAAACCACGCTTGCCTGTCCTGATTTTGCCCCAGTCCTGCAATACACCTCTCAGTCTGTGCTATGGTCTTCTGCGCGTTCGGAGGTGGGCTGGTTTACGTCAACATGGTGGGATTACTGTAAAAGTCATTATTGGTACTTTTGGATGTGCCTTTTCTAATTTAAAATAATTAAAACCACTGAAGCTTTTTCTTTCTGACCCAATTCCTGGCTCTCATCTACTTTGGAGTCTTCGGGCCAACCTTGGAAGCCCTAAGGGCGGGCGGATCTCTCCCACTTGCCTACAAGCAGCGCAAAGGGGCCAGTGCGCCCCCCACCATTGCCAGGAGCCTCATTATTCTTTTTGAATTCCCCTGTGTGGATCCAAATGGCAGTCTCGGGGTCAAGGATTTGGCAAAGCAACAAGTGGCTGGAGCAGGGACAAACCCAGCTCCCGGCGTCGCTCCCCGCCCGCTTCCCACCCGCGCCCCCGCCGCCCACTGCCCCGCACAGAGGTCATTGCCGTGGAGCGTGGGAATGGGACAGTCCCATTTTAAAGCTCTCGTTCATCCCGCCCGCAGCAGGCAGCTCCAGAGAAGAACACCCTTTCCGGACTTCGCTCCCCGCTGACCCACCAGGCCCGCGGCGCGCCCACGCCTCCTCCCAGGCCCCTCACCTCCCGCGCGGCGGGCGCACGCATCACCTGACTCGCGCTCTCATTGGCTGCTGCCTGTTGCTAACCCACGTGATCCGCTCCTCGCGCCCCGCCCCTCCCCGCCCCTCCCCGCCCCGCAGCGCCCCGCCCCCGCGGGCTCCCGCTCGGCCGGCGCGTTCCTGCGGGCGTTCGCTGGCCGGCGTCTGGCTCCGAGCCCTGGGACGCTCGCCTCGCCGGCTTTCCGCCGCCGCGCCGCTGCCGCCGACGCCCACAAGGTGGCAGTGCCGCGCTGCGTGTCTCCTCGCTCGGGTCCGCGCGAGCCGCGCTGGGCGACCGGTGCCAGCGCAGCCTCCCGCAAAAGTTTCCCTGCTCCGGAACGCATCCGGGCGTCGCGCCGTCCGAGCTGGCTGCTGACCGCCCGCCTTCCCGTTCTCGGGTTGCCTCGGGGCGATTTACACTTCACAGCCCCGCTGGCGTCTCCTGGCGTCCCGCACTCGGGGCCTGTCACTGATGCAAGTCGTTGATGTTTTCAGGAGTGTTTTGTTTTGTTTTAGGATCTGCACGCTAAGAGTTGATCCCAAAGAGGCAGGCAGACACCCTGACAGCGACGCCTCGTCTCTTCTGGGCGTCCGGCTGAGCGTGCCTCACTGCAGGAGCAATCTCCAGCCTCCCTTTGCGCTGGTGCAAGACACAAGCCAGCAGCCCTTCGGAGGGGCCTCCCCGCACGTGCCTCCTGGGATCCTGACTTGCTCAGGAAGAGGAGGGCACGGGGAGCCTCCTGCTCTGCAGCTGTCTCCAGGATGCCCTTAATTCCCGGGACAGGAGCGATAAGCTCGTCTGACCTCAGTTGACCTCGCCGCAGGCTCCAGGCGTCCTCATTTACTGCGAGGCATTGGAGAGCCTACTTTTCTCTCTGCTCCCTGGGATTTTTTTCCTTACGTCACTTTTTTACTTGTTGGCTTGTAGCTCGTATGAGATCCCTAAACTGCCTCCCCCTACTCCCACCTAGGCACGCGTTTCCACTCTCCCTTTTTCCTTTAAAGAAAACGTTCTGAGAGCCTTTTGAACCCACCTGACCCTGGGAAAGGGCAGGTCCGTGGATGTGAAGGCAAGTCCAGGAACTGAGGCTGGCCTTAGGTAAGGAAAACGGAAGAGAAGCACACCTTGCCTGCCCATTGTCTACACCGTGAAGCCCGGATTCCATTCCCTGGTAGTCAGGCCTTTCACACTGGGCTGCCCTCCAGGTAACTTCCAAAGGTGCCCCTAGCCTGCTCTAGCCCCTAGCAGAACACTAGAAGGGACCCTGTGTTCATGACTGCTGGAATTTCTGCTGAGACCCTGATGCAGAATAATATATGGGCCAAACAACTCCCACCCCAATTCTCAAGGGAGGTATAGACTGTCTCTGGGGGGTTGTTAAGGGACCAACACCAGCCTCTCCTTGGAGGCTTAGCCTCTCCAATAGGTGGCTAAGGACACAGGAGAGGCCTGCAGTGAGTCTTTCTTTTTGGAGAGGCGTCTATATGCTGTGCTTCTCCACCTACCTTGAGATAAATGACTTGGGCTCCAGAGAACTTCCTGGAGAGCTTTAGGCGTCTCCTGGAGTTTGGGAGGCATAAGGACTGATGTGACCTGCAAAGCAGACAGCTGTTTGCAGTGGCGAGAGAAAGAGCTATTTGGAGCCACCAAGAGTCAGTGAGTCACACATACACTAGGGGCAGGGTGGATCCTCTCCCCTCCCGCCCCAACAAGGGCGAAGTGAGCAACACTTGCCAGGACCTGAGGGTGACAAATGAATGTCAGCTAACAGGGGCTGCCCACGTCCAGGAGCTGCAGGTGGGGAACTGGCAACAGTAGGGGGAGAGGATTGAGAAAACTCACAAAGCATCCACGGAAGAGCCAGCATTTGTGCATCTGCCCCCAAGGGCACCAACACCTAGATGCAACTGAACCCAAGAGCTTTGTTCTTTGGGCCCCGAGAAACCTGCTGTGATCTGAATGTTGATGTGCCCCCAGAATTTGTACGTGAACCCTAATACCCAGTATTAACAAGTGGGACTTCTGGAAAGAGATTAAGTCATGAATGTGGAGCCCTCATGAATGAGATTAGTGTTTTTTATGAAAGAAATGGAAGGAAGCTGCCTTGCCTCTTCCACCATGAGAGGACACACGGACGGTGCCACTGGAGAAGAACAGACCCTCCCAGTCACTGAATCTGCCGGCTCCTTGGTCTTGGACTTTCCAGCCTCGAGAATCACCCAGTGATTGGAGAAGGTGGAGGATCCGGGAAGGAACAAACGTTGACTGGGTTCCCCTCCCAGCCACATGTTGCAGACCTGAGCCAGCCTCCAGGTATTGGAGGGAGGAGAGAGGTACTGATTTGAATGAGATGGTCAGATTTCTCAGTATTTTGTAATAGTGGAAAAATGAGACTGTTTATGAGATTAACCATGGAAACTGGTCCATGAGATTTCATTCTGCCATGGGGGATAATATAAAACTATGGATAATAGCAAACATTGACATCACATTTAGTGTCTTACATTTATTAACTTATTAATTAGGTTTGTGTGCTTCACCAACTCTTATAATTCCCATTGCATAATTGAGGAGGCGGAAGGCCAGAGAGGTTAAGAAATTCGTCAAGGTCCACAGCTAGTAAATGGCAAAACTGGGATTTGAATGCAGGCTTCAGCATCTAGTTGCGGAACTAAAATGCTTCCCCATTGCCGAATCCTTATTTCCATTCTTAACCAAACCTCACCTGTCTTCAAGCCCTAACTCCAGCCTCCCCAGCTCAGGAGCTTCCTTGGCTGTGTCAACTGAAGGAGCCTCCGTTACTGTCTTGTGCTTTCAGAGGTGCAGTGGTGGCTGCAGAGTGGCCGTCACCCTAGACAGTGGGGGGACCTTTTGTGGAATCATGCTCAGAACCTGCAGCACATCTGTGAAATACGTTCAATCCCAGGAACTGCTCTTTGGATGGTGGATAGGATGTTTAGAGCCATCCCGACACCATTTTGAGTCCAGTGAAAAAACCAGCAATCAAGGTTTGAGAAACCATTTTTGTTAAAATGAAATAGGGTGCATTCTAATTGAATGAGACTGCTTTTCTTCTTTGGTTTAAAAGCTGGAACTAAATGTAATTCCAAAAAAAGTCCCCCAAAAAGTGTGTCTTGGCAGCCTTACTGGAAAGATCCAAGGGATCTATGCAGGGTGAAACTCATTTGCAAGTATCTGTTGATTGTTTTTAAAATATATTTTTCTAATCATGCTCATCATTGCACTCAGCTTTCATTTATTTATGTTCTTTCTGTACAACTAGATTATGAAATTGTGAGAAGGAGACTGTATCCTTTTTTTTTTTTTTTTTGAGACAGGGTCTCACTCTGTCACCCAGGCTGGAGTGCAGTGGTGGGTTTATGGCTCACTGCAGCCTCGACCTCCTTAGCTCAAGCAATTCTTCCACCTTAGCCTCCCCAGCAGCTGGACTACAGGCACACACTACCACGGCTAGCTAATTTTTGTATTTCTTCGTAGGGATGGGATCTTGCCATGTTGCCCACGTTGTTCTTAAACTCCCAGGCTCAAGCGATCCACCTGCCTCAGCCTCTCAAAGTGTGCGGCCTGGACTGTATTTTTTTATGTTTCTCATTCCTTTTCTTTTTTCTTTTACACTACAAAAGCTTAGTGTCTATCTCATTTCTCTTTACAGCTTGGCGACTTGTACATAGTAAGTACAAAATAAGTATGTTTTCATTCGATGGACAAGAATTGGGGGAAAGTTTCTATCCAAGCAGAATGCAGAAGGGGATTCCAGCCATGCAGATGAGCTAGGGTCCAAGGCTGAAGAGAAGGTGCAGTGGTGGAGTAACGTGACAGACACTCAGCCTACTTGGCTAGAGCATCTCACAGGGGCAGAGGTCACTTAGTGGGACCATGGGAGATAGATTAGAAAGGGATGTTTTATGGCGGATTAGATGCTTATCCTCTGTGCTAGTGGTTTCAACTTTTATTATCATTAAGATTTTCCCCTGCTCCCACTTCCCTGCCTCAAAATCCCCTAAGCCATATATAGGAACACAATTTGTAAAGCAGATAACAGCAGAAGGGCTCTGGTTAAAATCATGGGGGAGGGACCTGGGAATGACTTCCTTGGCATGGTTCCCCATACGCACATGCCAGGCACCTCTGAGGAATTCTAGGGCTCTTCCAAAGCAATGTGAACCACTGGTGTGGATGCTGGGAAATGTTGGCTGGCGTATTCCTTTTCTCTGTCTGTCCACGTGAATGTGGTCCCGGGCTTCCTGACTGTCCTCCATCCGTATCTGGTTCTGACAGTGCCACATCTCAACTCTCCTGGGAGTGTTTTGGAGTCACCATCCATGTGGCAGGCTCTACACAGCCCATTCCTCTTTTGTCTTTGCTGATAGAACCCGTACAACTGATCAGGACACCCAAGTACTCAGTGACATCGTAACTGACCTAAGGCAAGGATTGGCCAAACCCAACGGCTGAGTCTTTTGGTAAATAAAGTTTTATTCGAACACAGACATGTTCATTTGCTTTCTTAGTGCCTGTGGCTACTTTTGTGCTATAGCAGCAGGGTTGGGTAGTAGTGAGAGAGACTCTATGGTCCCTGAAATTCTTTGCTATCTGGCCCTTTGCAGAAAAAGTTTGAAGACCCTTGGTGTAAGGCAACTATGGCCATCCATTCCCCTTGGCTAAGATTGGGGGTAATCATATAATCAGCTTTGACCAAGGAAATATAAGGCAAATTCTGATGGAAGCATTTGAGAAATACTTCTCTCCCTGATAAGAGAGAGGACTGTGAGGAGAACATTCTTTTTGTCTCCTCTCTTCCATTCTGTCATATGAGGAGGTGATGTCTGGAGCTGTGGCAGCCATCTGTTGATCATGAGGGATAGTATATGAGCCTGATTCCTTCATGACATCATTCAGTTCCCCAATCTACCTTTGGACCATCTACTTTCAAACTGTTTGTTGAGTAAGCAGCAAAAATCTTGATGTTTTAAGCAATTCTTCATTGAGTTTTTGTTAGTTGCAGCTGAATGTAGAATAACCAGGGCATTTGTTTAAAAACCCAATAGCCAAAGATGAGTGTTCCTGCTCAAGTTGTGTCATGGAATGAAACATAGAAAATCTAGTAGGTAGTAATAAATGAAAGCTAGCACGCCAGTCACTAAACCAAGTTCTCTACCATCCCTGCCTCACGATCACAAAACCCAAGGGAGACGCGATGGTCATTATCTCCATTTTAGAGAAGGGGAAAGTGCGGTTTAGAGAAGTTTCAGAATTCACTCAGTTCCACAGTTAAGCAGCAGAGCTCAAGTTCGCACCCAGGTGTGTTGACTTCAAAAGCCAAGTGCCTGTCTGCTGTTTGACACTTCCATTTCTGACATCAGATCTGAATTCGAATCCCAGCTCAGCCACATGGAAGGCAAGTTGTTTAATCTTCTTAAGCCCCAGTTTTCCCACACTAATGTGGAGATACTACCTTCCTTGAAGAGAAAATGCTGCCACTGCAGTGCCTGAAATGTGGTGTTTCATTGTTTTTGCTTATGTGCTTGTTTCTTTAGTCGGGAGTGGATGGCTGGAAGTTAGCTATAAGACTAGCCAAGAGGTGCAAAAGAAAGTAGCAAGGGAAGTGAAAATAGACTCGGTGAGCAGAGAAAGGCATACCAGTTCCTGAAAAATTAAAGGAGGCTGCCGCAGATCTTGGAGCAGGGTTCAATGAGAAGAACGCATGGTACGGAGTCCTCACAAGTATGCATTGTGTTTGACCAAGAACTTGGCGACTTTACGGTCAGCTGTGGCCTGAGAGCACTTTCTAGTCCATTGTCCTGTTTCAAGGAGCTTTGAAAAATTGTAAGGAACTAAACAGAAAGGAATTGCTTGAGTTGTTGGCACGATTCACTTTTGTGTAAAACTGAGCCACTGTGCAGAAGTGAGTGTTTTTCAAAGTGAGGTCACTGATGCCTAGGAACATTTCGCATGTCGGTATTTTCCTCGCTGTGGTAAGGCCCTTTGCTCATGATGAATGGAAATCTGAAGACTCCGAGGAAGGGTCAGAGATTACCTTTGTGGCTGTTAGCTCTATTTGAGCAGTTTTCTCTCTGAGCATTCCTGTACAGTTTTTAATGGAGGGGAATAATCAAGACCAGCCTGCTTGAAGAGCTTATGAAAAATAGATGAAATTTAGAGTTTAAAATCCAGATTTAATTGTTCGGCCTATTTTTAAAAGAGAACAAGAAAAATGACCCCAGTGGCTTATTATATAACATGCAGATGTTCGGCATCAGCCAGACCAGATGAAGGATGACTTTTTCACTTTTCATCTGGACGCTTCGCCTCTATAGATGCAGCTAAAGAGGGCGGTTATATAAGAAGCTGGCTGGAGTGACCTTGTCCTCATTCTCAACTTGCCCTTTAAGAGACCCATAAACATTCAGCTGCATTTTTAAGTTTAGATACAGTAGATTGTTAATGAACACATTCCTTAGACCCAGCGTGGGCTTGAGAAGCTTCTGGAAATCATTCGATCTGATCATTGGCTCCAGGTAGACAAAGTACTGAATGAGAGAAATTTTTCCTTCTCATTCAGATGTTTGAGGCTCAGGTAGACCTAGACTGGCTTTATCATAAAGGAACTAATATAACACTTCTCATATATCATTAAAATAGGTTTGTGGGCTTTTAAAAAGTGACAGCTGCTCTTCAGAGTGACAGACAGCTGTCCACATTTCAGCTTGCTTTGTATGTTTGTCAGTGTGCATGTTTGTTCTTACCAGCAACGCCCAGGAAGGGCAGCAAACACTGTTGCGCTCGGATACGAAAACCGAGGCCTGATTAGTGTAAACGTTTGTTGAAAAAGCATTTTCTCCGCACACTAATCTCTACATATCCTGTGGGGAAATCCTTTCAATCCCGTACCTGATAAATAAATCTGGCAAGTGAATAAACACTCTCAAGTCTCTTTCTGGTATATAATCCCACCCGATCTGTGAGTTCGGCTGGCCTCTGAGCTCCGGCAGTATTGTGTACCTTTCAGACTGACCTGGAACAAAGCCGGCTGAGGAAAAGCAATGTTTGCTGTGACCTTGCCCATCACCGAGCCCTCAACAGCCTTTCACAGGAACCAAGCGGGTGTTCAGGGCTGCTGTGGACTTCCTGGATCATGGCAGTTATTATTTGGTGCTTTCGTTGAACTTGAACAATCCACTAGACACGGATAATACTGCTGATCAGAAACATCACATTCCTTTCCCTTCTGATTTTCCACCCAAGGGTGCTGGAGCTGCTGCCAAAGTCCTTTTTTTTTTTTGAGATGGAGTTTCACTCTTGTTGCCCAGGCTGGAGTGCAATGGCACGATCTCGGCTCACCGCAACCTCCATCTCCTGGATTCAGGCAATTCTCCTGCCTCAGCCTCCTGAGTAGCTGGGACTACAGGCACGTGCCACCATTCCCAGCTAATTTTTTTGTATTTTTAGTAGAGATGGGGTTTCACCATGTTGACCAGGATGGTCTCGATCTCCTGACCTCGTGATCCACCCACTTCGGCCTCCCAAAGTGCTGCGATTACAGGCATGAGCCACTGCAAAGTCATTTTTGAAAGTGAAACTTGGCTGGGCACAGTGGCTCACACCTGTAATCCCAGCACTTTGGGAGGCTGAAGTGAGTGGATCACCTGAGGTCAGGAATTCAAAACCAGCCTGGACAATATGGTGAAACCCCATCTCTACTAAAAATACAAAACTTAGCTGGGCATGCTGGTGCTATGCCTGTAATCCCAGCTACTCAGGAGGATGAGGCAGCAGAATCACTTGAACCTGGGAGGTGGAGGTCGCAGTGAGCCAAGATCACGCCATTGCACTCCAACCTGGGTGACAGAGCGAGACCCAGTCTCAAAAAAAAAAGAAGGTGAAACTCAGGTCTCAGTATTAACATGCTCTCTTTAATGCCCATGCAGTCTCCCAACTCTTCTGCAGGAAGCTTGGGCTGCTCCTCCACTGCAGTTCCTACATAGCTATATTATATGATTATAGTATAGGATCATGGGGGCAGGGGTTATGTCTTTTTGTCTTTCTGAAAACAAGAGCCTGGCACGTTTATTATTAATTAACTTTATTAATAATTACTTAATGCTGAATGAATGAACTTTAGTGCTTCCTAAATTTGTGTGTATATTTGTGTGAGACATTGCCAGAGAATGACAGGCCTTATTAGATTACAATTTTATTTAAAAATGATAGGAAAATTTTCTTAAGTCTTTGATAGGAGCCTTAAAAATGGCAAAAGGTTTGCTGGGCACCTGTAGTAACAGGGCACACTACCCCAGCAGCATCCAAAGAATGATCTTCCATAGCTGAGACAGGGCGTGCAAAGAGGACCCCCCAGATATACCCACAGTTCTCAGTGTACATGTGCACACATTGAGAATGCCTTTACAAACTTTAAAGGATTCACATTCACTGCCCAATGTGTGGAATCAGGCAAATATGCCTGATGTTGAAACAAGTTTTTAAGATGATACTAGTAAAAGAGGTAGACTAGTTATTTGATAGTTTACCAACAAAAGAGTTTCTATTTGTTCTCTACGGCTTTGTAACAAATTGATTTAGCACAACAAACTTTATTATCTCACAGTTTGTGTGGGTGAGGAATCTGGAGCTGCTTAGCTGATGATTCTGGTGCAGAGTCTCTCATGATGTTGCAGTTAGGATGGTCAACAGGGGCTGCACTCATCTGAGGGCTTGACTGGGACTGGAAGACCTGCTTTCAAGGTGGTACGCTCACATGGCTATTGGCAGGAGGCCTCAGTTCCTCCCGACCTGGGTCTCTCCATAGGCTTCTGAATGCAGCAGTTCATTTTTGCCATAGTAAATTATCCAAGGAAAGGACCAAGAGAGATACCACAATGCCTTTTATGATTTACTCTCTGAAGTCACACACCGTCATGTCTTTGGAGGACATATTTTAAATCCATCAGAGCTGTTGCTTTGATGCAATTTGACAGGTAGGTTTTGAGCACTAGCTGGCCTTTCCAGATGTGCTTGTTAAATATGTAAATCCTGCTTGCTCTGCACTTTGGAGGGAGTCCACACGGACTTGCCCAAATGAGACACAGGTTGTCTGAAAATCGGGACCTGTGGTTCAGTGTTTGACTTTGTACCTTCTACTCTTAAACCAGTTTTGTTTTCTCTGAAGCATGGAGAGGGTTCTCCCTGAAATCGACTTCAACCTCTCTAAAGAATAATAACGATAGCACTTTCTATTAGCTGTGTTACGTGCTCCATGAATGCCAGTTCATTAAAGACTCACCACCGCTCTATGAGTTAGATATTCATATCATCATCTGTATTTTACAATGGGGATACTGACGGATGAAATAATTTTCCCAGGGTCACCCAGCCAGTAAATGGTGGCACTAGGATTTGAGCCCAGAGATTTGGCCTTAGAGTCTGGCCTTCGACTTCCTTCATTGTGTTACAATACAGTGTCTGAACCTTCAGATGGGCTCTCTTGTGCCGCTTCTACTTTAAGTCAGTCCATCTTTAAAAAAAAGACTCTACAAAGTAAGAAGAGATCGAGTTCTGGCATGTATTATCACCACCACGGGGCCTCCCACCACCTCCCCATCATCATCATTCTGGGTTCTAGAAACAGTTCCCCTTCTTGCCCCTCAGGCCTGTGGATAATAACACTCCTGTTTGTGGTAGACAGAATGATGTGTCCCCCAAAAATGTCCCCGAAGCCTGTGATGGTGTTACCTTACCTGGCAAAAGGGACTTTGCAGCTGTAGTTAAGAACCTTGAGAAGAGAGTATCTGAATTATCCAGTGTGAGGGAGGAAAAGTTTCTTTTCCTCACCTATTAGGCTCACTGGCTGGGACCTCTACAATAAAAAAAAAGCATGCAAATCTATTGAATATGATTTTTATGTGACATGGGAAACTTTACAAGGAAATGAAGACCACAAGAAAGAGTTAAACCTGAGTGTTTTTATAATAGGCTTGAAGAAGAACAGACAGTTGTGGAAAAATATGGTTGAGGGAAAACAGAAGAAGCATAAGCTCAGGCTGATAAGATGGGGGAGCAGCAAGACGCGTTTGCTCAGATTCCTCTCAGCACTTTGGGAGGCTGAGGTGGGTAGATTGCCTGAGGTCAGGAGTTTGAAACCAGCCTGCCAACATAGTGAAACCTCATCCCTACTGAAAATACAAAAAATTAGTTAGGTGTGGTGGCAGGCGTCTGTAATCCCAGCTACAAGGGAGGTTGAGGCAGGAGAATCGGCTAAGGCAGGAGGCTGAGGGAGGAGAATTATGCCTTAGACAAAATTAATTACTTAGTAGTCAGAATCACATCCTGGTGTACACAGGTGTGTCCCAGAGTGGGCAGCCTGGCTATTTGTCACATTTTCCAGGAGGCTGCCTGGAGGCCCATACCTGCTGTGATTTTTGCAGCTGATCACACAAGTGTCTGACCATGTTAGTATTGATCTTAGGCCTGGCTGTTAAATTGCACTCCTGCAAAGAAACATTTGTCTGGTTTTAAAAAAAAAATTTAATGTTGCCCCTCATCTTGGAGATAAGGATGCCCCCTTCCTCCAAGTGTAGGGAGGGTGCCTCTTGCATGAGGTTCTGATGACTGCCCGAGGGCAGAAGGGCAGGGGGAGTCAGAGAGACCTTCCTGCACTTGCTATCTCTCTAATCCTTTTGGTTTAAAATATTCACTCTGCCACGGTGCCCTATTGTGGGGTAGAGTGTCTTGAGCCTCAGTACAGGCATCCTTGATAAGGATCTTTACAGGGGGAAGAGGAAGGGAGGGGAGCAGGAGTTCGAGAGAGGTGTGGAGATGCTCTGCGGCTGGCTTCTGAGGTGGAGAAAGGGATCTTGAGCCAAAGAAAGGAGAAGCCTCTAGCAGCTGGACAGAGCAAGGAAACATGCCCCTCTGCAGGCCCCAGAAGGAGCGCCACCCTGCTGGCACCTGGACTTTATTTATTTATTATTTATGAACTGAGATGAAGAAGTCTCACTCTGTTGCCCACGCTGGAGTGCAGCGACACGATCTTGGCTCACTGCAACCTCTGCCTCCTGGGTTCAAGCAATTCTCCTGCCTCAGCCTCCCTAGTAGCTGGCATTACAGGCACCTGCCACCACGCCTGATTAATTTTTTGTATATTTAGTAGCGATGCGGTTTCCCTATGTTGGCCAGACTGGTTTCAAACTCCTGACCTCAGGCAGTCTACCCACCTCAGCCTCCCAAAGTGCTGGGATTACAGGCGTGAGCCACCGCGCTCGGCAAGCACCTGGACTTCAGCCCAGTAAGAACTCATCTTGGACTTCTGAACTCCAGACCTGTAAGCTGATAAACCCATATTGTTTTAAGAAAAAAAAAAAAAATCTAAAATGCTGCAAAGATGATGAAAATCCACCCTGCTGTTTTTATATGATGCAATAACAGAAAAACTACTTCTCATTAGAGATTCGTTTAAATTACATAACCTAGCGCATGCTTAAGTTCCAGGCTATAGGAGACAAGCCCTGCCCTCCAGATTAGCAGCTCATTTGGAAGGAAAGGTATACACCCAGAGAGCAAGCAAAGAGAAGACAGGTGACTGAAGGGCAAGTGTGTACTGATAATGAACGCTGGAAAGGCATGGAAACAGATACAATCAAGGAAGGCAGAGGCAGCTCAGTCGCTTCTGGAACCCCGCTCTTGTCTTCTGCTATATCTCAAAGCCTGTGAAGAGCAGGGGCATAATCTTGCTGATAGGCAGCTCCAGACACCAGATTCCAGAAGGTGTGAGATGCTTCTCCACTTTTTCATTGGATCACCCTTACATTGATTTAGAGCAGCCTCAGATGAGTCCCCACTCCCCTCATTTTTCTATTTTATGCCCATCCCCTTCACCCCCCCATCTCTCTGGGTGGACAGTGGAGAGTCTTATACTCACTGGCCCTCCATGGCATTTCCGTGCATGGGACTTAGGCTTGCCAGATAAGTGAGCATCCACAAAATAATAAAGCCATTGCTTTCTGATTACATCATTTCCCCTCATCCTTCACCCTTTGCGGGTGAAGAGGGCTGAGCAGGCTCTGAACTGGGTGGGATGATCAGACAGGCAATCCACCTGTCCATATTGAGCAGACTTCAGGATTTGAAGAGGGACTGGGAGGTAAGTGAGCTTGTGGAGAGAGAAACCCAGGCTGGGAGAACGCATCCCCGAGGCCAGGAGGTTGGAGCAGCCATGCGTTATGGAAGGAGCAGGGAGGAGATGGGCTTACATGGGGCACAGGACTCCTCTAGGGATGATGAAAGACAATGCTGGCGGTGAGAATGATAAGGTCCAGGTGTGCTAGGAATACTGTAGCAACCAGTACAAATTTGGGAAGCTATTCAAGGGAGTAACTGAATTATTCCATTTCCTATTTCTCAGCCCAGTTTGTATGTGATTTAAATGTGGCTAAAGTAATGGAAGGTGGTTGCTGGAGGGAAGCCTTGTGGTTGCTGGAGGGCCGCAAGTGCTAATATTCCCAGTCCACCTCATGCCTCCTCCGACAGTGCTCAGAGCACTGCCCTGGAAATTCTGCTACAGAATCCCTAAGAATTATTGCCAGGCCTTGGACATAATTAATATACTTACTAGTCAGAATCACATCGTGGTGTACACAGGTATGTCCCAGAGTGGGCAGCTCTGCTATTTGTCACATTTTCCAGGAGGCTTCCCGGAGCCCCACGCCTGCTGTGATTTTTGCAGCTGATCGCACAAGTGTCTGACCACGTTAGTGTTGATCTTGAGCCTGGCTGTCAAATTACACTCCCCCAAAGAAACATTTGTCTGGTTAAAAAAATATATTTAGAGCTGAACTCTATACTCCCTGCTATGTGGACATCGAATGTAAATTATTTCAACCCCGTTCTTTGAGTCAGTAGAGGCTGAACTATGAGTGCCTTTTTCTAAGTGAGTATTTCATGAGGTCTTTTCAGAAGGGCTGGTTTCCGCTCAGTTTCTCTTCCATATATCATGGTAGTCCCTTGGTTCCCTGCAGTCCTAATGTGGAGAAGATGATCTGTCTTGATTGCAATATCTCATCCAGAATTTCTCTCGTTTTTGTAAGTGGGAAGGGGGATATTCACACATTCTGTAAATGTACTGGGTTCTTATGAAAATATTTTGAAATTTAGAGTAGAATTTAGTATAAGAAAATTCCATCTTGGACCATAGCCAATGAGATTTAGGGGATTAAGACTTCATAATAAATGAGACTGGGATACTAGGCCAGGCGCGGTGGCTCACGCCTGTAATCCCAGCACTTTGGGAGGCCGAGGCAGGTGGATCATGGGGTCAAGAGATCGAGACCATCCTGGCCAACATGGTGAAACCCTGTCTCTACTAAAAATACAAAAATTAGCTGGGCATGGTGGCGCACACCTGTAGTCCTAGCTACTTGGGAGGGTGAAGCAGGAGAATTGCTTGAACAAGGAGGCAGAGGCTGCAGCAAGCTGAGATTGCACCATTGGACTCCAGCCTGGGTAACGAGTGAAACTCTGTCTCAAAAAAAAAAAAAGACTGGGATACTTAAAGATTGTTCCTATGGGTAGGGCTCAAGTGACATAATATGGTCACACTGTAACTGAGAAATGAACACAGAATTTGAAGAAATCATCCCAGTCTATACTGCAAAAAGGAAGTAGCCTGCTAGGTGAAATGGGATTTATTACGTAAAATGGATAGTGATTTTATTTCTGTTTAAATGGTGAACTTTTTGCTCTTCCGCTTCTTTCACGTAACTTCAATAGTGAGACACCAGTTTCCATTTAAGAGCATGAGCCCTGGAGTCAGATGGCTGGAATTTGAAACTCAGCTGTATTCCTTCTTACTTGTGAGATTACCAACCCATTTAGAAGAAAAGGTATGGGCGTAATATAGTTATTTAGCATCTCTAAGACTTCAGTGTATGATCCAGAAAATGATAGCTATACCACCACCACCACTAACAAAAAACAATTGTAATCTAGCTCATAGCATTACTGTAACACTTAAATCATATAATTCATGCGAATTGTTTAGTATCTGGCATATATTCAGCAGTCAAAGATGTTATTAGGAAGAGCAGTGTAATATCTGATATTGCTTGTAATGAGGTGAAACATTCAGAATATTTTAACAGGGACAACACTGATGATGGCAAAACTATTAAAAAGAGTCAAAAACACCTCCAGTTTTGGATGATAATCAGGAAGGAAGCATTTGCTTAGCCCCTTCTAGGCATCCTCACTGTGGTTAGCTTGATAGCGATTTATTGCTGGCTCACAGAAGAAGCCCTTCATCCTTCTTTGGTTTAGATACATGCAAAAGCATGTATATGTATGTGTACACACACATTGTTTCCTGTGCACACCGTTGCAAAATGTAGAGAGAAGCATTCTCTCTGACAGCGAGAATGTCACAGGAAAAAGAGAGCTCTCTTCAGTCCTCTCAGATAAGCCACAGCCCATTGAAGGACTTTTTCCTTAACTCCAAAGCCAAGTAACCAGCACTGGGGCCAATCATCTTTCAACAGTCTGGCCTTTCTTCTTCTGTGGGGTGTGCTCTAAGTATGATCCCTAGGGAATATGGAAAATTAAACAAGGGAAATAATTTATCTTTTTTTCCTCCTTGAAGTCAGAAGCTGCAGAAATAAAGGGAACCAAGATACTTATAATAGGATCCATGTAGGTTTTCGAGGACAAAGTGACAGCAATCATATGTATGGCTTAAAATAGCACACTTCAGGTTAGAAGTGTTACGCAAGGGATGTTATACTGGCGTTAGTCCCAGCTGCTTAAAGGAAGCTAAGATCTCTATTCCTCGTCGTAAAAAGACTTGCCTTCTGACTACACATCACTCATTTTGGCCACACAGAAAGAACTAAACAGCAATCTGGAGGAAAACTGAATTGGGAAGAGACAGAAAAGATAGGCAATAAAAAGTCGGGCTATTGATACTGATTGGGATTAGCACCTCTGATTCATGGAGTGGGTTTTCAACGATATTGGGTGGTGCCTCTTCAAAGAGTGGGCATAGCAATTATCTGAAGGCAAAGTTTGGGGAAAACCTAAGCAAGGGTGGCTAGGGATCCCCTGACAGTCTTCTCTGCTTTCCTGTCTGTCCTGAGAGCTGACAAGTGCTGGGGCTGCTGCTGAGAACATGGTGCTCCTATCACCCTTTCTCAGGGGAGCCCCAACTGTTCAGCCAAGGTCTTTAATGCTTTGAAAAATAAAATAGGTGAAGGGTCAGGAATGTCCCAGGAGAAAGAAACAGTAATTGCTGTCCCTAACCAGGGAAATATTTTTATGTATTTGGGGACTGAAAGAAAACCAGTACAAATGGAGAAGAAAAAGTTAATGGAGAGAAAGGCAGGGAGTGGATAAAGGAGCAGGGGCCTTTTCATGATTATGAAATCACAAGGTCATGTGAAGGAGTTTAGATGCTTATTTAGAAGTTTATTTAGATGTTTATTGGTAAACCACTGGGGACTTTTAAGCTGGGAAATTACAAATTATTTGCTATATGTTCACATTTAGGAAGATCTCTAAGTAACCCCAGGACATTCCCTGAAAGAATAAGTTATACATAGACCTTATCAATACTCAACCCAGGCTTGGGAAGCAAGTTGGGGTGGTAACACTCTGTCTCTCAACATTATCTAGTCTGCTGGAGGGCACAGCATTTCAGTGGTCCCTCTTCACCACCCTGTCATGCCAATGGGTCTTTATTCAAAATAGAGCTTATTACTTTAAGGAAGACTGGGGAATATTCTGTATCCCATGCCTCAGGTTAAGATATTGAAGGGGGAAGTCCAAATGAAATTGTACCTTGGAGATTTTCCGGACAAGAAAATCCTAAATGGGTAACCTGGAGATAACATAGGGACTGCTTGAGATTTTAACAAATCTTTTAAATGCCACTAAAATTTTCTTCAGGTCCTTTTATGTTAGTCCAAATCTGGCTATAATGAACTGTTAGAAAGAAACAGATCCCACTCTAAGGCTCCACCTATTTGGAGCAACAATAGGTACAAAACAGATTTATGTCTTTATCAGTCACCTTAGGTCTAGTTATGCCACAGTAACAAACAGCCCTCAATTGTCAATATCACAACGAAAACAAGGTCATTTCTCTCTCAAGTCACAGTTTGCAGGCCATCTGGGCTCTGCTCTGTGTCATTTGATTCCAGAGCCTAGGCTGAAGGAGCAGCTCCTATCTACACCTCTGTCAGCCTCATGGCAGAGGGAAGAGCAATAGTGAGACCATGTGTTAGTTTTGAAAGCTTCTGCTCAAGTAGGGTACAAGCCACTTTCACTCACATTTCATTGTCCAAAGCAAATCAAATAGCCAAGCCTCATCTTGGCAAGGAGGGGAGTATACTTGTTCTGCAGGCCCTGGTCTGTAGGCAGAACGTTGAATATTATAAACCTATGGTGCATTGTCTAACAATGCCATACTTCACTTTCTCCTTTTGTGTGTGTGTGTGTGTTGACTCTAAGGTGGAAATTGAGTGATGATCTTACATTTATAGACCTGAAAACTGTCAGATAAAGTGATTCAGAATATGATTCAATCCCTGAAAATTAGCGTCATAGGTGTTCCTTTTTTAAGGATAAGTTTCTGAAAGTCTGATATAAGCAGTTTAGAAGTGATTAAATACAATTTTACTAGAAGAAAAGATCATTTAATAAAGCAGATTCTCAATTCCTAATCGGATATGGTACCAATCTCTCAAAGATCTGAAACTTACTGCTAGGAGGATTTTTATGCAGGAAAAGAAAGAGGTTCTTATATTTCTTTTTTCAAATTAGAGTGAATGAGATAAAAAGAGTATACTGGTACCATAATTTTAGCCAACATTATGTTTTATTTAAGAAAGTCTGTATTTTGTGGTTAGCTATGACATATGAAACTTTATTTCCACCAAGGATGAAAAAAACCAAACCAAAACAAAGCAAAGCAGAACACAAACACAGCTTCTGGGAGTCAAGGAAAGAAGACAGCAAGGATTAAATGCACATCACGTTGAGTGGAGGACCTGTCAGCTCATGCCTGGATGACTGTGGTGGTCCCTATTCTTCTATTGCCATGAAGACAACTGCAACCACTTTTCCCTACTTTGATGTCACCCCCTGGTGAGCTGCCATACCGTGCATGAGTTGTTCTGTCCAAGCTTTCGTGCCTGTGGAGCGCTGGTGACTCACAGAATAAGGTACTCAGTGCCTGGCTTCTCTGGGTAACTTTAAGCTCCTGCGGGATGTTGACTGTGCTCCAATTTATTTTTTATTTGAGTTCTTCCTAAATACTCATTGAAAGAATGACATTGTGGAAAAGCTGAGTTGGATTTTCTCTGGAGATTTAACTAATCCTTTACAATGATTATTAGTGATCAAGATGCTTGATTCTATTGCTTGAGTGTAGAGATGATTGGCCATGACCACAGGGCCCTTAGCTGAGTAAAGTTCTCCTCATCCCCACAAAACAGAAGCCCTTGGCCAGGCTGAGTGCTTTGGTCCTGCAGGATGAGTGGATCTCACAGTGCAGCCTTGAGAGAGAGATTCCAAGCTGTACTGGTCACGGCTCCCTTCCTTGCTAAGGTAGAGAACACTGTGCATATGTGCAGGTTTTACTCTTGGCTGGTAGGGCCTGGAATTGTTAGCAAGTCCCATGTCACACACATGGAATGCAACATGTGCTTCCCCTCCAGCTGTGAGATAATGCAAATATCTTCATATTCCACTCAAGCTGTCAGACCCTGTAACTTCGAGAGGCTAGACCCAGACGGTGAGCTAAAAGTTCATCCTTGCTCTTTTCTGCTAGAAAGCCCAGGGTAAGGTATCACTTGCATGTTCGAAAAGACAGAGAGGAGAATTCATGCATGTAAAATGCATCATATAGTGCAGGCACATAATAGATGCTCCATAGAGGTCATCTCACATAGCCTTTGCAATAACCTTGCCAAGTAAATATTCTCATCGTCATTTTAGGGGCAAAAAAGTCAATACTCAGAGAGTTTAAATAACTGTCCATGTCAGTCATGGTCCTGGCAGGAAAACCAAGACCCACTCCAAAGGGTTTAACAGAAGAAAGTTTAATGAAGGGCACACTCTACAGAGGTGTAGGCAGGCTTACAGGCACTGTCTAAGGACATAGAGACACGGGATGAACTCCTGGGAGCTCTGAGTAGCCCTAGGCCTGAAGAGCCAAAGGCGGGAATGTTTGCAGAGCCTGGGAGTGCAGGTGCTGTGGAAGAGGGATGTAGCCTCATCCATTGGCCAATGGGAAGGCCCAGGACAAGGAGTGCAGGTGTTCCTGTCTGTCTCTGGGGTTCAGCTTCTCAGGCAAGGCAGCAGGGAGGATGGATTTGGAGGTAGGTGGTGATCTGAGAATAACAAGAGCATCTTCTAGTGTCACCATCTAGTGGTACTGGGTGCAGGGGGTGCGTTTGTAGACAGCTATGACTCTGAAGTCTTGCAGTCTTTGCTAAGACGAGAAGAGGAGAAAATCCATTCTCTTCTTCCCTGTATCTCAACTTTTCCTTCTGTTTTTCCCTCCTTTTCTCCCTTCTTTCCTCACTCTTGCCCTTCACCCTCCGCCCATGTTTCCTTCTTTCTTTTCCTCCCTTCCTCCCTCCCTCCCTTCTTTCCTTTCTCTCTTCCACCCTTACTCTGTCACAAAATGTAAGGTGCTGGAACACAAATAAATATGACCTGACTCCCTCCCTCGAGATACTTATGGCAGCATCATGTTAGGATGGAGCTTGTTCCATTAAGGGCACTCTTGTTTAAAGCTCTGAGCACAATGTTTTTTAAAATTTCATTGTTAAAAAGGTTCCATATGTGAAGTCCTTGGTGATCTCCAAGGCAAGAGTACAACCTAAGTCTACCTCCTCTTTCTCTAGAGCCTTCGAGGGCTCGCACATCAGAAGCTGCCTTGCTTCAGCTGACCAAGCCCCAAGCTTTTGCTGCTGCATCCATCCATTTACTTTTCAATGTGTTTTTCACTCTGCTTTGTAACCCGGAGGACTTAGGTCTTTATGTTGACATATTTTGGGAGCACTTACTCCTGAGAGTTTTCTTGGGAAAATGGGGTGCTTGGGACAAAGCCTTATCACCAGCTCCCTGCTGTCTTGGCCAGGGAGACCCTTGGCAGATAAGAGCAGGGTCAGAGTCAGAATTCCCCCTTGGCCTTCCTGCTTCCTTGTGTTCTGAGCCAGGGTAAAACACTTCTTTCTTTTTCTGCACCTTCATTTATAAAAGAGACATAATGGCCCCTTTTCCTTGGAACAGGAGTGATGGAGGCTTCTGTGCATTTCCAAAGTACTTGGAACTCTCCCCTGGCCGCCCGGCTCCTCACTTGGTACGTGGAGAGTCAGGTCAGGCTATTGTGCTGTTGATTGTGCTCCTTGTTCACAGAGCACATCCACTTCAGGCCGCTGCGCACACTCACCATTCTCCTCGGTATTATTGACTTAAGTACTCTTCAAGGAGAATTTCTCCAAGGCTCCCGTGTTGACACCCTGCTAGCGTTTTGAGAGCCAGACTTGCTAGCTGTTTGTTGCTTTGGATGAAAGCCTGCAATCGCTCTATTAAACATTCCCCATTCAATGGGGAAGAAGAAGGAGAAGCCTATCTGCTGCAGAAGGAATTGGATTTTTCTACAGTGCAGGTTGCTATGGGAAGCATTCCAGTGCTGGGTCAAGCTTGCCAGGCAACTCAGGGCAGGGTACTGGGTTGTAGCGACTCAATGTCTCTCCCTCTCTCTGGTCTGCCCAGCAAAAGCATTTGGCCTAAGGACTTACTTACCTTCTCTAACTCTATGCCACTGTTTCCCACATCAGTTCTTGCCTCTTGCCTTGTTGCCAGAGAAACCTGTGGAACGAAGGAAGCTTGGAGATCTGGAGATCGAGAGAGCATCTCACATGCTTCATGGGGAGGAAGGACTGATATTGGAGTGAATGGAATCTAGACTTCTGTGTGTATCAGGGTAAAGCAGCAATGCTTTTTTCTGGCAGACCAAGGGCATCCTTGACAGGCAGCCCAGGGAGATAGAACAGGCACCTGTCAAAGAATTAGTAAACATGGATTCATTAATCTGGACTTTTGTCCAGAGACAGTTTTGTGACTTTGGACAAATCACTAAACATTTCCAGAGCCCAGTGTCTTCAGTTATAAAAATGAGAGATGAATATCAATGTCACAGCCCTCCTTACCTAGAAGGCAGGAAGACTCCAGAAGCTGAACAACTCTGTAGTAGGCCCAGCACTTTCCCTAAGATTTTTCCAAGTATTTGAAAGGTGATACGGTGGGGAGCCTTATTCTCCAGTCAAAGTCCTCTCTCCGGCCAGAAGGCTTTTTCTTTCATGAAACACAGATAGGAGTTTCAATTCTATAAATATATATTGAGAATGCAGTATACGAAAGTCTCAGAAATGGCTATGAAACAAAATTGCTTCTGAGAGCACATGGCTGTACAAGGCACGTGCCTCCTGGTTTGTTTTAATGATGTTAAAATTCATCATTAAAACAAAGAATATACTATCTTGGACATTTGTGAGTGTAGTTTAAGTTCTGTAGTGGTACATAGATTCGCATTGTTGTGTTAGCCAATCTCCAGAACTCTTTTCATCTTGTAAAATGGAAACTCTGTACCCATGAAACAACTGCCCTTTCCCCCTCCCTCAGCCCCTGTTCTGCTTCCTGTCTCTCTGAGTGTGGCAACTCTAGGGACTTCATGCAGTGATACCACACAGCATGGTTGTCCCGTATTATCCACGGTTTTGCTTTCTGCAGGTTCACTTACCCTCAGTCAACTGAGGTACAAACATATTAAATGAAAAATTCCAGAAATAAACAATTCAGTCCCTGTGCAATGGCTCATACTGTAATCCCAACACTTTGGAAGGCTGAGGTGGGCAGATTGCTTGAGGCCAGGAGTTTAAGACCAGCCTGGGTAATATAGGGAGACCCCACCCTGTCTGTATTAAAAAAAAAATTTTTTTTCTAAGTTTTAAACTGCACACCCTTCTGAATAGTGTGAGGAAATCTAGTACCATCCTATTCTGTCTGGCTTGAGACATGAATCCTCCCTGTGTCCAGTATCTTCACACTGTACACTTACATATGTATAGGAACAAAACAGTATATATAGTGATATGGCCTGGCTCTGTGTCCCCACCCAAATCTCATCTTGGATTGTTATCTGAATTATATTCCCCACAGGTTGGGGGAGGGACCTTGTGGGACATAATTAGGTAATGGGGCAGTCCCCTTAAGCTGTTCTCTTGATAGTGAATGAGTTCTCATGAGATCTGATGGTTTTATAAGGGGCTTTTCCCCTCTTTGCTCGGTACTTTTTCTAACTGCCATCATGTGAAGAAGGATGTGTTTGCTTCCGCTTCCACCATGACTATAAGTTTCCTGAGGGCTCCCCAGCCATGCTGAACTGTGAGTCAATTAAACCTCTTTCCTTTATAAATTACTCAGTCTTGGGTATGTCTTTATTAGCAGGGTGAGAGTGGACTAACACATATGGAGTTAGTACTATCTACTGTTTCAGGTATCCACCGGAGGTCTTGGAATGTAACCAGGAGGATAAGGGAGATCACTGTATTTGTCTTTCTGGGACTGGCCTATTTTACTGAGCATAATGTACTTCCAATTCATCCATGTCATAGCCTATTTCAGGACTTCCCCTTTACAATGGTGCAATCCTATTTATTATGTTGTAGCATGTTTCCCATTCACAAAGGCATTCCTACTTTTCTTTCTTCCACACTCCTTTTCTCTGCATTGCAGTCGGGAGTGGTTATTGCCCCTGGTCTACAGCTAAGGAAACAAGCCTCAAGGCTGCAAGATCACATAGAGAGCCTGGGACCAGAACATGGCCTCGGGTCACTGGGTCCAGCACACTTTCCCTGAAGGTCAACTGCACGTACAAAGCCCTCGCTGAACTTGGTGGTAGTTCACAGGGCATAGGCAAAGCAAAGACGTCCAGGGGTCGGAAGACTCCACCCGGGCAGAGAGAACAGATCCAGCAGCAAGTCAGTGACAGGACAGAAGTGGAGGGAAGGCCAGGTGGCAGACCCCAGCTCTGGTCTCAGTCCAGGTAGTTGGCCCTGCTCACCCTGGCCTCTCACTGTCTCCAGATATAGGAAATAGGATTTCCAGGCTAGTCTCAGGAGTTGGGTGAGGGCAAAGTGCTGCAGGGCTGACCAGCCCTAACAAGGTGAATCCTCCAGATTGTTCCTCAGTGATTAGAGCAGCCATCCAGGAGGGACGGGTAATGAAGTAGGGATCTGAAATATGCAGTGGTGGCTGCGGGCAAGCTGCCTGTGATTGCTGCCAGTGGGAGCCAGGAGCTTTAATGAACTGAGTGAACTCCCTTCCCTTGGAAGATTCATACTTTGGGAGTCTTGCTGGAGTGGTAGGGCCTACCTCTGAAGCTGGCATCTTACCTCTCCTAGCATTTCTGGCTAACCCACCAGTCAGTTCTGAAGAGTAGACCTTGTGCTTGGAAGAGCTCACCACCCTTCCTGAGCTCTAGCTGCTTTTTGGTTGCCCCTGGCAGTGGTAATGCTCCTACACCTAAAACAGCTAAATAAACCACACCACAGACATTTAAGTCACATTCTCTGGGACCTGGGCTTGGTCAGAGCAGGAAATAAGCAGTGGTTTGCTGCTTTTGATTCCCACTGGGAAACTGCCTCCTACACTACTCAACTCTATCCTCTCATTTGGGGACTGTTCTGGGACATTTGCTATTTGTCATGGCTGGGGGCTGGGTTATCCCAGTGAATCATATATTCTGGTTAAAGGTGAGCAATTAGCTATTCACAGAGCACAACTTTTCTTTTTCTTTTTTTTTGTTTGCCAATCAGTTTGAGCTTATGAGGTTGCTCAGGTTAGCCTTGAACTGATGACCTCGCTTTCGCGAGTGCCATGACCTCCGGCGGGAGCCACTTTGGACCCCCACAACTTTTCAAAAGACCTAGAATGCTAGCAAACATGCTGAACTGTAAGTTACAAGTAACAGAACCTAATGTAACTTTTAAAACACTGAAGCCACTTTTATTTCTTCAGGAGCATCAATATGAACCTAAGCGCCCAAGAATTGAGAAAACATGCAAATGCTAGTTAATAGAATGCTGGATAAACAGCTTCTAATGAATTTCCCATGTCTTGATTCTGTCATTTTTTTTTTTTGAAAAGGCACTGAGTATGTTTGAAGATGATTAAGATTGTGTAAACTAATAAAGAAGGGTTGACTTTGGGGGCAACTTCAACCAAATCTGCATTCGACACGGAATTCCCCTCTTTAAACTTTTCTGACGTTTTCCCCACTGCCTTTGCTTTGGTTTCGGGGGCTCACTACTCCATTCTATTTAGTAGTTTACTTTTGGAAAATGTTTCTTTATTCTCACCTTGGAAACCACAGGGAATAAGTCCCATCTTCGTGTTTTTATAGAATCAGAACATTCTCATATCTGTGTTTCCAGTTTCCTTTTAGCTGAAACTGTCAGTTTCTGCAAACTTCCTCAAGTATTTGCAGACCCCGTTTTGAATGTTCCCTTGTTTGTGGGTGTTCCAAGGAGAATTATGAAGGCACACACGGTAAATCTGAGACTGAATGCCATGAGACTATCACCTCCATCCTTCTGGATTATATGCTTCTGTGATAGTGCCTGTGAGCTCTTTCTGGGGCCATATTCCCTGAGTTCAAATCCTCGCTCTGCTACTTTCTATCTCTCAACCTTGAGCAAGCAACTAAACTCTTTAATGCTCAGTTTCCTCATCTATGAAAGAGGTTAATTATAGTATCAACCTCATAGCCTCACAGGGTTATGGCAATTGACGTCATATGTGTAAGTGCTTAGTGCAGACTTGGAACTTGGTAAAAACTCAATCAGTGTAGCTGCTTGTAGAACAGCTGGCATGAAATCAGATAATGAAGGCTGACTGGCCAGGTTCACATCCCAGAATAGGTTTAAAATTTGACCCACCATCTATGAGCTGAATGGCCTTTTGTAAGTGGCTTAAATGCTTTGTGCCCCAATTTTCTTATCTGTAAGATGGAGATATAGGGTTTGTATGAAGATTCAATGGAGCTGTTTTATGTAAGATACCTGAAACAGAGCCTGAAAAGTAAAAAGGGCAAATGAGAACTGTTATTATTATTATTATTATTATTATTATAGCTTGGAAATGCATTTTATTTTTTAAAGAAGTCACATCCAAAAGTTGACTCATATTGGAGCTATGGTCACCAACGTACTGGTTCCCATGACCCCTCTTCATTGTGCATGGAGAATTCTCATCATTTATTGTGTGCATGTGAGTGTGTGTTTGTGTGTGTGTGTGTGTGTGTGTGTGTGTGGCTCAAACTATCCTCTTAGCAGAATGTCTTGAACATGTAAGTGCCTTTAGAATATTGGTCTTTGGAATCACATCTATCTTTCCTTTGTGCTATTTGAAATCTGCTTTCCTTGATTCTGGATTATTTGATTGCATACTTTTCTAGACTGTGCTTGAGAGCCACTGCTTCTGAAACTGCTTGGATCCTTCCTGGTAGAACCAAACCCCTATGACATTGCACCCACCACTGTACCATGTGTTTACATAGCTTCACCCCTTGTTAGACTGTGCTAATTGATTTTTCTGTATTTATTATGTCCAGGCCTGTTTTGGAATAAATGCTGTGCTTAACCTAGCCCAGAATCCCCACCTGCAACAAAAGTGATAATGTTAGAGAAATCTGTCTCAACTGAAACGTATTTCCAAAATGGTTATTATCATTACTGCTAAAATAGCAAAGTTACTTTTCCAAGTAACTTTCCATTTTCTTTTCTGTATCCCAGCTGGCATTTCTTTCAAGAAATTTCAGAATTAAGTCAGCAAGAGAAAAGAGAGATAGCTATCTTTATTTTTTCTATCTTATTACAGGTTAAGAGATTCAATTATTCCTTAAAATAAAATACAAATTTATCCTTTGTTTTCAGCAAAGGGAGACTTACATCAGATGTGTAGATTAAATGATTTCCATTGCTCCTATATATTGCATTTAGGCCAGTTTTGTCACTGAGGGAAAGTATTGAACTAGTTCTTCCTGTTGCCATACCTGGCTCTAATTTCCAACTGCAGCTTCTTCTTTAAAATCAGGTTAAAATAATCAGAAGAATTATTTTAACCTGATTTTTTTTTACCTGAAATTGAAATATTAAGCAAAGACACCACAAACAAAGTCAAAAGCAAACAACTTGGAAGAATATCTACAGCATATATTATGGACAAAAATGTTAGTATCAAGTTAATAAGACAAAGACAAATACACCAGTATAGAAATGGGCGAAGAATATGAACAGGCAATTCACAGAAGAAATGCATATATTCAGTCCACACTCAAAAGCTGCTCTATTTTGTTAGTAATCAAAGAAGTAGAGATGTAAAATGTAATGAGTTTTTTTTAACCTATCAACTGACAAGACTAAAATGAATAAAAAAGGCTAGTATTAGTGTGGAGTTAGAAAACAGAATTCTCTAGAAGTAGTTGAAGGGAACATAAGCCTCATGTAGCATTTTACCAATGTTCAGTGAGAGCTTTCAAATGTTAGTACTTAATACAATTTTACTTTAGAAATACATTTGTAAGAAAAAAACCTGACAATTGTGCAGAGTTATATGTAAAAGGCCTGACACAGGCCTTTAGTTTTGCAGGGTTTTCTCACTGGATATAAGATTCAGGCCTAAAGTAACAAAGTTTTCATGGGTGACTTGGCCATGAAAATAATTTCAAAGGAATGCTTGTCCTAGAAATTTTGAGATTTTGGAGTGTCATACAAATGTTTCCAAATTGACTGAAAGAAAAGCCAAGTGTGAAGGTATATTCTGTTGTAGCCTTCAACAAAAGTTGCTCTCTGGATACTTGGTATATTTAGTTGACCTAGAAAGTTGAAAGTAAAGAAAACAAGGAGAAGAAGAAGTAGTATAAAGTATAAAGCCACAGAGAAAGAGAAAAAAAAAACAACTTCTTTATCAGAATTAGGCTTGGCTTCAAGCATTTAAATTGTCATGTCTAACAATATTGTGAATATCTCCTTTTGGGACTGAATTAAAAATTTTAAGGGACTAATATAAGAAGGTTTGGTAATCTTTGGGAATGAAGTCGTTATTCTTTACGGCCAAATCTAGGCTGGCAGGGATGTGACTTTCTCTCCAGACTGTCCACTGCTGTATGTGGTTTGGTCAGGTTGACTCACAGGTAACACAGTACTTGGCTGTGACACACAGTACTCCCCATGACACACCTCAGAGCGTCAATTGATTTCTATATTTTTTGGCTCATGGCCAAGAAAGTGGGGCACCCATTCCACACTTCTGCATGTTTTCCTTCCAATTGTGAATTGATTCTGATAAACAAGCCCTATTTCAAGGCTTCTAGCAACATTAGCCTCAAGAAATGTGGTAGGTGAAAAGAACTGTGGTGTAACTATTTCTAATAGTCAAATATGTAATCATAAAATAATTTGGCTCAAAATTAAGAACATTCCCATAATGAAAAATATTTGAATTAAAACAGAAGCGAAGATATTTCAGTCACGCCATGTAGATCCAGCCTTGTGCTGTGCCAAAATCAGCAAAGTTGCCCAGAAGACCACACCTGTTAGGGCACATGCAATGACTGACAGAAATATTTGAAACCTCAGTTAAACACAGATAAGAATAGGTAAAGAGATGACAGAAGAGCACCTGACAAAATTTAACAACCAATTAAAGATAAAAACTCTTGGAAGAATAAGAATAGAAGAGAACTCATAAATCTGAAAAAGTGCAAAGCAAAAAACCTACAGATAACATCATACTTACTGAAGAATGCTTGAAGATATTACATATAGGATAAGAAACAGGACAAAAACATCTGCTTTAATCACTTCTATTCAACATTATGCTGGGAGCCTGGCCACGATAATAAAGAAAACAGACCAACAAACAAACAGAATATCCCCAAAGAAAGAAACAGTGTAAAAATGTGAAAGGAAGAAATAAAACTATCTTTAGTTACAAATGACATGATTGTATACATAGAAAATTTTAAGTGATCTACTAAACAACTACTAGAAATAACAATTTATCAACTTTATAGGATATAGATACAATAAATGAAAAGCAATTTGTTTTTGTATGCTAATAGCAAAAAATCTGAAAAATGGAATAAAAACAATTAATAGCATCAACACATAAACTACTTAGGAATAAACTTAACAAAATTACAAAACAATGCTAGGAAAAATTTTTTAAAGGCTTAAATTAAGAGAGATATATCATATTAATGGACTTTCTTTCTTGATTCAAGATTCAATATTGTTCAGATATCAGTTCTTCACAGACATAGCTGGGCATGGTAGCTCACACCTATCATCCCAGCACTTTGGGAGGCCAAGGCAGGAGGACTGCTTGAGACCAGGAGCTCAAGACTAGCCTGGGCAACATAGTGAGATCCTGTCTCTGCAAAAAATTTTAAAGAGTTAGCTGAGCGTGATGGCATGTGCCTGTAGTCCCAGCTAATTGGGAGGCTGAGGTGGGAGGATTGTTTGAGCCCACTCAAGGCTGCAGTGAGCTATGATTGTGCTACAGCACTGCAGCCTGTGGGACTAAGCAAGACCCTGTCTTCCCCCTCAATACTCCCACAAAAAACCCACAAATGGATTCAGTGCATTCCAAATCAAAATCCTAGTTTTTTTAAATAGAAATTGATAAACTGGTTTTAAAATTCACATATAAATACAAATGAGCTAGAGTAGCCGAAACAACTTTGAAAAATAAAGTTGAAAAACTTAGTACTATCTGACTTCAGATTTTTTTTGAAACTACAGTAATTATGATATTGGCATCGAGAGGGACAAATAGATGATTGGAATAGAAAATAATACAGAAATAGACCAGAACATATATGGTCAACTGATGTTTTGCAAAAATGCCAAGCAAATTAAGTGAAGAATGAAGAGGTTTTTTTTCCAACAAAAGGTACTAGAATAATTGAATATTCATATGCAAAAAAAATTAACTGATCCATACTTCACACCACAGACAAACATGAACCCAAGATGGATCATAGGCCTAAATGCACAACTTAAAACTATCAAACTTTTCTGGGAAAACCATAAAATGAAATCTTTGTGACTTTGGTTTGGGAAAATATATTTTTAGTTATAGCAACAAAAGCCTAATCCATAAAAGAAAAAACTGACAAATTGGGCTTCATCAAGATTAAAGAGTTCTGCTCTTGGAAAAACACTGTTCCCCAAGTGACATACTTAAAGCAAATGTTTACAAATCACATCTGATAAAAGACTTACCCAGAACATATAACAAACTCTCAAAACTGAAAAATAAAAAATAAAAAAAATAAAAAACAAAAGTGTGCAAAAGATTTGAAAGCATATTTACCAAAGAAGATACAGAAAGGGTGGGCACACACAGGACGAGCCATCATTAGCCACTAGAGGAAAGCAAAGTGAAACCGCGATGAGATACCACTTCATGAGAAAGGCTGCATGCAGTTAAAAACCAACGACGCTGAATGTGAGCAAAAGTATGGAGCAACTGGAATTCTCACGTAAAATCACTTTGGAAAACTCTTTTGCAGAGATTAAGCATTTAAGTGAAACATATTCTTCCCCAGTGATTCAGCATTTCACTGCTAGATACTAACTCAAGAAAAATGAAGACATTTAACCGTAAAAAGACTTATACAAGAACAATATGTTAGCTTTACTCATAATACAAATTGGATACAACTCAAATGCCCATCAACAATAGAATGCCTGAACAAATTGTGACATACTCACATGTTGGAACACTACTCAGTAGTCAAAAGAAAGAACAACATCTACTTGTAACCACATAGATGAATTTCAAAAATATGCTGAGCCTAAAAACAAGGCACAAGAGATTCCACATTGTATAACTGAAATTATACAAAATTCTATAACAGGCAAACTAATCCATGGTGATAGAGTAGTGGTTGCCTGTAGAGAGGAACTGACCAGAAAGAAGGAAAAGGGAAATTCCTGGGGTGATGGCAGTATTTTTTATCTTGACTGGGTGGTGGTTGCATAAGTGTATTGTATAGTTTTGCCCAAACTCATTGAATTATACATTTAGGATCTGTACCTTTCACTATGCATAAAATGTATGTTAAAAAGAATAGTAATGGACTCTAAATACCTCCTTCCTATGTCTTGCTTACATTTTTTATAATGTATTTCTGTGGTTGTTACCAGTGGTGGTCTTTTGACTTGAAGAAGAAACTCTTAAGAACAAACACTTAGTTGTGTGAACAATTGCATGTCCCAATATGGAGAGGAGTCAGTTGTGCACACCAGTCTCCTTTCATGATGGACACCTCTCATTATGCATAGAGGGAGCAAAGTTGCTTGACAGTTACACTGCCATCAAAGCAAAGGACAGAGCCAGTCAAGAGCTGAGGCTCTGGGCTCAAGCACACGTGGTTTTGAATCCTGGTTCCGGCATTCTTCAGCCACTTGACTTTGGGCAAATGACAGAGCTTCTTGTCGCCTTGGGTCCTCACCTGTAAATGAGGACCACAATGCCTGCCTCATGGAGTAATTAGGAGGTAAATGACAAAGTGCTGCAGATTGTCCACATGGTGTCTGTTAATGAGATGAATAAAATGAGGCTTCTCCTTAGTAGATAGGTAGTACTTTAGAGGATTTGGGATTTTGTTTAGAGATCTGTCTGAAAGTCTCCAGAAAGATTTACTTAGAAATACTTTCTGCTAAACGAATGAGTCGGTTTGTGATAAAGAAAGAGACTTTGGTCCCTGGGTTCACACCTCTCACCTTTCCACAAGATTATTTTCACCGCTCACTCCCAACTTAAGCTCCTGGTCTCACCTCTACTTTACCTCCTTAAGCAGGAACAGGTTGTCAGGTTCTGGTTTCACACGGAAGCGAGGGAACGCTTTTATTTATTTTACGTATCATTTAGATCTGGGTTACTTCAAGAAAGCTTAAGGCCTCCAGTGGAAAAGCATGAAAACTTAGCATCCACTTCAACTGGGTGTTGGGTGTCAGAGTCTGTGCCATTTGAAGCTGTGCCAATCTGATACTCAAGGTGCACAAATACAGCCAATCAAAGAGGATTCTTCAAAGGAGATAAGTTTCTAGGATGGCCCGAGTTGCATCCTGAGCTATACTGTGTCCTTCTCTGACCCCTGTCCCCAAGGCAAGATTTGGACAGCCTCTGGTTGAGTTACCACCTTTCACAGCTCAGAGATCTGTGTGATATTGCAAGAGTCATTTACCTTTCCAGGTATCCACCAGACCGATCTCAGAGTAGAACCCAAGTTGCTCACAACTCCCCTGCATCACCAAGACTGGAGCCTAGCTGCCAGAGTCTTCTCTTTACTTGTCTGACTGGACAAATTACAGTTTTTCCAGTCCCAGTTCCAGCCAGAGCATCTGTGATATAATACAGTGGACCATACCCCTGTGGCCTTCTCTGAGGGTTCTGGAGCTCCATATTCTGGCTTCTCTGAATGACCCCAGCACTTCCTCTCTGTTCCTCTTACTGACGCACATTCGGAGCTGGGGAGCACTTAAGTAGCCTGATGTCCAGCAGATCAGACTTCAAGTCCTGCCGTACTGGCCGCGTGACCTTGGGCCAGTTGAAACCTCTCAATCTCTGGTTCTATGAAATTGCCGTCATAACAGTACTTCTCTGTTTTCCTAAGGATTTAATGAGATAACATACCCAAGGGGCTGGTACTTAGTAAGCCCTTAACACATGCCAGCAGTTGTTCTTACTGTATTTACCAACTATAATAATGTTTTGTATTATTCGCCAACTGTTGCCTCTAATGAAATCTTGAGTCCCAAATTAGCTATTTCTGTGAGGGTCAAGACAGCTTGTATAGTCTTTTTATCTATCTCCCACCATACCTAGGGTGATGCCAGGGGTTGGGGGCAGTACTGACAACAACTGAGTAAGTGATTATAGGTGACTTGCTATATGACTTGCTATGCCTCTCCGTATACCATATGTATATACATATACCATTGTATTAGTCCATTCTCACACTTCTGTAAAAAATACCTGAGACTGGGTAATTCACAAAGAAAAGAGGTTTAATTGGCTCATGGTTCCACAAGCTATACAGGAAGCACAGTGGCTTCTGCTTCTGGGGAGGCCTCAGGAAGCTTCCAGTCATGGCAGAAGGCAAAGAAGAAGCAGGCACATCTCATTACCATGAGATTTGGGTGGGGACACAGGTCGAAACCGTATGAACTGTATACATACACATACACATATACACGCACACATATACATGCACATATACCTTACACTCATGCTGCGAACAGGGGATCTGACCTTAATTATTCTCATATCGCCATGTTCTTTCCCCAGAACTTTCTTTGGAGTCACACTTTCCACATGCAGATGAATATTTATATGTATGACCGACTTATCTTACAATTTTGTTTTCTTTAAGAAAACATTTGCTTCTTCTCAGTAAGCCCAGGTTAAACCCTGTTGAGCTGTTAGTTGATCCCTTTCTTTCTGAAAGAGGACAAAACATCAAGGCATTAGTTCACAGATTACAGGGATCTTCTTTAAATCCTCCTAACTAGTTCAGTTTCAGTGTATTTGCTACTGTGGAAAAGATGGCATCATTCCTGAAGGGAACACAGAGAATCGGGTGGCACGAAGACAAAAGCCCTCTGGATTGCTGCAAGAAGTGTCCTCAGGTAACCGGGGCTCCTTTGTGAGAAAACGAGAATGTCCTGGCTGCTGAAAACAACAGAAGGTGGCATGGTTCATGTCGGGCAATTAGGTGACTTCAGCAGGTGCCGCAGGAAAGTTCCCCTGCTCTTGCTGGTCTGTGTAGGGCTTCCCTCTAACCTGCCTGTCCGGGGACTGGGAGAAGGGCTCCTGGGAGGAGGGTGAGGGGCCATGATGCCTGGACCTTGACCTCCTGTTGATACCTTGTTCAGGCTGGAGCTAAGCCACAGACCCCACAGCCTTTAAGACCAAATCCCTGCAGCAGAGCGGCTGGGACCCATTACATGCTTTTCATATCCTTTTGTAGGAGGCTGGGTGAGGGTGAGGGGACAGGATGGAGAGCTCGTGACAACACCTCTTCTCTTTGGCCTCTTCAACACCACAGGCCACTAAGAGATGCAAGAGACCAGGACCCAGAATCCCGAGATACAAATCAAACACCCAAGAGTTCCCAGTGTCTGTTTTCTTCTGCCTAACCATCGCTGGGGTCTCAGAGACAAATCGGCTCCCTAGGACTCTTATCCACCCACACTCTCCAGGATTTTAGCTATTACTTTTTATTGACCTCTTGTGGTAGGTAGAATGTTATATCACAATTTGAGATGTGCAAAAAGTAGAGGTTTTTAAACTTCATTTTGCTATTTAATTTCTATTTTGAGCCCCCCTTTAGCCAAATGATGAAAATGTAGTCAGATCAGGATCCTCTTCTCTTTCTTCAGGGTCACTCACATCTATGCCCCAGCGGGTAGATAGTATTGAAATGTAGAGGGTGTGCGGGGAGGAGGAGAGCAGGGTCATCTGAACCTGGGTGTCATCTTGGCTCTGTCCTGGCGGCTGCAGAGAGGCCCTTCATCATTCAGCTCTCTGCCGGGATGCTTTTGTTTCTGACTTCTTCTTTGGGTTCTGTCTGCCTCTCTCCTTTCTCTTTCTCTCTGCTATGCCTGCACCCTCTCGGGAACAGAAAACATATCACTGGCCCAGCATACCCTCAGTGGGAGAGCTTCTGAGAGGCTGCCTCAAGCCCGCCCCCCAGGCACATCTCACAAACATTTCCTCTGCGCCTGACCTTACCAGGCAGGGTGAAAAGAGGTAGGGGGTGGGTGGGGCTTATTACCCCTCAAGGCTTTCCCTAGGCCCAGTAGGGTGATCTTTTCTGCACTCATGGTATTCTTCCTTCTCTTTCCTACAAAACTCAGGACCCAGGAGCATCCCAGTCTTCCCTTCCTTCCGTCCCGCGCTCCCCTTCCTTGCTTTTGGACCCAGGAAATCTGTCCAGTCCCAGGGTGGGGAAACCTGACATTGATATCATCATATACATTTTATGCTTTGAGTCCCCAAGATCATATTGACTTTCTTCCCTCTCTTTGATCTGGTACAGTATTGCCCTTAGGCCTGGATAAATAGGACCCCTGCACCAGTCCCCACCCCTCAGGAGACCCTGCACTCTGATGTATTTTCTCTGGACATTTCCAAGTTCTCTTCTGGTACTTGAAGTATCCATAGGTCCCATCTTCATTTCTCCCTTGCTGGTCTGACTCTTTTTCTGTTTTGTTTTGTTTTTTAGGAGATGGAGTCTCGCTCTGTTGCCCAGGCTAGAGTGCAGTGGCACAATCTCAGCTCACTGCAACCTCTGCCTCTAGGGTTCAAGCAGTTCTCCTGCCTCAGCCTCCCCCGTAGCTGGGACTACAGGCGCACGCTGCCACGCCCAGCTAATTTTCTGTATTTTAGTAGAGACAGGGTTTCGCCGTGTTGTCCAGGCTGGACTTGAACTCCTGAGCTCAGGTGATCTGCCTGCCTTGGCCTTCCAAAGTGTTGGGATGACAGGCATGAGCCACCGCACCCAGCTCTGCCTGACTGTTCACTGCAGGGTCTATCAGATACCTGAAGGGCCCAGACCTTGCACCTATAGCATCGTCCAAGGCCCCAGTGCCGGGCTTTGGTTCTAAAAGGGTGACCTGTAAGCAGATTCCTCTGTTTTTAAAAGGGTGAACTGTAAGCAGGTTCTAAAAGGGTGGCCTGCACCAGACGGAGCAGTATTTAATTCTCAGAATCCTATGAGATTGGACCACCATACTGGTGCTCCAGTCATGCTGATCTGAGGTGACCCAAACTGTCTATGTGGACAGTTCTCTGTCCCCTGCAAAAATATTTGCCTGGCACCGTTGTTAAAAAAAAAATAAGACAAATTAAGAAGTTTAACAAATTTTAATTGAGCAACAAATGATTTGTGAATTGGGCAGCCCTGAACCAGAACAGGTTGAGAGAGGCCTGGTTGAAAAAGACTTGTAGAAAGTGAAAGGGAAGTGACGTGCAGAAAATGGAAGTTTTCTTTTTTGAGACGGAGTTTCGCTCTTGTTACCCAGGCTGGAGTGTAATGGCACGATCTCGGCTCACTGCAACCTCCGCCTCCTGGGTTCAGGCAATTCTCCTGCCTCAGCCTCCCGAGTAGCTGGGATTACAGGCACACGCCACCATGCCCAGCTAATTTTTTTTGTATTTTTTAGTAGAGACGGGGTTTCATTATGTTTACCAGGATGGTCTCGATCTCTTGACCTTGTGATCCACCTGCCTCGGCCTCCCAAAGTGCTGGGATTACAGGCTTAAGCCACCATGCCCGGCAAGAAAATGGAAGTAAGATACATAAACAGCTGGATTGGTTACACCTCGGTGTGTGTCTTATTTGGAAAGGGTTTGAGCAATCAGTTGCCTGTGATTGGCTGAGAAACTCTGACTGGCATGAGAGTAGGTTGTAGTCTGTTTACACATTCAGGTAGGTTACAGTTCACTGTGTATGAAGAAACCTTTATGCTGAACTTAAAATATGTAAGGAGGCAGCTTTAAGCTAAACTTAAATTTAAGACCCCACGTACCCCTGGGGTAACTTTGTTCTGGCTTCTGCCTCCTTCACTCAGGTGAAAAGCATGACATATAGAGCTACTTCTAGAATAAAGAGAGGGCCATAGGGTAACAGAAAACACAAGGAAAAAGTACATTAGCAAATTTACCCAAAGATCATACTGCCATTCTTGTGAAAAGTACCCTACTATATAGTCAGTATTGAGCATCAGAGGTCTTGAGTTTGGCTGGGTGCTGTGGCTTGTGCCTGTAATCCCAGCACTTTGGGAGGCCAAGGCAGGTGCATCACCTGCGGTCAGGAGTTTGAGACTAGCTTGGCCAGCATGATAAAACCTGGTTTCTACTAAAAACACAAAAATTAGCCGGGTGTGGTGGTGGGCGCCTGAAATCACAGCTGCTCAGGAGGCCGAGGCTGAGGAGAGTCACTTCAACCCACAAGGCAGAGGTTGCAGTGAGCTGATATTGTGCCACTGCACTCCAGCCTGGGTCACAGAGCAAGACTCCATCTCAAAAAGAAAAAAAGATTGAGTTCACGTTAGTTTTAGTCCTGACTCTGCTACTAACCAACTTCATGATCGTGGGCAAGACGCTTGACTCTCTGGGCCTGTTTCTTCATCTTTAAGATGAGATGGATGGATGGCTATCTATAAGAGACGGATGGGCAGATGAGGAAGGGAAGTTTCCAGGCAGACTGGGGAGAAGGAGATGGGAGCTGGTGGCTGTCTTGACTCTCTGTCCCTTTCCAGTTCTGCAGAAATTCCCATTTCCCTGGCTATTGTCCTCATCCTGCCTCTTTCCCCCACTGCTTTGTTTCTAAGAGCAGCTTGGTGAGGTAGATGAAGAGATCACTCCAAGAGTCAGAAAACCTGAATTTTTCTTCTACAGTGTTTGTTGTGACCTCTCGGCAATGTAGAAACGCTCTAAGTGTTACCTTTCTCATCAGTAAGATGCAGTTAAAGATACCTGTTTTGCGTATCGTGGTGTTTTGGACTTCACATATGATAATGCGCATGGAAACAGCTCTGCAGCCATGAAACCCACATGCAAGGTCATGTCTTTCAAGGCATGATCGGGACTGCGTCTCTTCCTTATTCCCCGCAGTTGCCCTTGGGATTCCCATACAGTGCACGCTGAACATTGTTCCAGGTGACTTCACAGCTCCCGAATGAAACTGAATAACAGAGATCACCAGATAAGGTGGTGTTACTGCATTGTGTTCACCACGTGTCAGAGAAAGGACTTCTGTGTGTTTTATTTTTGTTTTAAGGCATCAGAGCCAGACTGTGTACAGTTATTACAGGGAGAGTAAAAACTAAGGGCTTATCTGTTCGAGTAAGTGTGGTTTGTCACCCAAACTGAATGAAACAGTGGAAGATTTCCCGCTAGATGAGACAATGGGAAAGAAAAGCAGGCTTAGAAGCATTTGTGGGAGGGATCTATGCAGACAGGGCAGTGCTCGGAGAGGAAGAAGAAAGTTTTCCTTCTGGTAAAGGCCTATATGAAGTTTGAGAGACAACCGCCACATCTTATCTTTTTGACCTGAGCCAGGTACTCTTGGTCACATCTTAAATAATTCCAACTTGATGGTATCTGGGAAAAACATGTCTCAGACTGTCCCCTCTGCTCTCACACCTCAACAATCAACATAGAGGAAGGCCTCTGTAACCAAATGTGTGGGGTTTCCCCCCGAGACCTGCAGCAGACACCAGCTGGGTGTCCTCTAGTTCGATTCTGACTCTCCTTATCTGGAATAGCATCAGATTCCACAGGTTGAGGGGCTCCCTCAGTCCCCAAGACTGCCCCCACTTCGCGCGCCTGTGGCATGAGCAGGCCATCGGCACTTCTGATCTACTGTCTTTAAGTTGGGGTTCCCACAGCCCCCTCTTAGGACCTGATTAACTTGCTAGAGCAGCTCACAGGACTCAGGGAAACACCTGTCTACTGCTTTATTATAAAGGATACAAATGAAGAGAAGCATAGGGAGAGGCGTGGAGGAGAGCCATGGAGTTTTCATGTGCTGTCCTGGGCACGCCACCCTCCAGGAACCCCTGTGTGTTCAGCTATCTGGAAGCCCTCTGAACCCTGTCCTTTTGGGTTTTTATGGAGGTTTCCCATAGGCATGATTGACATTAGATAGGCATGGTTGACAACCGTGTAGAAACATGACTGGATAAAAAGCTCATGATCTAAACCCAGCAAGGCCTGCCTGCTCAGACTTCTCGTGGCCTCTGCATAGCAGTCCTTCCTCTAGGATAAGGGGCAAGACCCTCTCTGAAATGAGGGTCTTTTTGAACCATAATCAGAGTAGAGTCATGTCTTGGGCAGGTTAAAAGAGGACAGGAGAAGGTCAGAGAGGAGATTCTATTTCTGGAGGCCTGCTTCTGAGGTCTAAAGCACCCCAACATTATAACAAAAGACTGCAGTCAGGGTTATGGGAGTTATGATTCAGGAACTGCAGATGAAAACCAATATGGGTGCATGTGTTTGTATACACATATATATAAAACCACATACAATATCATAATATCACACGACATCATAAAAGCTGAGCATAGGAGGAAAGCTTGAAATGTCCTAGTCTGACCTTCCCCTTAGTTCAGTGGCTCTCAAAGTACCCATGCTCTCAGGCCAGCAGTTGCAGAGAACTTGGTAGAAATGCAGGTTCTTGGGCCCTGCCTCAGGCTTACCAAATCAGCAACTCTGGGTGGGATTCAGAAATTGGTGAACAAGCCTTCCAGGTGATTCCAACAGAACTAAAGTGTGAGAGCCACAGTCCTCATTCATCCCTTTCAAAAACAGCATACCTGACACCTAACAGATGATCTTTCCGCCTCTCTCTATTTCTGGTGATGGGGCGCTTACTACCTCACGAGGCATCTAACCATTAGATAGTTTCTCATTTTCCTAAGATAAATCTGACTTCCTGTCACTGTCGCCCTACTTTATCCTCTGAGTGCAATTCAGTTATACTGACTCCAGGTCACTGGAAACTGGGCTAGCAATTCACATAGCAGGAATTTGGTAAAAGAGAATAAACTGGGAGGGAGGCCAGGGCCTCACATTTTCCTTTCAACCAAATTAAACAGCAAGATTAAGGGCTGTCCTTGGCATTTGTGAGATTATGATAAATATCAGTATTAATAACAATAGTGACAGTAATAATTACCCACGGCTCGATTTGGATGCAGGTCAAGAAACCATCCAAATCAAATTACATGTAAGAAAAATATGTGTGTTCAGTGGGGGGAACATTCTCAAAGAGGAAGAAAAATTGACACTGTGAAAAACGTTTCACTTTCTAATGGGGTTAACTACTCCTTTCCATTACAAGGAGGTTATAAGAGAAAAATCTCCTGGCAGGACAGGGATATTTTATAGATCAGGCCCCAGCCCCGCTTTGGCTCATTGTGTGCACAGAAAAAAGGACTGGTGGGGGAAAATGAGCCTTTACCTGGGGACCCCATAACCAGAGATACTTTGACTTGAGTGTACTTGTTGGGCCAGCTTTTATTGCTGGGGATCTTTGCTGTTTGTTCCTGGTGGGTGTTTGGTAGAAGGAACAGGAAGAGTGTGATATTCTTTCTCACACAGGGAGGCAGAGAGGGGAGGGATGGGACTAGGGAGCAGGAGAAGGAGGTGGTGGAGGAGGAGGAAAGAGGAGGAAGAGGAAGGAGGGTGAAGTTACCTGGGATCTGGCCTCAGCCTCCCTTCCCTCAGTGCAGTTATGATCTCTTCTTCCACTTTCTTGCCCCCACAGCTCTAAGCAGTGCCAGGGTACTCTTACAGATATTTTTTTCTCCCCCAAATTTGAGCCTGGAGAGTGTTTACTTCCTGTCAAATCCCAGGGACCTGCTGATTTTTCCCATTACTGCAAATTGCTGCTCTTGGGTGCTTTGCATTTGTTATTAAGATGCAATCAGGGCTGCCTAGCTGATTACCAGCCTCACCTTAGCCCCAACCCTCACACCTGACTTAGGAGTGAACTGCAGTGGAAAACAGGATGCCAGTCTCTAGCTGCTGGGGGCTGGTCAGGGCTTTCTGTTTTGTCAGGGGCTCAGGTGGGCAGCTGGGCCAGAGGGAACACCGGGAAGGAGCCAAGAGGTGCTGGGTTCCTCCGTGGATCCTGGGATGCTGAGAAGCAACTTGATGTTTCTCAAGTTCCTGGGAATCGTGGTGGGTGTCAGGCCGTGTGACAGGCCTCTGGAATGATGACAGCTGATGGCCGTGGCGGCCTGCCCAATGAGGCAGAGGCCAGCTCGAGCCCAGCCTTCCACACGAATAAGCACAGAGTGTCTCTTAAGGCTGAATGGCAGGATGATGTGCCCATGGGTGATGGCCTGCCTGGAATCGTGGCAATCAGCATGCTCCCAAACAGCTACAAGCTCTGCCACAGACAAAGCCCCCACCTCTGCCTCCCACCTGAGGACCCCTCCTCCTCTGCCCACCCTTGTCAAATGCACCCACCCCCTTCTTCAGTTATGTTCATGACTGCAGCCAGCAAAATGCACAAAAGCACGTGAGCACACACTTCAGCAGCTTCTGAGAGCACACAAAAACCAGCTCCCGGGCCAGAGCTCACTTCCTCAAGGCCATCTGTGACCCTAACTCCTCTCTCTTGCTCGCTTTGTAAAAAGTGTCTCCATTTTTATTAAACAAGTGCCTTAGCTCTTGCCCTCCCTGAAGGTTCATTGTTGTATGAGGAAAAGAACAGCTCCCCTAAAGATCAAAAACACAGAAATTGTGTGGAATCACAGAGAAGGGAAAGGCTGAGAGAATCGGAGGAGAAGCTGCAGTAACACAACTGCCACAAATTCAAGCAAAAGCATCAAAACCTGATAACGAGAGAGACAAGCTAGAGCTCTCTGTGAGCCCTCCGCGGACATCTTTCTAAACCCAAGTCAGATCTACGTGGGGAAGCTTGCAGCAGAGTGATGCCTGTCCTGTGTCACCTGGTTTTTATTAGATGTACTGAATGTGTTGATGGAAGAGGAAACAGACAGTAGAGAGGAAAGGGAGAGAGCGAAGGGAGGTGGGATTTTCGCAGCACTGAAAGTGCCCAGATTTGAAAAGAGACAGGCAATCCTGAGTTCAAACCCTGCCTGTTCCACTTACGGCCTCTGTTACTTGAACCTGTTCTCCGCACTCTGAACAGAGATAATGAATCTGTATCACAGGGTTATTATGCTGTAGATAACCCTATCTATATCACAAGGAGAACACAGGGAACAACAAATAAAGTATGCAAAATTTGCTTCCTTTCTTTTTCTGTTGTTTGGTGAAGAAGATGATTAGGGCAAGAATTTTTAAAAAATAAAATTATTTTTAGCATCATTTAAAGACCAAGATGAGACTCTACTCAGGACCAAAAGGGATTATGGTGCCCTATCTATCCTTCCATGGAGAAAAACATGCAGTTCTTAAACTCCAAGTTTGCATTATTCTGCTCTCCCTACTGAGTCTGTTTTTTTTTCCTGGTGTGCCACTCAGCCTGAAGCTGACCAATGCAGAGCCAAGACCTGAGGTCCTCCCAGGCTGCTCAGGGAGTCTTCTTTCTGAGCCCAAGTTTAAAGGCAGGTTGCATTGTGGGGTCCACACAAGAGAGAGCAGAACTGTCTTTGGCACAGAGAAGCATCCCAGAGTGTGTTTAGGGAGAAACAAAGGGTTGACCTGGGTGAAGCCCACAATAGAAGCCTTATGGAAGAATGTCCCAAGGAGGCACATGGTAAGATGGGCTGTGAGCATTCCAATAGGTGTCTTCCCCTGGGGCAGCTGGAGCCTCAGCCTTTTCTAGTTGTCAGCTGTGGGGTGTCCAGGGAAGGCCTAACATACGTGGAACTGGAGTCCCTGACTATCATTAGAATCCCAGGAGCAAGGGAGAGAAAAGAATGAAACAGAAGGAAATTTTTAAGAGATAATAGCCAAAGTTTCCCAGAACAGAAAAACAATATCCAGACACAGATTCTAGAAGCTTAATAAACACATAAGACAAACGCACCTAGATATTTCGTGGTCTTATATATTACTGCTGAAGAGGAAAGACAGAGAAAAATCTTAAGAGTAATCAGATTATTTTTAAAAAGACATAACTTTCAAAGGAGCAAGGCTAACACCAAAGTTCTCAAAAGAACGAATGGAAGTCGGAAGATGATAAAATGATTTGTTTAATATTCCAGAATCATAGTGGGAAGTTTTAACAGTTTAAGGAAATGATAAACAAGCAGCCAAAAAGTCAGGAGGGATATAGAATGCCTGAACAACAGGTCTAATTTGAATTATTACAATATAGAGGAGACTCACCAAACGAGTGCAGAACATGCCTTCTTTTCAAGCACACACGAAACATTTTCCAAATTGATTATGGGCTGGACCATAAAGTGAGTATCAACAAACTATAAACTATTAAAATTATAGTCTTTGATTATAGTAAAATTAAGCTAGAAATTAATCATAATAAAAATGAATAAATGATAAAATACGACCTATTAAAATAGGTCCTATGCTTAAAGGAAGTGCATAGCCTCAAATGTACACACTAGAAAAGAAAAAAGGCTGAAAATAACGCTGTGAATATTCCTATGAAGAAGTTGGGAAAATAAAACACAAACTCTTAAGATGGTAGAAACAAGAATTTAATGAAATAGATGACAAATGCATGACAGAGAAAATCAACAAAATTAAAAGTTACTTTTTTGAAAGGACTAATAAAGGATATTACCCCTAGGAAAACTATGTATTTAATATTTGTGTGTGTGGAGGGGGGAACACATAAATTGTCACATTAGGAATGAAAAAAGGGACATTATCCCAGATTCTCCTTACATTAAAAAAGTGAGAAGATATTTTCAATAAATTCATGCCAATGCATTTCATAATTTATAAAAATAGATCTTATCACAATACAGAAAAAAATAGAAATTTTGAATAGCTCAATAGCTATTAAAATTTAATCCATTATTAAAAACCTTTTCCTCAAGACAACTCCACACCCAGATGGTTTCACCAATAATTTTTTTCAAGCTTTAATAAATAAGTAACTGATTTTATACAGTTCTTTCAGAAATAGAAAAACAAAAGACATTTTAAAACATATAAAGCCAGATATAATTCAAAATAATTCAAGGAAATCACAAGACAGAAATGACAGGCCGATCTCTTTCATGAATGTAAATTTTAAATTATTTTGCAAAATATTAGCAAATCAAATTTGTGATATATAAAAGATACAAATTACAACCAATCTGAGTTTATTTCAGAGAGACAGGATTGGTTTAATAATCAAAAGACAGCAATTGTAATTTATCACATTAACAGAATGAAGGAGAAAAACCATGTGACTTTTTATAAAATTCAATATACATTTCTGATAAAATCTTTACTTATCAAAATGAAAATAGCATTTCCTTAATCTGAGAAAAAGCATCTATCAAAAAAGACCTACTGCAATCACCATGCTTAAAGGTAAAATACAAAAGCCATCCCTTGAAATTAGAAAGAATAAAGATTCCTGGATAACTTTTCTTCAATGTTGTCCTAAAGTATAGCAAGAAAAAAAAAAGCTATGAAGTCTCAAAAGTAAGGTACAATACTATGAAGCATCTGTAGATGGCATGGATGTGTGTTTAGAAAGAGACAAAAGAATTTGTAGCAAAACTATTAGAATCAATAAGTAAATTCAGCAGTCACTGAATACAATGTTGCTACACAAAATCCATTGTATTCCTATATTTTAGCAACAATTGAAAAAAAAATAAAATTATACTATTTATAATGGCATCCCAAAATAACAAATGCCCAGAATAAATCTAATGAAAAATTTGCAGAAAAGTATTATGAAAGAAATTACAGAAGGGCTAATTAAGAAGGAATAGACTATGTTCATGGATTAGAGATTTAATATTATAATAAAACCAACTGATCTAAATATTCAGAATTTAGGATACCCTGTTTGTTTTTTGCTTTATTTCCTTTTGGGAAAAATGACAGGCTGATTATAAAACGTGTATGAAAATGTAATAATAATAGCTACCTTTTCCTTGAATAAGAAAATAAAATTAGAGGGCTTATAATATTAAGAGAGATTATAATGCTACAGCAATTAAGAGAACATAGTATTCATGTAAAATAGAAATATCAAGCAATGTATCAGAAGAAAGTATTAAAAACAGACTCATTCATATAAAGTTATTTGATTTATGCCAAAGTTAGCATAGCAGTGGATTTTTTAAAAAATGGCATTTTCCTAATAGTCTGAATCAATGAAATATATGTATGCAAAAAACTTAATTCCTGTCTCCAACATATTTTAAAAAATTAGTTCCAGAAAAATTACAAATATAAATATGAGAGCTGAAATAATTCAACTTCTAGTTGAGTAATAGGGCTCTACTTTCATAACATTAAAGTGAGAAATTGTTTCTTAAGCAGGGCACACACAAAAGAGTAATGGCTATAAAACGGGTGATTAATAAGTTTTACTACATAAAAAATGAGAATGTCTATTCATAAAAAGTATACATTAAGAGACTAAAAGTCAAACCTGAGAGTAGGAAAAAGATATTGGCAATACATCTATCTGAGGAAGGTCTCCTATCTAGAGTAGATAAAGACATCCTATTAATCAATAAAGAAAAAATGACAGATAAATGTGCAAAAATCCTTGTTGATTACCTCTAAAAGAAGATATCCAAGTGGTTAATATGCATATGGAAAGGTGCTAAATTTCATTAGTCTTCAGGGAAATGAAAATTTAAGCCATAATGTAACAACAACACTACTCCACCACAATGACTAAAATTAAAAAGACTGACAACACTCCATGTTGGTGAAGATATCAGGCCAGCTGAAATTCTCATATTCTGACTATGTGCTGCGGTGTTACACAGTATGAATTGAAAAACAACACCTTGAAAAACGATGTGATGGTACCTACAACAAAAACTATATGGTGGTATCTACTTCCTTGTGGTATATGAACCTATGTATACCACAAGACTCAGCGATTTCACCCCTGCTGTTTGCTGGGAAGTCATCTCTCACCCACATATTCCAAGTCTTCCCTCTTGCTAATGTCCAGTGCTTTTGAAGGCCCAGGGCAGTGCCTCATTGTGGTATAGGGGAGAAGAAACACTTTTCTTCCTGTCTTAGGTTCATGACTGAGGCCCCAGAGAAAAGCATATAAATTTATTTGACATAAGTTTTGTGTAACATGGAAAACAAGATCCAAAGAAACAGTTCAGCTTGTGTATTTTTATGCTAGACTTGATAAAGAGTTGACAGTGATGGAGAAATGTAATTAGACAAAGGGGTATGATTTAATGGTAATAAACTAGGGGGAATGTAACAAGGCTTGTGTGTTTAGATTCTTCTCTGTGTCCCTGTGTCCTCATAGGTAAAAATGTTATTTTCCTCTGGGTATAGGGAGGGCACCTCTCATATGAGGGTCTTATGATCTGCTTCAGGAGAAAGTCAGCAGATCCTTTCCAGGTTTTATGACCTGCCTCAGGGGAGAAGGGCAGTGGGGAAGTGAGAATTTCTTTACTGCTTCTGCTGTTTTCTTAAATGCCAACGTGCCACATTTGGGGATAGCACATTCTGTACTCAATCAGTGCCCATTCTCTGCCCAGGGTACTATCTCTAGAAGCCATTCTGGTGACAAAACATTACTACATTTTCTCCCATCTCAACTGGGCCTGAGTCACACTGAGCTCCTCACAGACATAGGGAGCAGGTTCCTCCACTCATTATGTTCTGCATTTCATAACTGAGGTCTGGGGCAGTTTGCTTGTGCCCCCAATCACACAAAACCCATTGGACTTTCTGCGACTCTTGCCTGCTGGTACTCTCTCCATAGACAAAGCCTAGTCCATGGGTTCTTATCAGGAAACAGACCCCATGCTGTCCCCTCAATCTGTGTCTTGCCCCAGGCCCTTGTCATCAACCTTCTGTAAGTGCAAACAGATGCTTGCAGGCTGCTTGTGACGCTCATTACTCAGACACCCCAATTCTAGCTCTTGCTTTAGGTCCCTTGGGTCTCCTGCTATGTAGTGTGTCATTTAGGAATTCTTTGGGCTGCAAGTAACAGAAATCCCAGACAATGGTACCTTAAATCAATAGGCATTAGCTTTTCTGATGAAGAAACTGGGGCTGGGCACTGTGGCTCACGCCTGTAATCCCAGCACTTTGGGAGGCCAAGATGGGTAGATCATGAGGTCAGGAGATAGAGACCATCCTGGCTAACATGGTGAATCCCTGTTGCTACTAAAAATACAAAAAATTAGCTGGGTGTGGAGGCACATGCTTGTAATTCCAGCTACTCAGGAGGGTGAGGCAGTAGAATCGCTTAAACCCAGGAGGCGGAGGTTTCAGTGAGCTGAGATTGCGCCACTGTATTCCAGCCTGGGTGACAGAGTGAGGCTCCGACTCAAAACAAAAAAAAAAAAAAAGAAAGAAAGAAATAGGGAGGTAGGTAGAGGCTGGTGTTGGTTCAGCGTCTCAGTCAAATCATCAGGGAGCTGGACATTTTCTGTCTGCTTACTGTGACATCTTTAGTGTTGGCTTTTTGACCCTTATCCTTGCCATCTCATAGTTACAAGATGGCTATGTAGCTCAAAGCATCATGACCCTGTGCAGTTCAGAAACAAGGGGAAGAAACAGTATAGCTTACTCTATGTCCCACCTGTCTCTTTTATCAGAAAGGAAAGGCTTCCTTTCCCCAAACCCCACCCTCAGCAAACCCTGATGTCTCCTTGGCCAAAACCAAGTCACATGGACAGTCCTGGATACAGAGGACACTGGAAAGTGAATATTCAGTAGTTCAGAATGGCTTTTGCATAGCCAGCTAACAGTGCCAAACAACTGTCACTCAGAATTACAAATCAAAGCAAAAATGTATAATTCACCTAGAATGGAATAATCAGGAGCTGGACTTACCTATTCAGCTTGGCTTTGCTTGGGGACAGGTATGTACTTCAGTCTTCCCTGCTCAGGCTTTGAAATTACTTGCTTGGTTTTTCTGTGTTTCCAGTCAAAATGAGGTTTTCCTTTGGTAAACACAACGATTTCCTAATAAAAGTGCCAAATTATTTTATTGAGTGGTGACTTTAGACTCTCCTCCCTGCTACTTATCTGAACGTCAGAGTCAATTCCCCCAGTGCCATTCCAGACAGTCTGATAGAGTAAAGGAATGAGAAGCCTCTGCTCAATCAAGTATCTGATTAATACAGGTGCAGTATGCAAATTGCTGACTGTCTAAAAATTAGAATCAGATAAAACATGCTTATAACTGCTCTTACAGCGTCTCTTCTCTTTTTCTCAATCTCTTAACATCTTCTTCCCAAACATTACCTGTTATGTGTGGGAGGATATGTTATTGAGACAGTTGTTAATGTTCCCTCTTTTCTCAGCCCTAATCACTTTCCTCTAGACTCCTAGGCGTCTCTGCCACTCTTTGCTGATTGTCTTATGTGGGCAAGCATAAATCCAACTGAGAAAATGGCAGGTTTCAGGGTGTTTACACCAGCATTAAATCTAATCACAATACACACCCTTTTCTGGACATGGCACCTCCCCATGAACAACAGATACTCATTTATACATAAGACTTTTTTCCGACCTAGTTCCTCTGTCATTGCTAGGTGGGCATTTCCAATCTGCTTTCATATTGCTTTTATGGCAAATGCAGTGTGTCAGGAATTCTAGATTATCCTTCCCAACGTAGTGTGAGGGGGTGAATTGACAAGTTGTTTCTGTTTCTTTGTGTCTCCCTGTATGTTTTATGTACAAATAGAGAGTGTATTAAAAATTGTTGCTATTTAATGATTCATTCCTTCAAACATCCTGTGACCCAGCTCACAGCGCTCAAAACATCAAAGATAGGGTGCAGTGCCAAGCTAAAGGCTTAATGGAAAACCGGAAATAGAAGAGCTGGTTTGGAGAACGCAGGATGTGCTAATTAAGATGGGAAAGGCAAAGAGACAGCCTGCATGTGGAGTTTTAGGGCACAGAAAAGAGAGAAAATGGGGATTTTAAGGTCTGATGAGCTGAGGGGCCAGAGAATCAGCATTCCAACACGGACGTTTCTATCTGTGGCTGAACGTCCTCTCCTGCGTCAAACAGCTGCTGAAAGCTGCGCTCCACGAGCAATGGCCAGTGGAAGACAGAGCAAGGCTGGTGTCAAGAGCCTCTGCTGTCACACACAGTATCTGAAAAAAATCGTTTTCTTCACAGAAACAGTTTAACTGAAATCTTAAGTTTTTTGTTTTTGTAAAATGTGTTCTTTTAAGGCTGGGCACAGTGGGTCACAGCTGCACTTTGGGAGGCAGAGGTGGGTATATATCACCTGAGGTCAGGAGTTTGAGACCACCTGGCCAACATGGTGAAGCCACATCTGTACTAAAAATACAAAAATTAGCTGGGCTTGGTGGTGGGCAGGTGGAGGTTGCAGTGAGCTGAGATCACACCATTGCTCTCCAGCCTGGGAAACAAGAGCAAAAGTCTGTCTCAAAAAAAAATGTGTTTTAAAATTTTGTCTGCATTCTTTAAAATAGCTTTATTGAGATATGATTCACATACCATATAATTTGCCCACTCAACGTGTGTAATTCTTTGGGTTTGATATATTGTATTATTAATCTTTTCATAATGGTGGTGAAAAATATAACACCAATTTCATCATTTGAACAATTTCAAGTGTACAATTCAATGACATTAATGACAGGCACCAGGTTGTACAACCGTTACCACCATCTACTCCCAATTTTGTTCATCATTCCAACAGTATCTTTGCATGATTTTGAAAGATGCCATCTTCGAGTGGGCAAACTGACAAAAAGCCATTTAGCTTTGGGCTGTCAAGTGTACTCTTTGGCTGCCTGGCATGTTGGCACACCCCTATAATCCCAGCTACTTGGGAAGTCAAGGAGGATTGCTTGATCCCAGAAGTTCGAGACCAGCCTGGGCAACGTAGTAAGACTCTGTCTCTAAAAGAAAAGTATACTCTTGGTTTGGTGAGTGGGGTGTGGCAGAATTCAGCTCCCACTTCCCCCTTGGCCAGGCATCTGGTTCAGCACATGCTCCCAGGCTTTCCCAGCAGCCCTGTTGATGCTGTCATGGAAGCACCATGCCCAGACAGGACAGGAGCTTGCCATCCAATGGGGAGAAGTAATGGAGGGGAAGAGAAGGAGGATATTCATTTGTTGGGTACTGATGCTGATGAGCTGGGCCCTGTGCTGTGGGCTTGCATGTCTCTCCTGAAAAGGACTGCTTCATGCTTTCATTCTATGCCCAGGGAACTGAAGAATTTACCATACCTCGAAGTGTCTCAAAATTCTTCCAGTTCTACTGGAGACTTGGAGACCTGTGTAGCTGTGCAGCGTGGAGGAGGTAGAAGAAAGGGCTGTTCATGGAGACAAAAAGAGGACTCTTGGTGGGCAAATTTCTGATGGGCATATCTGTCCTATTCTGTACTAACTTCCTGGGACTACTGTAACAGACTTCCACAAACTTAAGGGCTTAACACAAAGAAATTGATTGTCTCATGGTACTAGAGGCCAGAAGCCCAAAATCAAGGCGTTGGCAGGGCCACGCTCCCTCCAAAGGCTCCCACAGAGGATCCTTCCTTGCCTCATCCAGCTTTTGGTGGCCCCATGCACTTCTTGGCTTGTGGCTGTACCATTCCAATATCTGCCTCTGTTTTCTCACGGCCTTCTTCTCTTCTCTACAAGTCTCTTCTTTCTGTGACCTGCATAAGGACACTTATCACTGGATTTAGGGCCCACCTGGATAATCCAGGATGATCTCATCTCAAGATCCTTAATCATATCTGCAAAGCCCTTTTTCTAAATAAGGTCACTCTTGCAGCTTCTGGGGTTTAGGACATGAACACATCTTAGTGGGGGCTACCGTTCCAACCATTACACTTCCATGTGCCCTTGGCCAACGGCAATGGAGAACAAACCCTGCTTTTTGGTCCACCCAAAGGTAAGACCCAGTCATATATCACCTCTGTCTATATAACAATGGTGGCAGAGCCAACGCTGGTGCCAAATCTGCCATTTTGGAATGATGCCACCATTCCCATTTTAGGTCCAGGTCACAGGACACAATCTCACCTTAGTGGGTATGCTTCCTATTGGGTGTATTCATGTGCAGGAGCCATGGCACCTTCAGAGAGAGACACTCAATGTCCTCATTTGCTGTAGAGGGATGGCAGTGGCTGAGGAAGCTACGCAGGTGGGAGCTAGAGGCTGCCTGGCCTTGAGTGGAGTTTGCAACTCTTTGCGCTCCTTCTCTTCCCTCACGGATAGCTGAGGCCCAGGTGGAGGAAGTGCTTCTTCTTTAAACAGAGAGCTTCATTTCCCGTGGGGCTTCAATGAGGGGCCTGGGGTGGAGTCAGCGGGCCCTGCCTTTTCTGGCTTCTTAAGGTAGCTTTCCTCCTCACCCCTCACTCCTTTTCTTTAGTGAGACAACGCTCACAGGCTGGAGGAGAGGTGTGGAGAGAAGGACTCAGAAAAGACCACTCTGCTTTTTCCTAGATGTTTTCTGTGCAGAGAATTGGGCAACTTCTTCCTCCTGACGCTCCCTAGCTTTCTCCTTTTCTAAGGACCCACTTACAGATCAGCAGTGTCAGGTAAAAAGGAATCACAGATTCCTGCTAACATGGTTTGCTGGGTAATTCATGTTGCATGGATAGATTTTTTTTTTGAGACAGAGTCTCTCTCTGTTGCCTGGGATCTCGGCTCATTGCAACCTCCGCCTCCCAGGTCCAAGTGATCCTCCTGCCTCAGCTCCCTGTGTAGCTGGGATTACAGGCATGCGCCACTAAGCCCAGCTAATTTTTGTGTTTTTAGTAGAGAAGGGGTTTCACCATGTTGGCCGGGCTTATCTTGAACTCCTGACCTCGAGTAATCCACTCACCTCGGCCTCCCAAAGTGCTGGGATTACAGGTATGAGCCACCGCACCCGGCCTATAATTTATTTTAAAAAAAACTTTGGAAAGGTTGAAAGGAAGTGAGGAAGGTGGTCATGGGCTCTACATACACTTGGAAACATAGATGAGATGTAATTTCAAGACCTCCCTGATGAGCAATGTCAATATGGAGAATTCCCTGGAGAGTGAGGGCTTGGGCTCCACCAAGGGGGAGGAGCCGTGGTAGACAATAGGAGGCCAGCTTCCCAGCAGGTGAAAAGAGCCTAGACCTGGAGGGGAGGATTGGGGGTGGAAGGAGGTGAAAATGAAGAGAATAATCGGAGGTACACCATGTGCAGAAAGAACACCCGGGCTCACCAAAACTCTCCCAGGGTGGTCTATGGGAAAGGAACACCTGAGCACAAGGGTGGGATTGTTCAGTGGACAGCGTGGAAGGCACTGAAGCCCTGGTCTCCACTGCACCAGCAAATGCTGGGGAAACCAGCAGTGATTCCTTGGGAAGGAAGGATACACACATGTGGGAAGCCTGTGGAATTAACTATTTCTATTCTTGCTTCTAAATAGATGAGTAGGATTCAGACTTGTGCTTAGAACATTTATCCCATAAATGAAGGTCTTTCTGTCAGGGATCCCTGCTCTGAGTGGTTCCACAAATGAGTGTGTAGGATGCAAGGTGTGACAGCATTCACTGAGCACCTACTGACACAGACACTGTGCTAGGGGCGTGTGTATGTACACATATGGTCTCATTAAATCCTCACAGTGACTCCCTGAAGCTTACTTTTGTCACTTTTGAGGAAATTGAGGCTCAGAGAGGTTCAGCTATTTGTCCAAGGCCACACAATCAGGAGTCATGGACCCACATTCCAACCCGGGTGCACCTCATTCAGGGCCCCCTCATTGGACAAGCTCTTACTGAGGCCAACGCAAAGGCCGATGTTGGTTCTCTCCCCTGCAGAGTGCCCAGCTGCCCCACCCCACTAAGTGATCTTTCCCTTTCCAGCTCTCCTGTGGCTGGGTGTGGCTGAGCTGACACAGCATCTGGGGTTTTTCCAGACTGCACCCTTGGTAACGTTCCAGTCTGGCTTATGGTGGCGCTACTTCCTTTAGAGCCTGTCATCACCTGTGGCTTTGCCTCTCACCCCTCCCGTGGGTGGCAGGCTGTCTTTGGTGCAAAGCAGCCACTCATCTGGAGAAGCCCAAGGCGGCAGGGTGGCATGTGCTGGCATTCCCACACTAGCCACACTGGGCGGAAGGTGCTTTGGAGCGCGGTCTCTCAGTGGGTTCCACCCAAGCTCCATCAGCTCGCAGCAGCTGCCCAGAGATCTGACTCACACCCATCCTCCACATCCTCCCTGATCAGAAGGACCCAGACTAGGTTTTTTTTTTTTAAGCTTTAAGGAAATGCCTTTGAATTTCAAGGTGCCAACCTCCTGACCATGTGGAAGAAAGTCAATCCCCTCTGCAGCTGGTCTTTCTGCTTCTCTCCTTGCCTGGTGAATTTGGAACTAGGGTCTCTGGGACAGCCTAGTCATAACACTGCCAACCACCCATTCCTGTGACTGGACTGTGGGATTGGGTCACAGTGTGATGAAATGGACACAGTCATTGGAGTGAGTACTCAACAAGAGGAGAGGCCAGTAACAAAATCTATGCACCTCTTAGGACATTTGGATCTGGCATTTACTAAGCAGGTTTAAAAGCCTGACTCCTTTCTGTTAGAATAATAGGATGTTTCAGAGCACACCCTCTGGGGTAATCTTTATCACAGAGGTTGTTGAATAATAAGTCAGTTTTTCAAGTTATTCTATGCAACCTCAGCCTTGAACTTAAAGGGAAGCTAGAGAGGAAAACTCCTTTGCAAAGATTCTGGCAATGAGAGAATCTAGTGTGGCCGACTTCAGCTTGCTTCTAGCTTCACAGGCTACTGGCTCTTGTTTGTTCATAGGTGTAGGCCAAGCTAAACATGAAAGGAATTGAATTTATAGTTTATCTTTGAAGCAAGGATGATAATAGTCCTTCCTGAAAACTAACCTCCTCCTTGTTCAGGGACAAAACTAACTTTGTAAAACTAATAAAAGGCTAAAAGATTATGGTTATGGGAGGGGCCTGAATTCTGCTAAAATGTAGGTATGGTTAAACAATAACCAGCCATTGTTTCCTAGCTTGCTTTTCTATAATTCCTCACTGCTCAGGAATTATATGGTCAGAGGCTACAAGATTTGTGACTTCTCCAATTGCTCCTACAGATAATATCACTATTGTATAACCTAAGATTGGCCTTTGGAGATGGTTTTCAGACGTTTGCATTCTGGCGACTGACTGACTTCACCCAGACTCATGACTCAGGACCCACCCAGTCCTGTGGCCTCCACCAGGATGCTGACTCAGCACAGGATACTCTTACGATTTCATTTTCATACTCTTATGATTTCATACGATTTCATACATTTTTCATACTCTTATGATTTCATCCCCAACCAATTAGCAGCACCCATTCCCTAGCCCCCTGCCTACAAACTATCTATAAAACCCATAGCCTTTGAGTTCTCAGGGAGGCTGATTTGAGTAGTAATATCTCTTGTCCTTCTGTTCTGCTAGCCCTACAATTTTTAACTCTTTCTTTACTGTACTACCACTGTCTCAGTGAATTGGTTTTTATCTGTGTGGCAGGCAAGAAGAACCCATCAGGTGATTCCACTAGAAACTGGCACTAAGCTGGATTTGGGGTTTTTAAATTTTGTTTCCTGCTGAATAGGTTATAAGGATCATTCCAAGTCATGGATAGATTTATCCAGGGTGGATGTATTGATGCCACTGTTAAGCCAGTGGGCAGCTGTGATAGAGAGGGCAGAGTCAATAGACCACTAATGAGGCTTGGCTGCCAGGAAGGTTGTAATGGCTCTGCACTTGAGCTTGCCCACCTCTAGCTTGGCAGTGACAAGGCTTCCTTCTCAGGGAGGTGACTGCAGGCCTAGCATGGCCCACCAGACCCTACCCTCCTTGAGAACAGGGGTCTCCCTTGTTCTTTGTTACATCTTCAATGCTGGGCATGATAGGGGCTTGATAAAAGTTTGTCCAGTGGATCCTTCTAAGCTTGGCAGTCTTCCTTGTCTCCACCACAGCCATCGTCCCATATCTACAGGATCTGGATTGAGATTTGCCTTTGGATCATTCCAATCTATCCCACATCCTCACCTATTGTGGGAATAGCTCTGTTTCCAAGGAACAATCTTCTTTTCCATGCAGCCACACCCGTGCAGTACATAAGTCGGAAGCAGAAGTGAAAAGGGGAAGAAAGTTGAAGGACTAAAAATGAGAGGAGAGAGGGAGAGTGTGGGAGCAAGGCAGGGACCCACCCTAAAAGAGATCGGAATACAAGCGCAGCTTTAGTTCATGGCCTGCCAAATAGTCGTGCTGCGCCTCTGAATGGAAAATGGGATAGAACAATGAGCTGGAATTTACATCGCCTTTGAAAAGCAAATGCTGACAGCAGGCGTTCTGAATATGCCAAGTATTGCCTTCAGACCAGAGAAGGCTTTTCTGGCCCACACGAGCCCCGTGACAGCCTGCAGAAGGCAACACACCCTACATAGCTGTGACCTCCAGCCCTCTGAGCCTTGAGCATCTCTGGAGAAAATGTGTGTGTTTAAAAAGGCCACATCTGTTTCTAGAAGGCTGAAAACAAGGTAGGTGTTGGAGGAATCATATATCAAGCGGGTACACACTTTGTGGCCTGGTTTAGCAGAGATGTGTCTACAGGTCTCAATCAAATTGTTCAGACAGAGGAATAGAAATTTCTGATCTGGGCCGGGTGCAGTGGCTCACACCTGTAATCCCAGCACTTTGGGAGGCCGAGGCGGGTGAATCACGAGGTCAAGAGATCGAGACCATCCTGTTCAACAAGGTGAAACCCTGTCTCTACTAAACATACAAAAAATTAGCTGGGCACGGTGGCGCGTGCCTGTAATCCCAGCTACTCAGGAGGCTGAGGCAGGAGAATTGCCTGAACCCAGGAGGCGTAGGTTGCGGTGAGCTGAGATCGCGCCATTGCACTCCAGCCTGGGTAACAAGAGTGAAACTCCATCTCAAAAAAAAAAAAAAAGGAAAGAAATTTCTGATCTGATATTATTTAGGAGTCAAGCCATGCCATCGCTGAGATCGTGGTACTTAAGGGAAAAGTGCACTTTTACATATTCTTGACATGTTCTTTATTTTAGTTAATGGTGTTATTCTCCAGTTTTGAGCCAGAAGAATCTGGGGCCACCCATAACTCCAGGCTGTCACTTGCCATTCTCATCCAGTTGGTTGCCCAGCCCTGCCTGCTTCCTTCCCAGTCACATTACACCCCTGTATCTTCATTACTGCCTCACTGGTGGTGTTGGTGGAACTGACTGCCCCTGTCTTCTACAGTTTTCTTGGTTCAGTTTGCTAAGGATGGCAGCGCAGACTTTATTCAAGGGGGTTCATGGCAATCAGACACAGGGACCACAGCCACGGGGTCTTGCAGCGGGCAGAGAGATCGGACTCTACTTCAACTCCAGCAAGGACCGTGGGGATTTATAACCAGGGAGCTGAGTAGAGGTGGAAAACGACCAAGAGGAAAAATCAAGGATGAGGGGTTTCTGGCTAAACTGACTTGATCAGTTACTGCTAAAGGCAGGCCAGGGTGATAAGGCATTGAGGATTTTTGCTAAACTCACTGAACAGAATTCTTGCTCAGACTGGATTCTACAAGGACGGAGAGGGAAGCCCAAGATCGGGTCCCATCAAGCAGAGGACTCAGAGGAGTGTAAATAAAGTTTTGGTCAAAGGAAGAGGGTCTGTTAAGTTCAACCTCTGTGATTCTGCCAGATTTGACTTTCTTTCAGAAAGTCCGGCTAAACCACTTCCATTTCACAACCTCCATTATATCCCACTTCACACAGGGGAAAACTGGGGAGTAACGTGTTTAACGAGCCAGACGAGGCGGAGTGCAGTGGCGGAGCCCACACCGGGGTACATGCCTCAGCAGCTGGCCTGGCTACTGCTCTGAGCCTCAGTGATGAGTCACTTCATTCATTCATTTATACGGCAAGTTTTATGCAGCACCTGTGATGTGCGGGCGGTGTTCTAGGCCCTGGGGATGCGACCTGGTCCTCTTGCAACTTATTTTGCTGTGGCCCAGCCTCTATGAGAATTGGGCACTTAGGTAGAGGTATCCAGGGTGAGGGGTCTTTTAGAAAAGGCTGATCACAGAGCCAAGTCAAGAAGCTCGCCGAGGTCAGCCCATGTGGTGTCGGGGGTGGAGGCAAAGAAAGACCCCAGCTGCGAAACACAGGTACCTCCTTGATTGCTGAGGTTTATTTTAGGAGCTGTCAGGGAAGAAGGGAGAGAAATGGGGCACTAAAAATACCCGAGGATGCTTCTAGAAACCTCTGATGTCTGGGCTCCCACTCTGTATAGCCTGCCAGATGGCTGTGTCTCCCTCAGAGCTGTGACGCCCACCAGTGTGGGGTTGAATCAAAGGCACTTTACCACAACTGGTCAAAGAATCAACCAGAACAGCTTGGTGTGTAGCAATCAGCCCAGCCCTGACCAGCTGTGCCCCTCATGAAGAGGCCACATTGCCATTAGTTATCCAGATGATGAGTGACTTCAAGGTGCACCCCAATGAGCATCCTCTTCTGACCGTCCTCTACTGCCACCTTTGGGGCTCCGCTTCCAGCCCTTTCAGCTCTATGTGGAGCTTGGCAGCCCCCAATATGCTCTTGGGCCTGGAAAGGCTGCACAGCTCCACACTTGGGTTCCCTTGTTCATCCCAGCAGCGTCGAGCTTGGCAAAGCCAGGAAATCTGGGATGAGCCCAGGAGTGTCTTCCTCAGCCTGCACCCAGCAGCTCATAGGAAACCATAGCTGCCAGGCAGCAGCAGCTGTGGAATGCTGTGAGGGGCACCCTGCTCATAGCCATGGCTCCTGGGATGGGATGGAACATGAGCCTCTAGTTGAGGTGGGTGGGGGTGAAAGTGAGGAGGCAATAATTCCTGCCCACAATGCACAGGGATGCTGGTGCCAGGCCATACTGGGGAGCCCAAAGAGGGTGCAGTGGTGGGCAGAGCATGGAGGAATTCCTGAAATTGAGAGGCCACAGTTGCCTCCCTTTTCAATGGGGCTCCTGAGACTCTGCTGTTGACGGAAGAAGATACCACCTGCCAAGGTGATGTGCTGGTCACTCTGGTCTCAAGGGGAAGCAGGACTATTTCCAGGTGGGTCCTGCCTTTCCTCCTGCCCCCTTCCTAAGCACCTAGGAGTATTTGGAGTATGGAATAGGTCCTTTTACCCACAGAGCTGTGAAGGACTTTTAATTAACAGGAAGTGCTGTGGCACATAGCACGTGTAGCAGGCATTGAGTCTGTCTCTAATTAGAGACATTTGAGGTTCTGAACAGCTCAAGTCTGCAGTTCCCATCCTCCTTACACACAGCCGCTGATGACAGAGGAAGGGCCAGTGCTGCTCCTGAGTCCTGGCTCCTGGCTAAGGGTCTTCCTCCTCTTCCTCCTTTGGCTCCTCCTCCTCCTCCTCTTGCTTCTCTTTCTCCTTTTCTTGCTCCTCCTCCTATTCTTTCCCTTCTCCTCCTGCTCATCTTTTTTTCAAACTGGTTGCCACTTCTAAAATTATAATTCACTCAACAACAAAAAAAACCCATAAATAGAAAAAACTAAAGTGGTGGGAGGATGTGTTTGATTTTGGTCTGCCTCAGGTTCTGCTGCATAAGCCAGTGCTTATTTTCAGATCTGTCTATTCCTCTTTCTGTGTCTTGTGATCTCACTTAACTCATCCTGCTAGAGTCAACAGATCTCTCCATGCACAGGGAGGAAGCCAGGCTATCAAGGCAGCAAAGAGTTTTAAGGCAGCTAAGTGAACAGTTTTGGTTTTTTAAGTGGAAAATCCTTTAGACATGACACTACATTTTGCTTCTGATAGGTGACCAAAAAAAAAATCCAGGAGATGGGGCATTGTGCACCTGGTATTTCCTCAGGCCTGCCTACCAACAGATCCGACCATTTCTCTTCACCCGCATGCTGTCCTCCTGCTCTGAGCTGCCATCGCCTCCACTGCTGTGGCCACTGTCGGAGCTTCCCTCCTCTTTGCCTCCTCGCTGTCTGCTGTCAACATAGCAGAATCCCCCCATGGCTCCATAGATTGCAGGGGCTGCTCGGTGAGCTGTCCCACCCCATCTCGCTGGCCTCCTTCCTACCCTCCCCTTCTCTCACTCACTCACTCCCACCGCTCCTACTGACCAGTCCCTTTGCTACATGCCTCAGGGCCTTTGCACTTGCTGTCTCTCTAGAATGTTCTTCTCCTGTTCTCTATGTGGTTTATTCCCTCAGCTACTTGTTGACTTGCTGCCTTCTCTCTGAAGTTTCCTCCAAGTTTCCCATTCAAAAGTGGATCGCACACCACCTTTCCTGTTGTCATCTTGCTCACTTTCCTCCGTCGCCCTGGGCACGATCTAATACGCTGTCCATTTTCTCCCTGCTCATTTTGTTTGTCCATCTCTCAGCGAGTGTGGCCTACTGAGAACAGGTCTTTTCTCTGAGCTTTCGCTGTCTTTTGTCCAGCACAGAACAGTGCCTGGCGAAGAGTCATGTCCAAAAATACTTGTTGGATGAATCTGTGGAAGGCTTCAGGGTGATAGGGCAGGAAAGAGGAGCACCTGCTGGGCTTCCCTGAACCCAGAGGTTGCAGCCGGGAAGCCCACAGAGACATTGTCTTTAGCTTACACAGTGTTTTTCAAAGACTCATGTTAGTCATCAGTGCTTAAGAATATGGTGACTTCACGCAACACCCAGATAACTGACATCGCTTGAAAAATATGGGAAGATCAGAAGTGTCCCTTTCCTGTGACAGTACTGAGCAGTACCCACTCACCGAGCCACTTTGATGGGCATCCTCTCCTGTTGTGCTCACTACCCAGCCCCTGGTGGGCAGGTGAGTCCGAAGAGAGGGAGGAGGAGAGGGAGGGAGTGACGGGGGTTGGGCAAAAGAAGGGGAGGAGGAGAGGGAGGGGAATGTGGGGGGCAGGAACCAGTGCAGCCCCCAGATGCTGCTTTGCCAGCGAGGGGAAAGTGCCCCTTGCATTTAGCTGCCCAGATTCCCACTGGCAGCTGCTTGCAGTGTCCCAGTCCCTCTGATCTTTGAGCTGTAGAACCCTTTGTCACATCCTGGCTCCCTAGTAACGGCAGCCATACGGGCATGTGGTCTAGAATGGATGGGCACAAATGCAGCTTGGGAGAGGAAAGAAAATGTATCTGTTGTTAAAGTGCATACAATTCCCTACACACATTAAATTCCAGTGGCTTTACAACATCAGTTTTGCTGAATCTGGTGATCCTGTAGTGTCATTGGCTAAGTACTCCCGAGCATAACTTACGCACGCCAACCAGGGTGCTCACTGAACAGAAGTAATTAGAGAAGGAGAAAAAAAAGACAAGAAGACATATTTAAGCTTCAAGCATGTGAGTTATTATAATTAACAAGCAATAAGAAAAAGGATGTTACTTATTCTCATCTTGTATTTGCTACATCCTTTTATTCTAGGCTCCTTCCTCGACTGCTGCTTGGTTTTGCCTTTAAAGGAGCTTGGGCAGAATTAGTAAGTCAACAGCCTCTGCTAATAGTTTTACAAATAAGAAAAGAGGCCCGGTGCAGTGGCTCACGCCTGTAATCTCAGCACTTTGGGAGACTGAGGTGGGTGGATCACTTGAGGTCAGGAGTTTGAGATCAGCCTAGCCAAAATGGTAAAACCCTGTTTCTACTAAAAGTACAAATTAGCTGGGCTAGTGGTGCACGCCTGTAGTTCCAGCTACTCAGGAGGCTGAGGCACAAGAATCACTTGAACCCAGGAGTCGGAGGTTGCAGTAAGCCAAGATCCCACCACTGTACTCCAGCTTGGGTGACAGAGCGAGATTCCATCTCAAAAAAAAGGAAGAAAGAAAAAGAAATAACAAAAGACTTGTCAATTAGTTGAATTATTTACAAAATATTTCTTTTGGCTTATGTGTTTGTAACATTGAAAGATACAGAAGTTACCTATTAACAGATGCACGTTGCTATAAAATCAAAAAGCACACCTTCCTCCCATGTCCCCATCCGTCACGCTCAACAGTTCCAATTTAAAACCTACACTTTGAGATACGACTACCTCAAATTATGAAAACTACAAATTTAGATAATTGATTTTTTTCTCTCAGATTATTCAGCATATATCCTGGGAAGATGATGAATTAGGCTTGCATGTATAACAACGCATACCGATTTGAGAAAAACTAATGCTGTGTTAAGTAACTTGGACCTTTAGTTTGGTTCTGCAAAGAAATTTCTTCACACTGCTCAGTGTATTATCTTTCCCTCAGTAGAAGCTGAAATTGCATTTGCTGACTAATTGTTGCTTCATGTTTAATGGTGGGGGAGAGATGTCAGCTGATCAGTGAGCAAGTTTGCACCTATATTGTAACAATCACTGTTCCCCACTGTCTTAGTTGGTTTGTGCTGCTGTAATGAATGACCACAACCTAGGTGGTGTAGACAACAAACATTTATTTATTGCAGTTCTGGAGCCTGAGAGGCTAGAGATCAAGGTGCCAGCATGGCTAGGTTCTGGGAAGGGATGGCTTCCATTATGCCCTCACTTAGCCTTTCATTGGTGATTGCAGGCAGAGAGGGAGCAAAGGATCTGACGTCTCATCCTCTTGATGAGGGCACTAATCCCATCATGAGGGCCCCACCCTCATGCCCTCATCTAACTCTAATCACCTCCCAAAGGCCCCACCTCCTAATACCAGCACAGTGGGGATTAGGGCTTCCACATATGGATTCTGGGGGCTACGTTCAGTCCAGAGTACAGGCCATAGGGAAGCAAAGATAAATGAGGACCACGAGGGCTTCTGGGACTTGTGATTCACAGATAGACAAAGAGGCAAGTACAGTGTTTGGAAAGCAAACAAAAAAACCTACAAAGAGCTCTAGAGGATTTTAGAGGGAATGGCACTTTTCATAAGCAAAGATCAAGGGGCTGAAAGGACGTGTGACATTTAGGAATCGGTGCCCAGTCTGACTATAAGTGGCTACTGCACCTTTAGCCTCATTTCTGCGGTGTTTTCCATCACACAGAAACCCAAGACTGAGGACCATCGCCATCCTCATGTACCCGATGATTGTCACACCTCCTGAAGTTTCCTGCCACCTTCTCTTAAAGTAGCTTTGCCATTAACTGGGCCCCTTTAAGTGACCTTTAGACAGTGGTAGCTAGAATCAGATAATTTCTCAGATCCCCACCAGGCAAAGAGGAGAATACCAGCATCCACTCAGACTTTTCCTACACACATCGGATCCCGTGGAAAGTAAATTGAAAGGAAACGGGCAGGAGAGACGGCACGTATTGAATTTCTCATTAGCCCCACTGCCTGGTTCTCATTAGTGAGCCTTCCGGGTTCCAGGCACAAGGGCCAGGACTTATTTTCATGGCTGAGTAGCACATGTGAAATGTAGGCGATTTCTAATCCATATTATATGAGCTCCACACTTTGCTATCTTATAAAGTAATGGGCAACGCTCAAGGAAAACCCCATCAGAATGACGGGCTAATCCTTCAGGGGGAAAATATTGCTGTTCTGCATAAGCTTTTGCTCTCTGCTTAATTAATCCCTAAAACTTTCAGGCTTTAATGAGAATAATTAGACTTGACAGTACTGAGCTTAATGCACAACTACAGACAACAAAAACCGTGTTCAGTTTATAAGCTTCCCAGAGCTTGCTGAAAGACAGGGTAATGTTATTTACAGTGGCCCCAGTGAGGGGCCGGACGAAGGTTGGGACTGGAAATGTGCCTGGCTCTCCCTGAGGACAGTTTCTCGGAGGAATGGGGTACTATAGCCCCCTTTTGTGGCTCTCCCTCAATAACAAACTGTGGTCTAGACAGGACCTGGCTAGAAATTCCCTTATTACCACCTGGGCCAGGCTCCATTTATCATCACCTTGAATGTAATGCTTGCGCAAAACCTCCAGGCTTTTCCTGTTCACATAACGAATCGAGGGAGGCAGAGCTTTTACGGTGCTCCAGCCAGTGTCTGCCCGCTTCTGGAAATACCTCATTTTCCAGAAAAGCATTCATTTGTCAACAGAGGGATAATGCTAAAACCTGAAAGACAAATCGGCCAGAAGGCGGGGATGGGAGAAGCAGGCAGGGCACAGCCGGGAGAGACGGCAGCTTTGCCTCTGTGCAGTTTCTATGATTTGTTAGCCTCGTGCCAGCCTCAGTCTTTTCCAGGAAGAGGTTTAAATCTCTTCTTGAAATGGCGTGAGCTTACACTCCCCAGATAGAGAGTCTAGAAATATCCCTCTGGCACTGCAGGGAGGACCAAGTTAATTTTGTCTGTGTCTGTGAGAGGCTTCTCAATGAGGGGCAGAACAGACGCACAGGTGCTGGGTGCTGGGTGAATCCTGTTCCCAAACTTGTGTGCAGCTGGACGACATTAGGGGTCCTTAGGAGTAGGAACGGTTTCTGCACATTCCACCTGCGCTAATTATCACAAGAGATATGAAAGTGGTGATCAAAGCTACCTTAGCCATCCTCAAGGTTATAACAAAATTATAACGTCCATATGGAGAGAGAGTCTTCTCAGAGATGAGAAAGTGCAGATAAGCGAAATGACTATCCACTGCTTCTCAGTTTCGCCATAATCTAAGGGTTCAGATCGTGAAGACCTAAGGAGATGAAAGGAAGGGGTTCAGCGTTGGGATCGAAAAGCCTACATGTTACCTTTCTAAAAACAGAAACCAAAACACACTCCTGCATGTGTACACACACATACACACACACACAAAGCAATGTGAGGAGAGGAACTTTGACCCTGGAAATGGCATGAGGCTAGAGAGCTTTGTTTTTAATTTTCAATCAAGGATCTAAAACAGACTTCAAAGGGCATTTAAGCTGACAGTTTTATTTGCTCCTTGAGGAAGAGGAAAGATGAATAAGTGTAAAGACAGATCATTCTCAAAATAATTGCAGCCCTGACATATCTAAATGAGTTTGTAAAAGAAAATACAGTGGCAATTGATCTTATTAATTAGAGATGTACCAGGATGGTAATACCCACTTATCCACAGATTGCCTGCAGCTACAAAAATAAAATAAAATTAAATTAAATTAACCACTTTCTCCTGGAGAACACAGTTTCTTTCTTTCCTTGCCATTGAAAGTCAGCTGGGAAAAATCCCCTTGCGATCTCCTCTTCTCTCCGTAGTGGGTAACAGCCCTTAGAGGACAGTGTGGATGGGTTTCCTTTCTGCCCGTGAAGCTCCGAGTTTATACTGCATTGCACGATGCCTCTCGTGATGCGGTGGCTTGTCACAATTGATGGAACATGCAATCTGACAAACAAACAAAAATGTGCTACAAAAAAAAAAAAAAAAGGGAGAGCTGCTTTTTAAGCCTGTATGTGTCATTTACCTGTGAAGAACAGCAGTGAGAGCCTGTGGCAGGCCCGACTCTCCCCATTGCTCATTCTGCCTCTGCTCTTTCCATTATCTTATTTCTGTGAACAATTGCTTAGCATATGGAATAGACCGGAATACGCTGAGTGACGATTGAGTGGCAGCCACCTCTGAGTGCGGTCCAGCCCTGTGCCATTGGAGGCGAATCTTCAGGTTGCTGGATTTGAAGCTTATACACACACTCACTGTATTATTGCAGGAGAGAGAGAATGGGAGAGAGAAAGGAATAGGAAGGGAAAGAGATGAGGAAAGACAGCAGGAAGGGAAGAGGTGGGTGAATAACTGTTTAGTGCCAGAAGAATCACCTAATGCTACTCCAGTGATTTCAAGGTGTGTGTGTGCGTGTGTGTGTGTGTGTGTGTGTGTGTGTGTGTGTGTGTATTTTGGGCAATTGTAGGCAGGGTGATCAAAGTGGCCCCACTATATTTATAGTTATAAGGCAAGTAGGAGCTAAAAGTCAGCCTTTGGTGTCTCACCGAGATGGACACAGTGGCAGGGCTGTGTATCTGCCCCTCAAGGGGGAAGTTTTCACTAATTTGCACTAAGGTTTAGTGGGGCCACAGGGTGAAGAGTGGTGTAATATCGAAAACAAACCAGGGCAACAGGTTTGATATTAAAAATGACCCATGTCACCCCTGATCTTCCAACTTGTTTGGAGCAGAAAAATTCATGGCTTCAGACTCCAAGCACAAAATACTACCCACACAAAGTTAAAAAAAAAAAAAAAAAGACATGAGGTAGTGAAGTGTAGTGGTGGTGTGTAGTTGTAGTCCCAGTGACTCAGGGGGCTGAGGCAGGAGGATAGCGAGTTCAAGGCTGCTGTGAGCTATGATTATCCCACTGTATCACAGCCTGGGCAGCGGAGTGAGGCTCGGTCTGAAAAAATAAAAAAAGAAGGACATGATTCTTTCAAAAGCAAAAGACGTTTTAATATCACTGTGACTGTGCCTTGACTTTCCTGGAGTAACAAGATTAAATTTGTTTAGAAATTTCAAATTAGCTTTAAAGAAGAACTTGGCAGCTTTTGCAGAATGTAAGAATGCCCAGGCCCATCTCACCTTTCTCTTACCTCCCAGAAGCAGGATCTTTATTGAGGTGTGAAGAGCAAATGTGGCTCATTGGTTCTTGGTGTCGCCTGCTACAGGGACTCACCACTTCTGGCCTCCAAATTAACCAGGGTAAACGCAGATGCAGGAGATGCTGTGTGAATGTTGGGGAAGGCCCTGGAAAATCACAGGCCTGAGTAGCCGACAGGCCCCAGTCAGGGAAAGAAAAAGAATGCTCCCAACAGATCAAAGCCCACAGTCTCTTAAAATGGAAATGAACATTTAAAAAAGGCCTTTCTCAAGGGAGAAATATGCAGTAAATCAGAGCTTTTGAAAGACAACTGGGGCCTGTGCCGGTTTTTGAATAACTTGCCGTTTAATAAATGTTCTATTTTTGACCCTTTAGGGAAATATACAACTCCATCTGAAACTTATGAGCCAAAATAATTTAACTTTTTTTTTCATCTCATTTTTATAAGTTTTGTGATGGAGACAAATGATCTGGAAGCTTTCTTTTTAAGGTTTTACGATGAGGCGAGGTCATTTAATGAGAGAGAAATGGTTTTCTCTGCATGCCAGCTCTGACTTGGTGAGGGTTTGGATAGCTGGTCCCAGCATCTGAACCCTCAGGATCGAAGAGGAGCCTGTGCATGAAGTTTTGAGGAACTGTTCTTGGTTTTCTTTGTAAGGGCTTGATGGTAAGCATGTAAACATACTATACTCATTGTAGAGCATCTAACAAGCGTGTGTGCATGTGCGTGTACACAGAACATTTGAAACTGCACATCATGGGACTGTGCCTTGACTGTATGAAACTGTATGTCATGCATCCTCTGTGCTGGTGAAAAGGAAGCACTTAATACATGTTGGCCTTAAGTGGTTGGATGTTTTCCACATCTTTTCTAATTCTTAGGATCCTGGGCACACAGTTTGTCCACAATGGATTCTTATCTTGTTGTGCTATTTTATAAAATCTTACGTATCTCCACCTGCCTTTGGACTGATCCGTAATGGACTTGAGACATCAGCTTCCTGTCCGTCAGAGCCTTGAACTGATAAAAACTGTGCAGGCTCATTTTACCTCCGATGAGTGGGTGCAGCAAAATCCAGGGAGCAGATGTCCCTCATTACTCACAGTGCTCAGTCCCATTCCTGTCTGCTGGGTCCTGAGAGCAGCCTTCTCCCTGGCACCCAGCTGGGATTCCCACTAACCCGACTCAGGTTCAAGGGCTGAGGCAGTTCAGGATCTGAGGGATGGCTCAGGGACCACATGGAGTTCGGTTTTGCATGTTTTCTTTGAGTGCCGGCCAGCAAAGACCGTGGCCTCACATAATTTTTCTGCCGGGTGTGGAATAGTGCCATAGAAAGATGATTCATGAGAAGACATTGTCAAGTTTCTGCCTGGAACTGAATGGAAAAAACTCGGTTGAAAAAATCCCAGACATGCACACAGAAGACGCGTAGGACCAAATTTATATCTTTAGCTTTGGGAATCCACATTCATTATTCCTCTCACTTGACTTGAAAATGGGTAAAAATCTGGCCACAATGCTCTTGTCGGGTTACAAATAAGATTTTTGATTTGGTATGAGAGTCTGGCCCGTAATAGTTGCTAATAATATTTGTTTTGTGTTGCTCAGGTTATAAAGTGTTTTTTCCTGTGTATTTAAATTGCATATTAGATCTGAATATAGGTATTATTCTTTTACCAACATTCACTGTTGAGAAAACTAAATCTTTGCGACAGTCACATAGACAATACCAGCACGAGTAATTGAATCCAAGCCCTCTGCATCCTGCAACTTTTGTTTCAGCCACAAGGTGATTCTATTTGGTGGTTGCATTCCAACAGCAACTCTGACACCAACTGGGTGTCCTAGTTAGATGCATTTTGACACTAACTACCCCAATTTAACATCAGAACCCACAATTTAAAGGGCAAGGTCCCTAACAATACTGCCCTTACTTACATACCAGCTACAAGCAGGGTCCCCAGGCTACCCTCACTTCAGTCTTAACTTGGCAACAAAGTTGGGGGTCCCCACAACTCCCTCCGGCTCAAGAATTCAAAGGATGGCCTATGGAACTCAAGGAAGCACTGTGCTTACTCTTGCCACTTTATTATAAAGGATACAGATGAATAGCAAGAGAAAGAGATACACAGGGCAAAGCCCTGGGGGTAGAGGCGGGGTGCAAAGCTTCCATGGACTCCTTATGGAATGCAGATGTTGTCTTCCTAGCACATGGATGTGTTCACAAACCAGGAACTTCTCAGAGCCTCCTTGTTTCAGAGTTTTATCAAGGTTTCATTATGTAAACATGATTGGTGTAAATACTGACCTTGGTGACTGAACCCAACCTCTAGTCCCTCTACCTTCCCCAGAGGTTCAGGGTGAGGCTGAAATTCTAACTCTTTAATCATGTGGTTGGTTTTTCTGGGGACCAGCTCCCATCCTGAAGCTATCTAGGAGCCCTGCAATAAGTCACCTCATTAGCATAAACCCAGGCATGGCAGAAAGAGGCTTGTTATGAATAACAAGACACTTCTACCATTCAGGAAATTCTGAGGATTTTGGAAGCTGTGTACCAGGAACTGGGGATAATGACCAGTTATTTTCTTTATAATGTCTGTGGTAGGCAGTCCAACAACACCACCCTTTTTGTAGGTGCAAGCTATATTCCACCTCGAGAGGTAGGTTGATTTTTCCTTCTCTTGAATGTGACTTGCTTTGACTAACAAAAGTGACCTTCTCAAATTTCTGAGCCCAAGCCTTTCAAGAACTGGCAGCTTCTAATTTTTCTCTCTTGGAATGCTCCCTTTTGGAAGTCAGCAGTCATGCTTTTAGGAAATTCAGGTTAGATATTTGGAAGATGAGGAAATGTGTGGAGAGAGAGCCTGGAGGATGAAAGACCATCTTGGAAGTGCCAGGTTCTGCCAGACTCACAGCAGAATGCAGCCACATCAGTGATGCCAACTCTACCACGTGGAGCAGAAGAGCATCCTAGCTGACCTCAGTCAACTTGCAGCATTGTGAAAAGTCATAAATTACAGTTTTAAGCCATTAATTTGAAGACCGTCTGTTGCACAGCAGCAGATAACTGAAACATGGATCCCAGGGTCCTTCTGAAAGTTTAGTATTTTGGCAACAAAATCTCACAAAGTGTCCTTCCCAGAAGCACCAGAGTTATGTAGGATTCTGTTATATGCAGAAGAATGTAAGAGTGGGGCTGAACATAAAAAGTTTAGAGCAGGCCGGGCGCGGTGGCTCACGCCTGTAATCCCAGCACTTTGGGAGGCCGAAGCAGGTGGATCAAGAGGTCAAGAGATCGAGACCATCCTGGTCAACATGGTGAAACCCCGTCTCTACTAAAAATACAAAAAATTAGCTGGGCATGGTGGCATGTGCCTGTAATTCCAGTTACTTAGGAGGCTGAGGCAGGAGAATTGCCTGAACCCAGGAGGCGGAGGTTGCAGTGAGCTGAGATCACGCCATTGCACTCCAGCCTGGGTAACAAGAGCGAAACTCCGTCTCAAAAAAAAAAAAAAAAAGTTTAGAGCAGCATATCCTGTATTAAAACATTACAACATAGGGCCTGATTAATTCTGATTGTGTTTTCTCCACTGCTTCTTTTACCTGTCTTCCTGCCACTCCTTCCCAGGTACTTTTCTGCATCCTTCTGATTCACTCGCTTTGTGAGTCTAGGACAGTACCAAACTATACATTAATGAAACTGCTTCCTAAACGTCTGCACAAGACTAACTTTTCCAACTAGGTTTTGTTTCTCATTAGAACCACCATTTTCATTACCTACATTTTTTTTGGAACGCTATATCCAACAATGCAGTGATATGTACAGAAAAAGGAAACATACATTCCTGTACCAAGTTCAAAAAGAGAGAACCAGTTGGCAGGGCAGATCTTCACGCAGTCACCCAGGGACCCAGGCTTCTTGTATTATCAGCATAATAATCAGAGTAGCTGCCATCTGCTGGGTCAACGCTGGGTTCCTACGGTTCCTTGGAGATGGAAATAGTCAAGGAGAGCTCATGTGCAATATTTTGTACCAAGGTCTGGAAATGACCCATAGCACTTCTATTTTCTGCTAAGAACCTAATCACGTGGCTCCACCTGGTAGTCACCAGCTGGGTAGCCATATGCCCAGATGCCATTTTACTATTATAGAAGCCACATACTCAGCTCTCACATAATACAAAAGAAGAAAGAATAAGTTTTGGTAAATAATTACAAATATGTGCCACAGACATGTTGCAGTCTTTGAAAGCATTTTTTTTTTTAATGGAAACTGGCATTTAAAAATTTGGACAATGGCAGCAGCATCATTGTAATAATTGCTTTGGCTAACAAGGGTAATACCTTAAAGTATTAACAAGGCTAATCCCTTAAAAGGATAAATCCTTTGTTTTATGCATGTATAAAGTCTGAGATGTTTGTTTTAACAGTTCGTTAGAGTATTTTTAGTCATAGCTAATATTCTGTATTTCATGACTTCTGTCTTCTTCTCGGAGCTAAGACTGAGAAGACTCAACAGCTTTAGGTCTCAAGGAGATGTGGTTTAATTGGCACAGAGCAGCTCACATTCCGCCTGCTAGTTACTTCAAAACACTCCTCAAATAAGTATGCAGAGCCATTTCCTCCTATTTTTGACTTCTCACAGCCCTTTTCCACCCTTGTATTTTCACCAGTGTTAACTTGTGAGGAAAAACTAGCACCTCATCTTCTTATTTTGTGTGGCTTACAAATTGCCACATATTAAATGGACATATTTGATTTAGTAGCATACATTTAAATGTTTAAAATATGAGGAGTGTTCAGGGAATGCCATTTCCCTTAGCAGTCAGTGCTAACATCATTTTTTGAAATGCTCCCCATTTCTACGATGTAGCCAAAGCTTTATTTATCATCAGATTTGCATTTTGTGATGTATTCTTGAGCCAGCCAAACTCATCTAAAAGCAAGCTCATTTAATGCAAAGTAGATTTAAATGTGACTGCTTTAAAATGGACCACCCTGTTTAAATGATCCTCTGGATGTAATTAGAAGAAACTCGAGTTCTTTGGATAGGAAAAAAAAGGGTGAACTAAATGATTTCTCTCTTCCTGGGTAAATTTTGACCACGCATCAATAAAACTGCTTATCACGAAATGATTTATTTTTAATATAACTTTCCCACAAATGGTTTAGCAGGAGGTGGTTTAGAAATCATGTACCGCATTTGAGCAGACGTCGAAAGTGCATAACAAACCATGATTCTTACAGCCTTCAGCATCCCAGCCTCTTCAGACAAGAGGAAAGAGAAGGACAAAAAGAAAAAAACAGAAAGAAGAAAAGAAACCAAAAAAATAGTAGAGTCATGAGACAGTCTGTACTCCAATTTTGACGTATATTCAGAAGCATCTTGTTATCTCACGGGTAAACTCAGGCTCCGTTATCCCAACTCAGTCTCCGTCCCAGCAGCAGTGAGTGATGGTGATGTTATTTGGGAGATATTCACATGAAAGCTTACTACCCAAAGAGGGTCTGGTAGTATTAGCATGCCTGTCAAATCTCCCATCCTCTACACAACGAAGAACCTCGAAACAGTACTGCCTCTTCCCAAGCCATGATGAGGCCATGCTTGGTGCCAGCCATTAAAAATAAAAGCCCGTTAAAGTTTCAGGACATGCTTTCACATTTTTGGGCACTGCCAAGTTTTCAAGATTTGAGCCAGTTCAGTGATAGTATCAGCAGACCAGAATCTCCTAGGCAATGAAAGTAGTTGCCATGGAAACCCCAGAGCTGCACCCATCAACAGCTTTACAATTTTGACAGTTCAGAAAGTGACTATTTAGGAATTTCAATTAGAGCAGAAACATACACATTTAGATGAACAAAATGCTTAAAAAGTCTATAGGAAATGATTTGGATATATATAAATACATATTTTAAATCAGAAGGCAGACTCCTAAATATATTCTGCGTGTAGAAATGGATTTCAGGAATAACGTAAAAAGCACTCAGTAACAAAAAAAGATGTTAAAGTTCTTTTATCCCTTTTCCTTCCTTGGAAAGGAAATAGGCACCAAGAATAAATAAGTTGTGAAAAATGATCAGCGGATTTTTTTAACAGGGTAGTCACAATATGCCATGCTTTGTAAGTCAGAACTTGTGCATATTATTAAGAAATATTTTAGAATTTTATATTTGCCAATTCCTCATATTTGAACAGTTCTGGCAGGGTAGTCTTTCTTACAACTCTGCTTTAAGAGTTATAGCTCTTTTTTCCTCTTTATAATAAGGGAAATTGAGGTTCCTGAGGATGGATGGGCTCCACGTAGTGGATTTCAAATCAGGGCCAGACTCCAATCACTTTGAGCCCTGGTTTCTCTTTAATTCATCGGCAGCAACAGCTACTCAAATGAAAAGAGCCACATCAACAAATCCTTCAAACAGATAGTCAGGCCTCATTAAATAAAATACACAAAGCAGGAAACTTGGATCTATGTAAAAGAAAAACAGGTCCTGTTATTAGAGATACACGATGTTCATAGCAATAATATTCATTTGTATTGGTTAATACTAATATTAACACTAATGCCAACTTCACCCCTAAGAACAGCTGTGCTAGTTATCTTGGTTTTTCTCCTCCATCAGATCCAAGCTCTATGTCCCCGGAAACTGACCTGTGGACTGCTTCATGTGGGCTCATTTGCCCTCTGCTTCTGGCTGGTTTGGCAATGGAGACAGAGAGAGATGAGAAGGTGGGCGGAGAGAAAGGTTGGTGTGTGTTCATTCCTCCAACCCCCGCCTTGTCTCTTCCACAGCTCCAGCCTCAGGCTGGTCCTTTGACCATGCTTCATTGATTCCTGAAACCTGCTGCCACCTGTGTAAATAGTATCTGCAGTAAATAACTCTTCAGTTAAACTCTTCTCTGCACTGTGTATGCCCTGCCCAGACCCAACTGTTACAATACTGAATGCTCATATAAATCTTATATAAATGCTTACTTACTCTTAACTCTGACCCTCTTATAAATGCTATATGTATAGTTAACATTTGCAATAAGCCTATGAGGTAGATGCTGTTACTCTACCCATTTTATAGATAAAAAATTAAGGCAGGAACTTTGGAAGTGCATTTTGCATCAATGATTTCTTTGATCCTCATGACTCCCCAGTGGGGTGAGGGTGGGGAACTGTGATACAAGACAGAAAAGTTAGGAGACAACTCAAGGATGCTCGGCTAGGAGGTTGCTCTCTGTGCTTCCTTGCCCTCTGGATGTCCTCCTGCCTTGTTCTGATGCTTTGCTCTGTTTCCGTCCAATTAGAAGTGTAGGATTCCATGCCATTGTTTTAATCTTCAGCTCTGGCTTTCTGTCAGGAGCCCTGACTTGGGAAACAGGAGGAGGAAGATTCGCCTGGGTAGCAGTGCTGCTGCCCACGGCAGAGAGAAGAGATGGGGCTTCCTGGCTTCTTTGGGCTCTTGGGTCCTCCCTGGTGACTCTCCTTAGAGCACGGTGAATAAAAGCGATGCTCAATCCTGGTCTAGGGGTTTTTTGGTGCCCTGTGATGTTTTAAAACCAGGCAGTTAGAAGCACTTTGGGGAGAGGGGACTGAGGAAAGGAAAGTGACGTACTAATCAAAACCCGTGGAAAGGGTTTTAAAGTTCTCATAGCAAGAAAAGTGAGCATACAAAGAACATGGTGCTTGCTGGTCTACAGCCACTTCTTCTCCTGGCCTGTACCCACACCTTATGCTCCCTCACCTATGCTTCAGGTGGAAGCTGCCCCTTTGGATAATTTCCATCTGTTCTTCCCTAAGAGTTTCTTGTTGTTCATTTTGGTTAGATGTTACCTTCTAGGGAAAGTGAAGGGGGCAGAGAATCAGTCTCGTAAGGTGTGAAGTGTCCTGGGTCCACCCCGCTTCACGTGGGTGGGCCTGGCCATCTTCATTCGTAATAACAGAGACACAATCACTCGGGATCAGCTACCATCCTGGGCACTGCAACAAAGAATTGAACCAAACAAATAAACCAACCAACCCCCAAACAAAATTCCGAACCTGGAAAGACCATGAAGGCAAGGAGGCATCTATCTCACTGGGCACTGAGACGAGGAATTGAAACCAAACTAAACCAAACTAAAACCAGCACACACACACACACACACACACACACACACACACACACACACACACAGAGACAGACACACACACACACACACAGAGACACACACACACACAGACACACACACACACAGACACACACACACACACACACGCACACACCCTTGCCTGGAAAGGTCTTGAAGGTAAAGAGATACCTCATTCACTATTTTCCCCCTAGAGCCTGGCCTGACACCTGTAACACAGAAAGAGTTCAATAGATAGATGATAAATCAGTGGGTAAACAGATGATTGAATATTCTATTCATACTACAGACGAATATAATGAGTGATAAAGCATTGAAGAGGAAGAACTTGAGACAAGATTCTACTGCTCACTCCAGGGAGTCTCCTACTGCCTAGGAATGACTGATCCTGGTCGAGGACTTCTGTGTCTGCAGGACTTCCTGGAGCCTGGAAGTAGGGCTTAGCTGGGAGGCTGAGAACACGTGAAAAGGTCATTCAAACCCCGTGTGACTTTCTCTAAATAGTTAAAGCTGCCAGCCTGAGTCATAATTCCTCTGTCCTCCCCCAGGGTCTCCAGTATGGGGCTGAAAGCGGGAGAACCCACCCCTAAAGAGAAGGATGCAGCCTTGTACATGCAGCAGCTTTGGGCTCCGGTCATCAAGCTGTGTCCAAGGTCGATCCACAAGTTCTAGCTATGAGGACAGCCCTCCACTTCTCTTAATGTGTGTGCAATGAAGAGGTCACATTTAGCAGCCTTGTTTATGTCTGACATGGCCTTACATATCCCTCCTTCCTTTCAATGATGGCAACAAAAAGCAAGAGGCTCATTGTCTCTAAGACCCACCCTTCCTTCTCTTCCCTCAGCTTCCCACAGTCATAGGAGCTTCACCCTATGGCCACCACCACAGGCCCTTAGGGAGTACTGCCCGCCTTCCACCCATGTTTGCTTAAGGCCCAAGGGCTCTTCAGGCAGATTGTGGTGGATGTTGCCAAACCTGGTACTCACCCTTCAGGGCAGTGGGCTCCCCTCTGGCCCAGGGCAGTTTCAGAAATGCTAAGGCCTGGAATTAGGGCCTCAAGAGCCCACCTGATGCTCTTCCCACCTGTGGCTGAGCTGGTACCTAAGATGTAAATCATACACACTGATGACTAGCAAAATACAACATACCAGCTTTGGTCTTGGCCGTGGCTGGTTGATGCATGGGAGGTCTTGGAGCCTCCAGGTGGGCACACTGGAGCAAGGATTTGAAAGTGCAGGCTGATCCGAAGGGCTAGAATATCATTTCCTGCCTTAGGAAGAGATTATGTTGACCCCAAAAATTTTGGCAAGGGGCTGGGTTAGGAGCAGCAATGTGCCTTATTTTTTTCTCTTAAGCAAGAAAGAATGACATTTAGAGCTTTCCCATGGTCTTAGAGAGATCGTTGGAAAAAAAAAAATACACGTTTAACCAGAAAAAAGAGTGAAGAAATACAGCATTGCTTTTGTAACTTATGCTGGCCACAGACCTCAAAGCTGCTTAGCTGCTGTTATCAGACTCTCCTGTGCAGTCCTAATGCCTGTTCAGCAGTGTGTTTTTCCAATGTAGATTTTAACCTTTCTATTTTCAATTGAGAAGGGAAGAGATTATTAATTAATCATTACTTTTAAGCAGTTGTGAAACTTTGTGACTTAAACAGCTATGACTTTTGGTTAAAAATTACCTTAGGACATTTATTATTTTGAAACAAATTGCTTCCATTGTTTAAAAACTGCACATAATTCTTACACTTATCTCTAAAATGTTTACAATTGTATAATGCATTTAAATGTAACTTTATTCCCAAAGCACGTTCATATTCTAATTCATGGTCACACCACAATGCTGTGATGTAGCTCAGCAGAGGTACCCACCCTGTCACTGAGACACAGAGACAAGATCACAGACCTAGTGCCACCTGGCTTCCTTGTATGAAGCAGGATTTGAACCTGAGGGTGTCTGAATCCAAAATGTGTGTTCTTGTCGCAGGGTTGTATGGAGGGTGTGGTTTCCTCTAGGCACATCTGGTAAACACCATTCTTTAGTATCATTCTAACCCTTTTCAACCAGCATTCCTTCTGCCCTTAGTAGAGAGCAGGCCCTGTGCTAGCTAGGTCAGGGGATATGGAAATGAGTAGCTAACAGTCTACTCAAGGAAACAGCCACTTAAAGATTTACCAATGAGTCTTCAGTTTTCACCCAATTTAGCTTTGCAGCAAACCTCCAGAGCCCATATTAAAAACATCCATGGCAAAGCCCACAAAACACACCCAAACCCACAAATACACACACACACACATATACACATACACACACGTACACCAGCTATTGCCCACTGGGGGAAGATGAGGTCAAGTAAGCTTATATGAAGCAAAAGAAAATAATTTCCTGGACCTCGTCTAATTGATTTCAAGGCTTGTGGTCCACCTTTAGATATGATGTGCAATGATTCCATCTCTCCAAGGAGGAACTCTGACGTTAGTAAAATCATTATGGGGCTCTTCAAGTATTCCCAAAGCAGTTAATGGAAGAAGGATGGACACCCCGCCTCCTCTCTCATTAGTGCCTTCAGGGCCTTCAGCCCGATCAATTCTGCAGCCTTCTACCCTTTCTTCTGCAGCCTTTTACTTAGTCCTTCAATGGGACCGGCTACAGGGCTGAATCTTTTTAACTTTTTAAAGAAAGACTCCATTTTTTTTTTTTCCTGAGACAAGAGTCACACTCTGTCGCCCAGGCTGGAGTGCAGTGGCACGATCTTAGCTCACTGCAACCTCCATCTCCCGGGTTCAAGCAATTCTCCTGCCTTAGCCTCCTGAGTAGCTAGGATTACAGGCAGGCGCCACAACGCCCAGCTAATTTTTGTATTTTTAGTGGAAACAGGGTATTACCATGTTGGCCAGGCGGGTTTTGAACTCCTGACCTCGTGATCCCCCTGCCTTGGCTGGGATTACAGGCATGAGCCATCATGCCTAGCCAAGACTTCATTTTTTTTGAAAAGTTTGAGATTCACAGCAAAACTGAGCAGAAAGTACAGAGATTTTCCATATGCCTCCTGCCCCCACAGATGCACAGCCTCCTCCATTATCAGCACCCAACCCCTACTAGAGCAGTACACTTGTCACAATTGATTAATCTACATTGACACATCATTATCACTCACAGTTCACAGTTTATATTAGGACTCACTCTTGGTGTTGGACGTCCGAAGGGTTTGGACAAATGTATGATGGTGTGTATCTACCATGATAGTATCCTCCAGAGTAGTTTTACTGCCTGAAAATCCTCTGTACTCTGCCCATTCATCCCTTCCTCCCCTCTAACCTCTGGCAATCATTTATCTTTTCACGGTTTCCATAATTTTGCTTTCCTAAAATATCATGTAGTTAGAATCATAAAGTATGTAAACTTGTCAGATTGTCTTGTTTTACTTAGCAATGTGCATTTAAACTTCCTCCATGTCTTTTTATGGCTTGATAGCCCATTTAGTTCTAGTGCTGGATGATATTCCCTTGTCTGATTGTGCCACAGTTTGTTTGTCCATTCACCTAATGAAGGACACCTTGTTTGTCTCCATGTTTTGGCAGCTGTAGATAAGTCACTGTAAACATCTTCTGTAGGCTTTTGTGTGGACAGACACGTCCAGCTCATTTGGGGAAATACCAAATATTGCGATTGCTGGATCATGTGGAAAGACCGTCTTCAGTTTTGTAAGAAACTGTCGAATGGCCTCTAAAGCAGCTGCACAATTCGCGTTTCTGCCATTGATAATGAGAGTTCCTGTTGCTCCATGTCCTCACCAGCATTTGGTCTTGACAGTGTTTTTTGGCTATTTGAATAGGCGTGTAGTGGTATCTCATTGTTGTTTTAATTTGCATTTCCTTGATCATATACAATGTGGAGCATCTTTCATATGCTTATTTATCATCTCCATATCTTCTTTGGATAGCTGCCTGTTAAGGACTTTGGCCCATTTGAAAAAATTGAACTGGGAAGGCCCGAGCCTCTCTGCCCTGGGAAGAAGGCAGTCTTGACAAGCCACAACTCCTTCACTGGTAGAAAACTCACTCAAGGCATGTATCCACACAGCAGTAAGTAAGGTGCAGCATTCAGAAAGGTGAGAGGAAACAGGCTGGCTCACTAATATTCAAGGGAAGGGCTATGCAAAAGCCCGCAGCTGTAAGAAACCATCTTTGCAACCTGTGTGTCCCTGACTCATTTCTTGTTCTTCCAAATTTGAACAGCTCCTAGGTTGGTTACAGGAACTAGAAATGACATCAAGACTTAACTCTCATTTATTGGTAGAGGTGTGGCAGGGATGTGGATAGCCACTAGAGTGAGTGCTACCCATGGAAGAAGATGAACCATCCTTATTAAGCCCTCTATGCACGGGGCATTGGGGTGCGGCTATGTGAGAAGAGAGGAAAATAGCTCTCTATAATATGGGTTGTTGAACATTATGGGCTTCCTTGGAATGAGTTAAATTTTCTTCTGCGGCTGACCATAATTCACCATAGAGACTCCTCTCCTAGATGTATATTTTTGAAATTCCTAGAAACGCAGAGTTAAGTCCACCCTGGAACCTGTAATGGGGTTCCTCCCTGAATTAGCTCAGGCCCCAAGGGGACCAGGTGCTATCTGTGACCTGTGCCAGAGAACACTCTGTACCCTGAAAGCCAAGCCTCAAGTATTCACGTCTTGCCATCTCCAGGGTAATTAAAGGGGAGAGAGTAAATCACACACTGAAAAACAGCCCTGAGTGCTTAAGTACATGTCAGTCACCGAGACTGGCATCTACTTAGAGTGGAGGAGACCTGGGGTTTGCATTACACACAACACCCCATGAGATCATTAGGGCTACTTGAAGCACATGGCTTTCAGGGTCACCACGGCCCCTCCTTTTAGCCCAAGTAAATGCAATCAGATTCAACTGGGAGCAAATTAGGGAGGCAAAATAAAGCACACTTACTGAAAACCAGCAAGAAACTCTACTGTCTACTATTAGAAAAATTAGATACCATTTAACAACACAAGACCATTTTTGTGTTGGAAATAAAAGCGGCCCTGAATGAAGAGTGCCAGGCCAGAGCTGAGGGTGGCATCCAGGTGAGCTCAAACGCCGTGGAATGGGGGGCCAGCCCTAAGCTGGGTTCACCTAAGTCCTTATTAGCTGATGAGCAAAGACTGCCCAGCGAACCAGATGTGTGAAAATTGGCCGAGAATCAAGTTTCCATGGCATGTTTTCTTGGTAGATTTACTTGTATAATTTCCCCATGTAAGAGGAAAAATAGGCTGGGCAGCATTTTCCAGAAGACTGGCACTAAGTCAATTTCAGTCCTTGAAAACTCAGGAGCTCTAGCTGGGCATCCTAATGAAGCTGTGGCCAGCCTCTCTTTTTCTGTGTTTTTTTTTCATATGTTTTTTCTTCTCTATTTCCTTTTAGGCCTCATGGTCACACCTCATATATTAAGATTCTAATTTGTTTAACATCTAGGTGCTGAGCATAAAGGCAGCACTAAACACTGATGGATAGGGTAGCTACTGGGTAGCGATAAATGGGAGAGGGGAGTTGTAGGGAAGAGAGAGAAAGTACACAGCTGATTTTCATTTCCTAATAGACATTCCGCCTGGAAACCTGTATAAAGACCTGAAATATGTATTGCTCTAAAGACTGTGAATGTTTAAAATGTCATCTTAAATTAGTAAGTGTCTTTAAATCTTCACTCTTTTGTCACGTTTTAGTAATGTTTATTACACACCATAAATCTTATTCATATCCACATAAATTGAGCCCCTAACCACGAGGGAAACAAGTACTTCTATTCACTGATATAAGATTCTGGAGCAGCGGATGACATCAAATATTATGATTGCAAAAAAGAAAGCTCTCCCGGGGAAACAGGTTTGGGGAGAAGGAATAATTGTCTTTCTACCTTCCTTGTTGAGAAAAAAATTGTAATATCTCTGAAATTGTGTCTAGCAATTTTAGGGGTTCAAATAAGTGGTCGTGTTCTAATGAAAGTTTAAATACGTCGTTTCAACTGTGCATGTATTCAGATTGATTTCAGCAAGTACAGTAATGGTGAATAAGATAAATCAAAAAGAAATCAATGTTTGTTAAGATAGTACAAAAAAAGAAGCAATTTACAAAGGTTCAGGGGTTATCTGCAGTGGGATTTCAGTGCATGTAAGGACAAAAAGTGACAAGATAAGAGTGGAGGAAAAAAGAGTTCTGTTTAGAAGTTCTGTACTGCCTGTCCCCAGACATCTGGGTTTCAAAGACCAGTCAAATCTTTTTTTAAATTTCAGAGGCTGACATATGGTTGATAACTTTTAGTTTTTCTAAATAAAGGACATAAAATGTTATTAACTATTATTTTACATTCTTCTAAATAATAAAGGTCCTTTTACTCAGAGTTTTAAAAATGAAATAAGCTGGCCAGGCGCAGTGACTCACGCCTGCAATCCCAGCTCTTTGGGAGGCTGAAGGCAGGCAGATCACCTGAAGTCGGGAGTTCGAGACCAGCCTGACCAACATGGAGAAACCCAGTCTCTACTAAAAATACAAAATGAGCCAGGTGTGGTGGCGAACGCCTGTAATCCTGGCTACTCAGGAGGCTGAGGCAGAAGAATTGCTTGAACCCAGGAGGCGGAGGTTGTAGTGAGCCGAGATCTGCCATTGCACTCCAGCCTGGACAGCAAGAGTGAATCTCCATCTAAAAAAAAAAAAATTAAATAAGTTAAACTTTAGGGAAAATTCACCTTATCATCCATTATTTTCTCATTTTGCCCTGACTTCACAATGGAATGCAGACAACTGTTTAGGAATTGCTGCAGGTTCCAGGGAGACCTATTTTTAATGCCAGTGAGGTCTTCAATATTTTAGGAAGAGATTTCCCCCACTCCCACACCTTGGTCTTATAGGCTCTCCCAAGTGCTTTTGTCTGCTGACTACTCAGCTCTCCGATCAGAGAGGAACATTCATCGAGGGTGTTGGGTACAGTAACCCATTAGCTTTTGGTCTGGTGGGAACAATGACTGGGCAAGGAACTCTGGACCTAACTGTGTCCCCACCCAAATCTCATGTTGAAAGTAATCCTCAGTGTTGGAATTGGGGCCTGGTGGGAGGTGATTGGCTCATGCAGGCAGATTTCTCAGAAATGTGTTAGCACCATCTCTTAGGTACTGTCTTCACAATAGTGAGTTCTTGTGAGAACTGATCTTTTAAACGTGGGTGGTACCTCCACCCTCTCTCTCTGGCTCCCGCTTTCATCGTAAGACATCTGCTCCTCCTGCATCTTCTGCCATGATTGGGAGCTTCCCGAAGTCTCCCCAGAAGCAGTTGTTCTTATGTTTCCTGTACAGACTGCAGAACCATGAGTCAATTAAGCCTCTTTTCTTTATAAATTACCCTGCATCAGGTATTTTCTTATGGCATGTGAGAATGGCTTAATACAAAGGTCATCTCTGACTGCCTGGAAATGCTTTCTTTAGCTTCCAGGCTTTCGTGCAAGAGGCATCTGCTCTTATGATGACCAGCCAGCCACCTTAACCCTGGGTAGCTCAGACAGTGGATGGCAAGCTTGGCTGAAAAGCAGAACCATGTGGAAGCACTTTTTAAATGTAAATCTTGTTCTCTGCCTGCTCAGGAAATTCTAATGTCGTGGTTCTGGGATATGCTCTGGAAGGTGTATTTTGATTTAAGAACAAAAACTTCCTGGATGATTCTGAAGCCTGAATCCCACCTTCTCCTGGGCACCCTCCTTCCCTAGGACAGATTTGGTTTTGTATCTTCTCTAATACTTCAGTGCACTTACTGAATTGCTTTCTCGCTTGGCAGTTGTTTCTCTCAACCTGCATGGCCATCCCTGCCACCAACACACACACACAGACACACACACACACACACACACGCATGTGTACACCCCAAATTATAAAAACTTTAGTCCGTGGAATGATTTATGTTAGTTTCCATAACTAATATAATGCCTAGCATATAATAGCAGCTAGCCAAATAAATACTCAAGCAATGTATATCAGTAAATGGATCTTTTCCAACTCGAAAATTCTGCATTTTGCTCCTTCCCATTGATAAGCAGTAAGATAAAGTAAGAGAAAGTGTAGATGCACACAGAATGATAAGCAGAGAGCTCGGAGGCCGTGATGGCATAGAAAAATCTGAGTTCCAGCACAGGTTGTACCGCTACAGCTGTGCGCCCAGGAGCCACCCGCTTACCTCCTTACTTTGCTATACCCAGTAGTTAGAGACCACAGGGTCTCTGCGATCCTTTTTATCTCTAAAATTCAATGATGAATAGATAAAAATCATTTTCTTCCTAAAATTATAAACTGGCTTACATTTTTAAAAATACTTAATACAAGGAATTAAAAATTCTACTTTCAAGGAAAGTAGAATTCCAGCAGGAACAGTTGGCCCCTAAATTAACTCTTTTTATGGTTACTATTTAAAAGCAAAAAGGTCTTTGATTTTTTTAAATCTGCTTTTGCACTACATAATCCATTCCCCCACTGATGAAATAGTTAACGTAGAAACCCTACACAAGGCCTTACCTGAGTCCTCATTAAATATTTTCTCTTAAAAATATATTTTGTAGCTGGTGTTACCAGCTGTCCCTAAATCAGCTGAAAACCTACCAAAAGAACAGTAAAAATGCCAGTCAAAAAATTAAAGCCAAATTGCTCACCATCTTAAAATGAGGAGAAATTTTAAGACTCCTCCTAACATTTGACATATGCCCAGACCATAATCTGAACAGTCCCTTCACTTAGTGGAATATTTTTAGCATAAACTGAAGTTAATATAGATTGGTGTCACCTACCACCTGTCACACAATGCTGGGAAGCCGTGCCATCATGAGAAATGGACCAGGGGAAATAAATAACCTGCAAAGTGGTAGTCTGCAAATATTGACACACATGACCAGAATTCTAGATAAATGCTAGCAAACATGGCACAGATCCTAACTGAAGGGCTGGCACATCTCCGTATCCTAGTTGATCTGCTTTTCATAAATCTGCTTAGCACTAATGACTAGAATGCATTTTTAATAAATTAATTTTGAATAGATGGTACTCTGGAGGGAAGTTGGGACTTGCCTTCCTGTTATTAATAGTTAAATTGGAGGCATCGATTTAGGAACACATCTGCAGCTGTTGTAATAGAGAGTCCCACAAAATGACCCCCACAATAGATGACCCTGATTGCGCCGTAGATTTGCGTAGTCCTTAAAACTGTTCCGCGGGTTTTTGCAGACATTATCATTTTTGAAAAATGACCCATTATGTCTCCCATATGTGTTTTAAGCTGTTTATCCTACAGTCATGACAAATATAGCCTTATCCACGCCCTGCTTTTATGTGTTCTGAACAGCGGATGTGCAAGGCAGCTAACGGGGGCTGGGCCTAAGTGTACTGTCTGTGACGATGAGCTAGAGAATAATAGTTGAACTGGGACAAAGAGGATCAGGGGCTGTGTGCCTGCTTTATCCAACTGACCTAAAAAGAACAAAGTCTGCATCAATGCCTGTAGGTTAATCCCTGGGATTCCAAAATCTCAAACATAATGTTTACATGAATGCCAATACTTTTCTAGGTCACCAATGCCTAAAATTGGGTGACCCAAGTGTGAGAAGTAGTCAGACTTGGGTGGCAGAAATTGCTGCTTTAAAATTTTTTCTGCATCCAAGACCTAATTGGGTCTCCTGAGATCTAATTCCTTGTGGTCAAAAGAATGTCAGCTCCCAGAGGGCAAGAACAGGCTCTGCATGGTTTAGTATTATTGAACGGCACAGCACCCGGTGGAGTGCCTGGCCCTTAGTAGGTACTCACACATTTGTGTTGTAGGAATTATTGATCGAATGAATGGATTCTACGGTTTCTGCCACAAGCAAAATACATTCATTCTCCCACTTCCCATGTTACCCCTTGCTACACCCACTGTCAGCCTGTCCCCTTTCTTGCAGTGACCTATCTTTTCGGACAACTGAGACTGATGTGATAATTACCATTTGCCTTACAAAAATAAGAGATAATTGTCTCCCCTGCATTCACCAAACTCTTAGAGATGTCCAGGAAATATTTGCTGCATACACATGCAGGCCTCATAATATCACCATCAGCCTCATATTGAAAATTAATGACTATTTCATAAAATATTGAGACCTAAGACTGGCACTTAAAACAAAATTATCCTTTTTTTTTTTCCCTTAAAACCGCTCCTGATTAGATAACTGACAGACTCCAGTAATGTTGTGAAATATCCCTGCAAACATTCCATGATCAGAGTGACACAGCGTGCCTCACTTTCACGCTAGTGGGCTGGTGGCTGGTTGCTTCTAGCACCCATTAACATGAGTTAATGAATAAGCATTCCCTTCCCTGTCACATTCCTTGCTGTTATTAGCCAAAACCTGAACTTTAGCTTAATTGCAGAAACCAGCCCGCCCATGGCAGATGAGGGCATGGTCCCCATTGTTGTGATTGGATTCAAAGTGCTAATTGGGGGAACTATGACAGACAACATGCCCCCAGCACTACAGAGAGCAGCAGGTGGGGTGCTGGGACTATGGGTGCAGAGAAAAATGGCATTCTCCAAGCCCCCAGGATTTGATTTTCCTCTAACTTACTTACTCAACTCTGCACAGTAAACTAGATTTCCCAAGTATCAAAGAATCTTACAGATCTAGCGTCTTAGATTTTACCTTAGACCCTTGCCGGCCTTTCTGAATTTGGAATTGATCATTGCGTTGACTCCATACAGCTCCCCCTCCCGCCTCACTCCGAATTCCCTGCTACTTTCCTGAAGCTTTTGTTTGCCTGCTCAGAGATTTGGTTTCTTTGGCACTGAATCAATTGAAGGATCAGAAATATTTGAGATTGGATGCTTTCAGAAACTCTGGCTTTTGAGTTTCAAATTTTGTTAAAACTCATGTATTTATAGGGCACTTTGGTTTTAAAATATTTGGTATCTTCAGCCTCTGTATTTAATTCACACAGTTCTTTCACTGACTGGAGATCATTTCTTTATGCTCACATTTCTTTATCTTAGAGACAGACATAATCATACCAAAGTCTGCTGGCTGCCTGTATCAATTAGGATTGTTTTGGTTATAAATGACAGTAAACAGCCCAAATGTATTAAGCAGAAAGGGATTCTTGACATGCAAATAATTGAAAAGTCCAGGAAAGGGGCCGGTTTCAGATGCACTGTAATTTAGAAGCTTAGATATCATGGTGGCTTGTTTCTTCACCACTCTGGGTTTAGCTCCACTCTCCTCATTAGGATTGGGACGGCAGTGCCATAGTGCCTTTCTCTGAGACCAATGGAGAAACAGAAATTGTGCTTCCTAGACTTGAATCTCTGACCTTGACTGGCCAGACTTTGGGTCACATGCACATTCATGAACCAATCACTGTGGAGAGGGGGCAGGTTCAGCATGGTGATTGGATTATCCAAGATCACATGCTTCACTCCCGAGCATGGGGGATGGAGTGGGCTAAATGAGAACAATATAGGCTAAGAGTTGGGTGGGTATATGCCCAGCAGTATTAGGGCACTGCTGCCTGTAGATGGGAGAGTGGATACCAGTAAACAACAAATATCCACTAACCCACCACAGAAAAAAGAGCAATACTGAAAAGAGTAAAGCACTTTGAATCTCTTGAATTAAAAAGCAATATGAATTTACAGGATACAAAACCCTTTTCTTCATGCTGACACAGGGAGATAAAAGTGGCACGTTTTACAAACTAAGTGTTACTTGGCATTTGTCTGAGTGATAGTGTTGTGATTCGACTGATGTGACCAAGACTAAATTAGGAATCAAGAATCTGTTCATGCCATATTGAGGTCCTCTTCTGCAACTTTATATTTATCTGCATGGGATATTGTAAGAAACAAGACGGCTGTCATAAATTGATCAACACTCTCTGGTCTTCTGTTGTTCTTGCTTACTATGGACTCTGGGAAGAAGTCAATTAGAGAAGTTCTTTAGCCAGTATCGTAATGAGTAATGGGAACATTTACATGATTGCTAATGGCTGAGTTTACATGATGCCTCAAAGCGTCAGTGGGGATGTTTGGCGGCAGCACATTCTGACGGTGATTATCACTATAAATTAAGTTTATGTTGATATAATTAGCAGTTAAAAGCTAAAGTAATATTTATACTGATACAAGTTCTATCAAAGCCATACCAGTGCAGACAGGCTGTGAATGTTGATATCGTGGAGATAATTTCATCTTGCAGGAGAGGGTGTTTCTAGAATTGAGATAGCCTATTGGTATATCGTTGCCCCTCCCGCCCCTAGGCAAAAATAGAAAGGATAAACTTGACCAAATTGCTTCACAAATTCAGAATCTGTAATTTGGTTCAGCAGTCCCCACTGAGGATAAGAAAGACGCATCTTGGCAGTTTGGCCTTGAATCACTGAACCTGGAAGGAGAGAGGGAGGAGGAAGTGAGAGGACATGGGATGCCCAGGTAACTGGTTGTGAGCACAGGCCCACAGTGACAAAGACAGGGTCTTGCCAGACAGGATCATTTGTCACCAGGGAAACCAGCTAGGAGAATGGGGAGATCTCATTAAAAGCACCTGGCTGTGAGCTCATTACATGAGCATTCCTGAGAAACTGTGGCTGAGGCCAAGAATCATAAACCCATAGTCTTCTTTCTCTGCCCTAAGAGGTTGAAGGTTGTAGCAACATTTTACACTTTCTTTTTCTTTTTCTCTTTTGAGATGGAGTCTCACTCTGTTACTCAGGCTGGAGTGCAATGGCGCAGTCTCAGCTCACTGCAACCTCTGTCTCCCGGATTCAAGCAATTCTCCTGCCTCAGCCTCCTGAGTAGCTGGGATTACAGGCACCTGCCACCATGCCCAGCTAATTTTTGTATTTTTAGTAGAGATGGGGTTTCACCAGGTTGGCCAAGCTGGTCTCGAACTCCTGACCTGGTGATCCACTTGCCTTGGCCTCCCAAAGTGCTGGGATTACAGGTGTGAGCCACCATGCTCAGCCAACACTTTACACTTTTGAGGTCACCAGCATCAGATGACAGTTCTTTCCTCCGAGAGTGGGCCAGATCATCCTGATTCCAGGTCCTCAGCACAGTATCTAAGGCTGCCAAACCACTCTGGTTTCTTCTTCATGTCACATGCTTTGCAGGTACTCTCCTTAATCCATAAGACTATCCCCACAGTTGGTGGGATTCTCTCTACTTGAGGGACAAAGGGATAGAGTGGGGGAAAGATAAATGACTTTTAAGAAGCTGCACAGTGAGTAAGTGGTAGAGAAGTAAGTGGTCAGGCCTAAGACTGGATGGTTTTGGAGCCATTTTGCTCCCGAAGCATTTATTCAGTCAGCAAATATTTATTCATTCCACACATATTTTTTGAGGGCCTACCATCTGCCAAGTACTTTTCTAGGAACTTTATATATATATATATGTTGGTGGCCTGAATAGGCAAAGACCTCTGTCCTCTGGAAGTCTGTATTTCAGGCCTCTCTCTGGACGTATGTGATCTAGGGCAGAATCCTAGAATGCTCATCCCATGCTTGCTCAAAGCCCTCACCTGCAGGGCTGCTTGGGTCAACATCCTCTCTAGAGGGGTTCGTGGTGGTCTGATGTCTCTCTCTACCTGCAAAACAGCCGGAGAATTAGCACTTTGAATCCAAAAAAGAAAGCAGTTTGTAGCTTTTGCAAATTTGGGAAATAGGAAACAATGGCACCAGCTGGCCCTCAATACCCTCTTTGGACAGGGAACGTTATTTTTTGTGCCTGATATGGGAAGAGAGATAACTGGCATCCCAAACCCTGAATTCAGTATGGCCAGCTCTAGGTGACTACCTTGGCCTGCTCGCCCCGCTGTAACAGATACCATAGACTGGGTGGCTTAAACAGGAAACCTGTATTTCACACAGTTCTGGAGGCTGGGAAGTCCAGGATCTAGGTGCTAAAGGATCTGGTGTCTGGTAAGGGCTCCTCACTTCCCAGTTGGCAGAGACACAAACATTTATTCCATAACAGTGACTAAGAGAACTGACATTTCCTGAGGACCTATTAGTTACCACACTAGTTATTTAGGCCATCTCATTTAATCATCACAGCAGGCCAAATGGAGTGGGAACTACTTTTCCAATTTTACAAATGAGGAAACTGAGGAATAACTAGTTAAGTAACCTGTCCACATGGATTTTAGTCACTGAGCTGAGTTTCAGACCGTGGCCCATCCCCTGCCACATCTGAGGTGCCTTTTAATACCCCTCACCTAGTAGGGGGCACTCAGAGGAAGAAAGTCAGCAGCCTACCTGTCCAAGCAGGAAGTCCTGGGCAGGAGGAGGTGGCTTCCCTCAGAGGGACACAGATGACTAGACTGTCAATGAGAAGCCAAGAAAAACCAGAGAGGTGACATCTGCAGAAGAGAAGGTCCCTTGTATGCTTTAGAGGTGCTAGTGGCCTCCAAAGTGATAAAGAAAGGTTTCCATCATCCAGACAAAGAAGGTTAAGAAGAAGAACAGCTGCAGATGTGCAAGAATAAGTATAATAATTATCTGGGGGAAGAGATCCACTCCTAACATTTTAAGCTTTACCCAAATTGGCCATGAATGGTGGCTTACGTCTATAATCCCACCATTTTGGGACATTAGGGTGGGGGGATTGCTTGAGCTTAGGAGTCTGAGACCCTCCCCCCAGGCAACATAGTGAAATCCTGTCTCTACAAAAAAATAAAAATTAGCTGGGCATGGTGGTCCTAGCTACTCGTGTGGCTGAGGTGGAACGGTCACCTGCATCCCAGATTAAAAGTTGCAGTGATCCATGATCACACCACTGCACTCCAGCCTGGACTATAAAGTGAGATCTTGTCCCAAAAAATAAAAAGGAAAGAAAGCAAAAGATTTACCCAAACCAGCAGTATCTGAGAGAGAGACCTAACACTATTCATTATTAGAGATCCTGGGTGCTGAGGCTGAAAAGGTTCTCTGTCCCCACTCTAGGGATTCTGAGTAATCAGAAAGAAGACGGGTGACAGTGACACTCGTTCTTGGACTTCAAAGAGGTGGGAAGACTGGGACTTCCAGGCACCACTGGGGCACTGCCTATGCAATATTTGCCAACAACATTTTCTGCTAATGCTAATGAGACCTCTTAAAAACAAGCAGGGTTGTAAGTGAGGAGCAAGGATCTATCCAGAAGGGTGGGTGGTCCACCTTATGCAATGATGGGGCGCTCCAGTCTGGTGAAGCATCACCCTCCCTTGATGTTCCTTCCATCTGCCAAGAGTAACAAGTGTGTTTTCTACATGAGGATTAGAATTTGCTGGAAGCCTCTGGAAAGCCCCAGCACCAGAGACTATCCCACTAACAAGAATTCCCACCTGGACTGGTCTCATCTGGTCTTTTCTGACACTGGAGCAAACTCTGCCCCCATCTTCCCTTAGGTCAAAGGACACTCTGTAGTCAGAAGAGCTATGGACTGAGCAGGAAACCTGGGTTGCAGGCCCCACTGAGCCACTAACAGGGGCTGTGTGTGAGGTGGGCTGTGGATGATCACCTCCTGCTTCTGGACCAAATGCCTTCTCCCTAAAGTCCTTTCTCCAGTTCTTACGGCCATGGCATCAAGCACAAAGAGCATGCAGCACACAGCCTTGTGATATCACACAGGCACACACTCTACACACACCATCACACACACACACAAACACAGACACACACAGACACATGCCCACACACACACTTCCTTTCAGTGCCCAAGTAGGAGGACAAACCTATTTCCAAGGTGAAAAATAAAGGCTCAGAATATCCTTCCTTTCGCATTCCCCCAGGCCGCCCTTTCTTTGGGCACATCTGCCAGAGTGAAGCGAGAGCAGGCTGGGCTTGCTGGCTGTGCGGATTCGGCTTCAGTGCCCGCCCAATCCTTCCTCCGTGCCGTGCTCCCTCCGTGTATACTCGGGCAAGCCGCTCTCCAAGGCCACAGCATCCTCTGCAGCAAAAGTGGAGTGGCAGCAGTTCCTGCCTCAAAAGACTTTTGTTAGGACGGCTGGCGTCCATAGATTGGAAGCTCCCAAAACAGTGCTTGATACCTACCAGCAGATAGAGTGATGTGTTGGCTCTCATTACCTCTCCAAGCCATCTCCGGGTAAACCTCTGGCTTCTTTTTCTGCTGAGATTTCTTTTCTTTTCATCTCAGCTTTTGGTCCTGCCCACTTAGGCTAAGAAGTGTACTGACAACAGTCTTTGAAAATTCCCAGCAAACGCCTCTTTTCCAGCTCTGCTTTAGTAACATCACATTTCAGTCTCTCAAACAAACTCCCCTGACCCTGCTTCCCCCGAAGTCACTTGGAAACACAAACATTAAGGCTGTGTACTTTGGTGTTGGAGGTGGTTTATGATTTGGGCCTAGGGCTCTCTTCCCCCAATAATAAGCACAGAAGAGGAAGGGGTGATGGCTGGCAGGAGTTTCTGTTGGAGAAGTTTCTGCTAACAGTGGCCTTACTGTTAGGGTGCTGCCGGTTCACCAGAACTGGGGGATGTCAGCCCATCGCAGGAAACCACCCGGAGAAACTGCCTGGGACAGGCGCCATCTGTCTGCAGCTCTGTCATTTAGATAGTCAATGGATCAGTCCACTGGGGCTGAGGCACAAACAGAGCTTGGCTTTGATATTTAGGAAGACGAAAGATGCCTGACAGCTCCTTTCCAGGTTACATTTGCACTCCTTGACTGTCCTTTGCTATTGTTTCTAGAAAAAAAATATATTGATTGTGAAGTGTTCCTTTGATGGTGTGTTCTGTTAGCTTGCAAATAAATTGGGTCTGAATCTAGTCTCACATTCACACACATACACCCCCCAAAATAAAGCCCTTCCAACAAATTGCTTACATGCTGAGGCTCTGTGTTCCAGCAAGCCTTCAATTTATTTTAATGGACAAATAATAAATCCTTCCAAAGGGGGTATTTAGAATGGAAATGCTGATAGGTCCTTTAATTGTGACATGCTGCCAGGCGCTGCTTTGACATGGAGTGCTGCAGTGTGCCGGGGGATTGGATGGCATGCATCAGGACCACGGTGTGGGAGGGGCCACTGAGCTCAGATGCTGTGCCTGGGCCCAGGAGTCTCACTCACATTAGTGCTGGAATCAGCAGCATGGAGCCGTGGATCCCAGGCTCATCAGAAACAACATGTGTACAACTTGTTTTCCAGGAACAGACATTGTCACGGCGTTAGTGGTGTGTGTGCTGACTGATCCCCTGCCCACCCCCCCAGGTGGGTTCCTCGGCCTTTCTTGTACTCTGTGGAACGTTGTTAATATTGCTGCTTCGAGTCATAGGATGCTAGGGGTGGGAGGCACCATCTGATTTCTAAAAGCATCAGGCTGTGAGGATGGAACGGTCCAGAGAAAGAGCACAATAGCTTGAGGTCTCTGTGCTTGCCCCTCTCACACATGTATGATAGCTGTCAAGGTCTCACCCCTGTTAGGTCTGGAGGGCCCCCATCTGTAGCAGTTTGTCATCTAGCACCTGTCACTGTCTTCCTCTCTAGTTGCTTCTAGGTGGTGACAGCCTCTGCTACCTAGGTTGCCTGAAGGTTCCTCCCCACTGCCGCTGCTCCTGTTCCCTGGAGAATGCCACATCACCCAATGCTCCCTGAGGTCTGGAGGCTTAGGGTGCCGGAGAGGAGCTTCCTCCCTTGCCTTGTGCTGGGGACATGGACTGCAGGGTGCGTGCCCCGTGCCTTTATACAACTAACCTCTACCAACTCACAGCCACACTGACATAGTTGTGTGAGGCAGGCCAGGCAGCAGTCCACTTACACCCTCACCTGAGTGCTCTATCCCCTGCTCCTTCTTAGCCCTTAGTTCAAAGCAAAACCTATGCAAATAAGATTCTGCAAATAGTATTTTTTTGGACTTGCTCACAGTGATCGAACACACTAAACTCTCCCTTTAGGCTCGACATAGTATTCCTGAAACATCTATAAGGAGTCCTAAGGCCTGGAGAGGTTGAAATGTAACCTTAAGGATCAGGAACATCAAGTTTTTTTCTTTGGACTGGTCTGAATAACCCTTTCCCTAAGCTCCTGGAGGCTTGCCATGCAGGGGGTGAGAATTAGACACCTGTGCACCCCCTTGGTCTGATCTCTCCCATCTGATCCCAGGTTGACACATGGCTGTGAGAGAGGGACCTCTTTCCCTCCTACTTCAAGGTGGATCCCAATGTACAGGCACACATGGGAACGATCTCCTAAGTTCTCAGGCTTCTCAACTTTTCCCTGAAAGCTGAGGAAAGGGCATTTAACATCTTGGAAGTCTCTGGGCATTTGTTATTGGATTCTTGTGAGCTTCTGATTTAATCCATCAATTAAAAACATCACAACCGATGATGAAAAAGAGATTGTCCCAAAGAATGCTTGCTATCTACAGTAGTACGAAGGCTAAATGGACAGAGCACACGAACTGCATGGAACCAAGGAACACAGGTAGGGAGCATGTCTGGTAGAGATGGCTTCACATCCCAGAATCACCACTTACCGAGGAGTACGGTCTTAGGCAGGTCATTCCTCTGAGCGCCAGTTTCCTTACCTGTAAAATGGAAACTTCTGCTCTAGGCTGATCACAGGAATCAGAGGTAAGTTAGGTTTGTACACTCACATGCACCCATGTACACACGTTTGTATATTCACATTCATGACAGCGTTATTCACAACAGCTGGAAGGTGGAAGCAACCCAAGAACCCACTGACAGATGAAGGATAAAGAAAATGTCATCTGTACATACAATGAAATATTCAGCCTTAAAAAGGGAGAAAATTCTGACAGGTGCTGCAGCATGGGTGGAGGAAGAATTATACTCAGAATAAGCCAGTCAAAAGGACAAATATCGTATGATTTCACTTACATAAGGTGCTTAGACTAGTCAAATTCATAGAGACAGAAAGTAGAATGGTGGGTATCTAGGAGGGTGAGGAAGAGAGAGATCTTGTTTAATAGGCACAGGGTTTCTACTTAGAATGATAAGAAAGTTCTGGATATGGATGTTGGTGATGGTTACAGAGCAATGTGAATGTATTTAATGCCACTGAATTGTAACTGACAAAATGGCTAAAATAGTACATTTGTTGTGAATAGCTTACCGCACATACACACATACACTGAAAATCACTGTCGGTGGCACACCGTGAGTGTCTGGCACATGTTTGGAAGCTCAGTAGATGGTTGCTGCGATCACCATTTGCAGGAGACTGGAAACGGGTCTGGGTCCACTGTAAACCAGCTGGAGCCATGTATTTGTTTCTCTGTGTTGCCCTTGCTCCATTTGTGAAAAGATGGCTGACATTTCTCCCATCTCTCCTTTGTGCCGTCCAAAGGAGATTATTGAATCTTTCGGTGATATTCAGGAAATATTTTGTTTGATAGAATCGTTGACAATAATGGAGCTAAGATCAATTTGAAACTTTGTCAATTTACTCTTTGGAAAGAGAATTTTCGGCCCCTGCCTTCTGTCTGCCCGAGCTGGATTTCTTAGACTCCCTTTAAGAAAATGCTAAGTAACACTGGGATCTCCATGAGGACAAATTACTTGGCCTTGGCTTGGAATCCACAGCCTCTCCTCGGCCCATAGAGGTCTTTTTCTCACAAAAAGTCTTCCAAAGTGAGAAAGCAGATTTTCTTCTGTCCTGAAATGTGTAGTTCCAGCCTGATCCTGCCTCAGAATGGTCACTAAGAAAGCAAAATGCGTCTAACGCTAACAGAGCCCCGATTCATTGCTTCCAGAGCCTGTAGCGTTTTATACTCACTCCACAAGCATAATCAGGGGAGTGATTCTGAACCTTGTTAATCAGAAAGGGCCCTTTAAAAATGTCATGCTGTCAATATAAAACTTTGCTAAATTGCATTATAAATGCCAGATTCAGTCAACTAACACATTTAACACCGTTTCTTAAGTACAGTTTAGATTTTATCCATGCCAGGGAGAAAGAGAAAAATACCTCAGGAGAGCCCAAGCCTGCGGATTCATTGTGCTAAGCTCACTTCCCCCAGAGAGGGATTAGAAATATTTATTCCAAATCCGAGCTGTACTTCGGGCATTATTGTCAATAAGGTGTCCCCCCAACGTTGCTGGCTTTAGAACTGGATGATTCTCACAGCTGTGAAGGTTAGAAGGGGTGAGGCTTTTAGATTTGTTTTTTAATTAGCGGGCAATGCCTGAAGCTGTCGTTTCATACCAGAGAGGAAAGGCTTCTTGCAAGTCAAGAGCAAATCGTCATGCCCACACCTGTTAAAAATAAGGCCTTATTGTAATTTTATTTTTTTTACATCTGCAGAGTCCAAAATAGCCCTCCAATGTGAAATGACCTTGTCCCTTGTTTTGAGGAGAATTCATTGTCAAGTTACCAGAGAACTAACCTTTCTCCTCCTCTCCCACCAAATGTGGCTATTTCTACATTGTTTTGAAATTATGTCTTTTTCTCTCCTTTTTCGGAATAGAAAAGGTTTAATTGAAAACTTATAGCTTGAAGTTTGGCTAAAAAACACTTTAAGTTCGGTTACCACTGAAGATGGTAACCAAACGTCATGATTTCCGATTTTAAAAAAATCTTCTCTCAAGATAATGAGATGATTTTTTTCTGTGTTACATGCGTAAGCTCATTCCAAGATGAAACGATCTAAGTACACACAGCAGGATAATATTTTAAAATATTAACCAGTTTCCCCCCTTTCCTCCTGCCTGTTCTTCCTTTTACCTGTTCGCCTCTTTTAAGCTAGACCGTTCCAAATTCATTATCTCAGGAAGCAGTGACCTAGGGGGAAGCCTGGAGTTTTTTCCTAGCTTTTGAATTTCAAAAGTCTTGCCCTGAGACAAAATGCAAAGAACTTGTAAGCATTATCAAATAGCTAGCACGTCCTGAAAATTTTCTATGTTCTATGCACTATTGAAAGTACGCTTTTATTTTATTTTTTTGCTTTTATCTACAACTCATAAGATAGGTACTATTAATAACCCTATTTTACAGATGAGAAAACTGAGGTAGAGAGAAATGGAGTATTTTGCCCATCATAGCATCTCTGGTGAGTAGCAGGATTGGCCCACTACTGCAGTGGTATGTTCCAGTGCTCACATTTCTAACCACTGCACCAAGCTCCTTGTCAGTGTGCAGGAAGTTCTTGGGAATGTGCTTAGTATTTCCACCCGTGAAAAGGAAAAGACTTAAGCAGCATTGGATAGGAGAAAAAAATTGGGCTTTGGGGTGATGTCAAGAAAGCCTTTGGCTTACCAGAGGAGAGATCTGAAGCTGGGGTGACCCTTCAGAGCCATTTCAAATTGGGCAGAACATTTGGGTCTTCATAATTCTGCATGGACCAGTCATTGGATGCAGGCTGCCCTGAGACGGGTATGGCTTTGGATGGAGGCTACTCTCTTCATTTTGCGGCAATTCCCATGGGGGCTTCCAGTGGAGGACTATCTTTCAGCAGCACTCTCAGTAGGTGGTTTGGGGGGAAGTCCTTCAGTCCCCAGGCCCGATCTGGATGGCACACCAGTGTCCACTCCCGAAAGGAGAGAAGACAGGTGAGGGTGCAATTCCTTGCTTCAGCCTGATCTCTCAAGGGGATCTGAGTATAAATTATGCCTCAGAGTGTGTGCCAACTCGAGATAAGAGAGCTGAGCTTTTAAACTCCCTCACCCATTAGTCTTTGGCTAAATACCTCCTTGGGAGTGGGGAGATTTGGATCTAAACTCTGAGACACTTCAGGCTCTCTGCATGTGCATGTCCAAGGGTAGATCTCAGAAGAGAGTCACAGGTGCACACCATTAAAAGCAAATGTACACAGAGGCCAGGGGACAGGCACAAAGGGACAACTGAAAGAATCCATGTGATCACCTGCTACAGCTTCTATAGACCCGAGAGCATTCCCTGAACCGGAGGTACACAGTGAATCTGAGGAGAGAGGCAAATCGCTAAGAAAGGTGTGCATCTTCGAAGAGAGCGCTGAGTCCCAGGTGGGCTTGAGGGACATGAGAGCAGAGGGACTCTCAGCCCCCTCTCAGGGAGAGCCTGTGGGGAAGGTGGACTCCAGAGGAAAGGGAGTTGTATGGAGTCTACATGGGGCCTTGGGGAGCTTGTCAGAGAGGGATGTAGCCGAGGATTCCCATGTGCCTGGGAGAGGAAGGGAGGTGGCTGGGGTGTCCTGGAGTTCTGAGTGTCCTAGGGTGGACAGGAGCAGTGTGATAGTCCTGTGACTGGAGGAGGACAGAACATTAGGGTGACAGGGGAGGATGTAGCCATCTGTGTGCATGGATCTCTGAGGACCAGATCGGGCAATGGCATGCAGTGGATGCCAATGTGAACACAGAGCAGTGGGGACCCATATTCTGCCTGACATCTTGGTAGAGGACATCAATACCCCTGAATTCACATGGGAGATGGGTGGGACCCTGAACTGACTAAGAACACGTTCAGTCACCTGTACAGATGGAGGCTCAGAATAGAAATTGAGTTCAAGGAAACTAAAGAAAGCTGCATTTCTCGTCCACATGCATTTATGGAATGAGTTTGCCACTGCCATAGGTAGTAACTGTAAACAAGGTCTTGTGAAAACTTCTGGACTGTATATACGATGCTTTGGATGACAGGTGCTAGCTCAGCCTGTTTTAGCTCAGCATAATTACTGCTTTGTTGAAATTTTATCTTTCTTACATAAGGAGTGAATTAGACTCTGATACACTGTGCCAGCACTAAACTGACAGAGGGATAGATTACTCAAGTAAAACCCAGCAAGAGAATATACTTCATGGACATCGCTTTGATTCTATATCTGCAGTTTTGATATCATAACCCATGTGCATATAGAACTGTAGGGGGACGTGCGTACACAAACACACCCACATGCACATGCACACACACACGGACACTGTCTTCTGACACGTCACACACTGACACTTTTCTTTCTTTTTCTTTCTTTTTTCTTCATGCTACAGTGAACTGGAAGAACAAAAAAAGCTAAAGAAATACATGCCCGCTTAGAGGCATATATGTGACTGTGTGCGTGTGTGTGTGTGTGTGCATTCATGCACCTTGCCTTTCTCACCCAGGGTCTCTGAGCTGCAGTTTCCCTCTTGGAGCTTTTCTTATCTATTTCAAAGCCCCTTCACAAGTTTAACACTGACAGGGAGAACAATGAAAAGTGAGCCGCAGCGTAAAAATGAACAGAAAGAAGTGACTGACTTTGGGCTACTCTGCTGGGGTAAATCGACTATAAAACACAATTTTAGATTAAATAGATGTTTTATGTACAACACGATATTGGTTTTGTTTCTGCAGGCAGAAGCTGAAGAATTGCGTGCCACCCATTTCTGTGTATGAGAGTGTGTGTGTGAGTCTGTGTCTGTGTGTGTCCGAGAACCTGGGCAGAATATGAGGGTGAGTTTTACTTTAACTTAATTGCCCAGAAAGAGCTTGATGGCTAATATCTTTGGCTTTCAATTCTTCTTAGTATAGAAATAATGCCTATTCTTCTTTCCTTCTAACCTGTGTGCTTTTATGGTCTTTGTTGACTCCTTTTAAAAAGTCCCCGCTCTCTCCCCAGCACTGGTGACTGTGACATCACCCATCAGCTCTATATTCCACTGTGCCAGCCTCACACTTTCATCTTTGTCCTTAACGGAGTGGCGAGAAAGGCCACAATGATCTTCATAAGGGGGAAGATATGGGTGCTCCTCCATCATTTTACCACTAATATCACTTCTACCTCTCCAGAAAAAAACAAGATGTACAAGGTCATGTGGGGTTCTTCCTCTGAATCACTGTTTGAAACTCACCTTCTGTGACGTATTAAAGAGATGTGGGAACACCCCCATCCTCATGGCGGGTCAGCATGGCTGTAGGCACAGCTGAGATAAGGGATTTTGCCTTCACCTTCCTCTATGTCTCCACCTCCATAATCCTTGTAGCAAGTCCTGCGTGGTCCCAAACTCATGGCCTAATATTTTCTAGGATGTTCCACTGAGCAGAAAAATGATCTGATTAGCTAATTTACACTAATAATTTTATACATTTGAAGTTAGGGAAAAAACTCTGAAAGATATTTTGTAATTACTGGCAAGGATGAGAAGAATAGGCATTCTCTTTTATACTACTTGTGGGGGAGAATTTGGTATACAGAAGTCTTAAAAATCAGTCCACCCATTGATTCAGTAATTCCCTTTCTAGGACCTTATCCTAAGAGAATAATTGGAAATGTGCAGTGAAATGTATGCACTTGGATATTCACTCTAGTATAATTTATAATGGCTACAAACTGAAAATAGACTACTGTGTCTTTTCTGCTTCTTATAAGAACACAAGTCATTGGATTTAGGGCCCACCTTAAACTCAGAATAATTTCATCTCAAGATCCTTAACTAATTATATCTGTTAATACTCTTTTTCAAAATAAGGCCACACTCTGAGGTTCCAGGGGGGCATGAATTCTGGGGAGACAACACTCAACCCAACACAGGACTGGAACTGGAAAGTGAAAAATTATAGGGAGTCCAAGGAGTTTCTTTCTTTCCATCTCTTGTCTTTGCTTCTCTTTGAAAATCTCCAATTATCCATACCTTAGTCAACTGTTCTGCTTCTCTTTCCTCCTGGGAAGATATGGCTGTTCCACACCTCCCTAAAATTGTTTATAACTCCACAAGAAACTGGGAGTCTATAGGCTCCAAATTTCATTTCCTAGGAGGGAGAATCTTCTTGGCTGAGCTTAGTTTATGGGTTCATTCCAGCCCAATATATTTTGACCAGAAGAATCGAGCCACAGTGCTATCATAGCTTGGGAGCAAAGGCTATTAATTCTCTGGGCTGGCTTGTGAGCTAAATGGATACCCAAAGAATATCTTACACACAGAGAATGGGTTAAATTTTGGCACAACCATATAAAGGAATACTATGCAACCATTAAAAATTGTTTTGCAGAAGAAATGCAAATGTAAAGGTAACATACTGATAATTAAGTGAGACAAGCAACTTATAAGACAATATGTGTATATTATTCCCATGTGGTTAATATGCACACACACACACATACACACACAGGGTTAAGGGTAGAAGAGTGTCCACTAGAAGATTTACAGCACTATCACTGGATGATAGATTACACATAGGTTTTAATTTTTTCCCCACCAATTTTCTTTTAAATCCCACTGAAAATTCTTTTAAATATATTTGATAAAGGATTTCTAACACAAAATAGTGACTTGCCAATAGTGAAATTTAAGACATAAATTAGGTAAATTTGGAGGTAACACCAAATGATCAAAGTTAACCTCATCACTTACCCAGCAAATCAGTGTCTTGTGCCTCCTGGTGTGATCCAATGCACGAGGAAGTAACATCTTGTGTGGTGGCATCCTCTTAATCTAATCACAGGAAAATCAGCAAAAAAATCTAAATTGAGGGACACTCTACAAAAGTTTCAAGTTCATGAGAGACAAAGACTATGAAAGACTGTAGAATTAAACTTGTTTAGAAGAGAGTAAAGACACAAAACAATTAAATGCAAAACACAATCCTGGACTGAATCCTGAGTCAGAAAAATATGTGTTATTTTGCTATAAAGTATATGATTAGGAGAATTAAAAACTTTGGACAAAGTCTATGAAGTACATGATATTAACTGAAGAATTTATGAGTAGAAGGACATGACATGTGTGTTTTAGTCTGTTTTCACGCTGCTGATAAAGACATACCCGAGATTGGGTAATTTATGAAGAAAAGAGGTTTCATCAACTCACAGTTCCATATGGCTGGGGAGATCTCACAATCATGGTGAAAGGCAGGGAAGAGCAAGTCACATTCTCCATAATGGCAGGGAAGAGTAAACTAGTGCAGGGGAACTCCTTTTTATAAAACCATCAGATCTCGTGAGACCCATTCATAATCACAAGGACAGCATGGAAAAGACCCGCCCCCATGATTCAATCACCTCCGACTTGGTCCTTCCCATGACACATGGGAATTGTGGGAGCTACAATTCAGGATGAGATTTGGGTGGGGACACAGCCAAACCATATCAGCCCGCAACTTAATCTCAAACAATTCAGAAAAGAAAATTATATATTGCTTTCCAGCCTTTTGGCTAAGTGCAGAAGAGAAAATTATATATCTTAGATATATTATTAAAATTATATATGTATATGCACATACAGAACGAATACAACAAAGAAAATGTGGTAGAGGCAAAATATTAACATTTGGGGACGTAGGGTAAAGTTATTTTGGAAATATTTTATTCTGTTGCAACTTTTTTCTAAGTTTGGAATTATTCCATAATAAATAAATAAATACCACTCATTTTTCTTTGCACCAAGCAGTAGTGGCCTATTTTTCCAATAGTTGATAAACTGTCATTTTCTCCCTGCAAAGTTTTGACTTCAGCTGCCTCATGGGAGTTACACAGTTTCTTCCTCAAGTCCCCTTCTCTTCCAGATGCTTGGTATTTGTCACCGCTGGCCTCCTGTCAGGTTGTAAATGGGCCCAGGGTCCTTCCAGCTATGTCTGTGTGGACAGTCACCTGGGACACAGTTGTGGCTGGTGGGCACAGGGCTAGGGGTTTCTGCAGGGAGCTGGAAAGTGGCTCAGGAGACCAGGATATCTCCTTGTGTCTTCCAGCACTTTGGTGACGAGGGGCTGCCCTGAACTGGGGGCACAAAGAGCAGTTCCACTCTTCCAGTAAGGAGCTGAGGGACACCGAGGGAAGGACATGTAATAGAAGTGAGGAGACATCTCTGCTTTTACCCTTCTCTCCAGGAACAGCATGCTGACCTTCAGAAACCTTGTAAAGAGGTTTTTTCCCCTAATCACTGTTATCAGATACATCTTCTCTGGGTTTCCCTAGCCCTTCTGAAGAATTAATCCTTCCCTGGTAGAATACTCTCCCTACACACACACACACACACACACACACACATGCACACACATGCACACACACACCACACATGCACACACACACCACACACATATGCACACATACTAATGGAGACCATCTCAGTTAGTCTTGGTCTTACATTACCCAGTACCCAGAAACTGAACATCAACACTTAAGTATGACATCTGGGTACAATCGCCAGTCAGGAACACTCAGCAGGGCTCCAGGTGCAAGCAGGGCAACGTTGGCTTTCCAGGAAATTATAAATGCCCTGTGTAAGATATCTGTGTCTGGTTCTGTCAGACACATTGTAAAACCTTGGAACTTCTATGCTTGATGGTAAATGTCCTTAACAGTTAGTTGTCTTTCTATAGGGGTTTCAATAGGGCATTCATTTGAAGGTAGGAAAAAATACATTATTGATGTCCCTGAAGGGAAATAAATGAAGTACTTCAGATGTGATACCAGACTATGTGGTCATCACACTGCGGCACATGGTTTAATTGGGGCAGTATTGCAGAACTGTCGGGAGCCAGCTTTCAGACACTCAGGGATCGGAGCTCAGAGGGGACCTCGACAAGTCACTGTCTGGAATGAGCTTGGCTTGAGATGGAATTGGCAGGGTGGTAGAGAGATGGTCATGTTTGGGAGATGGTCATGAGATGGAGCCCGCTGGTTGTGGGGACTTCGTCCTCTATAGTGCAATGAGGAGGGGCTCGCAGATGCAATGCTGCCATCTGGGGCAGAGGTGGGAGGAAGATGCAAGGGGACCAGAGATGTCACAGGTCATTTGTGAGGGTGGTTATTTTATAGGGACCTTCGGAGAAAATGCTTTTTCTTCAAACACTAAGCTCGCCTAGAGCTGTGAGTGAGTGATGAGTCAGCATGGTCCTCTGCCCTGAAGACAGCTGGGAACTGGGACAAGCACCCCCCTTGCAGGAAACCAGCTACAGTAGACGTGGGTGAGGGAATGCTGTGCTTGGCAGCTGGGGAAGAATTCGGTTTCTTCTGAAGACCAACAGAGAGAAACTGACTGCTGATTAAAGCTATGTGACTTACCACAATTGCCTTCTCAGGTCGTCCAAGTCTTTTCCTAATTTAGATTTGTGTGGGTTTCCCTCCTGGTCATTCATTACATAAAAGTAGTTTGTTTCAAAGACAGACTTGGCAAAACTGTTGGGGTCTGCACCTTTGCTCCTGGACATCGTAAAATCCCGTCTTGGTGCCAAAAGTGGATGAAGCTTTCAGAGGCTTAGATGAAGTTTCATTCTGAAACCTGGTTTTGAAATGCCTGGGAATGATAAGCCAGCTCAGGGCAAAGTTGGGAAATGCTACTGCCGCTTGCGACTAAGCCAGGTTTTGTTCATAAAAGCTTAGGCCTGGAGGTCTTCCTGGTGAGCGACTTAGTAACCCTGAAGAGAGGTCAAGCATTTGCCCAAACTGCCACATCTCAAAACAGCAGGATACAAAGTGGATTCTTTAACTTAAGAATAATGCTTCACAATGTTTGCGTAACTTGTCATGTATTTTCTCATTTCACGCTCACGATCATTTTTAACAAATGTTTGCTCTCTTTCAACAAATATTTCTAAGTGCCTTGTAGAATTGGTAACTAAGCAAGGTACTTGGGACATCATGGGGGAACAGACAGGTGTGGCCTCTGCCCTCACAAATTTGGCTTGTCCTGGAAGAAGACACTAATTATAGGTGTTACTCAATTCCAAGGTAGAATGACAATTTCTTGCCTTTATTTTACCAGAGAGAAAACTGAGGCTCACTGGGATACAGGGATAATTTCCCATCCCCAGAACTGTAAGAAAGAGCTATTGCTTCTTCCCACGATGTCTCTTATTTCTTAGGATAAATAGTTTTGATTATTAGGTAACATTTCTTTGTCACACAAAAGTAACTTCAGGTGAGAATCTGCTGCACAATGATAACTAATTATAGGAATTTAATAAATCTAGACAATTTCCTCTGCCTAGTCTATGTTTTGGCCCATTTTCATTGCACTGGTAAATTCTGATAAAACACCAGAGTTCTCATTTTCTTTTACATGGAGTTGCACTAAGGCTTTAAGAAGGTATGATTGAATGTAACTTCTCAAATCTATTCTTCTCCTCAATGTGCTATCTGTGTCAAAAATATCATTACCAAAAAAAAAATCACAAGATTAGATTGTTTTACTCTTTTCTGTCTACTCTGCACCTAGAACAATGCCTGACACGTAGTAGTTGCTTGATACATGTTGAATGAATAAATGACTGGTTTTAGCATTTTTTTTAAAACTGTGCACTTTCTCTCACATCCTCTCTTGCATGCCCCCCCTCTTCCTCTCTCTCTCTGTGTATATATATATATATATATGTGTGTGTGTGTGTGTAGCCTGTATAGCTTTACTATACAGAGTACAGATTTAGAATTTAGTATTGATCAAATTAGGTTTTAGCATTTTTTTTTTTTTTTTTTTGAGACAGAGTCTCACGCTTGTTGCTCAGGCTGGAGTGCAATGGCGAGATCTCGGCTCATAGCAACCTCCACCTCCCAGATTCAAGCCATTTTCCTGCCTCAGCTTCCTGAGTAGCTGGGATTACAGGCACCTGCCACCATGCCTGGCTAATTTTTGTATTTTTAGTGGAGGCGGAGTTTCACCATGTTGGTCAGGCTGGTCTTGAACCCCTTACCTTGTGATCCACGCGCCTTGGCCTCCCAAAGTACTGGGATTACAGGTGTGAGCCACTGCACCTGGTCTTAGTATTGTTTTAAAGAAAGGAAACCCTATTTTCCTTCTTTCTTCACATAGAACATGATCTTTTTTTTTTGAGACGGAGTTTCGCTCTTGTTACCCAGGCTGGAGTGCAATGGCACGATCTCGGCTCACCGCAACCTCCACCTCCTGGGTTCAGGCGATTCTCCTGCCTCAGCCTCCTAATTAGCTGGGATTACAGGCATGCACCACCATGCCAGCTAATTTTTTGTATGTTTAGTAGAGACAGGGTTTCACCATGTTGACCAGGATGGTCTCGATCTGTTGACCTCGTGATCCACCTGCCTCGGCCTCCCAAAGTGCTGGGATTACAGGCGTGAGCCACCACGCCTGGCCAGAACATGATCTTAAATTACAGAAACTGCCCTGCTTATTCACTTGAACTTACACAACCTATAAAACCCAATGTCAAGGTGAACATTCTTAATCTTAAATAAGAAAATTTCAATTATCCAAGCTAATTAAGGAGAACTGATTCTCCAATAATTTCAGAAATTAATAGTACCAGAATTGTTATAATAGGATGTCTCAAAAGATCTTTCCCAAAAGGAATGGTTTAGGTTGGGCACAGTGACTCACTCCTATAATCCCAGCACTTTGCTTGAGCTCAGGAGTTCGAGACCAGTCTTGGCAACATATCTCTGCAAAAAATACAAAATCTAGCAAGGCGTGATGGCACAAACCTTTAGTTCCAGCTACTTGGGAGACTTAGGTGGGAAGATCACTTAAGTTTGGGAGGTTGAGGCTGCAGTGAGCCGTCTTCATGCCAGTGTACTCCAGCCTGGGCAACAGAGTGAGACCCTGTCTCCAAAAAACAAGGGGAGGTAGTTTAGTTGAGCATGAGTTGAATGGTATGTAAACATGTCTAGAGTCGTCTTGAAGCATATTTCAATATGCCTGTTGACTATGTTTCTTTTATACGGGTTTCATTTTTATTAGGCTGACCACAACATTCAGAATATATAGTCAATGTTATCCATAATGACAATAGTGCAGTCAGCAAACTTCTTGCTTCTACTGAAGGAAAACAAAGACATGGGCAGAAATTCATCAACGAAACAAATAGGAAAAATGTAAGTGAAGAGCTCCAACAGGAGTTGGACAAGGTAACTTGGGGCGGAAAGTAATCAGTATGTTTTGTGGACCTTCCAAGGGGTTCTGTACTTTGAAATTGTCTCACAAAGTTGTGTACTGATGCTTGAGCATGTGCATGGAGCTAAGGAATCTTCACCTGGCTTTGGTCCATCCCAGTGACATGCTTCTCTTGTCTAATAATGCCTTTCATGCTTTATGTTTGATCCACTTGGAAATCCAGAAAAGCAAGGGGATCAAGGTTCTGCACATACACAGTGGTTGGCCAGACCTTGGAGCAGGACACTGGGATTGGTCCCCACTGCTGGATTCCTTTTCGCTGTGGATGGATGGCAGCTTTAGACATTTGGTGAAGTTGAAGCACCATGCTGTAAATTTTCTCTAAATCCAAGAATTGGTTCCACAGCCAGCAGGGACTGCTTGGTGAAAGATGACAAGAGTTATTGAAAATGACAGACTGTATTTTGCAGAACGACCTTGTTTTCTTCTATTTATTTATTGCCTAGTAAACTGAATGTTCATGGGAAAGAATTTTGAGGCGCCCTCGTGTTTGTCTGTGGAATATATTTTCCTACATATGGTAGCACACAGCTTCTCCATAAAGGATCGTTGACAGAGATCATTTGCTGCAATTCTATGGTTACAAATATGAAAAAACAGGGACAAATATGAAAAATATGAGAACTTAAGTAACTTGTTCAAGGTCATCAGATTAGTTAGTAGCCAAAGTTAAACCCAAGACTCAAGATTCCCAGTGAATTCCACATGCCCCCATAAGCAAATACAGACATTTCAAAGCAGATTCCTTCCACCCTCCCTCTCAAACTCATCTTTTATGAATATCTTTTTTTTTTCCTGGAACTAATTGCAAACAGAATTTAGGCACTGAGCCAAACGCAACTATTATTGCTTCAGGTTCTGTCAGGGTAAATATTTAAGGCAGAGATTTTCTGACTGTGCTCTGTGAAGCGTCCGCAGGAGCCACTGCATGGTTATATGCACGTGAGGGTGTGCATGTGTGTGTGTCATTCATATGCACATGTGTGTGCATGTGTAATAGAGGCAAGGTTTAACATCTCGTCCCCAACTTTGATAAGATTGTCTCTTTGTAACCCACTTACTTCTGGTAAGATTTTGTTGGAAAAACAACAAAAATGCCTGTGATGTCAGACAGTCCTGGAAACGCACATCATCATATCCCATCATTACCTTTCCTTGAGTCCCAGAGGGAAAAAAATCCATTTTAATTATAAAATTATCATTTACAGTATAGAGTTCCAATACTGTTGACACTTCTGTCACGCTGGGCTTTCTGGTTCTCGTGCTCCATTCATTATTGGCCGGTTCTTATTTGTTGGCTTGCTTGATTGTATGTTTAATGATCAACACGGCTAACAGATATTTTATGTGGAGAATCATTGTTTTTCTTATGCATACTTGAAAGTTAAAACTTTGCAATAGAACAGTGTTTGAATGCACAGAATCGATCAGTTTGGGCTATACGCTTGGATCTTTCAAAAAGAATACAGATGCTCTTTGACTTATGATGGGTTATGTCCCAATAAATTCATTGCTTCGTAAGTTGAAAATGCATTTAATGAACTCAACCTACTGATCATCACTGCTTCGCCTAGCCTCTCTTAAGCATGCTCAGACATTACAGTAGCCTACAGCTGGGCAAAATCATCTGGCAGCACCATCCACTGTAGAGTATCAGGTGTTTCACCTTGTGTTCACAGGGCTGACTGGGAGATGTGCTCACTACCACTGCCAGTATTTTGAGATAGTATCATACCACGTATTGATAGCCAGAGAAAAGATCAAAATCCCAAATTTGAAAATCAGTTTCTACTGAAGGAGTATGCTTTCACACCATTGTGAAGTCAAAAAACCAAAGCCGAACCGCCGTAAGTGGGGGGTCACCTGTACAACTGATAAAGGCACATCAGAATATCACTTTTGATAATAAATGTGTAAACTGTAGTATCCCCATGCCTAATATATAGACCTGAAATACTGTGGGGGATCCCCTCTCCTCCCTTCCATACCCCCAACACAGGTTTTGACCTGAAAGCAGGTCTTGATTTGGTGGAATAGAAAATGTAGAACGTGTTAAACTTCAGACTTAGCTGTGAATTCAGATGGAAAATGATTTGGTAGCTGTGGCTTACTCACAAGTAAATAATATACCTGAAGGTATCTGAAAATTATCTTTCTTCCATGAACATACAGTATTGCTAGCTTCGCCTCAAGGCAAATAACCACAGGAGAGTTAATACAGAAAGTTCTTATTAGAAATTCCTTATAACCAGGGTAGACTAATTAGCTCTTCCTAAGAGTTCATTTTGAGGTTGGAGAAAGCATGAGAGCAGTGGAAACTGATGTGGGAGATGGAATGTCACTGGAGGCACAAACAGAATCAGGTGGTGGCATGCCAGGGAAAGATCCTGAAGAGCAGCTCTATCATATTATAAATTAAAAAGAAGCAAGGGGAGCTAACATTTGGAATCTAAAACCATTATTTTTCTGACTTATTCAGTACAAATAACCCAATACAGACATATAATACATGCTACAGTCTTCTTAAAGGCAAAATTGTCTTACTTATTTCTGCATATCTAATGCCTAATATAGAACCTGACACACTGTAATTACTTTTTAAATGTTAATTGTTTTTAGTAAATAAATGAGTATTTAACACACATGCATGAGTATATTTGTTTCTCTACTAGAGAAAATAATTTCTTGTTTCTTAGGTTGATGTATTCTATGGTAGTGCATAGGAAATTAGATGCCCTTTTCATCTAATATGCTTGCAATTGACCATTCTGAACTAAGAAATTAGACTTCTTTGAATTCTGATGCTCTCAGACAGAAATAGAGATAAATATTTAACCATCCTCCTCCGTGCCCTCATAGAACTGTGTGGACCCGTTGGGCCGGCTCATTTAACATTGAATGTATAAGTTAGACTCCTCATCACTCAGTTACAGAGGAGGCTAGAGTTAGTACAAAAACATTCTTCCTCATCTGCAATATACAGCAAAGCAAATATATGCAAGAATATTTTGAGATATCAGGTCTATAAAACCTTTGGCATACACATACTAATTTTGTGATGAATCTGTCATGTTTTCATGACTCTGAGCTCATAAAGTTTTCTCAGAGACTGTTTAAAACAGCAACAAAAATCACACACACATTTTGCTGTTTTTTTAAAAAATAGGTCTGTATTTCCTAATCCATGGAGTATCCATTCACAGAAAGAGCTAAGTCAGGAGAGAAAAAGTCAGTCACAGAAAGAGATTATATCAGCCAAATGAACCAAACCAGAAAAAGAGAATACTATTCGAAATTGAACCAGCCAAGCTAAACATGACGTGATTAGGGCCAGTCTTTGGGGACCAAGTTAGTAGTAATTGCACCTTGCTTACCTTGGCCAACTAAAGACCAAACTTTCCTAAATTGCCTATTTTCAAAGCAATCACACCTTTGCACTCAGAATTTTTTTCAGCTTGCCATTTTTAATTTAGGTATTTGACTAGTTAATGGATATATGTGTACATGGACCCGGGCCTAAATATTTGCACATAATACAAAATTAATACACATTTGTATTGGGCAGAATAATTGGCTTTTGATTAACATGCTGTTTAATAAGATCAGGGTCATATGTATTTTTACCTGTTCAATAACTTACAACATCTGGAGAAAGTATTGAAGCTAAGGGAAGATTCATTAGCTAAGCTAAGGGAAGAGTCCTAGAAAGTAACTATTGTAACTGTAATAGGAAAAAGTAACCTAAGCAACTAGGGCTTTGATAGCTAGCAAAAGTAGGCAAGAAGATTACATGTTCATTTTTCCACCAACCCTAAGAATATCCTTACTTACTCCGTCACCATAGTCAGCTGATATTTATTGAATACTCACTTTGTGCAGAGAACTGCTCTTGGCTAGGCCCTGTGTGGCTCCAATCAAAGCTCCAGAAATGATCCCTGTCTCAATAAGTATCTATTCCAAAAAGAAAACAAGAAGAGACTCAAATTGTGTGAGACATGAATGCAAGGTAAGGAAAGCTGGAATCAGTTACCCAACTTTCCTTAGTGGGATAAAAGCATATAAATAAGTATTAAGACACAGAAAAAAAGAAACAAGATGGGCGTGGCTCTGTGAATGAAGCTTGGTGGAGTGAGTCAAAAAAGGTTTTCTGGGGAAGCCCAGTAATCACTGGAAAAAAGGGTAGGAGATTTCACAAGTAAAAGAAATGACAGAATGGTAGCTTTGTAAAAGAAAAGCAATATGCGCTCTCCTCAGTGCCACCAGGAAATAAAGGCAGATGTGTTTTTACAGGAAGTGTGGATACATATATACAGGCTAGAGATCTAGGAACATTTTTTGCCTAACAGAATGAGCAGTTGCTTAAGTATTTCAACACCATGTTGTATGAATTATGGTTAATTTTGCAATCAGCTTTTCTTTTTCTTTTTTTCTTTTTTGAGACAGTCTCACTCTGTCACCCAGGCTGGAGTGCAGTGGCATGATTTCGGCTCACTGCAACCTCTGCCTCCCAGGTTCAAGTGACTCTTCTACCTCTGCCTCCTGAGTAGCTGGAGTTACAGGTACCCGCCACCACACCCAGCTAATTTTTCTATTATTACTATCTTTAGAGACGGTGTTTCATCATGTTGGCCAGGCTGCTCATGAACTCCTGACTTCAGGTTATCCATTCGCCTCAACCTCCCCAAAGTGCTGGGATTATAGGTGTGAGCCACCACACCTGGCTGCAATCAGCTTTTCTACACACACATTCCATTCTTTCTCTGTGGAGATAGAAACGTTAATGCTGTCATCTGCTTTGATCAACAGAGGGGCTTGATTACAAAGGGAGGTAACCTGAGTGCATGGTAAAGGTATAGCAGAAGTGAAATTAAATCAAAATTTCTAACCTGAGGCAACATGGTGGGGATTGGTGCAAACTGGAAGAGCTCTCTATCCCATCTGCTTCCAGAAAAGGCTCAGAGCGCTCCCTTTTCCTCGAAAACAGAGGCATCTCCTTTTCTTTCAAGGGAGGAGAGATCTTCATTCCCGAAGGGACATGTGGCTGTCATTGGTCACATTTTGTGATATTGCATTGGCCAATATAGGAGTGGGTGTCACGGATAAAGGCACCACACATTAAAAGATGGGCCTGTGCCTGCTTTGGCACTTCCTTCCTCCTGGCTGAAACAATCTCTCTCTTACGAACAATTCTGGATGTTTTTTCTTTCCCCATGGAGTGGGAACCTGGCTGGCCTAAGAAAGCTTGGGGCTGAAAATTTAGGCCTGCTTCATTCTGGCATTGGGCCAGAGCTCTCACTTGGTCTCTGACTCTCTCTGGAAGTTTGGATCGGCCTTTAGTCTCTCTTTCCAGGGTGATAGAATTGAAAGCTTAGGCTTGGGGGAAGAAGCAAGTAATACCAGGCCTGGCTGCTTTGATTCTAGGCAGAGCTCACTCAGACGGGATCTGGCCCAACTCAGGTAGGTTCATTGTGTTTTAGGGGCTGAAGTCTTGGCTTAAAACAAAATGTTGCTTGACTTTGCATATTATTTCTCCATGCATGTATTTCCTTTGTGGGGGGCCCTTGTGGGCAGGTGAGACTACTAGAATTCAGAATGTACACATTCTAAAAATTTCTGGTCCAAATCCCATCAAAACATCCAAGTTACTAATCATAATGATCATGTTTTCATGCCACTCCGATCTATAATATAACAAACACAGATTCCAACATTGCCTCTTCTACTATTTGCTCAGCAAATAGTAGAAATAGAACCTTAAGCAAGTTGTTTTTTTCCAAAAGATTTTATTTTCAATGATAAAAAGCTAGGTGATTGGCCAAAAGAGAATCTTGGCCTGATAGCAATAGATATGTTACCTAGTCAACATTTATTTTAACAGACATGTATTAAGTCCTGACATGTGCAAGGTACTGTGGAGAGTGTTGGGGCCACCAAAGCAAACAAGTTATGGCTTCTGCCCTCTGTCTAGGAAGAGACAGGTCCATAAAAACTGGTGCCTAAACACAACAGTAAGCAAATTGACCCAGTGGGCCCATGTCTCGTTATAGGGAACATTCAACAAGAGATGGCTGATTGAAGGGGTCATGAGTTGGTAGAGAAGAGACCCGCTAAAAGAGAATTAACTCTGTGACTAGTAAGAAAAAAAATAAGAGAAAGAAAAAGATACCATGGGGTGAAATAGTGCCCAATAAACTCTTTCTATTCCATGAAGAATATGTGCATACGAAGCATGTTTTTTATTCTCGTGCTTTGGTGTCTTGGGACCTTGCTTGTCCTGAAGAGAAGTGATTGCCCCTTCCAGGGAGCCAGTTCCTAGAGCGAATAAAGGACTTACCTGTATGTAAGTGAACCTTTCAAATCCAAGCCAACCAACCCAGAGCCCATACCCCTGGTATTGGTCTATTACACTCAGGGCCACCTTCCACCTGCCCTGATCACCGCAAGACCAGCCACCAGACAACTAGGGAGAGCCCCTGTTTGCCAGGGCCCACTGGAATTATTCACACTAACCAATCATGATCCTACTTAGAATGCCTTCCAGAAAACCATCAAAAAAGTGGTTGTCACATTTCCCCTCACTCCCGCCACGCCCTGATCCCTTGTGCCCTCCTCTCCTATGGCATAGTGTCCCCTCCTCTTGGGCTCTGACTGTAAAACAAACTATCTTTTTGATGACAATTATCTCCTGACGAGTTGGCCTCCACACTTGAATGATAATAAAACCTACTTCTTAAAACATCCAAGTGGAAGGTTATAAAAGGCCACAGGGAAAAGAAAACACAAGACACTAAAACCTCGGGAGAGAAAAAGAGTTGAACAGTGCAGCTGGGGAGAGTGTGGGCCAGGGACCAGGTGGCAGGCGCCTGGCCAACAGAGGCCGCAGTTTCAGCCACCGTGAATGAAGACAAAAACATTTGAGAAAAGGAAGTTAGGCTTCAAGGGTAACTTCAGCTTTTATACCTCTTTGACTGCCTTATAGTTTGTTTTATGTGATTTCCTTTTAAGTATGTTTCTGTCTCCTAACCTTGTGGTCAGAATGCTGGCAAGAGAGCTGGCAGGCTTCTTTGCACTATGTTCCAGAAATTCCTGGGATTGTGAGGATAAAGAGAGGAGACAGGGCTAGAGAAAGAAGAAGAATATGCTGACAATGGAATTTTCTTGTCACCTGTCTCTCTATCACACTAAGGCCATGTTCTTAAAAATGAAATCTGAACATGGGGCTCTCCTATTTTAAACACACTTGATTCCCACCACTGCAAAGTCTGGAACACAAAGGCATTTACAATTTCATGGAAACCTACCTTTCTGGCACTTCTACCCACTGGATCTTATTGAAGCTTCAATGGCATGAAATTTCTCTCTACATCTTAAGCAGACTATGCCTTTATAACCAGGCGAGCACTAACTCAAGAACAACGAGAAATGGGGACATAATCCTGTATTAATAGATGCACAAAATCCTGCTCACTGCCAAAGCGGGGCTCTCTGATAAAAACATGATTGGAAAACATGGCTCCTTTCAGGGCTGAATCATCCCTTCCCTTTGATCACAAATATCTGATTGGTAACTCACATACTCAGGGGGCACTTGCGGACAGAGAGGAATATAGCTAGGCCTGCAGAGCCAACGCCAAATCCCTTTAAGGCAGCCGCCTTTCCAGATACAGCCAATACAATCCTTCACCTAGTCACTGGCAGGAAGAGGAGGTGAGGTGAGGAAGATGGCCAGGCATGCCTACATGATTTGCTACAGGGAAGCTGCATAGGCAAAAGTAGTTAGTACTTACCTACAGAACTTCAACAGGTCAGTCACCCTGCCCAGGGCTAAGGCACAGCTCAAGAAATGACAAGATCTGATTTATTGGGACACAGAGGAATTTGTAAATACAGTGGTGGTCCTTCACCCCCTGCATCTGGGAGGTATGGTAATACCTTTCTTTGAGGCTAAGAGTAAAACACGGAAGGAATGCAGTGCTCTCCATTATCCTCATCAAGTTGAGCTTTCATTATTTTTTATATCTGTGTTCCCCTATGGCTACCCTCTTGGATCCACTAACACGTAACAGTTAGTGGTTGGCAAATACATTTCCATTTAGTGAGCAGTGAACAAATGAATGAATGAATGGATTTCATAGGTGATAGAATGTATCTAATCTTTTACAGTTTTATAATAAAGGATAAAGAATAAAACATAATGATAAAGAATTCTTCATACATAATCTCATTAAGTCCTCGCTGCAACCCTGGGAAGTAGGGTTATTCCCATTTTTCTTATGAAAAAACTGAGGATCAGGGAGATCAATCAACTACCCAACTAGCATGTGACAATATTAGGACCAAGGCTCCTAATCTTTCAGTTCCAAGTAGACAATACCAGAGCTGTCTGGCTAGTGTCACAAAGAAATTCATCACATGAAAATGAGAAGACAGAGAGGAAAGGCGGGCTATGGTTATTTGATTTTACTATTCTTAAGAATGAATTAATATTTAGTAGTCAAAGACATAAATGATGATTACCCATTAGTAAGAAAAAGGCACATAACTTAATGATGAGCAAAAGGTATGAACATGCAAATTCACACACACACACACACACACAAAAGGAAAGGTTTTCGGCTTGTCTAGGAATTAGGGAAACCCAAATTAAATGGATGAGATGTTCTTAACCCATGGCTGGGAAGAATTTAAGAAGTTATATAATATCAAGTGTTGGTGGGAGAGGGGAGAAATGCAGTGGGTGCCGTCCTCCATTCTTGATGGGAGTGTCATGTAGTGTAGTCCTTTAGGAGACAATTATCAGTTTCTATTAAAACTTTTTTTTTTTTTTAGATGGAGTCTCACTCCATCACTTAGGCTGGAGTGCAGTGGCACAATCTCAGCTCACTGCAACCTCTGCCTCCTGGGTTCAAGGGATTCTCCTGCCTCAGCCACCTGAGTAGCTGAGATTACAGGTGCCTGCCACCACTGCCTGGCTAATTGGTGGATTTTTAGTAGAGACAGGGTTTCACCATGTTGGCCAGACTTTAGAAGAGACAGGATTTTACCATGTTGGTCTCAACCTCCTGATCTCAAGTGATCTGCTTGCCCGGCCTCCCAAAGTGCTGGGATTACAGACATGAGTGACCGCGCTGGCCCCAGTTTCTATTAAAACTTAAAATGCGTATTTTCTATATGCTCAGCACTGGTCTAGCCCAGCAGTAGTCTAAGAGGTAGATTCTGTGTATCTTGGGGATATGCAAGATTTATTGATTATCAGGGAAATTTTGATAACTTCTGTGTCTGTTTAACTTCATGCAGCCCTTTCAATTTTTTGTTGAGGGTCTGTGTTTGAGGAGTCAGCTATAAAGCCCCATCTAGATGTCCTTTCAGGACTCAGCTGGCAGGACAGTTGGCTACCAATGGCTCATGGTTAAGCAGCTCATAGGAAAAGTCTGTATGCTGTGTGTGGTCAGTGTGCGGGTGGAAAGCCTAGTCCTGGCCTTAATTCTGGGCGGCTCTGGTGGCCATCCTGGCTCCTGTGATTCTGAACTCTGGATCCTCTGAGCTCCCTGCAGTTCTCCTTCCTCTCTGCCCCATCTGCTCTCCCTAGTAAAGTTTCTGCATACAAATTTCAGAGCCCCAGTATCTGTGCTCTGGAGAACTGACCTCAAGCAGTTTCAGAATGTACACATTAGTACAAAAGCACACATGTATAATTTACAAATACTTAAATGCACATATATTTTGGTACGTGCTCAAACATATTTTTTACTGATAGGGTGGCAGGATCAGAGACGTTTAGAGACCAACGCCTGTCATAGGTTGAATCGCGCCCCCCCCGCAATTCATATGTTGAAGTCCTAAACCCCAGTATTTCAGAGTGTGACTTTCTTTAGAAATAGCGTCATTGCTGACTTAATTAGTGAAGTGAAGATGACATCATATGAGTAAGGTGGACTCCTAATCCAACGTGATTGGTGTCCTTATGAAAAGAGGGAAATGTGGGCACAGACACACACATCGCGGGAATGGCAATGACCTGAGGATGTTGCAGCTGTGCTGCCACAACGAGGCACTTACGGGAAGCTAGGAGAGAGGCTTGTAAATGACCCCTTACAAGCAGGTTCAGATGACACCTTGACCTTGAACTTCGGCTTCCAGACTTGTGAGAAAATACATTTAAGCCCCTCAGTTTGTGGTGCTTTTTTTTAATTGCATTTTAGGTTTTGGGGTACATGTACAGCAGACTTAGCAAACAAATACAATGCCTGAGAGAAACACAAATACACTCGGGGATGTGTTCTTTGCAAACATGTAAAGGCAGAATAAAATTATAAACAAGGAAAATGTTTATCAGTAACCAAATAAAATATCGCATATTCATATTATAAATATTTAGTTTAAAAAATGTGGTAGATCGCATTATATTGTCATTGAACACTCACCAGTAACTTACAGAATTAAAAAAGGAGGGTGCTGAATGACAAGCATAGAACAATATCATTTATGTTGAAGAAATGCGAAAGAATACCATATCGTTCAGTACACTTGTCTACAAATATGAATATATAGAAAAAACAACTGGCAGGATATGCTCTAAACCTGTGACAGCGTTTGCCTCTGGGGAAAGGGTTAGAAACTGGAGGGTTGGTAAAGGAGTTATTTCTTCAATAGTAATATTTAAATTTTCAGCTGGGTACCGTGGCTCATGCCTGTAATCCCAGCACTTTGGGAGGCCAAGGTAGGCAAATCAAGAGGTCAAGCGGTCGAGACCAGCCTAACCGACATGATGAAACCCTGTCTCTACTAAAAATGCAAAAATTAGCTAGGCATCGTGGCAGGCACCTGTAATCCCAGTTACTTGGGAGGCTGAGGCAGGGGGACCACTTGAACCTGGGAGGTGGAGGTTGCAGTGAGCTGAGACTGTGCCATTGCACTCTAGCCTGGGCAACTGAGCAAGACTCTGTCTCAAGAAAAAAAAAAAACCATAAAGTAATATTTAAATTTTAACAAGAAAATATATTCATGTATTTATTTTGTAATTAAAAATTAATTTTAAAAAATCATCTAGGGACCGTAACATGGGATCCTGGAGGGAATTCTGGAACAGAAAGACACATTAGGTGAAAAGTAAGATAATCTGCATAAAGAATGAACTTTAATTAATAATAATACATCATTATTAGTTCATTACTTGTAACAAATGTACCATACTAATGCAAGATGTGCATAATTGGGGAAACCGCACAAGGAGTGTGTGAGAATTCAGTACTAGCTTTTCAGTGTTTTTGTAAAATCTAAAATTGTTCTAAAAAGCAAAGTCTATTCATTAGAAGAAACTCAACCAGGACACTTGAGTTAATACAACCTAGATGCTTGGGCCCTGTCTCCAGAGATTCTAATGCAGTAGGTCTGGGGTGAAGCCCTGTCATTTTCATTCTTATTAAGCCTCCCGAGGTGGTTCATTGCTTTGGGTTACCACACGCAAGGAAGGAATCAAAGTAATGCAACCACACTCATTTGGTTAACACAGCTGATGACTAAAGTCTCTTCCCTGTTCTGATGGAGAAGGAAGGAAGGGGCAGCAGTGGTGAGGAGCCTGTGTCCACCATGCTGGGACAGCTGGTCCAGAAAAACCTAAGTCCCCGTGTAAGACTGGGCTCAGCGGAGCAGCCCCCAGAGGTCACCAGGACAGGGGAAGCCGCCCTCACTACCCATTACTGTAGTTTGGTATATTGCTGTCCTGCGGTTTTTAGCTGTATTTAAGGAATTTGTATTACCTTAAGTTGAAATGTTTCTCTTTCAGTTAAAATTTTTATGTGTGACTTGAAAAGATGGCTTATTTTGACATCAGGTCTCTCTGTCCAGGCGGTACATTCTGGCCTCTTTCTGCATTGTGTAAATGGTCTTTTCCACCCTCCCTGATCCCTACACAACTCAATCCACTGTTCCTCATTTGTGTTTCCAAAAGTCTTTGCACATCCACTATCGGGATAGTTACTATAATAGTTTGTAGGTGTGTGGCTATGTGGGGCTCCATTGCCAGCCCCCTCATCTTGGTAGACCATGGAGTTTGTCCCCATACTAAACGCATATTATTCTCTTTTTAAAGCACATATTATTTTCTTATTTATTCATTCTACAAACATTTGTTGAGAGATTCTTATGTGCTGGGCATTCAGGAGGTACTGGGAAGACAGTTTCTAACAATGTCTGCCCTTAGAAGATTATACGTTGGTAAAACAGGTCATTGTTAGTTGGACTGAATTGTCTCTTCAGTCTCTATAATCTGATAAATGAAGTCACAGTAAAGTGTGGTAAGTTATTTTAATTGTAAAATAAGACCCCTCTAGAACCGTGTTTAATATAGAAGGACTCAATTCCAAGCGTAGACTTTTAGATACTCCTCAAAACATACTATATTGAGCACTAAGATTTTGACTATGCCTAACGCCAGCCCTTGGAAACAACTGTTTCCAAATTGGTCTCGTGCTATCTGAACTTCACTGCCAGCTGCCACCATTGCCCAGCCAGATTGGGGGATCCCATGGCCATAGGGTGATTGGCGGCACCATGACCAACATCGACATGTTTGTGGCTTCAGGGACCCCAGTCTCATTTTGGGAGAGTAGACTGCACACACTAGGACCTTTGCTTTTGAAGCAGTTAACATAGAGTTTCCAGAAGGAAGGAGGAAAAAAATCCACCATCTGTACTCTCATTTATCTTTCCCTTAAAATGGAAGGAAGTTGGTAAACAAGAAAGAAAGCCAGAAAACTAAGGAAGGAGGAAGCAAGTTAGAATATTGATGTCAGGGGATAAATTTAGATGCACGACACAGCTGGAGTCTGTGGGAACCGTTCAAAGGCCCGGATTTGGGAACAGAAAGGAGGAGAAAGAGGAGGAGGAAAGAAGAAACAGGGCAAAGGGCCTGGAGGGGAAAGAGATGGAGGTGGACAATGAAGGTGGAGGGCAGGGAGCAATTGCCCTTCCATTTTAAGGGCAAGATAAATGAGAGTACAGATGGTGGATTTTTTTCCTCCTTCCTTCTGGAAACTCTGTGTTAACTGCTTCAAAAGCAAAGGTCCTAGTGTGTGCAGTCTACTCTCCCAAAATGAGACTGGGGTCCCTGAGACTGGCACTTCTTGAGCAGTATGGTCATAACTTCCTCACATCTCACTTAATACACATGTCAGTCTTTGAAATGAGAACGTCGAAGCTTGACAACGCTAAGCTGCAAAGTCCCCTGAGAGGCCGAGCCAGGATTCACCTCAAGTGTGCTGAATACCTGAGGCCACTGTCTTGAGGACTGCAGGCACTGGCCCCTGGAAGGGGAGAGGAGAGTGGCTCCTATCTTCCCTGCTTTAGGCTAACACAGGCAACTTAGGGGCTGCCTGCAAGCTGGAGGTCTGAAGTCCAGATATCAGGTCCATTCAAGTATTTGCAAGACCTTTGCAGCAATGATCCACAGAGTCTATTGCCTGGCCTCATATTTTCCCAAACTTTTTTACTTAGTAGCAAGACCTTTGCTAGTCTAGACAATGACTTTGTGCAAAGTGGAAAATGTTAGCCCCAAGCAGGGCACAGAGCTGGAACAGTTCTGTCTGGACTCTTATATTTAGGCACAAATTGCACAGCCATCTGTGGGACTGGTAGTACTCATTTGAGAAGAGAGAGGGAGAACACGGAGGCCAGGTGGCTGGGCCAGGGCATCCTCCATACTGTAGGGCAGCTCTGATTTTCTCTGCAATGGAGAAAGTAAACCTCATCAGGCAGCAACGCTCCTCTTTTAATATCGGGTATTGCATTATTCAAAAGGACTTTGATTAGGAAGCTGTTCTCCCCCGCTCCTATTAATCAAATGACCAGAGCATAAATTGACTTTCAAAAGGTAGTTAGAAATGAATTTTAGCCTTTAAAAAGGGAGGAAAAGAGATGAAGTGCTAACCACAAATCTTCACAATGAATACCCAGGAAAGATAGATAGTAATAATAAATAGTTAAGCCTTTGTATCAATATTATGCCCCTCTGTGAGTGGTTCCAATTCTCTTTCTGTATTTTTAAATGTGCTCATGCCTTTCAACTGGTCTGCGAAGATGGGTGAGCAGGTATTATAATTTCCATTATTACAAGAACAGACGCGGAAAAATGAAATGCCTTGTATGAACTCACATGACACATTAGCCTGTGAGAGAGACTAGGACTCCAGCCTCCTGAGGCCCATCCCTGGCAAGATCATGGTGCTGCAAAATGAGACAAAATGGCACAGCAGAATCTAAGACTTCAGATCCAAGATCTGAGACCCTAGTCTGTTTGGGGATTCGCATGTTTAGCAGCTGAAATGAATGATGTTCCATTTATAATTATTAATAAACTTCTCAGTGTCTCTGTTGCAGAGTTTCCTCTAAGACAGACTTCACTGCTCACCCTGCAGCATAGCACCAGCTCCAAGCAGAAGCAGATGAGTCAGGGCTCCGTGTCTCCAGGGAGGGGACCTCAAATGCTTAAATGCCCATTAATAATAATAACTATTTCCTTAGGAACTTATTGTTTCTGGGGAACTGTGCTAAGTGTCAAGTTTTCAAAGCTCTTATCACAACCTTATGAAGAAAGCCTCATTATCCCCATTGAACAGGGACCTTAGAGGACTTATCCATGTCTGTGCTTAAACAGCGACACTGAGACTCAAACCTAGAGCTGTTGCTGAACTCTTCTAAGACAAGGCTTTTAACCTCTGTCCTGTGCTGTCCCTCATCAGTGTGTTGCTAAAATGTAAACACCCATCTTTTCCCACACTTTTGGGAATACTAACAAATGCTGCTATGAATGAAATCAATTTAGTTCCCAACCAACATTTTAAATGAAACAGACCAGGCTAGACAAGCCAGTATCAGTGCATTCCAGGTAATAAGAGTAGTTATTATTTTGTGAAGTGTGTGTATGTACACAGACTACCGGGTGGTGATATAAAGTCTATTTATTGCAGGTCACAACAGAAAAGCCTGAGAAGCACTGATTTAAGGGACCACTCCTCCGTCACTCTGTTTCATCGAGTTTGCCTTCTCCCCATTCACAGCCACTTCCAAAGACACCCTGAATCTTGGGATACACCTAGGTGGTATTAGTGACATGTTTCCTAAAGATGACAGCAAAAATTAAAAACCTTCCTTTTAAAACTCCACATGCTTCCTGAGATTGAGCTTATTTCATTTTTTGGATTGCATGTGGACCTTGTGTTGTTGGAGCTGTTTGTAGGGTCTGTGTGTTCTGAAGTTGAGGCAGCAATCCTGGAGTCCACACATAGGGTCTGTGGGCAAATCAGGGAGGGCAAGAGGCTAAAGCATCAGTAAGGCAATTATTTTAACTTGGAGAAGGCTAGGAACTTGCAAGAGTGGAAGGAGAACTTTTAAACTTTTAAATCGAGGCCATCAGAGGTATTGGCTTTGTTGAGCAGATTTGTTTCTGAGCTAAGCAGACTGAGAGCTCAAATGCACTCGCAGTATGATTCAAGGGCGTCCAGTATGTGCCCCAAAGTTCTCTCTCCTACTGTCATCAAGTTTAATGGCACTGGACCCCAGCTGCAGAAGAAAAAGAAGAAGCAATGGTCCCAGCATGAGGAAGGAGGCTAGGTCCAGACACACATGTCTCTAAGAGGACACACCTATTATCCCCACCCAGTCCTCCATTTTCAGAGTTCTAGGGACAGTAGGGACAGTAGGGTTACAGTAGGGAAAGAATGTGAATGTATCAATACTGGGCAGAGGCAAGGATTTGTTGGGGGGCAGCTAGACTGGGTAAAATACTCCCTACTCCTTCATCACTTCATTAGTCAGCTCGTGTTACCATAACAAAATGACACAGGTTGGATGGCTTAAACAATAGAAATTTATTTTTCTCACAGTTATGGGGGCCGGAAGTCCAAGATCAAGGTGCCAGCATGGTCTGGTGAGGGCTCTCTTCCTGGCTTGCAGATGGCTACCTTCCTGATGTTTCCTTACATGAAGCTTCCTGCTGTGTCCTCACATGGTCGAGAGAGCAAGCTCTCTCCTGCCTCTTCTTAAAAGGACACTAATCCTGTTGGATCAGAGTCCCACCTTTATGACCTTATTTAACCTCAGTTATTTCCATAAAGGATCTATCTTAAATATAGCCACATTGGAGAGTCAGTGCTTTAACACAGGAATTTGTGAGAGTCACAATTCAGCCCATAGCACCCCCTTTCAGAACACACCGTGGCCCACACTGACCCTTTTGCCCTTTTCCACAGCAGCCAAGACTCATAGGTACCCTGACTGCTGAAAGTAGGTATTTTTCTGAGTGGAGAAAGTTGTTACAGAGGCTAAAACTGCCCCAATTTGCAGGGAAAGAGGCTCAGAGTGGTGTGCTGAGGAGAACTACCTGATTCTGTTTGTGGATTTCCTGTTGATTTCCCATCCAGACAGCCATCACTTTGTTTTCCCCGTGACTAAGATGGAAAATTAAAATAAAAACTCACACACATACATCACACAGTTATTGGGAGGGTAGGATGACAGGGGTCTTTCAGTTCCTAAATCATACATTTCATGAAGGCTTGAATTTTTCACCAATGTCGTGTATGATTTTGTGATTTAAAAAAAGGTAACACTTAATAACAACAGCGTACAAACGCGTAGTAACAGCACAAGGATTCACTGAGTAAATATACCAGGGTGACAAAAGCTCTTGGCTCACATTCTATAAAGTGCTATCAAATGGTAGAATTTGGAGAAAGGCAGACAGCTAATGAGGTTACATTTCTGTTTGTCTGCATGATTTCAGAAAGGAGAGTGAAAAGACAGCTTCTCTACACAAGAAAGTCTGGAGAACAAGTTAGCTGTGTTTTAAGGCAGCGAGGTAGCCCACCTGCACTTTTGAACTAAAGGTGAACTTGGACATGATCTATCCCAGATATTTCTAGAAACTTCCAGATTATGCGAAGTCCCTGGATGTGCCGTCAGTTGATTGGCAGGGAGACTGGGTTCTCAGGACGCTATCCCACACCTGACTGTCTTTCCCATCCTACGAAGGGTGACTGAAATCTGTGAGCACTCTCAACTGCGCCCTAAGTACAAACAAAGCATCCTTTCAGTTGAGAAAGCCATTTGCAGACACTGGGGTGGAAATACAGCCTGGAACAATGAAAGGGCTTTATTAGAGCCCTAGTGTGGGTAGGGGGAGGCTGCTGGGCCCTGGCTTTATTAAACTGTAGCTCTTCCCTGCTGCCACCTCGATATTGCCAGGGCTATTGTTAGACTGAATGAAGAGCACACAGGGCCGAGGGGAAAGCTTTAAAGAGGAAAGATGAGTCCAAATCAGGCAAGGAGAGCCTCTGCTTACGAATGCACAGAAATGCTTATAACTAATGTCGTATAAAGCACACACATTACAAAGAAACACAGACCCAAGGGCTGGAATTGATGGGGTTGCTGGGGAACTGGGCCGTGCTCAGCTGCAGCCGGCACTTGAGTCCCATGTCTGAAAACAGGGCTCCCTTGTGGATTTTGAGAATAACAAAGCTGTGGCTTTGAGGGGCCTCGTTCCCTTTGAGGTTTCCAGCACTTATCTGCCAAGAGCTGTATGTAGATCCTTTCAGCAAGGATTCCATTGGCAACCCAAGGCAGCTCTCGGGTTCTGGGGTGTTGTCCTGCAGAAAAGTCCTCGCTCCATTGCTGTGAACTCCTCCCCAAGCAACCAACAGCAGGAGCCCATCCAAGTGCACACCCCCAGAAGGAGAAAGTCTCTGCAAGTCCCGAAGGATCCAGAAGGGTCTCAGTAAGCAACCCATGCTGTCTCTGTCCCTTGGGCTCCTTTAACTCCTTTCTTCTGGTCTGTTGGCTCTGAGGAGTCTGTGAACTATGTATAATCCAGATCTGTATGCTCAGATCCCTGAGAAACCCCGCAACAGGGTCATGGATGGGCCAGGGCCAGCACCAGCTGTAAAGAGCTTTCTCTGCAGGCAGTGTGGCCCATGACAGCACAGTGGGCCTCCAGGGATTTGACTAAGATTAGAAACAGATGATTCCTGGACTTGGGCTGAGAAAGCCAAGCATGGTCAGAGCATGTAGGAAACAAGAAGCTTTCCCAAAGCCATTAGTTTCCTGAAGCTGCTGTAACAAATTGTACCAAAGTGGGCAGCTTAAACAGCAGTCACTTATTATCTAGTTCTGGAACTTAGTCTATTCTCTGGTTCTAGTTCTGGAAGCCAGAAGTCCAAAATCAAGGTGTCCACAGGGCATAATCCCTCTTGGAGCCTCTAGGAAAAAATCCTTTCTTGCTTCTCCCAGTGTCTGGTGGCTCCAAGGTTGCCTTGACTTGTGGCTACATCACTCCAATCTTTGCCTCCATCTTCACGTCACATTCTGTGTGTATTTTTGCCTCTTCTGTGGATCTCAGGACACCCTCTGCCTTCCTCTTATGAGGACACTTAAGGGCAAAGACTGCAGTGATGAAGCTGCTAGTCAAGGTGAGCCTGGAGCCAACAGACACTACAAGAGACAAGGAAGGATTTTCTCCTAGAGAAAAGGTGGAGAATCCTGCTGTCATCATCCATTTATGCTGCTATAACCAAATACCATATATAGGTGGCTTGTAATCGACAAAAGTGAATCTCTCATGGTTCTGGAGGCTGAGAAGTTCAAAATCAAGGCACCAGCATATTTGGTGTCTAGTGAGGGTCCGTTTCCTGGTTCATAGATGGCCTTTTGGCTATGTCCTCATATGATGGAAGGGCTGAGGAGTATGTCTTGGGCCCCTTTTATTTTTATTTATTTTTATTTATTTATTTATTTATTTTTTGAAACAAAGTTTCGCTCGTTACCTAGGCTGGAGTGCAATGGCGCGATCTTGGCTCACCACAACCTTCGCCTCCTGGGTTCAGGCAATTCTCCTGCCTCAGCCTCCTGAGTAGCTGGGATTACAGGCATGCACCACCATGCCCAGATAATTTTTTGTATTTTTAGTAGAGACAGGGTTTCACCATGTTGACCAGGATGGTCTCGATCTCTTGACCTCGTGATCCACCTGCCTCGGCCTCCCAAAGTGCTGGGATTGCAGGCGTGAGCCACTGTGAGCACTATTCCTATTTATAGCTCCTCCACCTTCCTGTGTCTAATCACTTCCCAAAGTCCCCACCTCTTGATAACATCACCTTTAAGGTTAGATTTCCATATATGAATGTTGGGAGGGGCACAGACATATAGGCCACAGCACCTGCCACAGTCATTCTGTCAGAAGGAGAGGACTGTCATTCTGTCATAAGGAGGGGACCCAGCTTCACAGAGAAGAGAATCAAGAGCACTTGCTTCTACTTTTCAATGTCCTTTCTCCCAGGAGAGATCACAGAGACAAGTGAAACCAACCACGGAACTCCGGGGGCCACAGGTGAGATTTCAGAAAGAGGCTGGCTAAAAGGGAATTTTCTAGGTCCATCTCACTGAAAACAGTCCAGCAATGTAAACACCCCTTTTTAAGTCTCATGGTTATGGGCTCCAGAGGTCCCTTCATGAACCGACTGGGGTAGAATCTGTAGGGTCCAGCTCTTCAGGGTTCTGTGAGCTGCTCCCGGCTGGTGCGGAGACGAGAAGTTCTAGAAATAAAAGACACAAGACACAGAGATAGAGAAAAGAGAGTTTGGGCCCAGGGGTCCACTGCTACCCAAATCTCAGAGACCAGCAGTGGCCCCGAATGCCAGGACACTCTCACTTATATTGAGTTGCAAATCTGGGGACAGGGTAGGTAGGGCATGGCCTTGGTGGTCAGCGACTGGGGACAGGGTAGATAGGGCATGGCAGTGATAGGGTCAGGTACATCACGTGTCATTCAGGTAGGGGCTCAGGAATTTCTGGTACCCGAATTAAGGTAAGGAGCATAACGCATCAGCACTTTTTCCATACTTATAAAGAAAGAACTAAAACGTTAAGATTTATATTACTATTACTGATGATCTTTTCTAAGACAAAAAGAACCAGGTGCAGAAGCAGAGCATGAGAGTAGACATGGAACATGACCGCTGAAGCACAGCGTCACACCGAGACAGTTAAGCCCCCGGATGTCTGCGGGCCTCTTGACAACCATCAGGCCTCACCCCAAGAGCTTGGAGAAGCGGGGTTTTCTCCAAACTTCCCCAGAAAGGAGATGTCTCAGCCATTTTGGAGGTCTCCTTCCCTAGCTGACTAAACAGCGGGCACTTTCCCAGCACTTTCGCTGCCGCACAGCCGAGGCGCCCTCCAGCAGCCCTTATGCGGACGTGACAGAGGACTTAGAGCATCTTGCCTTAGTGTCATTCATTTCACGATGTCACCCCAGGTTCACACTTCCAACCTGATAGGTATTAGTAAAAGAATTAAGATCACCTATGAATAACTAAGATCACACATGAATAACTGGTAACTACTGCCGTTATATCTCTAGTTACCTTCTTCTTCACTATGTACATGGAAATAGACTGAGGCCTTTTGCTCCTGCCTCAGCGCTTATGGGATCTCCCCCTACAGTGTCAAGAGCTCTAAACTAATAGTAGTTAGCAGACCTTGGTTCTAGGTTGAGTTTTGCCTCTCTGTCATTTGTGACTTTGGAAGAGTCACATTACCTCTCTGAGCATCAGGTTTTCTCGCGGTAAAATGGAAGTCATAAGGCCTGAAAGCATCATGCTTCCTAGGTACAAATGGGGCTGTGACAGTGCTTGCCAAACTGTAAGTGCCAAGGAGCTATGGGGGCACGGAAGCAGCATGGTTTCTAGGGTCAGACAGGTGCGTTTGCAGCCCAGGTTTGCGTCTTTCCTAAGCAGTGGGATTCTGCCTGCTAGTAGCTACGCAAGTGTAACTCTTCTCACAGGCTCTCCCTGTGGACTCGCTCACTGCTGCAAACTGTTCCCACTGCTTTGAGTTTAAATTGTTTGTTTGAACCCATGGTCGGAAACAGGGAAATGATTCAAGCAGTTGTAGAAGATGGTACTTAGGGGTGTGGGTGGGATGGAGTGGTGGTGGCTTGGGGGCTCAAACATTACCCTAGTCACTGGGAAAGGGGTACCAAGCTGCTCAGAGGTTTGCCCCAGTGGGCCTGCCTTCCGAGCAGGGCTCCAGCACTGTCGCCTTCCCCGTGAGCCTCTCCAGGCCTGGGTCCCTACTGGAGACAAATGGCTTTAGGGCCTCACTTCTAGACCCACACTGGGCTGAATGGACAGAGCCATGGCTGTCCCTCTGGAACTAGAGGGATGGTACTTGGCTCCACCAACTCTCAGTTTTCCTGAGTGTATGGATTTTCAGAGACCTGAGCTGATGGAGCACCAGAAACCTGAAAAAAAAATTGAGAAGAAGCAAAAGGAAGGGAGAAATGGCCAAGACTGGAGGCCACCTCCTCCTAGGTTTAAGGGCAAATGTGTTGAGTTTGATGTGGGGATGCATCCACGGTTTGTGAGAATGTAATGCTGTAAGACGAAGCTACTTGTCTGCATGCACTTAAAACGCAACAGGACCCTGTTTCCACAATGTCTCCTTTCTTTTTTGTCTCAGTTATTATGAGCTCCTAGTCTATGCCGGGTACAATGCCAAGCAATTAATAAATATTATCATGTAATCTGCACAAAACTCCATGAAATAGGCATTTTGTTCCATTTTACAGTTGAGAAAAACAAAATTAAAAAAAGACAAGTAACTGCTTGTCCTCGGTCATTGGGTAGGTGGTGGCGAAGCCAGGATAGGAAAACCCCTCTTCCTGGCTGCCTAGGCCCTGAGCTTTCTACTTACGCTGTATCGGCCACCGTCCCCCACTTCCTTGCTCTCTTTGAAAGTTAGCAAAAGTTCATGATCATTGCATTGTTTCAACTAACAAGATTTGCGACGGAGCTCTCGCTCTGTTACGTAGGCTGGAGTGCAGTGGCGCAATCTCGCTCACTACAACCTCCGCCTCCCAGCTTTGAGTGATTCTCCTTCCTCAGCCTCCCAAGTAGCTGGGATTACAGACGCCTGCCACTGTGCCCAGCTAATTTTTTGTGTTTTTAGTAGAGACAGGGTTTCACTGTGTTAGCCAGGATGGTCTCGATCTCTTAACCTCGTGATCCACCCACCTCGGCCTCCCAAAGTGCTGGGATTACAGGCATGAGCCACCGCACCTGGTGAACTAACAAGATTTGAAAGTGTGCACTCAGAATTGGTTCAGTCAAGATTTACTAAATTGCTGTAGGCCAGGCACTGTGCTGGCATGGAGACATGGTGAACCACACAGAAAACAAGAGGGTGACCCCCTTTCCAGGTAGTCTTCCCCATTACATGCATTTCCTCTTCTTTTAGGGCTGCTCCTGAAAGGACATAACCTGGACAAGCACAGGCTGAGAAGATTAAGCCTACATTTCTTTCCTATACCATCAGAAAAATGATGGGCCTTTTAGGAAAATATGTGATACTACCGCAGATGACAATTCTCCAGTGGCCAGAGTGCCAGGAAACCTGGGTAGTGACACTAACTTTGCCACTAAATAAGTGATATGACTCCCTGGCCCATTTCCCCATCTGTGCAACCAGAGGTTTAGGCCATATCATGTCTAGGCCATTCCCATCTCCAGCACTTCATCAATCATTTGAGTTCCTTATTTCAATCCTGTTTCAGGACAAATGAATCCTGAGACCCATTTTGAAAGTTTTAGGTGTTGATTTGTTTTCCTCAGCCTAGGCCCTAGGTTCTCCCAGTGACATACTGCTTAATCTATTGTGCTCGTTTCTTTGCCCCTGATTCATTTGTCATTTGCAGAAACTTCACCTTTGTCATTATTAGTAATATTCAGTTCTGTAAGAGACATGCTCACGTCCAAAACCTAGAGGTATACTTAATTACAAACTGTATGTTTCCCTTCGGAAGCAATAAACAAATCAAGGAACTGAAATTGAATCCTTCTTCCAGTGTAGGAGGCAGCTTGTATTTTTACAAAGAGAGAATAAAAAAATGGATGCAACATATTTCTGTTTGGTAGATCTGTATTTTTATATATTCAGATTACTTTAGCATGAGCTGAAGACAGTTTTTTAAAACCTACTCCAGTTGGTATAGTTTGTTTAAGATAAAGGCGAGGCCCAGAAGTTTTATTTTGCTTTGTTTTGTTTTCCTAGAAACTTGAAGAAAGGCATTTCTGTCTTCTTGGTGTTCTATTGACCACGTGTCTATACTCACTCTGTGCCAAGTATATAAGCTAGACCATTTCTAATCCTTAAACCATCCTTCAGGAACAGCTATTGATGTACCCATTTTATGGATGAGAAACTTGGTGCTTAGGGAGGGTACATCGTGCAGACACAGTCGTTTGAATGGAAAGCAGCAGGTGTGGGATTCAATCTGAGTTCAGTCTGACTTCAGATAGTTACAGTTTCTCCGCCACAAACACTGCATGGAAGGGAGAAAAAAGACAGACTAATTTCCAGATGGGTTAGAGCATGCCAGGAATACACAAGGAAAAAGTGGTTTCTGAAAGGCTTTCTCCATGAAACATGGAGGAAGAGTAGGCCAACACCAGCTCACTCCATGATGCCTTTGTATGAATTAGAAAAAGTACATCTTCCTGTTAAGTGTAGCCCAACATGCAAACAGCTTGATGAGTGCTGTCAACACCCCTTACCCAGTCACACCCTGACACAGGGAACAAAGTTCACACAGCTACCCTGTGGCTGGAGGAAGAGAGGCACAAGGACCTGGATGTGTCCGGGCCAGAAGAGAAGACCAGACCAGAAGAAGATTGCATTATTTATCAGTAGTAGTATTTATGCTCTTCCAATACTTATACTTCTCATTCTCTTTCCTTTTGCAAATAGTGTAATGGGCAGAGGAAACTCTTCTTACTGTCAAAGAGGTTTAACTCTGTTTCTGGAGCCAAGTTCAGTAAGAGACTGACCGCACTTCCCAGGGCTGGTCTGGCCGAGAGCCAGTGCAGAAGTAATGCATCATTCTTACTGTGACTGTCTTGTCCCAAAGAAAGTTCAGGTTGGCTTATCTTAAGGCATTCACTTCTAATAACTTGGCGCCAATATGATTTGCACCCCTGACTGGCTGCTGACTGTTTCTTCACCTCCTTCCTGCTTTTGCCTCTTCTAAGTCTCTGTTTAGATTAATTATTCTGCGATGTGGGACTTCGGTCAATAATAATAATACAAAGATGAAGGAGGAGGAGGAAGAAAGGATGGAAACAAAATCAGAAGGACTAAAATAATATGGCTCCATTACAAATGCGGGATGAAAGGAGAGGAGGGAGTGCTAGGAAAGAGAAAGCTATTTTCACAAAGAGCAGGAGGCATCCTTGAACTTCAAAGAAAACTCAAATTTGGCACATATTATCGCATGTACTAGTAAGAACAGATGCCCATTTTACAGAGGAACAAACTGAGATTAGAGGGGTTAAGTAACTTGTTCAAGTCCCCTGGTATCCAGGTTTACGCTCAAGTGTTCTGATTCCAAGTGACATGAGTAGAGAAGGAAGGGGAATTCAGGGAAACTATGAGATTTCCTCAACCGCATTAAGTTGAAGTATTGGCTCTCTCTCTCTCTCTCTCTCTCTCTCTCTCTCTCTCTCTCTCTCTCTCTCTCTCTCTCTCTCTCTCTCTCTCTTTCTCTCTCTCTCTGTGTCTCTTTCCCTGCCTTCCTTTCTCTCATAATAGGTCTGTTGTCCGGTGTGCATGGTGAATCAATACAAGGAGACACTGAGTTGCAGTAGAAATAGAGGTTTAATTGTAGGGCTGCCAAATGAGGAGACAAGAGGAAACCTCAGAGCTGTCTCCCAGAGGAGTTTGAAGCTAGGGATTTTCAGGGTTTTGGAGTGGGCTGAAGAATTGGTATCATTGACTGGCTGAAGAGTGCAAGGTGAAGTCTTGGGACAGGGTGATGAAGAAACTGTATCTTCTTGCTAATTCAATTTCTCTGTAGGGATCTTCAAACTGGTTGGTGTCAGCTGTTCCATGGGAATTCAGGATCTGTTTAAGCAATTCTTAAGCAAAAGCCTTATAAATGTCATGTCAGAAATCCTAACTACAGGAACAATGGGGATGCAATGGACAGCATCTAGTGTTTTGTGACTTACAGTTACAAGGAAGTGTGTCAAAGCGCAGCCTGATTAATGCTTAATTATAACTGCATTTCTGTACAGAATTCTTGAGGATGACTTTCATCAGGATGGCTTCAACTGTACATAGCTAGAAAGACAGGAATCTGCAGTCAGCCCACCTAGTACTGATGCTGATGACACCTCTACCCATGTACTTGCAGACTTTTAGCAACTTGGGGGTAGGACCCTGTGCAGAATTTGGCATCAATAGATGTTTTGTAAATGTTTGTTTCATAAGTGTTTGTTTAAGGAATAGGTGAATAAAGTTACTTGTTGAAAATAAACTATATTGTAAGTATGGGGAAAAATAGTTGTGTGGGTGCCAACAAGCAGTAAAAGGGTTATGGGGAGAGGAAGGGGAAATTGACTCATCTGTCCAGCTGCAGAAAGTGCCTCCTGTAAGTAAGAGATAGGAAATAAATAGAAACTTTTGGCATCAAATTGAGACGTGGAAAAACCTATCAAGGCCACTGGGCCAAAGTTTTGACTGAGATGGGGAGGTTCAGTTCTGATCATTGTTAGAAAAATCCCATAAGTAGTTTAGAGAACACTAAGCAAGGAGGGTCCTCTTTCTAACGCTCCTTATCATTAAGCTAGGAACTGAGACTGATTTAAAAGGATTAACATAATTAAAATAAGGTACTTTAAAAAGCAAGTTCCAGTGCAGAAAGAATTGGTTGTCTCTCTTTCTCTTTCCCCACCTTCCTTTCTTTCTCTTTCTTGACCCCACACTCCTCCTTCCTCCTATTCCTTTCATTCCCTTTTATCTGTGATCCCAGCATGCTATTTCAGCCAAAACTGGAGGCCTTCCTGATGGATGCATACTTCAGGTTCTATCTATCTGTTTACAAAAGCCTGATTTTCTCATCCTTGATATTTCTCCTATAACTTGGGTGCTGAAGAGATGCTGGGGCAATTCCAAGCAACTGTTACTTTTCGTAGGTGACAAGATCACTCCAAAAGATGCCTCTTTGGCATAAGAATTATTTTGAGCTAAAAGCAGTTGAGAAGAAGCAGATGAAAAGCTCTCTCTGCCTCACCCATTTGCCTAAAAGCAGGACATTCATTTATAAAGACAACAGTGTCCCTTCTCCCTTCTCTGCCAGGAAGAACAAAGGTTGATCACTAAAGACAACTTTGGGTCCTTAGCAATGAGAGGATAGATAGAAATAAGTATCACTTATCTGGAGACCACCACTGGAGGAATCTACAGGAGAAACTTCACAACTAGCCTTCAGCTACTGTATACAGTAATGCTCCCCATAAAGACACTTGGTCAACTCATATATAATGGTGGTCCCATAAGATTATAATAGAGCTGCCTGTACGGATGTGCCATTTCTTATCTTTTACATGGTATTTTTACTGTATCTTTTCTGTGTTTAGATGCAGAAATACTCCCCATTGTGTTCCAATTTGCCTACAGTATTCAGTACAGCAGCAAGCAGTTCCGGTTTGTAGCCTGGGAGCAGTAGGCTTTGCCATACGGCCCGGGTGCGTAGCAGGCTCTACCATCTAAGTTTGCGTTAAGTACCTTCTATGTGTTCACACAATCAGAATGTATCTCTGTGGCTAAGTGCTGCAGGACTGTATTTGCCTTCTCACACTTTGCTGCCCCTAGAGACTCAAAGTTCTTTTCCTTTGTCTTGCCTCTTCTCTAAAAATCTGCTATTCTTTACTAAAGAGGCTATAAAAGCCTAAAATCAAAGCTACCTCTGTGAAAACGATTCATTCCTTGGATATCTCCCATGCATAGATGAAAGACGTGAATAAACATGTTTGTTTTTCCCTTGTTAATTTGTCTTTTGTTACAGGGGTCCATTCCGACTAAAAACTAAGGGTAGAGAGGAAATTCTTTTTTTCTTCCCTATACTTTCTTTCAGTACGATAGTTTATCTCTCTGTCCAAGTATGGAACTCACTCTCCCGGGAAAATGGGGCCACAGAAGAATGTGGACTGTGTGTTGTATATGCGTTCAACATTTACGTGTGTGAGAGGCATGTCAGACACTGGCGCCTTAATGATCAGGCCATACACATACATATAGACTTGATTACATGGTAGGCATTCAGGGACCAGTAAATAAAATGTTAAGGAGTCCCAGGGCAATTAGGAACTTCTGACACAAACAGCACATGCACAAAATCTCCCCCAGTGATTTAAATTTTTTTTGATACCACTATTTTGAGAGGTCTTTCTTCGTATTAGTAAAACGTTACAACAATTCACCTCATTCTTTGCTGTACAGTAAAATTTCCCTAATTGGACCCAGCATTTTGGAATTTGTATTAATTACAACACAGTAATTGTGTTGGGTAAGAAGTTTGAAAGGAGAGTTGTAATTTAGAAATCTGTACTTTTATGAGCACTATACGTAAGCCACAGGGTTTTCATAAATTGTAATCTCAAGTTCGTTTAGCCAACTTTTCTTATTAGCACCCCATTTATTTCTGAGTTTATAGCATCTGTAACATGTAACATAATTATCGGTATTTCTTTTAACACATCCTGGAGTTTGAATGTTTTATAAAAATTAATTCAGTTGGGACTCACAAATCTCCCATCTTTCAAAATAGTAAGAGTTTACTGTATCGATTTTGGACCCTGTTCCTTGGCAGCTTTCTTTAGCCATGGACAAGTGAGTCCGTGGAAGTTAATTCGGGAGGGAGGTGTGGTTGTTCAAAGTGTGAGAGTTGATGTGATCTGGTTGTAGACTCTGCTTGCTGGATGCTGTTACCCATCGACAGCCCCTTCTTTCCAGACCCACTATGGCCAAGAGGTGCTCCACCTTTTCTCCCTGCCGCGGCTGCCTCTTGAGCCAGGTGTGCCGTCTTGCTGGTTCTTGTCTTTGTTCCTCCCCTGACCTGGTTATGATTTTTCTCTAGCAAACATAGAAAGCTGGGCTTGTCACCTTTCTTTTCCTACAACATGGGAGTCTGGGCACATTGTTATGAGGCTTTGTCTAAAGAGTCATGGTGAAAGCAAATCTCTCCCCTCCCCTGAGCTCTCTCCTCTTCCTCCCTAACTCCTTTAAAAACCTTCCCTGAGCCCTCCCTGGGTCAGGATGAGTTATTCTTGCCCTCTGTCAGTGTATTTAGGAGCGAGTTTTAGAGCCTTGGAGACCTGAGTTTAAATATCAGTCCTAATACTTGTACCTTGTCATCATAAGCAAGTTTCGGAATTCTATTTCCTTAAAAAAAAAGAGAGAGAGAGACGACAAAACTCCTTGCAGCGTACTAGGAGGATTAGAGATAATACACATTAACATATGTAGTACCGAAAAAGCAAATGTTCAAGGATGGTAGCTATTTTTATTATTCTAGCACTTCCCACACTGTACAGTGAGTATGCTCACTTGTCTGTTTTCCCCTCAGGACTGTGAGCTCTTTTGGAGACTATTTCTATATCTCCAAACTTTGGGACGAAGTGTGGTGTGGAGTGGACATTACATAAATGTGTTTTGGATGAACGAATCAGTGGAAATTAATGGACATCTTTAAGTAGGCTGCCTTGGTTTGTGCATTATTCAGCAGGCCTCTTTCTTGGGACCTATTGGAGATTAGAGGCCATTCTAAATAATGAGGCAATCAGAACAGGGAAAAGAACAAAGTAAAAAAATTGGATTCAATATTTTGGTTCTTAAAACGTTGCATGCCTATGGATAATGATAAAACTCACCATATGTAGGACTGAAGGTAACTGGCATGCTTGGAATGTCATATGCTCAACATTAGAATGATGATACATCACAGGTTTTCTTTCCCCCGACTACTGGGCCTTTCTCATTTATAGGCAGGACAATCATTATTTTCCTTCCAGGTACTGTTCATGAGAAATATTCAGACCTTATAGGAACTTGCAAAATAAACAGCTGTTGGCATCTCCTTGGGAAGAAGAGAAAATCCAAAGCTTTGATAGATAATAAACTGGAGCCCTCCTGGGAGATTCTAAATGGCTCATAAATACAACTGGTGGAATATTGCCTGCATGTATTTTCCACTTACACTCACCTTTGAGGTTCTGCTGGCCCCCTGAGAATCAATACACACAATAACCGAATTGCTGATATATTAATCTTGCTGCTGATCTTAGCATTTCTTTCTCCCAAAGTGGGAATAAGGCTAGGAGAGGAAGTGAAATCTAGAGCACTGTGAAAGTAATGGGGGAAAATTTCATTTCCAGAATTCAGAAAATATATAAAGTCATTCTCTTTCTCTCACCTCACAAAGGCACCTTGACAGAGTGCCCTGACTGGCCCAGAGCCATGGACTTCAGTTTATCCTGAGCACCTTGCACCCTCCTCAATCCTGGCTTTGTGACCTTCTAAGAACAAAGCCAACACTCCAGGTCATGTCTGGGCTAGAAGTTCCGTTAGAACAAGGAGCCACCCGCTCCAGAGCCCTCACGACGCCAAAAGGGTTTCATTCCCATGGTATAGCTTATCATAGTAAAGGGGAGAGAAAAATAATGCTTCCTCTGCCTTTCTGAGTTCTTAGTTGGGACAGACACCTGTAAAGACAGACTAACAAGAGAAAAGCAAACAGAGGTTTATGAACATGTGTATCTCATGTACATGCAGGGAAAATGAGGGGGTTTCAAGAGTAAATCTCAAAGTCGTGACGTTGGCTTTGGGCTTAAATATCATCATTTCCTGGAATAAAGAACGAAGCGGGTAGAGAAAGCCAATTATGGGGTGATGATCAGAAAAAGACTATAGACAAGAGCAGGATTTGTTATGCACATTTAACTTGGTACCTTCTTCCTTGATCAGAGTCTCTGTTGACTTATTCACTCATCCCTGTGCAGAGAGAGAGAGAGAGAGAGAGACACCTTTACAAATGGAGATTTCTCTTACAGATATAAATTTCTCTCTCTTTTTTTTTAAGACAGAGTCTCACTGTCACTGCTGAGTGCAGTGACATAGCTCACTGCAACCTTGACCTCTGCCTCCTGGGCTCAAATGATCCTCCCATCTCAGCCTCCTGAATAGCTGAGACTACAGGCATGTGCCACCATGACTGGCAAAACTTAAAACAAATTTTTTTTAGGGATGGGGTCTTGATATGTTGCCCAGACTTGTCTTGAACTTCTGGAGGCAAGCGATCCTCCCACCTTGATCTCCCAAAGTGCTGGGATTACAGGCATGAGCCACTATACTTGTCCAAATTTCTCTTATAAAAGGGTCACTTCTACTGTTTCCAGAGCCTCTCCTGTGGCTGTTGTTTCTCAAAATAAGACCTCAAAATAATCCTAATGTCAAAAGGACATATTTGGGGGTGTCATATTCTGGTGCTTATTGTCATATTTTGGGTTGACATGTCCTGAACCCCATCATTAGCAAAGGGGTAGTTTTTAGGTATTCAGGACTGAATGCGCTTCAGAAGGTGAAGCTGGTGGTGAACATCTAAGATTTATACCAGCTGCAGAAGAAGCCCTCAGGTTGGGGGCAGGAAGGGGATTTCCTTTCAAGATGAGCCTGAAAGGCTAATACCCATTACCTAAATGTACCAAGTGAAGGTTATCAGAAGGAGGGGAAAAAGTCAATTCTTTTATTTTTGCGTGGGGTTTTTCTCCTCCTGCCCCCTACTTAGAAGACAAATGAAATTATGATCCAAGAGACACGCAGATGAATGGTGTGCACATCTCTCCATGGCAGGGTGAAGAGCGGTGCAGAGGGCTAGGAAGGGGGGAAGTACAGGCTCTGGGGTGGGACAGTGCTGGGTTAAATGGCTGGCCCTTGGCTTCCTGCGCAAGTCACCTCACCTCCAGGAGGTTCAGGAACCTGTTCTTGAAAATACCAGTCATGTCAGCCTTTCCAGTTTGATGTGAGAGTTGAACATGAGAATGAAAAGTGGCGGATCTCATTTTGGATTCCTGTATTGTGTGAGTTTTGATGGGGTGGTAGGATTCTGGCCACCATGGAAGCTAAACCTTTCATACGTCCTTTTCCAGGTTCCCATCCAGGGGACAGTTGCAAAATTACCTGTGGTGGCTGTGTTGGGGCTCAGAATGCTGTACCCCAAAGTATGGCACCTTGGCATGCTGATTATTTTTGAGCTGAAGGAAGCAGGAAGGCCTTAGAAGCAAGGAGATGTCTGACCTTCTCCCGTCCTCCTGTCTTCTGCCCCTCTCTCTCTCCCAAAGCAAGCCATAGAATGGAGAAAGTTCACTCTCTGGCCTGCCTGTCCAAAAATAGGTCATAAGATCCTCATGTGACCTGTGTCCTTTCCTCCATTCCGGAGAAAAGAAATGCTACACAGAGAGATTGAGGAGAATATGAACAAATGGTTTTGCTGGGATTCCCGCTCAGTTTCATGTCATTAGATCATACCCTTCTTGTCCAATTGCATTTCTCCACAACTATCCACTGCTTTCATCAGCCTTAACTTAAAAATACTGTTTCCCCTGTGTCTTTAGGTCTTCATTTCTGATGGTTTCTATGTCACGTAAAGCTTGATAAATTTGTTATGCATTTAATCTGTCTTTTGTTATAAGGGTGTCAGCCATAACCCTCGGAAGGAAGATATATTACTTCACTCATACAGCTGAGTCCGGGATCCAGATTCTGATGGTGAGGCTGGAAGCAGATAGTAACCAGAGAGAACCTGTGACAAAATCCACACATTGTCCCCACTCCCTAGCTCTCCTCGGTTTCGGCTGATTCTAAGAGCTCGGTTTTCTAGCCCTTGGGTCAGTTCTATGAATTACTGACACTCTTCCAACAAATTCCTTTTCTGCTCACAATTAATAGGTATTGTCTTTTGCTTGAATCCAGGAGCTCTGACCATTATCGAGGGAAGAAAAAGTAAGGTCTTCTCACCTATTGCAAGGGTCATGGCTGAGACATCCATAATAAAAGCTTAGCAAGAAAACAATTATACAAATGTATTTACAGTTTATGTAACATGGGAGGCTTTAGAAATGAAGATGCTCCCAAAACAGAAAAATCTGTGTAATCTTATGCTTAGATTTGATGACGGATGGACAGTTGTGCCGAAGTGTGATTGGACAAAGGGTGTCTGATGTAATAAACAGAAGGGAATTTAACAAGGCCTGTTCGCTCAGATTCTTCTCTGTGTCCTTGTGTCTTCAGAGACAAGGACATTCCTTTCCTCCAGATCTAGAGAGGGCACCTCTGGAATGAGCAGGGTCTTATGAACTGCTTTAGAGGAAGATCAGGGAATTCTTTTATGACCTGCTTCAGGAGAGAAGGGTGGAAGCAGGTCAGAGAGATCTTCTTGCTCCTGCGATTTTTCTCAAATGCCAAAGTGCCATATTCTGGGGTAGCATGTCCTGAGCCCCATCAGTTGCAATATGTAAAGAGGATAACCGTGCCAGGGCACCTACGAGGATGCCTGTGAAAGGTGGCACTCAACACAAGGGAGCTACGGTTATTATTAGCCCATAGGCATTCCAGGATTTCTACTGTTTGCTTTGGCATTCCACGGTTTCACACTTGATCCAACTACAGTCATGCATTGCTTAATGGGGCTACATTCTGAGAAATGCATCCTTAGGGGACTTTGTCCTGTGGGAACGTCATAGAATGTGCTTACACAAACCTAGCCTACTACGTACCTAGACTATATGACGTAGCCTATTGCTCCTAGGCTACTAACCTATATGGCATGTTCCTGTGCCAAGTATCACAGGCAATTGTGACACAGAGGTATTGTGATATAAACATGGAAAAGGGAAGTAAGAATATGGCATTATAATCTTGTGGGATCATCGTCTCACATGTGGTTTGCTGTTGACTGAAACATCATTACATGGTACATGACTGTATTCAAATATCCATGAAGTGTAATATTTTGCCAAAATACAAATTTAAATTGCCTTTGGAAGAGTACACATCAGATTAGTTCCCGTTCACTATTTTATGAGGAGCACATACTATTTGCAATCATCAAAAATAGTAAATATATTTTCATTTAAAAAAAGAAACATGGTTTTGGTTTGAATTGTGTATACTCAGAGGCAAGAAGCTTTTGTGATTTACTGATCTCCACATCATTGTGTAATTGTATTTAAGAGTGGTATCCCAGCCGGGCGCGGTGGCTTAAGCCTGTAATCCCAGCACTTTGGGAGGCCGAGGTGGGTGGATCACGAGGTCAACAGATCAAGACCATCCTGGTCAACATGGTGAAACTCCGTCTCTACTAAAAATACAAAAAATTACCTGGGCATGGTGGCGCATGCCTGTAATCCCAGCTATTCGGGAGGCTGAGGCAGGAGAATTGCCTGAACCCAGGAGGCAGAGGTTGTGGTGAGCCAAGATCGCGCCATTGCACTCCAACCTGGGTAACAAGAGCGGAACTCAGTCTCAAAAAAAAAACAAAAGAGTGGTATCCCATGGATGTTCAGGATCTTCTTTTAGAATAACCAACTCTAAAAAGACTTCATGGATAAAGAAACTCTAAGAAAATAAAATTTAAAATTTAATAATCTGTATTAAGGCCTGGATCATAATCTACATTCAAATAGTAATCAATCTATTAATAGCCATTTGCTCCATTCACAAGCTTGACCATGCATGCCTCAGTGCTAAAGTATTTTGTTGGTCAGCAAAGTCTTTGTGACTCAAAGGATGGTTTCCGGACCAGCAGCATAAGTATCACCAGGGAGTTTGTCATAAACCCACAGTCTCAGGTCCCATCCTAGGCCTACTGATTTAGTATCTGCAGTTTCCTTAGCCAGGTGTGGTGGCCCAGACCTGTAATTCCAGCACTTTGAGAGGCCAAGGTGGGAGGATTTCTTTAGCCTAACGGCTTGAGACCAACCTGGGCAACATAGCAAGACCCCTCTAAATAAAGAAAGAAATAGAATCTGCATTTTACAAGATCTCCAGGTGATTCATAATAGCATCGAAGTTTAAGAAGCATTGATAAGTAAGTTGGCCATTAGTGGCTGGAAGAAGTGTCAAGGCATTTCCCTAAACCAGATTGGGACGAAATTTGTAAATCCATTTTCAAGTATCAAGGATTTACTTGTTAACCAAAGTGAGTACTATATTCTTTAAGGGAGTAGCCCAGGGAAATTTCTGTCTTACCTCCAGTGAAATTATCAAGGATTTTTGCTTGTTTATCAGATTGAGGGGTTGAAGGGAGCGGAAATCTCCTTTTCTGCTTATCTGCCTCTGGCTTAAACTAAGATTTTAGAGGGCAACAGGGAAAATAATCTTAAATTGTCTGCATCGCTGAAATGTGGTGATTTCATCTTTTGGTGTGGGATTGGGTCAACTTGCATTTTCCTCAAGCCATTTGTTCAAGATGAGAAGTTCCTGCACCAGAAACAGAGAAGTATAATCAGCAGAATGGATTGGATCCTGAGGAAGCCATTATCACGGAGTGTCAGTGAGCAAAATTAACATGTATTTTTAATAAGTTTATAATTACTTATCCTACGATAGGCCATATGGTCTATTCACTTTCTGTGGACTCAGACACTTCAGCCCTCAAATGCCATTTAGTTTGAAACACGCACACACATACCCACATCCTCTTCCCTCAAAGAAAACAAAAAAAATTGTATTTTGAGCTCCAAAATAGTTTCTTAAGGAGGAGAAATTTGTATTGCTATCAAAGGCAGGAATTTTACACTCATATCTAGAAAGACACAGCGACACATTTTTGCCCTCCCTCAGGCCTCTCCTTTTAACTTGATGGCTCAGTTATCTGAGCAGAGGGCAGCACAGCTGTGCAGAGTTTTCAGCTGGAAGTGTCGACTTCCTTGTTTTTGTGAATTTTTGCAGCAGACCTAGTATTGTTATTTAGATAACCATTGTATTTTTTTTTATTAGAATTCCATTAAATTGAGAAACAAAGGACCCTGTGTTGCTTTCAAGGAGAAAATGCCTCTGTTTTCCCATTTCTAGGCTGTATTTGAGGAAGGCCTTTTGATGATATTCTCGTGAACTTACTTTTAGAGAAAAGCATGTATTTTATGACTTCATTTGGGTCTTTAAAAACTGCCGATTAAGCAGTGCCCCTCAAAACAATTTTTTTCTTCACTAATAGGCTGCAAGAAGTCTCATCTTTTTATAGTTACCTTAGAGGGGTTCCACATGACATAAAATGACTATTTTTCAACACATTCTGAGGAATGGCATAATACGAGTCAGCTTTAGAGGGACAAATCAGTCAATTCAAGATACCAGTGTATTTTTAAAATTTATTAGTGGAGTTTTTTAAAGTCAGCCCGGTCACTTGGAAAATTCTACCTTTTAAATAAGCAAGAGCTGTAGCTTTGATCAACAAGACGCAGATCACAGCTCGCTCAGCTCCATCTTCAACTTGCTAATTTAGAGGAATTATCTGCAACTTGGAAAGGCCAGTTCCAGAAAGCCACAGTGGGCAGGGCCTCCATTCACCTTTCCTAGCTTTTTAACCCACTGTTTTCAGCGATCAGTAAATGAAATTCAGACCTAGGTTTTCCAGTTATAAACTCCTTCTTTCCATAGAATCACATAACTCCCAGGTAGGAAGGGACACCGGCTCTATCTATACCAGCTCCTGGGTAGTGAGCACCTGGGGCCCTGCATTGGGCTTTGCCTTTGTGCCATCAGCACCTGAGCAAGTCCGGGACTCACTGTGTCTATTCCCCATGAGCAGCTAGAGCATCAAAGCTGCAACCTTGCTCTAGAGACCTCCCCCTTGGACCAACTCCCACTAACTGAGCCTCTAACTTGATGCGTGAGCTTTGAATGGGGGTCTGCTTACCCAGCACAGTAAAGCCAAACATCCACACGACGGTTTTGCAGTGGGAGAAAGGATGGTGTTTATTTGTGGGGCATCAAGGGAGAAGAATGGAGCAGCTCACAGTTAAGACCCAGCCACCCTGAGGGCTGACAAGCAAGGCTTTTGAAAGGCAGGGGTCCGTTTCAGGGAAGCAGAAGCTATCAGTAAAATCATAAATCAATACATGGAGGTTATATGCTGGTTTGGACTTAAAAAGTAAGATATCTGGAAGTGAGGATTTACAGGTCACAGGTGGTTTTAAAGTTCTCTGATTTGTGATTAAGGAAGAGAAACTGTCTAGAAACTTGGAGTCAGCAGAAGGGAATATTAAGACCCTCAGAAAGAAATTTAGTACAAAGAGCCAAGGTCTGAGTTCAGTCCTTGGTTCCTGTTGATCTGAGGTCTATGTTCCAATGGATACATTTGGTGAGTATCTCTAGGTTTCTGAAAAGCAAATCCAGGATGTATGTTAAGATGTTACTTTTAGTTTCTGTATGGAACAAACACCTTGTGATGCTTTCTTGGTTGTTTTTTTTTAAGCTGTCATTACCTTCTTGCTTATCAGGTTGTCATTTACTTCTTAGGGCTAGATAGCTGCCGAGAATCTGCCTTGAAGGAACTTAAGGTTTTCCTTTATTTACAGGCTGGAGGGGGCCTGGAGGCCCCAAGTGGGGTCCCTGCTCCATCTCAGCCTCCCTTTATATCCAGCAAGAGAGGCTTCAGTGTACCACTCAGAGCTGGACACAGCTTCTGTAACTGGGAGGTAACGAAGCATCTGTGACAGATCCCCCCCTCGCACAGCTTTAGCGACCAGGGGTCCCCAGAGAAAGGGCTGTGTCATTTCACTCCCCCAAAGGCAGGTCGAAGTTACATGACTCCTAAGGACCTGAGGTGCAGCCCGTATTGGCAATATTAGCCTTGGGCTGTTTTTGAAGACATCCTGAAAGCATTGAAAAGGTCAGAAGGGAGAATTCATGAAAGTGCCCACAAGACAAAGTCAGCGTAAACATCTATAGGGTCCAGAGGCCGTGGTGTCCTCTTATGACAGCATTAGTCAATTAGGAACCTACTGTCCCCTGTGGGGGAGGAAAAATCATTGTCTTTCTATCCTCCATAGTTCTTAGCTGCGTCTCCCAGTAACAAAACATAGGTTAACAAGAGGAGAACAAACAGAAGTTTCATAACATGTATACCTCTTGTACAGATGGGAGAAAGCCCAGCAAAAAATGAGTATCTCTCCAGAGTAGATCTCAAAGAGTTATCTTAGACTGCAGGCTTAAATGCCATCGTTCTCTGAAAGAGGCAAAAGAGGAGTGGGGACAGAGGTTGAAGTGGCTGTGACTGGCACCTGAAACAAAGGGAAGGTTTGTTATGCAAATTTAAGGTGATGCCTTCTCCATAGATTCAGGGTTTCATTTATGCTTCCTTCTCTTTCTGGTTCAGAGACGGAGACATGCTTATGATAGAGATTTCCTATAGAGGTGTAAGTGTTTCTTAGAAAGGGCTTACTTCTCAGAGCTTCTGCTTGGTCTGAAGTTTCTCAAAATGTCAGCTCAGAATAGTCTTTAAGTCAAAGCAGTATATTTTGGGTTGGCGTGTCCTGAACCCTCTCCTCTCCTTTCCATTCCTTTCTACACAAGCATTTACCCTTCGGGTTAGAAAGTAGCTAGTGAGGCCGGGTGTGGTGGCTCATGCCTGTTATGTCAACCCTTTTGCGGGGCTGAGGCAGGCAGATCACCTGAGGTCAGGAATTTGAGACCAGCCTGGCTAACATAGTGAAACCCCATCTCTACTAAAAATACAAAAATTAGTTGGGTGCGATGGCATGCACCTGTCGTCCCAGCTACTTGGGAGGCGGAGACAAAAGAATAGCTTGCACCTGGGAGGTGGGGGTTGCAGTGAGCTGAGATCACACCACTGCACTCCAACCTGGGCAACAGAGTGAAACTCCATTGCAAAAAAAACAAAAGAAAGCTGGTGGATGGAGTAGAAGATTGTTGGGGCTCAAAACTGATACTCCAAAATAATGGTTCTTTGACATACTGCACTGAAGAAGGCTAAGTTCCTTTTCCTTTCCCACTGTTACTTCCAAAGAAGTTGAAGTTCCTTTATCTGCCTAAGATCCATACTCACCAAGGAGAACAGTTGTTTTTCTCTTTTCCTTCCAAGGCCAAGAATATAACCACACCAGAGCAAGGCTTTCACCATCAGAGAGCTATTTACAAGTTAATCTCTTATTCCATTCCTTCTCCCTGGTAATCTTTTATCACCGCTCAACGGAATCCTTTTTCTCTCCCTCCCATAGCCTGCTTTGTCAGGATGGCATATGGGCTTCTGAACCTCAGTGTGGGGTTGGATCTTCTTTCCCAAGGCTTGTATACTCTCGTATACACGTTAAAGAAATTTGGATTTTTTTTCTCCTATTAATCAATTTTCCTCCTGTTAGTGATTTTCAGTGAACCTCCAGGACCCTCACAAAATTAACCAGAAAAGCGAAAAAGCCAACCATACCCTCTTGCCCAAAGAAAGGCAGTGTGACTGGTAGAAAGAGGGACACTGTGTCTTCCCGTGAGTATTGGAGTTTTGCTTCATGTATTGGGCTGGACATCGCTCATTTCTAAATTAATTGAGACATGACTGAGACTTCAAAGAACTGTATGAATTTTCTGTTGCCTAAGACTGAACAGAAAGTTGTGGGGAATATCCTAGTTTTTATTCCCAGACAAGGGAAAGATTCCCCAGCAGAGAGTGTAAAAGAGAAAGTGGGTGTGAAAAATATTACGCCCCGTGACGCCTGCATGATGGATGGGCTGGTTACAGCCTCTATCTTCCACTCAACAGAAACTCCTGGGCTGTTAGCAGATATTTGCAGATTCGTTTAACAAATACCTGTGGTTGTCGGCATACTTGGCACTCGATAGCCCTAGAGAGAAACCACTCAACAAGCCTCATGCTTTGCCCTCAAGGAGCTGACGCTCTACTGGGAAATGAAGACCAGTCGGTAAAAAATGAAAATGAGTTTTCAATGTGACAGGCATTGCTAAGGATGCCGACATGCACCTGACCCTGTCTCAGAGGCCTTCCATGGGAAGCTAGGCTTAATCTGAGACCTGAGGGACCAGTAGGTATTGGCTGGACAAGAAGAGGAAGAAGAGGAAAGAGGCAGAGGGAAGAGAAGTGTTTTTCAGACAGAGTCGACAGTAGGAGAGAAAGGCTGCAGAGAGATAAACGGCGGAGAAATTGGAAGGTAGAATTGAAAGTGAGAATCACAAGAAATTATAATTGAGAAACAGGCAGCATTTCGTCTTGAAGGGCCTTATAAGCCACATTCAGTTTGCATTTTAATCTGAGGACAGTGTTGATTTTTAGCAAGGGAAGGATCATATTTGCACTTCCGAACAATTTTCTCCAAAGTAAGGTAATAAGAAGAAACTATTAGATCCTTTAATTACATTGTTTAAAATGTAACCTTTAAGATTTTCTAATACATTTATTACCCATACCTTAATATGGTCGCAGGAGGACGTGCATGTAATTTATAAATACGTACATATTCGGGAGTGCAGGGGTGATTGCTTTAGAAAAGTCACTCTGGCTGCTGCTATGGGTTGGAGGACGGCAAGGGCAGAGGCAAGGAGGCTTGTTAGAAGGCTGTTGTGCTGACCCAAATGGAAATGATAGAGGTGGGAACCAGCAGAAGGGCATTGAGTGTAGAAAGAAGTGGCTAAATGGAGGCAGGACGTTAATGTTTTGTTTCCATTAGGGATCTCCGGCATCCACAGGCCAATTGATGGGTCAGGAGAAAAAAGAGCACTGGCCGTCAAAAAGATCCAGCTTTCAAGTCCTGCTTTCTTCACTTATTACGAGATTTGGGCAAATCATTTGCTCACTGAGGCTTGGTTTCCTCAATCGTAAAAATGGGGTTCTCAATATAAGACCCTACTGGCCACCTGGGCCAAGTGCCGGGCAACTGAAGGGATAACAAAGAAAGGATGACTTTGAAGATTACAAAGCATTAGGAAAATGATAACCATTTTTCCAACAAGTACTTCATTTTTGTGTATAAGTTGTCACCAAAACCACAATTTGACTTCATGTTCATTTTCAGTTAAAATGAGGAAGCTAACTATCCTTATGCTTAGCAAAAGACAGCTTCTTTTCTTATTAACGTTGAAAACAGTAATAAATGGGTCAAGTGGTTATGCCTTTTCCTCCTCAAGAAGCCTTGAGACTCAGTTTCCTCATGTGTCCGTGGAAAATAATGGCATCTGTCCTATCTATCTCTTCACTGAACCCCTCAGAAGGGGCACATTAATACTCACTGAGATGGCGGTCAGGAACGTTCATTCCCCACAACTTCCTTATGTGACCTTGAACAAGTCGTGCAACAACCTCTAGCCTTGATTTCCTTGTCTGTAAAGTGTGAGTGAGGGTGGGATAGATGATTTCCAGGCACCCTCCAGATATCGAACATCATTATCTACAAGAGGTGAACGAAGAGATGAAATATGAAGCCTGCTTTGTCACAGTTGTGATTTTGTTTGCCTGGTTGAAAAGGAAAGGCGAGGAAGCTTTAGGGGAAATAAAAAGTTTACCACTAGAATTATCTGCACATTAACCAAGCCATGGAAAATGGAAGAAGCTGTGAAGATTTTCTCAATATGCAGAGCCACCAGGCAATTGCTGACAATAAAATTGTGAATTCAGCAATTCCATGCTGTGTTTTAATTTTCTGGCACTGGCGTGCCCATTATTTAAGCATGCATTTGGATTGGTGCCAGCTGCCCTCATCACCACGGCTCAGAAGGGATGCTGAGAAGCCGCCCCCAGCTCACACCAGCAGGTCTGGGGCCCCTGCAAACCCTATTCCTCTGGAAGGTCAGGAAAGGGAGGTAGGACAGCAGACTTTATATAGGACAGAGGGAAACTGGGAGATAATTGGAGAAACAGTGAGGAAGAGAGTGGGAGAGGACAACTGGAAGAAACGTTGGAACAGAATGAAGGGAAAGAGGGAGAGAAGGCCACGAATGTAAATGTTTCATGGTCAACGTGAACGGGTGAAATTAGGTACCAGAATAAGGTATGAGAAGAAAATAAAAGATGGGAATCTGCAATGACTCTTAAGTCCCAGATCTCTTTCTGGCCTCTGGTCAGGGGCATGGTCGGTGGACCATCTCTAGCTGCAGTGCCTTCAAGATCTGCTATAGCATTTGAACTGAAGCCATGCTCTTCCCCCAGCTCTTCCTGGGTAGCCCCCAGGCAATGGCTGAGCAGGGTGAGTGCTCACCCAATATTGGCCCGGCCAATATTTGCCTAATGTGGGACTCCGATCCAGAGTTCCTCGTTAGACTGGCTGACACTCTCTCGGAGCTGCCCTGTAGGTGAAGATTCTTCCTACCCTACCTTCCTCCTTTCCCCCCTTATAATCATTAGTTTTACGTGTTCACCTGGCTAGGTGACAGTACACAGTCATATAATAAAACACTAATCTGGGTGTAACTATAAATGTGTTTTATAGCTGTGGTTAGCATTTATGTCACTTTGTTAGCAGTGGCAAATCCATATGGGTCTGCAGCAACCTCAGTTCTTGCCTCTTCAGAAGAAAGAATTCGACCGAGGGGCGTAAGGCGGAGTGAGAGGCAGAGATGAGTTCTAGAGCAGCAGTTAACGTTTATAAAAAAGTATCAGGGCAGGAATGAAAGGGAGTGAAGTTCACTTGGAAGAGGGCCAACTGGATGACTCGTGAGATCAAGCCCACTGTTTGACCTTTGATTTGGGGTCTTGTACACTGGCAGGCTTTCAGAGGGTTGCATCCGTTCTCCTCTGATTCTTCCCTTGGGGGTGGTCTGCCAGCCCTTGAGAGGGGCCGCATGCGCAGTGAGTTTATTGAAGTTGTGTGTATGCTCACTTAAGGGTTTTTCCCTTACCTTCGAGTGTTCTTAGGAAAAGGTCATGTACCAGTTAAACTCCGCCATTTTGCCTCTTAGGGTGCCTGCTTGAGCCCACTTGCCCAACTCCTGAGATCTTATCGGAAGCTGCTGGTCACCAACTTCAGGTGTTTTCTTTCTATTGGGAGACTGCCTTTCCCTGACGCCGGCTGTGACCAATTATGATTTTAGAGGGTCAGTTTAACAGCTGCCTGACCATCACCTGATGGCTGCCCAATGTCCCCGGTGTGGTCGGGGGAGCTCTCCTACCCTGCTCATGTCTGTCTGACAGCCTACTGTAACAAGCTGACTTTAAGTAAAGGAGATGACTCTTAATAATGTGGCTGGGCCTCATCTAGTTAGTTGAAAACCTTAAGAGCAAAACTGAGGCTTGCCAGAGAAGAATAAAATCTGCTTTGAGATTGGAGCATCGACTCTTACCTGGGTTTCCAGCCCACCCTACAGGTTTCAGACTTGCCACCCGCCACAACTGCATGAGCTAATTCCTTAAAATAAGCCAACCATCTCTAATTGGTTCTGTTTCTCTGGAGAACCCTCACTAATCCGTCCCTTTTGTTTCACAGGCATCAGAACTGCATCACAGTCTGAAGGCTTTCCCTCATCACCCCTGCTCCCTCTCACCTTTATCCTTTATGATGTTACCTTCAATAAATCTCTTCCCCTTCTAACTCCATCTTGCCCTCTGCTTGAAAGGAGCCAACCACACCATCCCTTGGCTTCATTTACACTTTTCAGACTATGAGTTCAGTTTTACATTAGAATATCTGAGCATGATTGATAACACCTCAGGATCTTATAGCACTTGAGTGGTAGGAAAAGAAGCTGAAGAAATATAGTGTAAAAACAGAAATGAAAGGAAGGTCGAAGGCTAGGAGAAATATGGGGTCACAGCTAGGAGAAGTATAAAGGAAATTGCCTTTCCAGAAATGTCAGATTTGAATGTTTTGTTTAATAGATCACCTCCCAAGGGCTTTTTGCAAACAGTGGCATGAGAAGATACCAGGCAGGAAAGCGAAGGAACAGACAAGCACACATTGATGTTTGCCTCACTTTTGCTTTTTGCTCATTGGAGAATCTATTAAAAATGTGTTATTTCCCCTTTGCCAATTGCCATCTCTTCAATTACCTTATTTAAGAACACACAGGAAAACAGTATTCCTTGCATCTGCTCCAATTTTCTCCCCAACTTTTATAGCTTCCTCTGCCTGATTTCTTAACAAAAGGAAACTACGTTGTAGAAACTGCTGCTGTTTCACTGCGGATTCTTTTCCTTGGTTGCTTTACTCGTGGTTTATAGAGAGAATGACTGCAGACCATCCGAGATGATATGTGTGATACAATGATAATGTGACGTCACCAGCTCAGTTCACTGCACATGGCTCAGAATGAAATGTGAGTACCAATTAAAGCAGCTGTACCTGTATCCTTGCAGGACATTACCTGACAGGCTCTGAAGTTGGATTTGCCTTTTGAAGCCTGTGTTGACTTCCCTTAAATCTGCAGAGCAGCTGTTCATTCTTTCTTTCATCTATTTATTTAGCAATTCTTAACTGAGGGCCTAGTAGATGTTGGGGACTATGCCAGATGCTGAAGAACTCATGGAATGTTAACGTCCCTGCCCTCAGAAGGCTTCAGGTCTATTTTTCAAGTAAATCCTAACTCGGCTGACTGTGTTTCTGGATCACACCGCTTTAATCATTCATGACACTGTAGCCTTTTTTTTTTCTTTTTTGAGACGGAGTCTCACTCTGTTGCCCAGGCTGGAGTGCAGTGGCATGATGTCAGCTCACTGCAACCTCTGCCTCCTAGATTCAAGCAATTCTACTGCCTCAGGTCTCTTGAGTAGCTGGGATTACAGGCATGCACCACCATGTCCAGCTAATTTTTTTGTATTTTTAGTAGAGATAGAGTTTCGCCTTATTGGCTAGGCTGGTCTCGAACTCCTGACCTTGTGATCTGCCCACTCGGATTCCCAAAGTGCTGGGATTACAGGTGTGAGCCACGACGCCTGGCCATTAGGGTGTAGCTTAAGCAAGCTTTGAGGACTTCTCCTAGTGTCTTTTCCCAGGTGTAATGGTGTGACAGCCATGAGTAGAAAGCACATCAAGGATGTCTATTGCTCCACACAGCCAGGGAAGGAGCCACAGACCTTGCTGGCAATAAAGATCTTGAGGTCTTTATTGCTGAAAGCCGGTTGGCATCTGCCAGTCAGGTTCAGCTCTTATTTGGCCCCATTAATTTAATACACTAGCCAGACCAGACAGCACAACTGAGCAGCCAATCTCTGACCTCAATTGGAAGTCACTTGAGATGAAGCAGACTGTGTTGCTGCCCACTTCCAATCAATATGGCTTCTGTGATAACTCGGTCACCAGTGTTCTGTTTCCAGGGCATCAGAATTCCTTATGCAAATGACTTTGCATTAACCTGGTGTGTTGGTCAAAGTTTTCAGGAAAACAGAACTAATCAAAATGTACGTGTGTATGTGTGTGTGTGTATGTGTGTATGATAGAGAGAGAGAAGAAGAGGGGGAGGAGGGAGAGAGAGAGAGAGATGGAGAGAGAGATTTATCTTAAGAAACTGGCTCCCAGGACTATGGGAACAGACAAATCTGAGATCTATAGGACAGCCAGGCATTCTGGAAATTCCATCAAGAACTGATATTTTAGTCTTGAGTCCAATGTCCAAAGGCAGCCTGGACGCAAAATTCCTTCCTCTTTAGGGTACCCTAGTCTTTTCTATCAAGACCTTCAACTGATTTGGATGAAGCCTACCCAGGTTATGAGGTGAAGAGTGCTGAGATGTCATCCCAGAATATGCCTCTTTGGCACATGGATTATTTTGAACTAAAGGCCTCTGAGAATCAGCAGATACAGAAAAAAAACTCTAAAAACAGGTCACACGTTTTCCTTTTGTAAAGGAAATTTCCTTTTGTGAAAGGCGTCCCCTTCTGTACCTGGAAGAGAACTCTTAACAACTGTCATTAATGGTGAAGGCACTGGTTTAAATCTGCATAACAAGCCTTAATAAGCAACAGTTGTGGCCAGGTGGGGTGGCTCATGCTTGTAATTCCAGGACTTTGGGAGGCTGAGATGGGTGGATCACCTGAGGTCAGGAGTTCGAGAACAGCATGACCAACATGGAAGAGCCACATCTCTACTAAAAATACAAAAAATTATCTGGGCGTGGTGGTGCATGCCTGTAATCCCAGCTACTCGGGAGGCTGAGGCAGGAGAATCGCTTGAACCCAGGAGGCGGAGGTTGCTGTGAGCCGAGATCGCACCATTGCACTCCAGCCTAGGCAACAGGAGCCAGACTCCATCTGAAAAAAAAAAAAAAGCAACAGTTGTTTGTTCATCATAGTGTTCCTGGTCACTTTTTCATAACTGTCCTTCTTCCCCTAAAGCCCTAACCCTCTTTGGCCTAAGATGATATATAAACCCAAGTTCTAACCACCCCTTTAGGTTCCTCATCCTTGAGTGCTTCCGTGTGTATGTGCGATGCACATGTTAATAAATATCTGTTTGTTTTTCTCTTGCTAATCTGTCTTTTGTCATTCTCATTTATAGAGCCTCATCTGGAGATCCTAAGAAGGGTGGAGAACAGAGATTTTTTTCTGTCTCCTAGAGAAGATAACCTGCTTTACTTTAAGTGTACTGATTTAAATGTTAATCACATCTGAAAAAGTATCTTCGCAGCGGCATGTAGGTAGACAAGTGCTTGCCAAACAATCAGACACCGTAGCTAGACAAGATGACACATAAAGTTAATCATTTGTCTCTCATGAACTCCAGTTTTAGCGCTTTACCAAATTCCTTCTTGATAAAGTCAGTGGTGGTGGAAGGTATCACTTCACATTGAAACTAACAAAGATAGAAAAATCTATGCATTTTTTTATATGGTTTTAATTATTTTCAAAAAATTACACAAGGAATATATGATTATAGCCAAAGATTTAGGGTACATTGATCAAAAAATACAATTTAATTATAATACCACAATCCTAAAGTAACTGCTGTTATTTTTTTTACATGTAATATTCCAGTTCTTTTCTTATAATGGCATCCTATTTAGGGGAGAAAAAAAAAATCTCTTCCTTCACCCATATTACGTTCTTCAGATGGGGTCCTATAAATTAGACTGGCAAGAGAGAAACAAATGGGCTTATTAACATGTATATTATGCTTACATATGGGAGCACCTAAAGATGAGTAAAACAAAGGCATGGCTAGATGGCTTATATACCATCTTAGGCTAAAACAAGAAAAAGGGCTTTTGGCTGCTAGGAGGGAGAGACCTAGGAAATGTATAGTAGACAAGGATTGTTTATTGAGGTTTGTTATGCAGAATTAAGTCAGTGCTTCTCCAGTAGAGAGCTGTTAAAAGTCCTCCCTTCCTGGTACAGGAAAGGGTGACATCCTTTACAAAAGGAAATTTCTTTTTTAGAAGGAAAACTTTTGACCTGTTTTTAGAGTTTTCCCTGTGTCTGCTGATTCTCAATGGCCTCTAGCTTAAAATAATCCATATGCCAAAGAGGCATGTTTTGGGGTGGCAAATCTGGCACCCTTCACCTACTCTACAGAATACTGTAGAACTTGTTTTTTGTACTTGATCACATGCCGAGTGAATTATTTCCAAGATAATACATATTCTTCTACTAAAACAGCATTCGTAATTGTCTTCATATATTCTATTGTGTAAATAGACCGTCATTTACCTAACAAACCCTTTACAGCTAGACATTTAAAACATTCCAAATGTATCCCCATTATATACAAGTCTACAATAAATGTCTTTGGTCATTTGTCTAATTGGTCTTGGTGCATTCATCTATTTATTTCTCTTTGATAAATTCCAGAAAGGGGATTACTAGGTCAACAGGTGTGCACATTTTTAAAAAGCTCTTGATACATCTTGACAAGCTGCTCTTCAGGAAAATACATCAATTAATAAAAGTACTATTGTTTTAACAGCATGTGTTTATCAGCTTATGTTACTTCCATATACTAATAAATATCTCTGAATCCTCTATTTTCAGAATTAAGCTTGAAAGAAAAGCTCTTCAGAAAAAACATAATTTTGAAGTACTAAGGAGAAGAAAAACTGGTTTAATCCTACCCTTTGGCTTTGAAGAAAATTCTCATTTTAGCATTTTTAAAAGATTAAATATATTTCCCTTCACAGATGCACCATTCTACTGTAAATTTGATAATGTATTACCTAAGAGTAAGGTGATTTAAGATGAGTAAATGAAAGGCATGGTTAGATGACTTATATACCAACTTAGGCTAAAACAAGAAAAAAGGGGTATGTAAGCATAATATGCATGTTAATAAGCCTGTTTTTCTCTTGCTAATCTGTCTTTTGCCAGCCTAATTTATAGTGCCCCACCTGAAGAATCTAGCATGGATGAAGGAAGAGATTTTTTTTCCCTCCCCTACATAGGATCCTATTGTAAAAAAAAAATTGGAAAATTGCATGTAAAAACAAAAACAAAACAGCAATTACTTTAGGATTGTGGTGTTATAATTAAATTGGTTTTTTAAATCAATGTATCCTGAATTTTTGGCTATAATCATGTATTCCTTGTGCAATTTTTTGAAAATAAGAATTAAAATGACTTAAGAATACATGTATATGTATAAAAAGAGTAATGATGCTTAGTATTTGAGGATTGGCAAGCTGGATGAAATGAAGGCTAGGAGAGGATAACCAGATTTTCCAGTTCTAGAATTCACAAATTGAATACTTTTATAGTAGGAATATACTCTCCACAGTAATCCATACCATGGTCTTCCATCAAATCAGATCAGTAAAACCCCAGAGCCAGTCTTAATACAAGTTAATATTCAGCAGGATGATGTCCCCCTGAGTAGACATGGACCACAGGACTCTGAGTAGTTTGCTTAAATATATTCTTCAAGTGAAACAAAGAAGGACATGAGAAAGCCCAGTAATAGGGAGTTATCCAGGAACAGCAGGTACACAGGAACAACGTTGTTATGTAGATTCATGCGGGTGCCTTCTCCATTGATGAGTCTCTAGTGATTTAGTCATCCTTCTCTTCCTGGTATGGAGAGGGATGGAGATTACAAATGGAGATTTCCTTTATAGATGCAAATTTCCTTTGCAAAAGGGTAACGTCTCCTCCATTTTCAGTCTTGTGTCTGCAGTTTCTCGAAATAATCAGCTCAAAATAATGCTTATGCTAAAAAGGCATATTTCGGGGTGGCATATTCTGGTCTCCTATGCCAGATATGCTCATCAACACCAAACTTCCTAGACACCACCAGCAGACACAGGCACACACTCACATGGCTAACTGGAAGAATCACCTTGACTTTGTCATGAAAGTCACAAAAGCAATTTTGTTAATGACTCAAGACCTTCGATCAATTACAGAAAGAGGTTCAATAAATGTTTGTTGCATTGAATTGCTCAATGTTAATTGTCTGTCTCATCCTCAGGTGTTCACATGAGGGGCACTTTGTAAGCATAAAAGGGATTGACAAAGTGACATTTTTATTCATGTGCGCCTAACAAGATGGAAACCAGAGGAAGCAGGATGAGAAGTGTGGTTAGGCACCAACTTTCTTAATGTTTATCAGGGGCCGAGGAGGTGGAGGAGAAAGAAAGGATCGATGCATCAGAGCACAGGATTAATGCAACATGTTAAGTGCAACCGTGTAATCTAAGTGCAGCCCTATCTGCCCCTCCACTAACGGCAACCACACAAATTTCCTAGGAGCCAGGAACAGCAACAGCACACAAAGATTCCAACCAGGATTAAACTGGAGGTGAAGTCACCGCTGCCCCATGATGCCCCACTTCTGAGCTGTCATTGCACACCTCTTTAAACACTGACTCCAACATGCCAATTAAAAAGCCTGGCTTGCAGTGGGACAATAGAATAGAAGGTGGGTTTCATTCTTTTCCAGCTGAACAAAAGCAGAGACTTTGCTCCTCTGCTCCAGGGACTGTGAGGCGGTGGAGCCCTTTTGAATGGTCCCTGCCACCACACACTTCCCAGCTGTAGACACTGGCTAGATAGGTAACACAAGGGAAGTCGATGGTAATGAATCAGAATTTGCAGAGTTTAGCGGCTGTGGGTGTGGGAGGACGCCCAGAGAAGGGCAAACTGACCTGATCCATTTGTATCACTTGTTAACCAAAATTGTCAGTGACTTTGAAACAATTATTGCCTTCCTGAAACTAAAAACTGCACAGCACAATAACTCATGAGCCTTCCCCCTCTGCATTATTAATCATGTTCATGGTGCTTTACTTAGCAGGTTACAATGTTAGCTTACTCTCAGGCTCTCTGCAGTGAACAAATTAAAGAGGCTTGCTCTGTTTCATGAAAATACTCCAGCTCAGCCTATTCATTTTCCTAAATGCTTCTCCACTTCAAATTGGCATTCCAGCCATGTTGCATATATTTTTTAAAAGCCATTGTACAGGTCAATAATGTTAAACCCTTACCCATGACAATAATTTACTCTCATCGACTGTGTACATACACAGAGAAGATATACACACACAGTGTGTGTGCTCACACTCTGATCCCTTTGGTGTCTCTCAGCTTTGTGGACTCTCTCTTCCTATTGTGTTTCAGTCTTTTTTACTGGCGGTCTCTTTCTCCTGCAAAGAGAGATTACAAATACAATCCTAGAATTGTAAATAGACCGGTGGATGCCTTTTGTTCGGCTTCCTGTCCAAGTTGTTACAACCTTTGTCATGGTAATGAGTCGTCAGAATTTCATAGCCTGAATACCCCTCCACTCCTCCAGTTTATTGTGTGTCTAAATTTGGATGGGTTTATGGTCTCCAGCAGTGCTGCCCGTGGATAAAGACAGCTGGAAAAGTTGACCTGCTTTAAGAAGACCACGAGCGCTCCACAGAAGTAAATGGTTTATTGGTGTTTTCGAAGGGTTCAAATGGCAACACAGGAAATCCTGAGAGCACTGTCTGGAAATTTGGAAAGGGTAATATTCACCTGCCAAGGTTTTCCATCAGGTCTTGAAAAAGTTCGGTGGGTTTTCTACACTACTTAAATTTAACCCCAGCTGTGACAGAGTAGCTTTTATCATTCATTCAGGGGATGTGTGTTGAGAACCTGTTCTGTGCTGGGCAGTGGATACCCAGAGGGGAAAAATAGGGCAGGCCAGGAGCACTGAGTCAAAGATGAATACATATTTACGCCAGTGCAAAGAAGCAGAAAACTGGGTTCATCTCCATACTCGACATCCTACGACTCAGATCAAATTTCTTTAATGAGAGCTCATTTACAATAGCCATCATACTGATCAGCGTGCCCCTGACTTCCCCAGTGAATACCCATTTCTGACCTTGCTTGATAAGAACACTGCTGAAGGTAGATTCCTACAAGGTAAATTCCTATTACTGTCACTTAGGTTGCAGCTTTAGGTAACTAATATGTACGTGACATCACATTATGCTGAAGTACTTTAAAGCAAATTACAGACATGGTAACAGTTTACAAGATGACCCGTCTATATTTGATTACTGACAGGCATGAATAATTTACTTCACCAACATTTCATCAAAATTGTGCCCTGTTAATGAGATGGAGGGTTTTTGTGACAAAGCACAAACTGCTGGGGTGGGTGGTCTGTGAGCTTGTAGAACATAAAAGGGCTTTTTATTCCCCCAGCAGATGGGGACCCCCAAGGATAAAAGAGACTTGAGAGCCACTTAAATTGGCCTTAGGACCCTTAGTGTGGAAGCTAAGTGCTGGCTGTGATTAAATTTATGTAAAGCACCTAGCACAGTGCCCGGCACCCAGCAGCTGCCGATAGCTATTAGGATTTTTTTTTCCCCAAGCGTTGGGTGTGTGTGGTTAGAAACTTAGTGCCATTTCCAAGCAGGTGTGACTTTTAGTTAAGTGACTTCTGAGTTTGTATGAGAAATCATTGGTGAAACCCAGAATAGAACTCAGAGTCTTTGCATTCGATTTCCAGTCCCATCCCTCCTCTCACTGGGATGCCTGCCCTCCTTCTGCACAAGCACCTTTGCCAAGAGAGAATATGATTCTCAAAGCAGCTAAAGTGTTCTGGTGGTTTTCAAATGGCCAGTTCTGTCCTCCTCTCAAAATATACTTTGCTCTCGTGTTTCCAGTTTCAAAATGGCAAAATGCAAAGTCCTGTCTTCCTTCCTTCCTCCCTCCCTCCCCTCCTTCCTTCCTCCCTCCCCTCTCTCCTTCCTTCCTCCCTCCCCTCTCTCTCTCCTTCCTTCCTTCCTTCCTTCCTTCTTTCCTTCCTTCCTTCCTTCCTTCCCTCCCTCCCTCCCTCCCTCTCTCCCCTCCTTCCTCCCTCCCTCCCTTCCTTCCTTCGCTTCCCTCCTTCCTTCCTTTCCTTCCTTCCTTCCTTCTTCCCATCCTTCCTTCCCTCCCTCCCTCCCTCCCTCCCTCCCTCCCTCCCTTCCTTCCTTCCTTCCTTCCTTCCTTCCTTCCTTCCTTCCTTCCTTCCTTCCTTCTCTCCCTCCCCCCCAACACAAGTACCAGGCTGTGGGGAGTGGGAAGAAAAGAAAGAAAAGGAAAGAAGCCTGCCAAGGGTTTTTTATCATGCAGATGTATTTGGGGGCATTGAAGTGTTAGCGATTGGAAAGTATAGCAGAAGGAGCCCAGGCTCACATGCTGCTAAAAATAATAAATTCTAACTTTAGAAAACTTTGAAATACGGCCGGCACAGCATTGTTTCTGTTGCCTTAGGAAGATACCCTCACTTGACCAGATGATTAAGGAACCAAACCAGATGCAACTGAACCAAACTTGGGATCACCCAGCCAGTGCACAGAAGAGCCAAAAACTAACACCACTGGGATTTGCAGTGAAAGACAGGCATGTATTTCAGGGTGCCAAGCAAGGAGAATCAGGTAGCTGACACCTAAGACCCAAACTCCCAGACGGATGACAAGCAAGGGTTTTTACAAGTGCGACTTCTGCTTTCCCAAAATGTACCTTGAAATGTACATTTAAAGGCATTATAGTTGTAGTTATAACCCAGACAAGGAAGGGTTGCATACAACCAATACAAGGAATTGTAAACCAATACAAGGAAGTTACCTTAGGTTTGGCCCTACATAGAGGGACATCTTTTTTTTTTTTTTGGTTTTTAAAGTTGTATTTTATTATATTGTTATTTTTTGTTTTTTTTTTCTTTTTAAATTTTTATTTATTCATTTTGTTTTATTTTTTATTGCATTTTGGGTTTGGGGTACATGTGAAGAACATGCAAGACTGTTGCATAGGTACACGCATGGCAGCGTGATTTGCTGCCTTCCTCGACGTCTTGAAGTAGAGGCTTACAGGTCAGAGGTGGATTCAGAGATTCTTTGATTTGCAAATTGGTTAAGGAAGCAAAGCTTTGTCTAAAAACTTGGGGTTAGCCGAAAGCAATGTTTAGGTTTGGCCTGAGGGTGTAACTTTCTCCAGGCCCCTCAGGAGGAAATTAGAACAAAGAACATTGGTCAAGAGTTCAGTCCTCAGTGCCTCCTTATCTGAGGTCTATGTGACAGTGGTCAGCGTGTCCCATCTCATGGAGCTCCTGTTTCTGAAAAACAGCTGAAGGACATGTCAAGACATTATCTTTTAGTTTCTATAGGGAAGCAAACGTCTTGTGACTCTGGCTTACTTGGTGGCTCTTGTTTAAGTTACTATTACCTTCCCACTTCGCAGGTTATCCATTTATTTCCCTAATTGCTGGCTGCAGTGTTAGCTAGGTGCCTGGAATTTCCCTTGTAGGGACTCAAAATTTTTCTTTTGTTTCTTGCTAGATGGGGAGGGGTAGCTTGGAAGGCCCCTAAGAGAGGTTCCTGCTGTTTCAAATGCTTTCCCGGACTGACTGCGCTTTCTGGAATTACCAAGACAAGAACCATCTTGGGGATAGATAGCGCATCTGCAAACACGGTTATGCCACCAGGTCAGGGTCAACACTGCTGTCTCAGTGGCGACTAGGCCCACATCTAACAATTCCTCATGCTTTACCCTGGCCCGTAAGCTAAAAATGTTAGGTAAAACACTGTCTGTTCTCCTCCTGCCTCTCCTCATCCTTCTCTGGGCTGCTCCCTTCTCTGCAGAGAGGAAACTCCTGATTTGCTGAGAAGTTTCTCAAAAGCTACAGTGCAAATCGCCCTAATTGTTTGCTAGATGAACAATGATCACCCTAACGTCCTAATTAACATTGTTAAAATCTGCTAACGAAGGACATTTAACAATATCTTAATTAGGAAGGATTTCCAATTTGTGACATGGAGCATGTTAGACAAACACAGCACAATTCCCCTTTTGTTCCTGGGCTCCGTAGCCAGAGAGATTACAAGATATGACACAACGTGTTCTGCGTTTGCCATTTGTCATTCTATATCCTTTACACATTTGCACTACATAATTAGTGTCTTGGCTAATTTTACCTGTGTTATTGTTTGCACTGTAATTTGGAGAGAATAGAGTGGGTGATACGGGTGATTTAGACTGGGGCAGGCATATGCTTCTCCTGTTCTCCCTCCCACTGACTGCAGCTCCCAAATGCCTGCTGGAAAATACCCCAGCTAGCAGAGAGAGCAAACTTCTTGGGGTCTCTGGTTGCAGATAATGGGGTATAAAATGAATAGCCTTTTGGGTCATTCCAAATAAATATGCAGATGACAAACCATCCTAGTTTCCATTCCTTTCCCAAGCTCTTACAGCTTATTTTAAAAGCGTCTATTATCTATCACTTAATTATTAAAAAGTCTCTACTCTATTTTCATAAATTATCTATGTGTTGGAGATATTGGCATATAAGAGAGAGTCATGGGGAAAAGGGAGGTTCCAAAGCCAATTATCCCAGCTGAGAAGGTTTTAGAATATAATGGGATCCCTGAATTATTTCATATTAGACCTTTGAGGACAGCGTGTGTGTTTGGTTAGGGTGAATGGGAGGAGGCGGTGGGGGACAGGAAGGGTTAGGATTTGTAATAATCCCTACTTCATTATTCTCATCTATTTTTTGAGGGCATTCTTATTGTTGGGCCATTTTCTATGTGTCATAATTTCTTTATCCTGAAGACAGAAGAAATCTTTTGGAAATTAACATTGTATATTATTTGGAATTGCCATTTAAATAAACTACATTATCTAAACTGAGAAAACATAAGAAAAATATATAATAGCAAGTCTGGCACAGAGTTAATGTTCAATCAGTTGTAGCTATAATAAACTGTGTTATATTACAAAGCTATATAGAATATATGACAGATGCATTACACAGTCAATGGTGCTGTATATAATACATAATATATTGCATATATGAGGATGGGAGAGACTTTCCCTCTACCCTGCTAGGTTTGATAGCTAGGCCTAGGAAATAAATTGACGACAGGTAGATCAACAGGAGGAAAGGTATACAAATTTATTATGTGCACAGAAACATCACAGGAAAAAAAGTGACTACCTAAAAAGACAGTGAGATTTGGGAGTTTATATCCCATCCTCATAGGGGAAGGTGTGTAGAGAGGTGGTGTGGGCGATGTCAGGGAGAGGAAATGATTTTTAGGAAGACACATGGGCCCTTAGAAGAATAAATGGGAGATATGATAGTTGGTGACAAAGTTTGTCTGGGGGTGTGTCTTCACTCGTTTCGTGCTGCTAAAAAAATACCACAGGTTGGGTAATTTATACAGAACAGAAATTTATTTCTGACAGCCGTGGAGGCTGAAGAGCCTAAGCAAGGATTGACATCTATTGTCTGAAGAGGGTCTTCTTGCTGTGTCCTCACGTGGCAGAAGGGGGAAAGGCAATTTCAAATTCCTTTCATCCCGACTTTTTATGAGGGCACTGATCTCACTCTCCAGGGAGGAGCCCTCATGGCCCACTCACCCCCCAAAGGCCCCACCTCTTAGTACCATTGCACTGGCAACACCTGGGTTTTGGCACGGACACATTCAAACCACTGTGGGCCACTGTGTACTTCTAATCTCCTCTCCTGGGATAAGAGTCACTCTTCCTGGTGGGTGGAGCTCACCGGGATGCCTGTGGGGGAACAACAGAGTTCCTTTTGGAGGATCTGTCTTTAGGCCAATAAGGGAAGTTCAGAGAAGGTGTCTCCTTGGATTTACTGTTTTCAAGCACCTTCAGCTTAAAATAATCAGTGTACCAATGCAGTCTATCTTGGGGTGGCATATCTTGAACACCCTCACATATAATATGTAATTGAATCAGATGCTCTAAGGCGATTTCTAGTCTCTGGTCTTAGGTACTAAGTGGTTTCTTCCCTGAAGACATCGGAGAATAAGACATAGATGCAACTTCCTCCTTCCAACTTGCCAGGCACAACTGCGAAGGGCTGTCCAGGGAGATAGAAACCAGAAGAAAACAAAGCAAAAATCACTTTTCAGTTGGATGTAAATGTGGTCTGACTATATCAGAAAGCTGACAGTCTTGAAGGGCATCTATCCCTTCTCTCCTCTCCTCCGCTCAAAACACCTGTGCATGTCAGTGCAGTCCCCTCACCCTGAACAGGGTGGGCTGCACTGATAAGGAGGCCCCAGAGGGGTTCCTGGTGGATATAAAGAAGCACGGTGAATGGGTCTTTTTTTTTCACAACTTCAAACATCTGCCAAAGAAAAGAAAATTATTCATAGACTTGTTAAAGGCGGTAAGCAAGACTTTATTCAAGAAAGGGGCTACTGCAAAGGGGTCTTGCGGTAGGGAAGAGAGACTGGGCTCAACTACAAAAAGTGGGGATTTATGTAATTGCCAAGGGGCATAGGGGTGGGATGGGGGGTGAATGGAAAACACTCAGAAGAGACATCCACTGTAAGGGGAGTCTTGCGAAACTGACCTAAGAGGATTCTTGCTGAAGACAGGCCAAGGTGATCAGACATCACCGGGGGTAATGGAAGATGAGGTATTGGGTCAGATACAGAGCGTGATCTGATATTGAGAGCGAAGAATTCTCCCTAAATTGACAAGGGTTTTGCTAAAATTGGGTGATGCAGGTCCACTGAGGACAGATATTGAAGGTAAAGGTCTAGAGGGCTTAAAGGAGCCTTACTAAAATTTGGTTAAGATCAGAGTCCTTGTCACATGGTTCCCTCCCTTCTGTCTCTGTTATTCCCTCTGAAGACAAGCACGCATATGCTAAGTTGACCTAATGTATTCCTATTGGGCCATGTGTAGGTAATCTTAACATTTTAGCATTAGAAGAGGACTGTGAAACCAATCATTGCCTTATTTGACAAATTAAGAAATGGATGGGGAGGGGTTTGTAGAGGCAAGGTGACTGAGATGGAGCAGGGACCCTTGTTAGAGGCCTCCAGAGAAATAAAGGAAAATATTGAGTTTCAAGGAAAATTCCAGGCACCTACCTAGCTTTGAGAAGGTGATGAACATCCTAACAGCAAGAAGATATAATAATTTAAGCAATAGTGTCTCAAGCAAGTTAGAGTCACAAGGTGCTTTGGTTCCCCAAAGAAAAGAAAAAACAATATCTTAGCATATGTTCTTGAGTCGCTTTTCAGAAACCCAGACCCCCACCAGGTAGAAAATGCCAAATGACTATCACACAGAGCTCAGACAATGGGATAGTGAGGACTGAACTATAGCCTGGTGCGGTGGCTCACGCCTGTAATCTCAGCACTTTGGGAGGCCAAGGCAGGTGGATCACAAGGTCAAGAGATCGAGACCATCCTGGTCAGCAGGGTGAAACCCAGTCTCTACTAAAAAATACAAAAAATTAGCTGGGCATGGTGGCACGTGCCTGTAATCCCAGCTACTCAGGAGGCTGAGGCAGGAGAATTGCCTGAACCCAGGAGGCAGAGGTTGTGGTGAGCCAAGATTGCGCCATTGCACTCCAGCCTGGGTAACAAGAGAGAAACTCTGTCTCAAAAAAAAAAATTTATTCCTGAGGGCCTAGAGAGAGTCAGGCCAGACCCTTAACTCACATTGTTTTCTCCTGACCCCAAGTTTTTAGACAAAGCCTTCCTCCCTTCCCCAATTGCAAATCAAAGAATCTCTAAATCCGCCTATGACCTGTAAGCCTGTCTTCAAGATATCCTGTCTTTCTGGGCCAAACCAATGTATGACCTCCATGTATTCATTTGCCATTTTGCCTACAACTTCTGCTTTCCTGAAATGTACCCCTGCCTTTGAAAACTGTTGCTTGTAAGCCATTGGCGAGTTTGGATCTTAAGTGTGAGCTGCCTGATCTTCCCTGCTTGGAACCCTGCAATAAATGCCTCACTTTCTCTTGTTGCAAACTTCAGCGTCAGTGTTTGGCTTTTTTTTTTTTTTTTTTTTTTTGCATGCTGGGTGAGTGGACCCAAGTTCAAGTCAATAACAGCTGCCTAAGATCCTGTAACTGCCTGGTGGATTCATTTTACCCACTGCTCAGATTAAGTGTATTTATCAGGACTGAGGAATTCTGATAGAGAAAGAGTTTAAGACATGTAGAGCTGGCTAACGGGGATATTGGAGTTTATTATTACTCAAATCAACCTCCCTGAAAATTCAGAGGAAAAATTTTTTTTTCTTTTTTTTTTGAGATGGAGTTTCACATTTGTTGCTCAGGCTGGAGTGCAATGGCATGATCTTGACTCACTGCAACCTCTGCCTCCTGGGTTCAAGTGATTTTCCTGCCTTCACCTCCCAAGTAGCTGGGATTACAGGTGCCTGCTACCATGCCAGGCTAATTTTTGTATTTTTAGTAGAAACAGGGTTTCACCATGTTGGCCAGGCTGGTCTCAAACTCCTGACCTCAGGTGATCCACCTGCCTTGGCCTCCCGAAGTGCTGGGATTACAGGGATGAGCCATTACACCCAGCCAAGGCTAGGATTTTTTAAAGGTAGTTTGGCAGGCAGGGGGCTAGGGAATGGGGAGTACTGATTGTTTGGGTCAGAGATGAAATCACAGAGAGTCAAAGCAGATTCTTCTTGCTATCTTCTGTTCTTGGGAGGGATCACAGAACTGGTTGACCCAGATTACTGGTCTGGGTGGTGCCAGCTGGTCCATATTTCTCCATCAGAATTCAGGGTCTAAAAAAATATCTTGGCCGGGTGCGGTGGCTCAAGCCTGTAATCCCAGCACTTTGGGAGGCCGAGGCGGGTAAATCACGAGGTCAATAGATCAAGACCATCCTGGTCAACATGGTGAAACCCCGTCTCTACTAAAAATACAAAAAAAAAAAAAAATTAGCTGGGCATGGTGGCCCGTGCCTGTAATCCCAGCTGCTCAGGAGGCTGAGGCAAGAGAATTGCCTGAACCCAGGAGGCGGAGGTTGCGGTGAGCCGAGATCGCGCTATTGCTCTCCAGCCTGGGTAACAAGAGTGAAACTCCGTCTCAAAAAAAAAAAATATATATATATATATATCTTGAATACCAATCTTAGGTTTTATTCATAGGAGTAGTAATTTAAGCAAATTAGGAAGGGGAGGTTAGGAATCTTGTAGCCTCTGGCTGCATGACTCCTGAGCTGTAATTTCTAATCTTGTGGCCAATTTTTTGGTTTTACAAAAGTGGCCTGGTCCCCAAGAAAAGAGGGGATTGTTTCAGGAAGAGGCTATTATAATATTTGTTTCAAAGTTAAGCTACACAGAAAGTTCTTCCCAAAGTTAGTTCAGCCTATGCCCCAAAATGAACAAGGGCAGCTTGGAGATCACAGGCAAGATGGAGTCCGTTAGGTCACATCTCTTTTACTGACATCATTTTCCTATGTCAGATTTTTCTCACTGTCATTATTTTTGCAGAGGTAGTGTTAATCCAGCATTCTGGCAGGATAGCAAGGGCTGAAGCTCTTGGTGCCTGATGACCCCAGAGACTACTCTCCCTGAAGGTTACATCTAAACACAGTTTTGATTTCAAAGAGAGAAGAGGGGAAAAGATGGTAGAAAGAAGGAGCATGAAGATCTCTTCTACCTCAAACTCATCAAGCTTAGTCAATTCCTGCTCGTTTCTGAAAGTGTGGAAACATTGAAATAATAGTTTTCGGTTGAAGGTAAGAGGGAAAAAAAGTGAGAGGCAGAGAGAGAAATGATTTAAATTGACATGCTCTGTCATGATTGCTTGCAAAGACAATCACTTTTTGATGATACCGCAGCCTTATCAGGAAAAGTAATTTATAGATACCATTTCAGATGGGAGGGGAGAAATCCTACAAAACCTAACAGCACAGAAATGCAGAAGGAAATACTGCTTAGAACCCCCCACCCCCACCCCACAAAACAATAAACTTCTCCTGTGCTTTATCTGGTGAAAAGGTTTGACTGTAAATTCTGACTTCGACATCCATTCCAGATCCATTTTAGAGGCAGCCCACAGACTCGACAGGGCGAGAGAAAACGCTAAATCATAATCACCTCGTAAAAGCCAAGCTTATTTCTCTGAATGCTTGAGAACTGGTATAGCTTCTCAAAATATCATAAATTTATTGTGCTCTCTCCTGTTTTACTTAACAGCCAATTAATGTTACGGTTTAAAAGAATTAAAGCCAGAGCTTCGAAGGGGGTGAGAATGGGAGAAAATATTATGAAAGTCTTTAAACCTTGGCTAGCAGACAGATACTGTGTGTAGATACTGCCCTCATTATGAAATGGCTCATTAAAAGACCCAGCTGAAGGAAAATCCTGCCATGATCCGCACCCATTGATAGGATCTTGTTCTTATTCGCATCTTCAAAAGGAAAACATTTTTCAACACAATCTTGAGTTGGTTTTAATATCCTACAGGATGATACCAGAGGTGATGGCAGGAGGGCTTACTCCTCTCTGGGAAGCTCTTCTGCAAGTGAAGGATCTGGGCCACTGGTGCAGCCAGTGCCATTTTCAGGAGCAATAGAATGGATCAAAACAAGGCAGACACACAGCACTTCCCACACTCACACCGAGTCCGGGCTCTGCATTCTGACACGGCCTTATGAGTTTGCCATACATTCCAAATGAAGACAAAAAAAATCCACATTTGTTCCGAGAGTTCACCTGCAACTTGTCATTCTCCTGAAGAGAGTCCCGTCAACTGTCACCGTAAATTCTCAGCAAAGACTGAGGTAGCTGGGTGTGGGGATTCCTGGGCAGGGGGCGAACGTGAACATGAAATGATGCAGAATCAGGTGTGTTCAGGTCCTGACTTACCTCCTGTGTGGCCTTGGGCAAGGCATGCCCTTTGGACCTCAGTTTTTGCTCGGGAAAATGAAGATGTCAGTGACCATCCATGAACCAAGTGGCAAAGTCATTCTAAAATTACTTACAATGCTACTTTTGTTTTATATAAATCTCTCTTTATTATATTGTATCAGGGAGACAAGGAGTAATGCTAGAACACTAGGATACGTATTCCAACAACCGGAAAGGCAGTGCAGCCATTAGGACAGGTGACAGCCTGCAACAGATGAAGGCCCAGGATGGCCAGCCCAGTGTGAGCTGGCTGAAAGCACACCCTGGCACCTGATGACTGGCAAGATAGCCCTGAGCAGAGGCCTTAGAAGAGAGAGGAAAATGAGAGGATGCAGACAGCCAGGAGATGGCCGAGAGGAAGGTAAATGTCTGAAACTGGGCTTAAGGGGAGAGCTGAACTGGACTTGAGAAGAGCTGAAGGAGCCTGTGCTTTGCAGCTAGACTCACCTGGCTCTGATCACATCTTGGTGCCAAATATATGGCTTGAAGCAAGTTATTCAATTTCTCTGAGCCTTGATTTTCCCACCTGTAAAACGGAGATAAAATAAAGTGTCACATGTGAGACGAAATTAAAATGAGGCAAGATACATAGCATGTGTCAAAATTTGTTCTTTTTTTTTGAGAGGGTCTTGTTCTATCACCTAAGCTGGAGTTCAGTAGCATGATCTCGGCTCACCAAAATCTCTGTCTCCTGGATTGAAGCAATCCTCCCACCTTAACCTCCCGAGTAACTGGGACCACATGCATGAGCCACCACACCCGGCTGCTTTTTATATTTTTTGTGGAGATGGGGTTTCGCCATGCTGGCCAGGCTTTTCTTGAACTTCTAAACTCAAGTGATCTGCCTTCCTTGGCCTCCCAAGGTGCTGGGCTTACAGGTCTGAGTCACCGCACCTGGACAAAATTTGTTCCTGATAATACTTCTAAGTGTTTATAAATTTTCTCTCCCCAGTCATCTCTCAATGGCTCTACCTGGCCAGCTTTTCCTCTAACAGTGAAACAGTTCAAATTTTTGTCCTCAGTTTAAAGCCTATTTTAAATGAAAAAAAAATTGTATTGTAAATTTAGTCATCGGAATCATTCTGGTGTTGTGAGATGTTCACACCATGAGAAGGATCCCGAGAAGAGAGGTTGTTCGCGGGACCTCACATCTTGTGCATTCTTTGGGTCTAAGTTCACTGAGTGGAATTGGGAGCGAAATCGCTTGTGCAAATTATATGAAATTCATCCTCTAGGCCCTCATCCTCCATGCCTCTCTCTTGGTCAAGTACGTACAGGTGAATTTGTCTAGGTTGAATAAGCCAAATGCCTGCAACTCCATTATAAAACAGACATACCTTGCATGCTTGTTGTGAAGAGAAGGAGAGTTAGTGCATGTGAAGTATACAGTGTAAGACTTGATATGTACTCAGTGGATTCATGTTACCATTGTCCTCCCTCACATTTGGAAGGCTCTGTTTGTAACCATTCTTGGAGAGAATTAGACAGATCTACGCTATGACAACCTGACCCTCCTCCAACATCTTTATCCTTGAATGCCCTTGAAGGTGGCAAGAAATTAAAAGGAAGGGAGGAAGGAAGGAAGGAAGGAAGGAAGGAAGGAAGGAAGGAAGGAAGGAAGGAAGGAAGGAAGGAAGGAAGGAAGGAGAGCAGGAAGAGGAAGAAAGGAAGAGAGGAAGAAAGAAGGAAGACCACAGAATATCTGTGTCAGTGGAAGGCATTTCAGTAATGACAAAACTGATGTCTGGTATCGCTGGGGAGATGTGACAGCTTGAGTCTATGTGTACTATCAGCTAATATTAATGAATTATTTATCGATCATTTTCCTCACCAGGGACCAGGCATTGTACTAGGCCTTTTCATGTGTGACAGAAAAAAAAATCAGTAATAACTGTTATTGAAAGACCACAAGATCTATGGAGGAAAAAGGGAGAGTTTTATTTTCAATAAAAACCCGTCTGCAGACTGGAGAGGCACAGCCTTCTGCACAAGTGGAAGTGGGTTCACCAAAGAACAAAGGGTCGGTAGGGCTTAAATAGGGCAAGTTCTTGCCCTGGTTCTTGATCAGGTTCATTCATGCAAATGACAGATTTAAACTTGTTCAGTTCTGATTGGTCCAAATGGCAGAGCCCTGATTGGGTGGTGTCCAAGCCCAAACCCAGAAATCTCCGTTAGATGTTTCTTCCAAATGGCGTGTGTGTGTGTGTGTGTGTGTGTGTGTGTGTGTGTGTGTGTGTGTTAGGGCATGGTTCTGGTTGCAGTTTATCTTGGCACTGACCACAGAAATTGACTTGGCTTGGTGATTCTACAGCATCTTTCTGAGCTCACAGAGTACGTGACCACTCCCTCACCCAGTTACGGCTGCCTGGTTCTGTTTGAACTTCAAGCACCTCAGTTAGCCACAGGAAGTCCATTTTGTCTGTTGGCCAGAGACATACTTTAAAATAACCCAGAGTCTCTTCCCCTTTCCATCTGCTCAAAAAGATTCTGTGCAGCTCTTTTGATCCTTGATTCTTTGCAGAATTGGAATATAGGGCAGAATTGGAGCTTTGCACCAAAACTCAGAGGAAAACAGAGCTTGGAAGACAGACAAGTGAACAGTTGATAGTGTCCTGTTCTCCTGTTGTGTAAACTACCAAGGTACTAAGCGTTAGTCTGGTGTTAAGACATATATTGGTTTTCGTCCACAGGTCCTGGCTCATAACTCCCATAGCCCTTATTCCAGTCTTTTGTAATAATCTTGGGTGGGTTAGACCTTAGGGGCAGCCCTCTGACCTCCTGCCCTCCTTTCACTCTGTGTTCCCCCACCTTCCTGACTGTGGGTCTTAAGATTCTTCCATGAGAGGGTCTCGTCCTATACCTTAGGGGAAGGAATGGTGACACCATGAAGCTTCCAGAAAAACCCAAGAGAACAGGTTTCAGGGAGCTTCTGGAGAGCTGAACATGGGAAGGTTCTTGGAGGATAGAGTCCCAGGGAGGGCATGGAGGCTCCGCACCCCTTCTCCCATGCCTTGCCCTATGCATCTCCACATCCGTTTCCTTTACAATATCCTCTGTAATAAACCTGTAAAGGTAATAGGGTTTCTGAGGTCTGTGAGCCACTTCAGCAAATCAATCAAATCCAAAAAAGAGGTCATGAGAACCCCAACCTGAATTCAGTCCATCAGAAGTCCCAGAGAGGGCCATGCCTTTTTGCGGGGGCAGTCTTGAGGACTGAGCCCTCAACCTGTGGGATCTGACAGTGTCTCCTTGTAGATAGTGTCACAACTGAATTAGAGGATACCCAGCTGGTGTCTGATGCTTTGTGGGGAAAATAAACCCATGCGTTTGGTTAGAGGAGTCTGATGATTGTCATGGTGTGAGCACAGAGGAAAATCATGGTTAGAGAGAGTTTTCCTTACACAGGTAGGCTAAGAATCCCTGTGGCCACCATCTCCATCACCTGTCACGTGGGTACGTTCCTATCACAGCCCTCTGTGGGATGATGTGCCCATCACCACTTTCCACCTGCTGTATGTCCCACTGCCACCAAGCTACAGATTCCTTCTCTGATGATAAAGAATAAAGGTGACCTTGGAGGTGGTATTTGTGATAACCATCTGTGTCCAGAATTTTATTCTGTTTCAGATTTTTATTGCAGCATATTAAGAAATTAGGACCTCAGAGGCACCTAGAGTTTAAAAAAAATGGTCTGCCTTATTTCCACCACCTATCTATGGACTTCCAGCATGGGCACAGCAGGCAGATGGGAATCTCTATTTGGAGAGCAGAAGAGGCAGAGGCAGGGGCCAGGCATACAAGAGCACTCTACCCAAACCTGGGCAACAGGCCTGCAGTGTGGGGGCAATCTGAGTGACCATTTAACACACTTATCCGAAGTGACACCCCAGCCTCCTCCTCCCTACCCGCTATGACTCCCTGGTGAGTTGCCTTCAGCCTCCACCATCTGGTGATGCTTGATGTTTTCTGAAATAACAGAAACTGTGAGTCATCTGAGTCCATAACAGTAGCTACCATTTCTCCCTGTAATGGACACTTAACTTGCACTATCTCTAATCCTCACAACTCTGCAAGATCTAGAGGACCGCCAAAGGTCCATCTCATCATCTCAATTCTACTGACTCTACCATACAAATCTCTCATGGTGCTTCGTAAAGGTCTCTTCCTACTCTGTCTTCCTTGTAGATGAGAAAAGTAGCACAACTCAGTTAAGAGACATTTTAGATTTCCGGAAAAAAATGTACCTTTTTTGCTTTCTCTTCTCCAGGCTGAGTAATTCTCTCTGAACATTTCGTTGTGAATTTTTTCTCAAACTTTCTTGTCATCATTTTTGTTTCCTTCTGTGCTTAGAAAATGGGGTCAATGTTTTTCAAGTCCTTTTCTAAACACAATGATTCATTTTGTTATATATTTCTGATTAGTACAATATGTCTGGTAGAGTCTAAATTCAACTTTAAAGTTAAATTTAAAATTGTATTAAATGTGGTCATTTGATACAAAACTGTATTAATTTAATCCACATTATTGCCCCCATAGCTAATATTTCTTTTGCTATAAAATCATAGCTAGAAAAATTAAAAGATCTAATAAGCCAATTCTCAAACCCCCAACCATTAAAACCGAGAAACAGACGGAGTTCTGTAATATATTTGGGCTTTTTGTTTTAGTGTATATTCTTTCTTCCTCTGCAGGGTGTAATAGGAAAACAAAGCAAAACCAGAAACACTGGACTTGAGCTCTTAATTCATTACTTTTGTCTTCATGACCACAGGCAAATCATTTAACCTATCCGTGTCCTCATTTCCTCGTTTATAAAATGATAGGGTTGGATTATATTGAGGGAGTTTTCAAAACTGTTTTTTAGCCATGAAATCTTTCTTAAAAGAAATCTTATGTCGAAGCACATAACAGACAAAGCAGAGCAGAAGCAGGAATGGCAAGACCCTAAGATTCACCCCTTAGACACCCCTCACCCAACTCCCACCCACCCCCACCTCATTTTCACAATTTATGATTTCATATACAGGCACAGCTTTGGTATGTGTGAACATTTACATTCATAGCACGTATCTTGGATAGGATATACATGCAAGTGTGTGAGTTTATGTGTGTTTATATGAGTATATAGAAGAAATCCAAATCTCCCCAAGCTCCTTCAATCTGTGACTAGGAATGAGATCAGATATCACTAGTTCTGAGTCACAAAGTCACAAGCATAAGGCTGGATGGCAGCGCCGTGCATACTACCCCCAAGGATTCTGGGACCCCTCCCAACCCTGGGACCGTAGATGGTTTCATTTGTGCTCATTAGTTAGTGTGGGCTTGGCAGATGCTGTTGTTTGTTACCTGCTGCTCCCTTTGGCCCATTGTCTGTCCTACTGGATACCAAAATCCCTGCTCCTGCTGATGGCTGTCTCAACCTCTGCTCTTCCAGTTTGGAGTCGGCTGGGTGTTCTGCCAAGCCAGGTCGCCTCTTGCCGATTGAGGGTTTCCTGCCCTTACTGCCCTGCTGAGTAGGTGGTGCAGTGCGGCTGCTCCACTGCAAACAGCGCCCCCAGCAGGCAGCGCTGCTATGTGACGTTGGCCACCTGAGCAGCCACATCCCCAGTGCCATGAGTACTTTCCAAACCAAAGTCTTGCAATGCGGTGGGAAGAATGCATCCTTCTTAGAAACAGTGTCTCTAAGCCCTCAAGCTTTTAAGAGTTTACAGGAAGAGCTCTTTTAGTTTTTATTTACAACCTACTTCCTAAATTGCCTTCTCCTCAGGGGACTCAAACAAGTGGCCAGTGGGTACTCGGCCTGGAGACACGTGAGTGACTGAGACCACACTGTCTTAGGACTGCCCCTCTCATAGGATAATTACAACCATCTTACTGAGTCAAATTCATTGTCCCTGGTTTGTTTCTCCCCTAATGCCCTCCCAGGAGGCTTTTCAGCTTCCCCTGCTCATAACTTCTGTTCTCTAGAGTGTCCTAGCATGCTGACCCAACCCGGGCCCATGCTGAGTTGAAACGATGTGTGGCTATGGTATAATCTTGTATAGATCAGGAGTCACTCATTCTTAGAGTACCCGCAACTGGAAGATTTGAGTCTTCTCCCACAATTTCATTTTAGGTGCATATGGCAGCTCTTCGAGTACGGTAGATAGATAGATACCAAATACTTAAGTGTTTGGCTGGAATCAAACTGGAAACCTTGAGAATAATCAAACTATGCTTGGGAGCAAGAGGCTTCAGATTCAGTTCACTATCCTATTCCGTGACACTGCTGTGGATTTTTGGCAACTGGTATTGGAAATAATGCAAATAAAACCTATAACCAAGAAATCTACTGAGGTCAACATTTCCCAAAGAGTGCTGCTATGAGATTTCCTAAAAATAAACAAATACACAGGCAGGGTTGTGAAACTCTACATCCTATAGTGCTATCTTACACGTGTTTTGGCATGCTCAAAACTAGAGAGATACTGAGTAAGGAAACTTTTAGAACTTTATGTGTTATACATTGTTTTAAAATATATTGACAATGAAACTCTAAAAATATCTAACACTCTGAATGTTCCTCAGAAGTCATGTTTCATAGAGTGCATTTTGAGAAAATTTAGCCTAAAACAGGGGGAAGCCAACTATTTTTTTTAAATTAAAATTTCAGTTTTCTAGGCCCCATATATAGAATCCACTGTAATTACTCTGCTGTTGTAGCATGAAGGCCATTGTAGATGATACATAAATCACTAAGCTTCGCTGTGGTCCAGTAAAGCTTGGATTATGGCCACTCAAATGTAAATTTCATATAATATTTTTATGCCACAAGATATTATCCTTTTGACTCTCTTCAACTGTTTAAAAGTACAGAGAGCATTCTTAGCTCAAAGACTGTGAAAAACGGGATGAGCTGAATTTGACCTGTGGGATGTAGTTTGCTAATCCCCCTCTTAGAAGCACTAAGAGCTAGTCAAATAACAGTGCCTGTACAGATACATGAACCTGAAGTCCATGGAGCAGAAACCCTGTGTGTTTGCTCTCCGTTGAATCTCCATGCTCGATCTGCCGCATGGACAGTGCCTGTTTGGTGAATGCTTATAAATAGTGAATGGGGCAGTAACCAGCAGTTCAATTTCCCTGTCAGTATCATGTGCAGAAGTTGGTTTTCCGAAGTTGTTTCCTTTTGTGGCTGTCATTGTACTGACCCTGGATAGCTCAGTGTAAGTGGTAAATAGGATCCATAGCTCTGATGTTATTCAATGCCAACAAAGAATTTCACACCTTTTAAAATATGATTTGATTGCAGGCAAAGACAGTTGCAGCTGCCTGGGGTATGAATTAAGGCCAATAATAATTAGACTGAGTCTCTAGAGTAAAGATAAATGCACGATACAAGTTTCCCTGTCTTTGAAGGTGGGAATTTAGATGCCGTGGCAATACTTAGAGCCAAATAGATACCTGTTTCTAGGTATTTCATTTACTCACAGCTGCCTTTGTACCTATATTTTGGAAAGGGGCTGCCTTGGTGTCACTCCTGCTTGTCTCCCCCAGTCTCACTGAAATCTGTAACAACAAGCCTGATTTCCATGCTCACTTCTGAGTTAGCCTCTTTCTAGGAGTCTTGTCCTTTGGAAGTTTCCAGTGGTTTTATGGAATCGCTGGATAATACATGCTTACCTGGCTGTGGTCCCATCTTTTTATGGATGCATTCCCTACCCACTCCAGCTCTCTGCACTCTGCAGCACTTCTTCTGGACATACTGATTGATTGATTGATTCATTCATTCATTCATTCATTTGACACATGTTCACTCAGCAGCTGATATGTGCTCCACACACTGCCATGCGCTGGAAATACAAAAATGAAAAGCAAAAACAAGAACTCCTCCTTTCAAAGCATTCACAATTTAATGGAAGAGCCAGAGAAACAGTCAACGAGGACAGCTACGGAACTCAGAACAGCTCTCCACAAGCTCTTAATCACACACAGCCTGATAGCTTTCCTTCTCTTTTCAGGGGCTGATACTGCAGCTCTCTAACTGATTATGAATTCTTGAGGGCAGACACCATGCCCTTGGTCTGTTTCACCTCCAAAGTGTCTAACAGAGTGAATACTTTCATAGTAGATTCTCATGAAGTGTCTGATGATTGATTTTTGAACCATGAACAAGCTAGAGAAGAGACACTGGAGATTTTGTTTTGCAATTTTGACACTGTGTGCATTGTTTCTTCATGATCTGGATTCACCCAGATTTTTGTACTTTGGGTGACCAGTGGATCCAATGGGGGAAAAAGCAGCAGTGGGATCTGCAGCCTGTTTTGGGTGGTGCAGGGTAGGTAGCAGGGGAGTAGCAAACAGCAGAGGGTAAGAAAGGATGAGCAGTTTCCTTGATATCCATCCTCCCTCCCAGGATACAGGCTTGAGTGTTTGGTGGATGCTTAGCCACTGAAAGAACCCACTTTTTAGGACTAGGTATACTCCATCCCAGCCAGAGTGCTCCACCAGACCAGATCCTGTTGCAGATGACAACGGGGAGGTGGTTAGACTTTGTTTCTGTAGCATTTTCAAAACAGCAGAGTATCTTAGACAAAATGGCAGTGCCAAGCAGTGAAGCAGGAGCCCAGGCAGCATCAGCCCTGTCCAGTTCCTGCCATCACCCCTGCCAGCCATATGTCAACCTGGCCACATATTCAACATAGCTGCACCTGCTACTCACGGCTCTGTTTTACCCGGCGAGGTGGTGGGATCTAGTGGTGGGGCTTTGGAATTAAGGATACATACATTGATGCAGTGTGTTTTACTCTCTTTCTCTGCCATCTGGGACAAAGGACTTTTTCCCTCTGAGCCTTAGATTGTGCATCCATAAAATGAGGGAAATAATACCTTTTGCTGTTGTTATGAGGATTGCATGAGTAAATGTTTGTAAGAGGCAGAAAAGGTGCACCACGAATGGTACCTGGTGTTATTATCTTTCTACCGCAGGGGCGTTTTTCAGTTCCACACTCACTTCTGACCAATACGGTGTGTGGGCCTCCAACTCTCTGGACTTCCCTGTTTTCCACAGCGGGAAGTCAGCTTGATTCACAGTGGTATCACCCCTGGCTCTTGGGGTGGGCTTTCCAGAGATCTACTAAGTGACTCCCATTCCTCCCTCTGTTTCTCATCTTCATCCATTGCAGATCCAGATTACAGATGATGTCTCCCGCCCTTATAGAATATGGGGTTTGTTATTGTTTCCTGGTCTCTTTATTGTTTTGGAGTGATTCTTCAAAAAAGGAGAGTGGAAGCATCTTTGCTTTGTCGTCTAAAAACGTGGTTATCTTTTTAGATACATGGATAAGCCAACACATAACAGGACATTCTAGAATCCAAAAACAAACCCAGATCTTCCCCCTACTCTTTGTCTTTCCCTATTCCCTTAAATCTAATAAAGGACACCATAGCTCGCTTATGCAAGCGGCGAGGCCCTTTTCCTCAACCTCAGCGCATTCCTCCTGGCATCTCCCACAGGCCCCGCTCACGGTTGGGGCTGTCAAGGCTGGGGTTTGAATGACTTGGAGGAATGTGGGATGTAACCGGAGGGAGGAGAACATTACAACGAACCAGCTGCTCTTCAGAGGTTGATTTTCATTTTGGAAAATAGCAGAAGCAATTATCATGGCTCATTAGGAGGCCTAGCATACCGGCTGCGAAACTATATTTGGAAAACTGTATTCACTTTGCTCTAAAGTGGTGAGAGGGTGAGGACAGGCAGGAGGAAAAGGAAAGGCAGACCAGGGCCCGGCTAGGCTTAGATTCAGTCTGCAAAAAGGTGACTTGAATTGAATTCGGAGAGGGACAAGAGATGAACAGAGCTGGGACACCAGGCCAAGCACAGCCCTGAGCCTGGAGGCACTGAACACTGGGAGGCTCCAGCCTCTTGGAAAACTGGGCTCGCTCAATGAGAGACTCACATATCAAGTGGGAAGTGGGTGAAAGATGTACTCTGTTCAATGTGTCTTGCTGGGAAAATCCAGATGCCCCCTCAGCCTCTCAGGGAGCTGTGGTGTGTGTTTGGGGTCTACCCTGAAGTTCCCCACTCAGTTACATCAGGGGGCAAGGACCTGTGGAACAGGTTTCCATCCCCATCATTCTGCAGCCTTTGGACTGGGAAGAGTTGACTCCAGAGGCCACTAGCTCATCTCTTCCGTTTGCTCCTAACCGAAGGAGGGGTCTTGTGATGAGGACAACATCCCCAGGTCAAGACAAGGAGGGTTTGGGAAGTTCATGGGGATGAAACTACCCCAGGAGGAACTGTTTTCTTCTGTTGGATGAGAACATTTCCGGCCCTTTGTTTAAGTTGTGGGATGGAGCTATTTCATTTGCACTTGAATACTCCCCAGTATTGCTATGAGTCCTTTATGTTTTACAAAGTACCTTTCCCAGGGCTGGCTGCTGAGAGCTGTTTCCTGCTTAAAAAGAAACCCTGGGAGCTCCTCCGGTAAAGATGGAGAAAATAGTCTTTATATACCGGGTGTGTCAGTATTCAGGTCCCTTGGGGGCTGACAGCCCTGATCATTTGTATTAGTTTTTCCCACCCCGTTGATGACATCTGGCTTTCTCATAAAATATCTTATTTAAACTCAGGTAGATATGACTGTTTCCATTTTAAAGGAGAATAAAGTGTTCAAGAAGTTTTGATGACTTGTCCAGGGCCACCCATCTACATAACAGCATGGCTGAGACATGAACTCAGGTAACTCCAGTCATTTCTACTTGACCATAGGGCATTAGTCACGAATGTGCCATCTGTCACAGAAAATCTCAGTGACAAGAACTGAAACGTCTAGAGATTTACTCATCTTGGATCTGGGGAACGTGCCACAAGGAAGCGGCTCCTTTTGTCTTTCTGGCCTACTGTCTTTACTTGATGTCTGCTGTTCCTCTCGGCATTCCATCCTCATTCAACGAAGAAGAGAGGAAGGAGGTTGAATTTGTTCCTAAAGATGCGCTAACAAAGTATTGCACACTGGGTGGCTTAAACAACAGAGATTGTCCTCGTGCAGTTCTGGAAGCTAGAAGTCTAAAATAAAGGCATGGGCAGGGCCAGGCTTTCTCTGAAGGCCCTAGGGGAGAGTCCTTCCCTGCTCCCTGTAGCTTCTGGAGGGGCAGAAATCCTTGGTGTTCCTCGACTTGTAGATGCATCTCCCCAATCTTTGCTTCAAATGACCTTCTAGCTTGCGTGTCTGTGTCTCCATGTCCCAATTTCCCTCTTCTTATAAGGATACCAGTTCTATTGGATTTGTGACCTGTCCCAATCCAGTAGGACCTCATCTTAACTTAATTACATTTACACAGAACTTATTTCCAAATACAGTCACATTTATAGGTGAACATGAATTATTTGGGGACAGTATTCAGCCCATTACAAAGGGTTAGAGGCAATACCAGCAGCCTTCTGTGTCTTATGCCCAGCTCAGTCGCATGGGAGCCTAGAGAATCAAGCAGAGATCGGTAAGGGACAGGGAAGTTGCAGTAGAGGTTGGGTAAGTCTGACACACATTGCTATTGTTTAATTCACTTCTTTGTTTCAGATCAAAGGAAACTGGCATCTATTGAGATCACACAGTGGGCTTGGCTCTTTTTTGCATTATCTCAATTACTACTGTAGATTGTTTCCATGCATCCTCCCTATTGGACTGTCAGCTCAGTGAAGGCAGGGGCTGCATCCTCTATTTCTTTTATACAACATACAAATGGGAGGTCAGTACACATTATGCTGGATAAATTACTGCCCAGACTTCCTCACTCTGTGCTGACTCATTCTCTCCCAAGAGCCTCCTGATGTCAGCTGTGGATATCGACACGTGTTTGATACTATTTTCCCCTTCTTTTCCTCCTCCCCCTTTTTCTTCATGGTGCATAATGATGCATCATGTTTCGTCAATAGTGATGCTCCTCCTTCATCTTTATTTGTTTTGTTTTGTTTTTGATAAAGGAAATGAACAACATTATATTTCATAAGTAATTCAGTGAGATGCCCCACCCAAGGCTCAGCAAACACATTCCTTCTAGGTCATCCTGCCTTGGTCGAACTGTGGATGCAAATGACTACAGAACAAAGGATTATTACTTCACGAAGCTGAATTCTATTAATCCTGAAATGGAATCAGGGTCTGTATGCTCTATTTTCTATAAACCTGGTGGAATGTACCCTCCCAGTTTCTAGAAGCACTCTAATTTGTCTTTTGTTTTAGAGACAAGGTCTTGCTCTGTCACCCTGGTTGGAGTGCAGTGGTACAATCATAGCTCACTGCAGCCTCGACCTCCTGAACTCAAGTGTCCCTCCTGTCTCAGCCTCCCAAGTAGCTGGGACCACAGGTATGCTTCCCCACACTCTGCCGAAATTTTTTATTTTTTGTAGTTATGGAGTCTTTCTTTATTGCTCTTGCTGGTCTTGAACACCCAGGCTTAAGCAATCCTCCCTTTTCGGCTTCCCAAAGTGTTGGGATTACAAGCATGAGCCATGACACCCAGTCCACTCTAACTTTTCTTAATCCTTGTCTTTCTGAAGGGGAAGGAGAAGAGAGAGATGTCAGAATCAGATTCAATATGTAAATATCATACCTAGGAAGAGAAATATATATATGTAGAGGGAAGGATGGACAGGTAGATGGAGAGAGGGACAGGGTCTGTGAAAGAATCCCAAGGGGTTCTGAGTGTGTCATTCTCCCTCCCTTGCTTTGAACCAGTGATTCTACCTCCCTGGAGTTGAGTGGACCCAGGCTGAGCACCTGGCCCAAAGGCAGCCAGCGATGACAGTGGCTATGGCCCAGAGGCGCACAACAGAAGAACCACATGGGGGGACCCTTCAAAATACCAGATGTCTGACTTAACACCAGATGGAGATTCTAATTCATTATCTATCAGTCAGTCTTCAGGAAGTGTATTTTGATAAAAGCTGCACGGTTGCTTCTGTTGTGCTGCCCCGCAAGAAACCCCTAGTGCTGATTTCAAGGGCAATTTTGCCCAAAAGGGGTTTCCTCTACTGGATAGCGGGTAAGCAAAGCCAATCAAATCCTTTTTGGAGGAGTGTGACCTCAGCACACCCATGGAGAGCTGGTTACCTTGGAGAACCCAAAGCAACAGAAGAGGTGAGATTATGACTCTGTCTCGTGACGATTCAGACATGGAGTAGGGAGGGATGGGTGCACAATCTGGGAGGATCATGGACAGAGTTGATGCTGTGCCATCAGAGGAGCTGTCGGGTTACAGAGCTTCAGCTGCATCCTAAATAGTGATGCACCATGTTTCATTTCTCAGCAGGGCCTGGCTGTGGGCTCCAGAGGTTACTTCCTCCTCTCTTACTTGCTGACATAGCCCTCATAAGCGCTAACTCACTCAAGTAATCTGAATATGTCTCTCTGTTGCTTGCAAATGGAGAGAACCTAACATAGAAAAATCACTGGATGTATTCATTCGACACTCTTCAAACATGCAGGATATATATATTCTTCACCAAGGAAGAGGTGGTGGACAAGATAGACAGTGTCTCTCTCTGCATGCAAGGAGGTTAATAAAACAACTTGAAAGAAATCATGAAGATGGTTTCAGATGGTGGCAAGTGCTGTAATATAGACTGATGGGAGAGGAGCAATACTTTGGATTGATCGGCCAGGGGAGGCCTCTGAGGAAGTGGCATTGGGGCTACCTACCTACATGTCTATGTCCCTACCATGAGAGCTGTGATTTTAGCCCTAAAAGTTTCCTTAGAGATCATCTTTTGAATTGTTTCATTTTACAGGCCAAAAAAAATTAAGTTCAGAGAGGGTGTAATTTGTCCATAGTCACACAGCGAGTTAGGAAAGGGACACAGGATGTGTGTTTCCTCCTCATCCTCACCTCTGCCCACCACCCTAACCTCTCTCTCTGTGGGGGGTTCTTCCCATGGATTATATCTGTTATTTTAAAAAGGAGTTGGCTTAAGAGAAAGAGATGAGGCAGAGAGCATAATGCTACTTCCCTTCCAGTGAGTGACAGCACTTCATTCTTTTCGTCGCTTGAGGCCGCTTTCCTTTTTACCTGAAATGCCCATGGGTTGCAGGACTGCAGCAAAAAATGGAGGGCCAGGCACATTTTGCAAATTGCGAGGGACTCCTTGATGCCGAAGCATCCCATTATGGTCTGACAGCTGTTCTGAATACCTTCCCCAGAGATTGCAAGGGAGAGGAGTGAGAGAGGGAGGGAGGGAACGTGGAGGAAGGAGAGGCGATCCTCTCCGAATCAGTTAGGCATGAACTTCCTCCCAAATTAAAATAATCAGATACTAAAGGCAGGTTGCCTTCGGGTCACCCTTAGATGCTCAGGATCTCCAACTGTTTAAAATTCCTTTCCCCTTCTACCTTTCTGTCTGCCTGGGTTTCTCTCTTCCTTCCCCCAAGCCCCCTCACCCCATTCCTTCTCCTTTCTTCTCTCTCTCTCTCTCCCTCACACCATGTTACCATTATTGTCAGTAGAACGAGCTGCATGCATGCCAAATCAGGTCATTCACAAATATAGAACAAACGTCTGTCACTACAGATTTACCACTATGACTAAAGCATGGCCCTTCTGTCTGTAGAAAGTGTGCCCATTAGTTATGTGGAATCCCAGCCCCCACAGCCTCTCAACCCTCTACCTTAGCTTACCCAAGGTGAGCGTTCTTCCAATAAACATCCGTTTGAGCGTCTTTAATGATTTATTGTGGTGGCCCCATTTGTGTTTCTAAAGCCAAGACACAGTCAGCTTTTCCACTGAAGCCCCACTCCACCTCCAGCTCTGCCACAAAGCCATTTTCTAGAGTTTAGGGCTGAACTGTAAATATTTGTTCTGGGGTGAAACCTGCTGAAAGATATTTGCCCAAAACAAGGTAGCTAACGACAGTCCACTAAAGAAAATGAGCATGAGCTGAGACAGCTTTTTAGGAAAAACAAACTAACTAAACATCAAATTCTATTTCCGTTATTCAGAATTCTTTCCTGGACATTTTAAATTCATCATGAACATTTACAATGATACAATCAGATCGATTCTCCCTTCAGCCAGATATTAAATTATCCTTAATGATAACCGAGAGAAGAAAGAAGTGAGAAGAGAAAAATACCAGCAAGTAGCAAAAGGAGAAAGTGAATTTTAAATGCCTGTTTATCTTCAAAATGGTCTTGTTTTCAAATGGTGTGGTTCATTTTAAAGCACAAGTCCACCGTGAGTTTTACAGAGAACTAAAGCAAAGCCAAAGGCACGCATCTGTTTAAATGAGAAAACTGTAATGGTGAGTATAATTTAATACTGAGCACAAAATCCCCAAAAAACGAGTCTTTCTGATTTCGCAGAACAGTCCCAGGAAATTCTAAAGGACCTCCCAAACCTCAGATGAAAAGCAAAAAGAAAAGTGCAACCTGCTATGGACACAACTTCTTTCTATTTTAATCGTTGGGCTCGGTCTGTTTTCACAGTTCAAAATGTTTATTTTTTAACAGAAAGGTAGCAGAAACCACAAATGTTAAAATGAGAAAATCAGACCTGTCATAGCTGCCTCGCGACACTCTCTTACCCAGTTGACCTCAGTTGTAAACGCCTCTGCCAGTTAATTATTACACTATATTATTATCACCATTGTTATTATTTTGTGCTTTTCTTTGATCGTTGGTTTGCCGGTTCAACCATCATACACGGGTTATAATAGAAATTCATTACCATGTGATGGCTGTCGGGCAGCCTATGGGAAATGACTTGATAGTCTTGCAAACACTGAATCATGCAGTAAATTAACACTCATTTTCATGCACGTTTGCTTGCATGTTGATGACCTGGAAACACACGCTTACACTCCATATTTTTCCTTGTTGCTCCTCATTTGTTTCTTCTCTGGTAGGAATAGAACAATATGGGCTTCCTCCAGGGGACAAAACAACACCTAACTCTGCAGCCTGGAAGGGCGAGAGGAGCAGATGGATGCAGACTATACTTAGAGAGGGCCAACAGAGCACACACAGAGAGGAAACGCAGCTACCTGGTATCACACCTGGGCACTGCCAACCATCTTGGCAGTCAGGCTGCCTGGGGAATGAGAAGGCGTGGGCCAGGCGGAGACGCTGATCCAACAATGGCTCATAGGATCGTCCTTGGAGAGGGGATATTCTACAGAGCTTGTTACTGGGGCTGTAGGGTTTAACAGCTCAGTCTTCCTGTACCCCAACACATATACCACAAAGGGGGAATGGATGTAAATAGATGTGGCTTCTTCACTTGCTCAGGTTTCCTTAGCTGCAGGAGTTTATGACAGCCTCCTACAGTCTTTTTTTGTTTTTGTTTTTTAGTTGGCAATAAGACAAACTAAAATAGTCCTTAATACACTAAATGCCAAATCTTTCCTGGTGTCTAGGGTGAGGCCAGTAACAATTATTTCCTGCTGTGGGTGGGCCTGTGGCAGGTTATCAGTACTTGCTCATCCAATAGGACCTTCTTCTGCAGTGATAGAAATATATATCTGCAACTGTCCTACACAGTGGCCACTAGCCACATGTCGTTACTGAGCATTTGAAATGTGGTTAGTTGAACTGAGGAGCTATATTTTAAATTTTGTATGATTGTTAGTTGATTTAAATTAACTCTCAATTCCGTTTACATTAAAATTTTCTACAATTAAAGTGTTTTTAATGACCCTGAGTACTCAAAGAAATATATCCTAAAAGTACATAAGCTGTTGTTTTTTCGTTCTAGTTAATCACATGTGGCTAGTGGCCACACACAGCACAAATCTCAGAGTTGGCTGCAGACCTCTCTGGCTGTTTCTAGGTTAGCTCTGTCAGCAATGTCCACGTCAAAGCCAAATTGCTTCAACCGATCAGTAAAAGACCTGGTACCTTACTCTCAGGCCAGTGCTATCACACCTGAGTATACAATTACAGTCTATAATCTGTTGATACGCACATCAACTTTCTGCACCTGAGATGACCTTTCTGGTTCACGTGACGTTTTATCTACCCCTGCAGTGGGTGAAAACCTCACCCAAGACATACCAAGTCAGAATCTCTGGAGGGGCAGCTTAGTTTAGAAATGTACTATTGTTATGAGCTTCTCAGGTGATTCTCATGCAAACAGCCCAATACTAATGGTTACCACTACTCTGCAGTGCAATTCAAACTGGATGTGTTACCACCAATTCAGGCGAAATATGACAAAGATAAAACTTTGTGTCTTTTGTTCTCCCTTACTTCCCACCTTCCCAATTTGCGGAAACCCAGGAGACAACGCTACTATTTCCCTGACCTGTTATAAATCTTAGAGTCAACGTCAGTCATTGGTGAAATAAACCAACCCCAGAGCCGCTGGTGCATCAGAAACATTCAACACATATTTGATCACTGTCTCTCCTCGAGTCCTTTGCTTCTTTTATCTGATTAATCATAAAGTAAGGCCCTTTTCCCACATCCTGTCTTGTGTGTCGATTTCATTCTTTCTCCAACTGTCACAAAGTCAGCTGAAAATTTAATCCTCTTCCTCCTGTAATACCACATCCATCCTCTTCCTCCTCCTCCTGCTCCTCATTTTCAGGATAGCTTCCCTTTGTATTCAATCCACAAACAAATCCTGTGAGATTGAAATGATGATCCCCATTTTGCAGAGGGTTAAACTGAATAAAATTTTCTCAGTGTTAGTAGACTGGTAATTGGCAGAGAGATGTTAGTTTATAGCAAAGTTCATATTCTTTAGTGCTAAGTGGAACGAACTACCTGCTGGATGCCTCAGCTGCATATATGGCAATCTTCTTTCTAAACCAAAGTTGTCTTCTCTGTTCAATGCCCATTGCAAAATAACAACAGAATCATCAATGGGAATTAAAACCCCTGGGTGAGAGACTCTTCAGAAAATGGAACATTCACACCGTCTCTGGCTAATCACCCCACTCACAGTACAGTGACTGCCTAATCATAGGAATGGACGGTGGCAGGCACCGCCTTAAGCAAATGATCAAAGTTCCCTCCAGAGTAATGGGACAAGTTGACATCAGGTGGTTCTTGATGTGATGAACCGAGAGAACCACATCAGTTATATATGATTTCTGTCAAAAATGTTCCATTTGAATCTAATCAAGAGGAAAGAATCAGACAAGTCCAAATTGAAGTACGTTTTACAAAAAAAATTGTCCTGGCCTTCTCAAAAACATCCATGTCATTAAAGACAAAAAGGTTTGGTGAGTGATTCTAGATTAAAGAGGGTGGAGAGACATGATGATGGAATGCCATTAAATTCGGAATCCTTAATTCGATCTTGTTTTTTAAAAAAGAGCTGTAAAAAAACAGTATCGAGACAATTGGGGAAGAGTGACTGTGGACTATGTATTAGAAAATAGGACTGTATCAACATTGCATTTTCTGAGTATGACAGTTCTGCAGTGGTTACGTGGGAGACGGCCCTCATTCTCAGAAAATGGTATTGGAAATATGTAGAGGTGAAGTGTCGTGATGGCCGGAACTGATACTGAACTGGTCCAAAAACAAACAAAAAAACAAACCACTCTCAGAGAGAGAAAGCAAGTGCCCCAAATGTTAGCATCTGGGGAAGTTAGGTAGAGAATATGTGTTGTTGTATTATTTTGCAACTTTTTGGTCGGTTTAAATTTTTTTCGAAATAAAATGCTGGTTTAAAAAAACAAAAAGTAGAAAAGGTGGCTCAAGCCTGTAATCCCAGCACTTTGGGAGGCCGAGGCAGTGGATCACGAGGTCAAGAGATCGAGACCATCCTGGTCAATATGGTGAAACCCCTTCTCTACTAAAAATCCAAAAAATTAGCTGGGCATGGTGGCATGTGCCTGTAATCCCAGCTACTTGGGAGGCTGAGGCAGGAGAATTGCCTGAACCCAGGAGGCGGAGGTTGCGGTGAGCCGAGATTGCGCCATTGCACTCCAGCCTGGGTAACAAGAGCGGAACTCAGTCTCAAAAAAAAAAAAAAAAAAAAAGGAAATCATACTAGTAATACTTACGTAGCATTTATGACATGCCTCCCGTTCTTCTAAGCACTTTATCCAGACTAACTGGATTTAATCCTCATGACACCATTGGACGGTATATTATTATCATCTTCAGTTTACATTTGAAACAGTGGAGGCCCTGACAGGTTGTGATTTGGCCACGGTCAACTGCAAGCAAGATGTAGAGTTGGAATTCCAGCCACAGTTCATGCTCTTAGCCTCTCTGCTGAACCGTTTCAGTGAGACTGTGTCCTAGTTCTAATCAGCTCTGGGAGGGTTGACCAGGTTCTTCATCACACTTCAACTGCTCAAACACTTTACAGTTTTTCTTTGTATTCATTGGAAATTTGTCTCTCTATGGATTTTACCCATTTGCCCTATTTTTGTATTGGCCCATCCAGAGCAAATCACTCTTTCCCCCGCTGAGAATATAAACTCTGCAAAAATTGGGAATTGGTCACATTTACCACTGTGTTCCCATGCTTGAAGAATGACTCCTCTCACATCACAGGAACTCAGTAAAGATTTACCAAATGAATGAATGAATGGACATCAGCTTCTCAAATATTTGAGGTCAACTTCTGAAATTTTCCATTCTCTGTTGAAAACCTTTCCGTTCCTTTCAACTGTTTCATTAATATTCCAGCCACCATCCTCTAAAACAATTCCAGTTTTTCTAGTTTTAAAGCTTGTGCTCAGAACTGAAAATAGTACTCCAGAGTTCACTGACCACCACCAAGTGACAGTAACATTTCACTGTTCTTGTTTTGGATGGTGTTCTGCGGCCAGCGGGGCCTAGGAGAGCACAATTTAAAAAATCGCATCGTACAAACTACCTAAGAGATTGTCTGGCAAAGCTGATGAACGTATACATTTTCTCTTGCTTCTTCCTAAGCCCCGCTAAGGTAATAGTAAAGCATTGTTTGTTTGTTTTACTTGTATAAACCCACAAAGACAAAGATGAGAGAGAAGGACATAGTAATAACATTTTGGAAGCTGGAAAGCAGATATGCAAATGGCAACTGATTATCCTACCTAAGAAACGTGAATCTAAATCCGCAGAAGAATCAGTAGATGTATAAACTCCGTAACAGTAAAGGCTCCCCAAAGTCTCAGAAGGCTTCTAGATACAAAGGCATCAGTTGTATCTAGAAGTAGGGCTTAAGGGGCAAGGTCAAAATGGGAGGATTTGTTAAAATCCATTTAAGGCTTGAAATCTCCTCCTCTCTGTGCAGTTTTTCTTCAGCTGAGCAGAAGCCTGAGGGTCTGTTCTCCAGAGAAGACAAAAGAGAGGGTCTCTGGATAGGGTTCCACTAGACACAGTTTAGGTCAAGGGTAATTTAATAAAAGGAGGACTAAGCAGGATTGAAGGAGAGTTCAATGCATGTTTATATGCTGACTGTCAAGACCCGCGCCCTCTTCCCTCACTGCTTCCAGCATGTTGGCAACTTGTCCCTATTCTTCAAGCAAGAGTTTGGAAGGTCTTTCTCTGGAGAATCCAACTAGTCCAAGAGGAAAGACTTTAAGAAATTGACAAGGAGGAGTCCCCAGAGAAATAACTGAGCCAGATCATTCTACTGGACCTCACAGTGTGTAAATCACACCCATGAGCTCAGAGCCCCCAATTAGCTTTTAAAAAATGTTAAAAATGTTTTTCCATTGTAGTAAACTATACATAACATAAAACAGCATTTTTAAACATTTTTAAGTGTACATTTCAGTGGCATTAAGTAAATTCACATTATGAAGCTACCACCACAGTTCATGTCCAGAACATTTTCGTTATCCCAAACAGAAACTCTGTATCCTCTAAAAATTAACTCCCCACTCCCTCCTCTGAGCCCTTGCGTACCTGTATTCTACTTTCTGTCTTTATAAATTTGACTATTGTAAGTACCTCCTATAAGTAGACTCATATTACCAATTAGCATAATGTCTTCAAGGCTAATCCACGTTGTAGCATACGTCAGAATTTTCTTCCACTTTAAAGTTGAGTAATATCCCATTGATAAAGTACACAGGACCAGAAACTACAGAATTACAAGAAGGACTTTTTGTTAACTCAAGCTAGAGAGTTGTTTTTTTTTGTTTGTTTGTTTTGTTTTTGAGATGGAGTCTTGCTGTGTCACCAGGCCTCACTGCAACCTCTGCCTCCTGGGTTCAAGCGATTCTTCTACCTCAGCCTCCTGAGTAGCTGGGACCACAGGCGTGTGCCACCACGCCTGGCTAATTTTTTTGTATTTTTAGTAGAGACAGGGTTTCACCGTGTTGGCCAGGATGGTCTCGATCTCTTGACCTCATGATCTGCCCGCTTCGGCCTCCCAAAGTGCTGGGATTACAGGTGTGAGCCACCATGCCCAGCCAGAGTATTTTATTCTTTTTGAAAATCAGGGTGATTTACAAAACCTGCCTACACAATAGTACACTGAACTCACCCCAGGTGCAAGTGGTCCACACAAGAGCAGAGGGTATTGTAGGCCTAACTGTAGAGAAAAACCTCTTTTTAAAAAATAATTTATTTTATTTTCTATTTTAGACGGGGTCTTCCTCTGTCACCTAGGCTGGAGTGCAGAGATTTTGGCTCACTGCAACCTGCCTCCTGGGTTCAAGCAATTCTCCTGCCTCAGCTTCCCAATAAGCTGAGACTACAGGTGCTCGCCACCATGCTGGGCTCATGTTTGTATTTTTTTTTTTTTAGTAGAGATGGGATCTCACTCTGTTGGCCAGGTTGGTCTCCATCTCCTGACTCAAATGATCTGCCTGCCTTGCCTTCCCAAAGTGCCAGGATTACAGGTGTGAGCCACCACACCCTGCCGAGAATAACCTCTTTAAATGGCATGAGGTAGGCCAGGAGTGGTGGCTCATATCTGCAATGCCAGCACTTTAGGAGAGGATGACATGGGAGGATTGCTTGAGGCCAGAAGTTTGAGTCTGCAGTGACCTATCATTCACCACTGCACTCCAGCCTGGGTGACAGAGTGAGATCCTGTCTCAAAAAAAAAAAAAAAAAATTGCGTGAGCGACAGTACACAGATCTGTGCAGGAGTACATAGGAACAAAAATAGCTATCCACGGCTATACAAGTACGGTGCAGATCCTAGGCCCTTAAGTCAATTGTGAACAGCCATAAGCAGAGAGAGGGAATGAATTTTACATTTTTGGGAACAACCCTTTTGGTGCAGACCACCGTGGGACACAGATTGTTATGTGATCAAGATTCACAATCAGGTTGACAGTGGGCCACAGACTGAGGCCAAGGTCCCACTTTAGTAAGAGTTTCATTTGATTCCCACCAGAAGTATGAGGTTCACATGAGAAAGCTATAGTAGTTGCAACTTTATACTAATTGATGTTCTTTATGTGTTATTTTGTTTTTTGTTGTTTTTTTTTTTACTTACGGAATAATTCCTTCACTTATTCAAATATTTACTGAACATCTATGTGCCAAATGCTATACCAAGAACTTAGAGTACAGTGTCGAATAATCAAGATGCCTTTTATCATACAAGACAAATCATATCTTTTGTTTTCATTTTAACAAATTTTTGTAGCACTTTGATGTTTTAGGAACTATGCCAGAAGTTAAAACAGTGAGCGAAAGGGAAGCAATTCTTGGCTTAATTGAACACTAGCTATTACATGCATATGTTTATGCTAATAGTTTAATGAATAATATGCAGTTTTATGCCACAAACCTGCCTTGGGTTTCATCTGCAGGCTGACTGGCCGGGTATTCCTCTCTCTCTGCAGACTTCCTACAGCTGCCGCAGCATACCCAGGAGCCACATCTGGCTTCCTACTGCTCGGAGATGCACAGACCCCAGGCTTTTTCTCTCCTTCTCCTCCCTGCAATGGGGGGAGGGGTGAGGGGATTCTAGTCAGGTAGAGAGAAGATAGGGGAAGAAAGAATTCACCCTTTAGCCCAATCCTCCGACCTCCATCTGGCCCCCAGTATTTGCTGATTGCTGTGATATGCTCTCCACTCTGGAGCTTAGGCTTTTGAAACCAAAAGCTAGGAAGTACAGGAGCTGATTTCTGCTTTCAACTCAGTCATTTTTCTTACCTGGGGATGTTAACTCAATGGCTACTTATATGAGGGGTGAGGGAGGGCAATGAAAAAAGAAAAGAAAATCTCATGGATTACTTCCTCAAAATAATATCCTGCTTCATTCATAAATGAATCAGTGTCACACAGTGGAGTGTTTCTTGGTATTGAGCTTGCCGGAGGCAGGGTCATGCCTTAGTTATTTTTGTATTCCCTGAATCTTGACTAGCACGTGGTGTGTAGTAGACACTCCGTGACTATTTACTGAATAAACAAATGAATAGTCATTGAGAACCCTCCTTTGCTGAAAATCTTCAATGGCTTTTCATCATCTATATGATGCCATTGCAACTTTTTAACACAGTATTTGAGGCCTTTAATTACTTGGCGTCTGACCCGTTTTCTAGTCCCATGCCATCTTTTTCATTAATTTCTGTATTTATAGTTTGACTTCCTCACTAACCTCAGAGCCCCTTGAAGGCAGAGATCACATTATCCTAATTCAAATGCATACGTAGTAAAATGTGCTCAATCAATGCTACATTAACACATTGTTTAAGCAGAACTGTTTAAGCAGGGCATCCAGTTAACATTTGGTCAAGATTCTAGTACCCAGAGCAGGCGGACCTGGAAAGCATTAGCTTTAATAGAATGACGCCTGCCCAAAGCCTAGGTATTTCTAAATCTGTCAAACACGATATATATGGTTATTAGTTTTGCCTGCTGGGAAGCAAGGGCACAAAAGTGTTTGTGAACATAAGATGAAGGGAATCACAGGGTGAAACTGAGAGTGAGTTTACATCAAATTGTAAGCAGCTTTAAGGCAAGGATAATGTCTTATTCCTTGTTTTCTCAGTCCCAGAACCTAGCAAACGATATTTGCAACACAGTAGGCACACTGTTTTTCAGGGGCAGGGGGCAGACAGGGTCTCACTCTTTTGCCTATGCGAGGGTGCAGTGGCAGGAATGTGGCTCACTGCAGGCTTGGCTTCTTGGGCTCAAGCACTCGTCCTGCCTCAGTCTTCTGAGTAGCTGAGACTACAGGCATGCGCCACCATGCCTGGCTACTTTTCTGACTTCTTTATAGACATGGGGTCTCATTTTGTTGCCCACAGGTCTTGAACTTCTGGGTTTAAGAAATCCTCCTGCCTTGGCCTCCCAAAGTGCTGGGATTACAGGCATGAGCCACTGTGCCTGGCCTCATACTTAAAAACAAAAACCAAAAAACTCAAGTAGTGTGTCTGCCAACTTTACTCTTTTTTTTTTTTCCAAAATTGTTTCAGCTATTCTAGTTCTTTTGCCTTTTAATATACATTTTATAATATTTTGTACCCACAAACAAAACAAGTTCTGATGGTAATAACATTAAGTCTGTAGATTAAGTGGTGGATGATTGATGTTATAACCGTAAACATGGTATATGTCTCCATTTATTTAGGTCTTCTTGGATTTCTTTCACTAGCATTTTGTAGTTTTCAGCATGCAGATACTTTATAAGTTTTGTTAGATTTTCACCTAAAAAATTCCATTTTGGGGAAGTTTCTATAAATGGCATTTCCTATGGATTGACTGTCCCCACCAAAACTCATGTTGAAATTTAACAGCCAGTGTAGCAGTATTAAGAGGTGGGGCCTTAGGAAGTGATTAAGCCATGAGGTCTTCACCCTCATAAATGGAATAATGTTGTTATTATGGAAGTGGGTTAGTATTTCAGGAGTGGATTCCAGGTAAAAGAATAAGTTTGGCCCCCACCCTTCCTCTCTGTCTTGTGTGCTTGCTTGCCATCCCATTCCACCATTCCACCATGGGATGACCCTTATCAGATGCCAGTGCCCTGTTCCTGGAGTTCCCAGACTCCGGAACCATGAGCCAAACACATTTCTTTTCTTTATAAAGTCTCAAGTATTCTGTTTTATATGTACATGTACCTGTATATGTGTATGAACTAAGATGTATTCTTTTGTTATATTCTTTTTGTTATTCATATATATGTACATGTACCTGTATATGAATACGAACTAAGATGTATTCTTTTGTTTCCAATTGTTGATTCTAGTCTATAGATATACCATTGATTGATGTATGTGGACATTGTATCTTCCAAGTTTAAAATATTCACTTATTAGTTTTAGGAGCTTTTTGGTGGATACCATGGCTATTTCTATGTAGATGATTATATTGTCTTTAAATGAGGACAGTTTAAAATAATAAAAAGTAATAAAAAGCTATATGCTTTTTATTTTTTTCTCTTGCCTTATTACATTGGCTAGGCCTTACATGTAATAAAGTATGATGTTGACTAACAGTAAAGTCGACATTTTTATTTTGCTCCCAATCTTAGGAGAAATCAAAGTTAAAAACCTCTTTTTTTCATAGTTTGCTGAGCATTTTCATCACAAATGGATGCTGAATTTTGTCAAATAATTTTTCTGTATCAAATGATTGGATAATATTTTTAAAATCTATTAATATGATGGATTATATTGATTGTTTTTTTTTTTTTGACACAGAGTCTTGCTCTGTCGCCAGGCTATAGTGCAGTGGGTTGGTCTCTGCTCATTGCAATCTCTGCCTCCCAGGTTCAAGTGAGTCTCATGCCTCAGCCTCCCAAGTAGCTGGGACCACAGCTGTATGCCACCATGCCTGACTTTTTACTACTGAACAAACCTTGGATTCTCAGGATAATTTGTAGTTAATTGTGATGTATTATTCTTTTTATATACTATAGGATTTGATTTCCTAGTATGTTTTTTGAGAATTTTTAATCTCTGTTTGTGGGAGATATTCTTCTGCAGTTGCCTTTTCCTTTACTGTCTTTGTCTGTTTCTTCTGTCAGGGTATTGTTGACCTAAAAGAATGATTTAGAAAATAACTCCTTCTCTTCTAATTTAACAAAAAGTCACATAAAATCGGTATTATTTCACTCTTAAATTTTTGGTAGAATTAAGGAGTGAAACCATTGGAGTCTGAAGATTTCTTTTGTTGAAAAATTTTAAACTATAAATTTAATTTCTTGAATAAGCATAGAGTTATTCAGGTTATTTCTTTCTTCTTGGGTGAATTTAATAGTCTGTGTCTTACAAGGTATTGGTTCATTTTATCTAACTTGAATTTATGTCCATAGCATTTTTGAGGTATTCCTTTATTATCTTTCTAGTATCTGTGACGTCTGTAGTTACGTGCCCTCCTCTATTCCAAGGAGCAGTAATTTGTGTTTTCTCTCTTTCTTTTGTCAGACAGGCTAAAAGTTTATTAATTCTATCGATCCTTCGAAGAACCAACTTTTTATTTCATTGATTTTTCTCTATTGTTGTATTTTATAAATGACGTTGATTTCTGTTCTCGTCTTTATATGTCCTTCCTCTGCTTCCTTTGGGTTTCTTTTGCTTTTCTTTTTCCTGTTTCTTAAACAGGAAGCTTGGATTTTTAAATTGAGATCTTTCTTCTTTTCTCATAAAATCACTTGGTGCTGTGAATGTCCCTTCAAGTACCACTTTGTCTTCATCCTGTAAATCTGGAGATGTTGTATTTTCATTTTTCAATTCAAATGTTCAAATTCAAAGCATTTTCTAATTTTGCTTGAGACTGTAGCTGACAGAGGTAAACTGAGTTGTTTAATAAAGTATCAGAGTGATTTTAAGTATTATTGACTGAGTATGTTTAACACTGTTTTCCTTTTCACTCTAACTGAAGTGGGGCATTACAATGAAAGAAAGGTTTTGAGAAATAAAGCATGGAATAAACTATTTACACATTAGAAACTTAACACAGTAATTTTCCTGCAACTTAATTCTAGGAAGATTCTAGAACCAAATTCTTGCAACCTTCTAAAAATGGGAAACTTGAGTTACGTCAGTAGCAACTTATCTTTCAGAAATATGCTACATCGCAACGTTTTTTCTTCTTCTTTTTTTTTTTTTTTTTTGAGACTGAGTTTCGCTCCTGTTACCCAGGCTGGAGTGCAATGGCGCGATCTCGGCTCACCGCAACCTCCGCCTCCTGGGTTCAGGCAGTTCTCCTGCCTCAGCCTCCTGAGTAGCTGGGATTACAGACAGGCACGCGCCACCATGCCCAGCTAATTTTTTGTATTTTTAGTAGAGACGGAGTTTCACCATGTTGACCAGGATGGTCTCGATCTGTTGACCTCGTGATCCACCCACCTCGGCCTCCCAAAGTGCTGGGATTACAGGCGTGCCACGTTTTTTTCTTAAACTTTAATGTGCATAAAGATCACTTTGAGAGCTCATTAAACACGGATTTTGGGCCCCCACTCCAAGAGATGCTGATTTAGTAGTTCTAGGATGGGCCAAGGATTTGTATTACCCGCAAGTTCCTAGTTAATACCTATGCTACTGGTCTGAGGACCATACTTTGAGTAGCATTATTCTGCAGCATTAGAAAATACCGCCCACCACATTCTCTTTGACATCCCTTCGTACCTTACGTAGTTCTCTACTTAGTTTCTTCTTCTGGAAGTCTTCCTTTTCCTTCTTTGCCCTCTAGATATAGATACTTTCTAAGAGTGTAACTTTAGCTCTTATCTCTTCATCTTTCCTTCCATTGTAAATTCAACTTCTTACTGAGAATCTACTAATTGCTAAGCTAGCTACGCCTGGTACCATGTAAGGCAGAATCAGTGGGGTCCATGCCTCTTGCTCCACTGTTACCTATTTGTGAAAGTGTTCTCGAACTTTCTCACAGACATGACCACCTCCTCCTCTGCTTTCCCGTAGCTCTTTATTTGTTTCTCTCATCTGGATTTTATTTCATTCTATATTTGTTGGAATTCTCTGAGACAATATCCCAAATCTTGTTTGAACGCAGGATCTGGACTAGGCAAGATAATCCCAACCTCCAGTTTTGATTTTGTCATCTAACTGTATTTGCTCTTTCAGGTAAATTATATGTATTTACTCTTTTGGGTAATTATATCAGCCTTGGAATCAATTAGAAAATTCTGATGGCCAGACTTGATGGTGCACACCTGTAGTCCCAACTACTTGGGAGGCTGAGGTGGGAGGATTCCTTCAGCCCAGGAGTTTGAGACCAACCTGGGCAATGAAGTGGACTCTGTCTCCAAAAAAAAAAAAAGAAAAGAAAATTGTGACAATTTTTTCAACACAATACCACTTATCCTCATGCAAAATATATACTGGAGTTATGAAATTTTAAAATTAATATTTGGAAATGGTACAAGATGACGGGAAGGATGAAAGAAAATTCCATTTTTTAAGCATATTGGCACAAGACAAATCTTTATAGTATTAATTTACCTTTATCTAGTTCAGTTCAATGAACATATATTAACAAATCACATTATGCGAACACTGTTCTATTACACTTGCATGCATTTTTCCTTTAGGCCTCTCTCTATATATCATGCCTCTCCAGATTTTGTGGGGGAAGATATAGATTGGTCCTGTTGTTCTTGCTTGTGGCAGCAATCAATGAAAATAATGCCCATTCTTTTGGATTTCTGGGTGTTAATAAAGGGGAGATGCGGGAGCTGGGGAGAAAGTTTTTACATAATGTCTTCATAAATATTAGTGGAGATTTTCTGAACGATCTCTGTCCTGCCCTCAAGGCTTCCTTCTCTGTGGTATCAAGTGCTCATATAGGAAGTCACAAAATTGCAACGGAAATCCAAACTCAACTTGATTTACTAGGTCCTCAAATGTTGACCTGTTTTGGACTCATAAATAGAGGGGAAAGGCATTTGGGTAAGGGAAAGAGCAGGAAGCCATGAATTACCCAGTGGATCTTTGAAATCAAACAAATTTAACATAGAATGAATACCAGGCATTTCCTGGGGAAGGAGGGAAGTATCGTTTTGTCTGTCAACTACCGTTGCTACTATATCAAATTTAGAAGATCACAAATATTCTGCTAGGGTTCTCAAGGACCAGGAGAGGAGTGCCTTTGCCTTTTGCATTACAGTGGAGTCAGATCACAGTCACATTCAACTTACTCCCATCTAACTACATAGTGAATCGTATTTTTCCCACAACATGGCTCCTAAACGCATGCCAACTACTTTAGTGCTCAGGAAGAGAAGCAGAGATATGGTCCAATAACGGAAAATACTGGCTGTATTGCCTCCATTGAAAGATGATGCACTGTTGATTGTGGGTGATTTGAGGAATTGTCCTTGATTGAAGAAAGCTGGCGCCTCAGTGCCTCTGGGCATCCCTGGGCAGCTGCGGAATTAGGCCTCACAGAGTCTGCTCTTCTAGACCATCCACAGATGAGAGCCAGAGGAAGGCCAGGTCTTTAATAGAAACCACCTTCCAGGGCTGGGTGCAGTGGCTCATGCCTGAAATCCCAGCACTTTCGGAGGCCGAGGCGGGCAGATCACCTGAGGTCAGGAGTTCGAGTCCAGCCTGGCCAACATGGTGAAACCCCGTCTCTATTAAAAATACAAAAAAACTTGGCTAGCCAAGAGTGGAGTGGTGGCGTGAGCCTGTAGTCCCAGCTACCTAGGAAGCTGAGGCAGGAGAATTGCTTGGACCTGGGAGGTGGAGGTTGTAGTGAGCCGAGATGGCACCATTGTACTCCAGCCTGGGTGACAGAGCAAACCTCGGTCTCAAAAAAAAAAAAAAAGAAACCTACTTCCCCTCTCCTTTCCCCTTCTATCCTCTGGACACTCCTCCTTCCTCCCTCTTTTCTCATTCTAAGAGAACATTCCTCATTTTACAGGTGGGGCAGCGGAGGTGGTACAGCCAAAACTTCATCGAAAGGAAAATCTGGTGTAGTGTATTTTGGATGAGACCGCTCACCCCAGACAAGCTGGGTGACCCTGCATGGCTCAGGGGCCCCAGCACACTACAACAGCTACATCCAGGAGAGTGTCACCATGGCTTGGTGATTTTCTACGCATGAGAAAAATCAGGCTGTCCTCACTATGAGATCAAGTTTGAGGTTACTGCTAGGCAGGATGTGATAAGGAGACTATTGTTTTTTGCCAAGCAGTAGCTCTTCTTCTAGTCTAATGGTTATCAGGTTTTAAGAGGAAGGAAATTATATTTATTTTTGGTGTTGTGCAGAATTATGGAGGAAATGTGTAATCAGAGGAAAAATCCAAATATCCTGAAAGCAAATGAGAGACAAGAGGTGAGGTGGGAACTCAAGTACCAGGGCAAGTCACTAAAACATCACTGGAGCAGTGTGATTGCTCCAGAGGAACTAGGTTACCAGGAAGACCTTTGCTTAGAATCTAAATTAAGAATAAGGTCTCCATTGTTTGTCTTACAGTGGCCAGAGTTCATGAGTGCCTCACTTTGTCCCGGGGGACCCCGTTTCTCCACTCTAAGCCAGCTCTGATTAAGAGGAAGCCATATATCCTCTAAGAATATTCCTGTCTTGTGCTTTACTCAGTAACATTAACAGAGGGAAATGAGGTTATGTGAACTTCCCATGGATATTTTGATGGCAGTGACTCAGTTGATACAAAGGATTCCCTGTGAAGCAAATCCACATCAATAGAGAGTTGACTTTATCCTAGTGATCCCCCTAGGTTTCACCAGCTTAGGAAAGAGGAAAGAACATCCTAAAGAGACAGTGATTCCATAACCACATGCAGATGGCCAAAAAGCAGGGTAGGAAATGACCCCCAAGAAAATAAAACAGTGCAAAAAACCTTCCACTGCAAATGGTTTAGGTATGGAGTATTTAATTTAACTTATTTACTTATTTTTAATTTTTATATATTTGGGGAGTACAAGTGCGGATTTCTTACAAGCACATATTGCATAGACATGAAGCCTGGGCTTTTAGTGAACTCATGACCTGAATGGTGAATGTTGTACTCAGTAGGTAACTTTTCAGTTCCCAAGCCCCTCCCACCTTCCCACATTCTGTAGTCTCCCGTGTCTGTTATCCCACTCACTGTGCATGTCCGTGTGTACTCACTGTTTAGCTCTCACTTATAAGTGAGGAAATATGGTAGTTGATTTTCTGTTTCTGAGTTATCTCACTTAGTACAGTGGCCTCCAGTTCCATCCCTGTTGCCCCAAAAGACAGGATTTCGTTCTTTTTTGTGGATGAATAAGTATTCCATGGTGAATAGTCCATCCTAGTTCCCTCATCCAGTCTTCCAGTGATGAGCACTGAGGTTGCTTCCATGTCTTTGCTATTGTGAATAGTGTTGCCATAAACATTTGAATGCAGATACCTTTTTGATATAATGACTTCTTTCTCTTTGCGTGTATCCCCAGTAGTGAGATTGGGTCAAACAGTAGTTTTGTTTTTAGTTCTTTGAGAAATTTAGGTGTGGAATATTTTAATGACTGAGTCAATTCTGATGCCAATAGCCTCTTTATTAGTTTGCTTTCCTTTATAAATGACTATTGCTTGGCAGTGGGTGGGCTACGTTCAAAATCTACCTTCAGAATCTTCTAGAGCAGAAAATACATTAATAACAGGAAAACAAACTCTAATGCAAAATAGTCTAGATTCATTCAGAATTTAGCAAATGTGAAAATGATTACATAATAAAAGAAATTTTAGAATTATAGAACAAATTTCCTACACAACTACACACACACACACACATCTGTTAGATTTTTACTTTTCAGGAAGTGTTCATCACAGACTCCAGAGAAAATATCTAACCTTAACATGTAAAAAAACAAGCATTTTCTTTAAACTGGGATTCTCTTCAGATTAGCACGGGACCCATGTTTTTGTTTTGGCTCCAAAGAAAGAACCAGTTTTGCTCTCCTCTCAGAAATATAAGTCGAGTGTGAGTCCCCGAGGGGCCAGGTAGAGCGATGGTGGTAGCTGAATTGGAGGAAGGGAGGACACGTCTTTGGAATTGATCGGTAGACTCTCTCTGCCTTTGCAACCACCTGAGACATAGAATCCTTGCTATCAGCTCTTCAGTCCTTATTCAGTTGCCATCTTTTTTATATTCATCTTCTCTCCTCTAATTTTTTATTCATCTCCCAGAGTGATGAGCCAATGTTTTTAAAATAGAAGATATCCAATAAATGTTCCACACGTGAATGGATTTTTCTTATTCACTTCTAGGTTTCAAATGATTATTTGGTGCTATCTCTCAACAGATATTGATATGTAGGCCGTTCAGATATACCAACCACAGGAATGATTTCTACTTCATTAACAGCCTGAGAATTATGGGCTATAGTGGGTTATGAAATCTGAAGTTACTTACCTAAAAAAATGTGAATTTCGAGACAGAAAGAAGGGAAAACTTTAATTACTGGATCTGCCTTAGTATCACAGAAACATGCTAAACATCTCCCACTTCTTTCTTTCTTTCTTTTGTAATTGGTGGCCAGTGAGGGTGAAGAAAACTCACACACAAAAGAGGGGAAAAGGCTTTCAAAAAGACAGTTGAAAGCCGGGAGGAGTGGCTCATGCCTGTAATCCCAGCGCTTTGGGAAGCCAAGGCTGGCAGATTCCCTGAGGTCAGGAGTTCGAGACCAGCCTGGCTAATACGGCGGAACCCTGTCTGCAAAAAATGCAAAAATTAGCTGGGCATGGTGGCACAGGCCTGTAGTCACAGCTATTCAGGAGGCTGAGGCAGGAGAATCTCTTGAACTTGGGAGGTGGAGGTTGCAGTGAGTCGAGATTGCGTCCCTGCACTCTGACCTGGGTGGCAGAGTGAGACTCTATCTCAGGAAAAAAAAAAGACAATTAGAAAGTTAGAAGAGTGTGACCATGAGGCAACTCTTTTGAGAGAACCTGCCCCCTTCTTCCGGAAAGCCACCAGGTTTTGTTTCCATCAGTAACTGCTAGCAACTGGCCCCGTTACTAATATAAATTATGAATGCAGAATTGGTAACAGAGGTGCCATAACTCCTCTGAATCTGATCAAATAAAGGGGACCTGCCTTCCTTGATAGGCATGTTCCCAGTAACAAAAGTAAAAGAAGAAAAGAATTTACTTCGATGCCTGTCCCCTTTTCCTTCCCGCTTTCTCACCTTGAAAACAAACTATTGAAAAATGTTCACAGGAAGGAGGTTCTACTCAGTTTTTGGAAGAACACAGCATCTAAGTATTCATTCTGCAATGACTTGGGCTGACAATATCAGTAAGTATGTTGTACTCAAACAAAATTGTTCAAGGTGGAATAGAAATAAAGCCTCAGCTCTTGAGAGAGAAGGCAAGGAAAGCACAGAACGCTCATCTGAAGCTTCGTGTGGCCAGCCTGGAAGAAACCAAAGACTTGTTTGGCCAATGTGTGGTTTTCTACCTGAACAAACATCCCATTATATGTGGAATAGACTCCAGAGCATTTCAGAGAGATAAAGTATAATGACGTGGGGGTACCATGGTGTTAGCCTCGCAGAGGCAGATCCCTGGGTTGCTGACAAGCCAGAGGGCTTGTGTAACATCTCTGTAAGCTACCTGTGTCCAAACTCAGCAGTGAGGACTGATTTGTAGTCTTCTCGGATGCTCCTGACCCATTTTTGTGTGTCCTAGGACCATTTCATCCCTTCCAACACAATGACAACATTCCAAAGAAGAATGTCATGGCCTTGTAAGTCTGACAAAAGATGGATTGTCACTACTGGATCTCTTCTTCTACACAAAGTGCTATCCAGTGTTTGCTGTTCTGAACAAATCATTTGGTAAAGCATTCTGTAAGTTTATTTGGATGAGGATAGCACGGGCTTTTTTGAACCACTGGTGAGAGATGAGTTGGGTCTGATTATCCAGAGGCTGCAAGACCCGCGCTCCTGAGCTTTGCTATGTGAAACACCTGTGCATGCAGAATGCAGGATAAATCTTTTGAGACCATTGGATCCACCATGCTCATGAAACATATCTAAGAAAATCCTTGTAGGACACAAAAATAGAGAAAGGGGATTGAAAGATCTGGTCAAGATCTTAACCCTCCATGTTGATTGCAATGTGAGTTGCATTAGCAGCAAGTAGCATATTAGAATGTGACAGCTTCTGTCACGGTCCTCACCCTTAGAGTTAAGCTTTCATATAGTTCAGGGGGGTGCCAAGTCAGGGCCCAGGAGCAAACTATGACCTGTTCTCTCTTTTTTTACTTAGCCTGAGTCAAGAATGATTTTTACATTTTTAAACAGCTGAGGAAAAAGTCAAAAAAAGAGTTACACTTTGTGACATGTGAAAATTGTACAAAATTTACATTTCAGTGTCCACAAGTGAAGTTCTATGAAAGCACAGCCACACCATATTGTCTGTATCTGCTTTTCAGCTATACCAACAGAGCCGAGTAGTTGCCATAGAGATCATGTGGCCTGCAAAGCAAAAAATAAAATAAAATAAAGAATTTCTATTAGTCTTTTACCCAAAAAAGTTTACTGACCCCCTAATATAGTTCAAATTCTTTCTTCAATTCAGAATTGCTAATTAAATAGACCTGAAGTCTTGCTAAAATGCAAGGATTCATTTTAGAGAACGAGCCACAAATTCTTATCAAATAGGATATAAATTTAATTTTTATTAAAATGGAAATGTTTTATAAAATTCATCTTAAAAATACAATTATATAAAATAGAAACCATCGCAGGACAAGTGGTATAAAAAAGACCTGACCTGGCTGGGCATGGTGGCTCATGCCTGTAATCACAGCACTTTGGGAGGCCGAGGTGGTCGGATCCCAAGGTCAAGATATTAAGACCATCCTAGCCAAAATGGTGAAGTCCCATCTCTGTTTAAATACAAAAATTAGCTGGGCATGGTGGCATGCACCTGTAGTCCCAGCTGTTTGGGAGACTGAGGCAGGAGAATTGCTTGAACCCAGGAGGCAGAGGTTGCAGTGAGCCGAGATCACACCGCTGCACTCCAGCCTGGTGCCTGGCGACAGAGCCAAGACTCTGTCTCAAAAATAAATAAAAATAATAAATAAAATAAATAAAAATAAATAGACGTGACCTTCCTGACTACTAGTCGGGGAAATGCGAATTAAAATGCAATAAGATACTGTTTCATACTTCCAAAATTGTCAAAAAATTTAACCATCTGATCACAGGAAGGGTTTGAGGGTGCAGAACAACATGCATGGGCAATATGTGTACTGGCACAACCGCTTTGGAAAGCAGCTTGGTAATTTCTAATAAAACAGAAGATGAGTGTAATAAGATGGCTTAGTGATTCCACCACAGGTTTATCATCTATTCTCACACCATTCTAGCACGTATGCAAGAGGAAACATGTAGAAAGATGTTCTATGTGACACCAACATGGTGGGTTGTGCCTTCTGCTCCCCTGTGGTTGGGTGGAGCCCAGTGACTAGTTCTGGTCATTAAGTTGTGAGCAGAAGTGAGACACATGGCTGGAGCATCTGTAAGGCCAATGTGAAACCCTTCTGAGTTATAATAAGCCACAGGTTAAATAGAAATGGCAATGCGAAATACTTCAAATTAAATAATAATACTACATATCAAAGCTTACCATTATACTACAAATACTTATCATGACACTATCAAATACTACATATCAGAGTGTTAGCCATGCTTAGAAGGGAATTTATAGCTTCAAATGCATATTTAGAAAAGAAGAAACTCTGAAAAAAATCAATAAACTTTGAATCTTAGCTTGAGTTCCCCAGAAGCAGACCTTGAGATTCAAGGGCGAACAGTTTAATTGGGAGTGAATTAATTAGCTTGGGCTGCCGTAACAAAGTATCACAGGCTAGGTGGCTTAAACAACAGACATTTGTTTTCTCACAGTTCTGGAGGCTGAAATCTGAGATCAAGGCGTCAGCAGGTTTGGTTTCTTCTGAGGTCCCTGCCCTTGGCTTGTGGATGTCTGTGTTCTCCCTGCGTCCTCTCATGGGCTTTTCTCTGTGTGCCTGTGTCCTGATCCCTTCCTGTAAGGATGCCAGTCACCGTGGATTAGGGTGCACCGTTACGATCTCATTTTAATTTCATCACCTCTTTAAAGCTATAAGCTCCAAATAAAGCCACATTCGGAGGCACTTTGGCTTCAGACTTGAACAAATAAATGTAGGGGCTTCATACATTGAATCTGAGGGGCTCACAGTTCATTCCCTAACAGGGAAATAGACAAGGGGGAACAGGTAGGAAGTGAGATACAGAGAGAAGACAGATATACAATAAAAGGTGTGTTATGAAGGCAGTCATCACAGCAGGAGACTGGAGCTTGATTGCATTAACTACCAAGAAGAATTCTAGAAAGCTAAGTAAAATATGCTTCAGAATTATCCCAACCGAAGGGCAAGAAACCAGAGTATTGACACCCTGACAGCCTTTGGTCTTTAGTTAAAGGTTTCTCCTGGAGGCTGTTAGTTCCCAAGCACCTCCAGCCCACTATGCCCATAGGCTAGGTAAGTTCAGGCAGCCTGGGCATTGTCCTCTGACAAAGATGCAGGTCCCGCTCTAGGAGGTCTGGGAGTGCACAGGCCTGATGAAGGATCCCAGGACAAACGAACGGAGCACAGATCATATCAGTTAAGCAGCCCTCTCCAGACATTACCAAAGGAGTGGCGAAACAAATCCAAAGGGAAAGCAATTGTTACAACGAATTCAAATGTATAAGCAGACAAGATCCTCAAAACCATAGACTAATTCCTTAAAATACTAGTAAAAGTGAAAAATTGCTGTCAAGATTGGTTAAACTAGAGACAAATGAACGAGTGACAAACAATGTCAGGAATTTTAAAATGGGGCACATTATGGATCCTGCAGACATGAGATCATTAAGAGAACAAAACAAAAAAAGGAATGAATACCAATTTCACTCCTAGTTATTTACTCAAAAGAATTGAAAACAGGCGCCCAAATCAATACATGTACATATGTGTTCGTGGCAGCACTATTTACAAACATCAAAAGGTGAAAACAGCCCAAATGCTCATCAATAGATAAACAGACAATAAATTGTGGTATATCCATACAATAGAATATTATTCAGATATAATAATAAATAAATTACTAATACATGTTACATTAGGGAAAAACCTAAAAAATATTACATTAAGTGAATGGAGCCAGACACGTATTATATAAATCCGTTTATATAAAATAACCCGAACTGGTAAATGTATTGTTTGTGAAGGCTCAGGAGAGGGAAATGGAGAGTGACTGGTTAATGGGGATGTGCTTCCTTTCGGGGGAGATGGAAATATTTAGCAACTAGATAAAGATGTGATTGCATAACACTGTGAAAGTACAAAATGCCATTTAATTGTTCACTTTAAAATGATTTGGTTTGTGTTACATGAATTTCACCTCAATGAAAAAGAAAGAGAGGGTGAGAAAGAGTAGCACCTGATACTGCCACTAAAAATGGACTCGTTTTACTATTTTCATGAGCTCATGTTGGTCTCAGAGGCTCACGCCTGTAATCCCAGCACTTTGGGGGGCTGAGACTGCTGGATCACTTGAGGTCAGGAGTTTGAGATGACCCTGGCCAACATGATCTCTACTGAAAATGCAAACATTAGGCCGGGTGTAGTGGCTCATGCCTGTAATCGTAGCAGTTTGGGAGGTGGAGGCAGGTGGATTGCCTGAGCTCAGGAGTTTGAGACCAGCCTGAGTAACACGGTGAAACCCCCTCTCTATTAAAATTCAAACAGATTAGCCTGGCTTTGTGGCATTCACCTGTAGTCCCAGCTACTCTCTTCAACAAGCAGAACCCGAGGAAACATGGGTGAGGTTACTTTAAGGCTTGGAGACTTCTCAGCTAAAGGAAGTGGGCCAGGGAAGGGCTAGGTGCTCTGACATGCCAAATATAGTCTGCTTGGCCACTGAGGAAGAGAGATTTGTTGCTAGCAACAAGTACTTAGAACGTGTGTGATTTGGCATGTCTCGAACTGTGAAGTAGATGCAATGCAGGCAAAAAATCGATGATGCTGTGGGGAGGGGCTGTGTAGGGTGTTAATCGCCATCTGCAGTGCCTGGAGGTGGGGTGGGGAGAAGTGAAGAATCTCTTCCTTTTTAATAGATTTTCAAGATGGGAAAATCATATTGCAACCAGCAGGCATTTGGAAACAATTGTGCCGAAGGCAGAAAGTATACCTAGCGTTAAGCTGAAAAAACTGGACGCTCCCAGCAAACTCACTTGGCAGATTTCTGGATGTCAGAAGAAAACGCCAGAGGATTTCACTCGGCTTTGACCCCTTACTGCTTCCAGCCACGTACCCTGGGCAGTAGAACAAAGGAACAGACGGCAGAGTCGCTTAAGAGGAGTAAGTACCAACGGCTGTGCGACTTCAAATCGCCACCTAAGATTACTTCTTTGATTTCTGGAAAAGTAGGCCAAAGGAAGATGTCAGGTGGGATGGGGATGGGGGTGGGGGAGGAAGAGGTAAGCCTGAGTCACGACCCCATAGGCATGTGGTGAAGCAAACTCCGCAGCACTGTTTATCAGTTACAGTAGAAGGCACACTTGTGAAATCTTTGAGAATCATAAATGTTGTTCCCTACAATCATACCTGAAAAAGTAGGTACATCTTGAATCTTTCCTTTAATTCTGCCGGGGACAAAATGACAGTACAAATGTTAAGTTAAAAGTGCAAATCAGCATAGAATCATAGATCCAAAAGTTGAAAAGACTTTTGACTAAATCCTAGAAGAAAAATGAATGTAAAATTACAGATAGAAAACCTTAGGCTCATATGTTATTTCTTAAAACTCTAGAACTTGGAGCTGTTACCCTTATTCAACCATTAAATTGATCAGCACTTTCTGTTGAGTTAAACTGAACCTAGGGTGTTTTTGCCACTTGCCCACCTTCATCTTGGTCTGGGTTATTTCTTTTCCTTTGTTGTAACTATGTTTTTCTTTTTAATTGTGGAAAAATACACATAAAAATAATATTTTAAACATTTTTAAGTGTGCAATTCAATGCATTTAGTACATTTGCAATGTCGTGTGACTATCCCCACTTCCTCAAATAGTTCCGGAGAAACAGAATTGTTAAAGACAGAGGCCAGGTACTGTGGCTTATGCCTGTAATCCCATCACTTTGTGAGGCCAAGGTAGGAGGATCGCCTGAGCCCAGGAGTTTGAGAGCAGCCTGGGCGACATAGTGAGACCGCATCTCTACCAATAATAATAATAATAATAATAATAGTAATTAGCCAGGCGTAGGGTAATATGTCTGTGGTCCCAGCTACTTAGGAGGCTAAGGTGAGAAAATTGCTTAAGCCCGGGCAGTTGAAGCTGCAGTGAGCCGTGATAGCACCACTGCACTACAGCCTGGGCAATAGAATGAGACCCTGTCTCAAAAAAGTTAAATTAAATTAAAAAGAAAAAAAAAAGAACGTTAAGGATGGGTTTTCTGAATTGATTCTGCGGTTTCAGGAATTGGCTCTCTAATCTGATTAGATTTAAAGATGCTGATGATTTTCTTTTTAGTGGTATGAGAGCACTGGTGGTCCATGCAGTGATCTGGCAATAGAGATATGTAAAATACCACCATCGGATACTCCTTAGCAACCTCTTATAAGAAGCAAGGAGCTGGGGGCTGGTATATGCTTTTGAACACTTTTTTGCAAACTAACAAGTATAATGAGATTGGCTGGCTGATCCAAATGTCTCTGGACAAAGTGAGGAAAGAAAAATATGAGCTTGGGGATTTGAATCTTCAGCTTAAGCACCTTGTACAAGACCTGAAATCTTCTATGTGTGCCCTGAAAGACCGTTACTGCTTTTAGCAGCAGGGCTAGGATTGCTGAAAATCAAATACAGGGTCTTATTCTGAGATGGGCTGAATTGCTGCACAGGTTAAACTCGCAGCCTCGCAGGATGTCTGAGGTTGAAGTAAGGAAGAGAGGCACTTAGACAGTTGAAATGGAGACATGTGGGAAGACCTGATGAAACTGGGAAAATTCAGTCCCTGGATTCCGATAAATATTTGCCAGTAGAAGAGGCCTCTCTACTCTTTCTACCTTCCCACTCCCAGTGGTAGTGGCCTCTTCACCCCCTCACCTCCCAACTGGTGGGATTAAGCCCGCATTGCCCTATTAAAGCTGTAATGGCCTCCTCTGTGGTAGATGCCATGCTAGACAGTGATTCTCCTTAAGACCCATTTCTACCACCCCTCTTCCCTTCTAGACCTACAACTTGATCCAAGTCCTAGAAGGCTCCTACAGGTAAGGTACAAAATGCAATTCACCAGGAAGTATACTGCAGTTTAAAAGAACTGCTGGAGTTTTCTAATGTGTACAGACAGAAATCTGGAGAACATGTGTGGGAGTGGATGTTGAGCATGCAGGATAATGGCAGAAGGAACATAAAGTTGGATTAGGTGGAATTCATTGATACGGGCTCACTAAGCAGAGATTATGTATTTAACATTGCAGCTCAGGCAGTTAGAAAGGGCTCTAATTGTTTGAGCTATACTCGTTTGTTGGTTTTCTCCAAGTCTCCAGTTGAAATTTGATTCCCAATGTTGGAGATGGGGTACAGTAGGAGTGGGGTCAGCAGACAGATCTCTCAGGAGTGACTTGTGCCATTCTTGCAAGAGTGAGTGAATTCTTGCTCTGTTTGTTCCTACAAGAACTGGTTGTTTAAAGGAGCCCAGTACCTCCCTCCCCACCACCTTCCTTTCTTGCCATGTGATCTCTGCATACACCAGCTCCCCTTCACCTTTTGCCATGCGCACCTGTTGCCCTCAGTAGATGCAGATGCCGGCATCATGCTTCTTATACAGCCTACATAACCGTGAGCCAAATAAACCTCCTTTCTTTATGAAGTATCCAGCCTTAGATATTACTTCATAGCAACACAAAGGGACTAAATTTGGTTGGCTGAAACATAGACCAAAAGGTGGCTGATATTGAGTGAGTTCAGAATGCTAGAATTGCCTTGGTTTAATATAGAGGAAGAGATTCAAAGGCTTAGGGAGATTGAAATGTTAGAGTGGATTTGTCATTTAGTATCTTCTCACTCACCCAGGGAGAGTACAGAAGACATATTTTTCACCACAATTGTGATAAATAAATTTGTGATGGAATCCCTGGTGTCTTTGAAAAGCTCTGAGATTACTCTTCTTTGTAGGCAAGATCTTACAGTGGGATCTGCAGTCACTGAACTGGGAAACCTAAATACAATGGAATGACTGGATCCTGGGGTGGCAGCTCTCAACCACCAAAGGCAAAGTGAGTGTGGTTACCTTAAGGGGCAGTAGAGTCAAAGCTGCAGTCAGAATAGCCTGGCTTACCTAGATGGTAGCATGAGCTAGTTGATCCTGATGTTTTCAGAAGTGCAACAGATAGAAAGCCTACTAGATTCTTAGTTGACCTGTGTAAACAGCAAAGTTCTAGTGAGCAAAAGTCTAACTTGAATCATAAAAGTAGGGAATCATGGCCCCTAAATGGATTCCCAGACTTAAGCCAGTTTACAGAGCCAGAACCCCTTGAATGAAGAGGAAGCTAGGACCCTGGTACATTGCCAATATTTTGTACTTCTGCTTCTCCCCCAACCCTCCCCAAAGGGACCTACAGCCTTTTACCAGGGTCAATGTGCCTTGAGGAAAAGGAAGTAATCAGATCTTTTGGGTACTACCAGACAAAGGCTCTGAACTGACATGGAATCCAGGAGACAGGGAACATCATTGTGGTCCACTAGCCAGAGAAGGGGTTTATGGAGGTAAGATTACTTATGGAGTTTTAGCTCAGGAGTTATGGAGTTTTAACCCAGTGGGGTTAAACCCATTCCATGGTTATCTCTCCAGGTCTGGAATGCATAATTGGAATAGGTACACTCAGCAGCTGGCAGAATCCCCATCTGTGTTATCTAATCTGTGGAGTAAGGACTATTATAGTGAGAAGGGCCAAGAGGAGGCCACTAGAACTGCCCCTATGTAGGAAAATAGTAAGCCAAAGGCAAAGCTGCATCCCTGAAGGGATTTCAGAGATTTGAAAAACGGAGGGGTGGTGATTTCCACCATATCCCCATTCCGCTTGCCTGTTAGGTCTATGTAGAAGACAGTTGGATCTTGCAGAATCACAGTGAATTCTCATAAGCTTAGCCAGGTGGTGACTCCACTTGCAGCTGCTGTACCAGATGTGGTTTCATTGCTTGCACAAATTAACATATTGTCTGAAACCTGATATGCAACTATTGATCTGACAAATGCCTTTTTCTTCATGTCTGTCGATAAAGACTACCAACAGCAGTTTGCGTTCACCGCAAGGCCAGCAATACACCTTTACTGTTCTATCTCAGGGGTATGCCAACTCTCTCCAGCACTATACCATAATCTACTTCATGGGGTCTCAACTCCCTTCACAAGATATTATGTTGGTCCATTTGAACGAGGACGTTATGTTGATTGGACCCAATGAGCAAGAAGTAGTAACTACTTTAGACCTATTGATTAGAAATTCGCATGTAAGAAGGTGGGAAATAAATTCAACAAACTTCAGGGGCCTTCACCTTAGTCAAAGTTGTAGATATCTAATGTTGTGAAGCTTATTGAGATGAGATATCCCTTCTAAGGGAAGGCTACGTTATTTCATCTGGCCCCTCCTACAACCAAAAAAGCAGCACAATGCCTACTGGGCTTCTTCAGATTTTAGAGGCAACATATTCTTCATTTGGGTGTGTTACTGTGATCCAAAAAGCTGCTACTATTGAGTGGGCCCCAGAGCAAGAGAAGGCTCTTGCTCTGGAATAGTGGGCCAGACTTCTGTGCAAGCTCCTCTGCTGCTTGGGCCATAAGATCCAACAGGGCCAAGTAATGGTTCTTGGAGTGTCAGTGGCAGATAGGGATGCTGTTTGGAGCCTTTGTCAGGTCTCTATAGGTGAACTTCAGTGCAGCCCTTTGGATTTGGGAGCAAAGCCCTGCCATTCGTCACAGATAACTACTCTCCTTTTGAGAAAGAGTTTTTGACCTGCTTGCTGAGCCTTAGTGAAGACTAAATGCTTAACTATGGGTTACCATGTTACCACGCAACCTGAGCTGCCCATCATGAACTGGGTGTTTTCTTACCCAGCAAGTTATAACACCAGGCGTGCATAACAGCACTCCATCATCAAATGGAAGTGATTTGACCGATTGGGACCAGACAGGCCCTGTAGGCACAAGTGAGTTACATGAAGAAGTGACGCACATGTTCATGGTTCCCACTCTTGCTACACTGCCTTCTCTCTCCCAGTCTCATGAAGAGTTTCCTATGATCAGTGACAGAGGAAGAGAAAACTCAAGCCAGGTTTACAGATGGTTCTGCACGATAGACAGGCACCACCTGAAGGCAGACGGCTGCAGCACTACTGCCCCTTTCTGGGGTATCTCTGCAGGATGGTGGGGAAAGTGATTCCTCCCAGAGGGCAGAACTTTGAGTAGTGCACCTTGTTGTTCACTTTGCTTGGAAAGAGAAATGGATTGACATTTGCTTACATTCATTTGTGAGCTGGGGTCAGTGTTTTGCCTGGATGGTTGGGGATGTAGAAGGAGCTTGATTGGAAAATTGGTGACAAAGAAATCTGGGGAAGAGGTATGTAGATAGACCTCTTTCTCTGAATGGGAAAGAAATCAAGATAATTGTGTCCCATGTGAATGTTCACCAAAAGGTGACCTCAGCAGAGGGCGGTTTTAATAGTCAAGTGGAGAGAATGACCCATTCTGTAGATACCAGTTAGCCTCTTTCCCCAGCCATCCCTGTCGTCGCCCAGTGAGTTTATGAACAAAGTGGCCATTGTGGCAGGGATGAAGATTATGGCTTGGCCCAGCAACATGGACTTCCCACTCACCAGTGCTGACCTGGCTTTGGCCACTGCCAAGTGCCCAATCTGCTAGCCACAGAGACCAGTGTTGAGTCCCTGACATGGCAACATTCCCCTGATGATCAACCAGCTACCTGTTTGTAGGCTGGTTACATTGGACCACTTCTATCAGGGAAGGGGCAGCCTCTTGTCCTTACTGGAATAGACACTTACTCTGATATGAGTTTGCCTTCCCTGCCTGCAGTGCTTCTGCCAAAGCCACCACTCATGAACTCACAGAATGCCTTATCCACCATCATGGTATTCCACACAGCATTGCTTTTGACCAAAGAACTTCCACAGCAAATGAAGTGTGACAGTAGACTCATGCTCATGGAATTCACGGGTCTTGCCATGTTCCCCATCATCCTGAAGCAGCTGGCTTGATAGAACAGTGAAAGGGCCTTTTGAAGACTCAGTCTAGTGCCAGCTAAGCAGCACTGCCTCGCAGGGTTAGAACAAGGTTCTCTATAAGACTGTATATGCTCTGAATCAGTGTCTGATTTATGATGCTGTTTCTCTCATAGCCAGAAACCCACAGGGCCAGGAATCAAGGGGTTGAAATGGGAGTTCTACCACTCACCATTTCTCCTGGTTTCCCACTAATAAATTTTGCATTTTGTTCCCATGACTGGGAACCTGGGCTCTACTGGCCCACAGATCTTAGTTCCAGAGGGAAGAACGCTTCCACTGAGAGACACAGCAATGCTTCCATTGAACTGGAAGTTAAGACTGCCATGTAGCCACTTTGGACTCCTCATTCCTCTGAATCAATAGGCAAAGAAGGGAGTTACTGTGCTGGCCAGGGTGACTGTCTGACTTCCAAGGGGAAATTGGACTACTACCCCACAACAGAGCTAAGGAAGAGTATTTCTGGACTTCAGGAGATCCTTTAGGAGACCTCTTAATATTACCATGCCCTGTGATTAAGGGCAATGGAAAGCAATCACAACTCAAGCCAGGAAGGACAGTGGCTCAGACTCTTTAGAAATGAAGGTTTGTGACCAGCGGACGCACTTGCTGAAGGCAAGGAAAACACGGAATGAGTGGTAGAAGAAAGAGGTTATAACCACCAGCTATTACCACCTGACCAGTTACAGAAGTGAAGTTACTGTCATTGCTGAGTGTTCCCCCTTTTCCACTGTGTGTGCACGTGCAATGCCATTTATATTATGAGGACCCTGAATCCCAGGCCATGAGTTTCATTTCAGAAGTAAGACTGAAAAACACCAATGCAACATCACAACCCCTCAATACCTCTCTCACCTTCCAGGCAACTCCTGAAATTCCTTTAGTAGGAGACAAAAGTTATTTTCTCATCATTGAATATCAAACTGGTGAGAGATAAAAAGAAATACTTGTAGAGGAAAAGTACCTGGGAAAATGATTAGTCTACAAACTAATAAAGCATACACATTGAAACAGGATTCATTTTATACTATCAAGTTAATTGAAAAAGATCCTAACATTTAAGTTGCTGGTTGGGTTGTGTAAACTTTTTGAAAGCAATCAAAATTGATTAGCTTCTTTGATAAGCCATGTTAAATGCTTATTAAAAACCACAAAAGCACTCACATCACTGTTAACGGTGCTCAGCCAGTGACCACCAGAAACACACACACACCAAGCTAGGTTTAATGCTTACAAGGAACTAGAGAGCTGCTCAGCAGGGACTTAGAAAGGCCTTGTGATAGGATTTTGGCTCATATTATGTGTTTAGGGGGAAGATTTAAGGAAGCAGGGCCTTGTTCTGCTTTGGATGATGTCAGGAAGTGAGAGTGATTCTGTGACTAAATCTAATCTAGAAGGCAAAGAGACTAGAGCAAGGCTAAAGCTTAAAGTTGGCAAGGAAGCTGTGGCAGCCATTCATTTATCCGGGATAGGAAGATGCTTGGCTCACTTTTGTGGTTTGTGCGTTTGTCTGGATTCAGGCACGATTGTAGAGTGGCCTTGTTCTTGTCCTGACCCTTCATGGCCTCAGAGTGGCCATGTCAGATGTTAGAGTTCTGTGAAATTGTTTGTGTTCAGCAGGAGAACACATGGGCTAGCTGTGAGGGCCAGGCTGGCTCTTCATGTCAAAGGCTGCTTTTCTCTTCCTAACCTTTCACCCCCAATGCTGTGTGTATTCGTCTCCTTGGGCTACCATAACAAAATGCTACAGACCAAGCAGCTTAACCAACAGACTATTTTCTCACAGTTCTGGGGGCTGTAAGTCCAAGATCAAGGCATTGCAGATTTGATTTCTCCTGAGGCCTCTTTCCTTGGTTTGTAGACGGCCACCTTCCCTCTGATCTTCAAGTGGCTTTTCTTCCATGTACTTGGAAGAAGAGAGAGATCTCTGCTGCCTCTTTCTCTGTTTTTAAGAACACCAGTCATATGGACTGAGGCAGCACTCTTATGACATGATTTAACCTTAATTGCCTCTCTTACATCCCTATTCCCAAGTAACAGGGATTTAAGGCTTCAACGTCTGAATTTTGGCACAATTCAGTCCATGGTACTGTGGATCGGTCCCAGATTTCTGGAGAGATCTTTCACAGAGGGTTAAAAAGAATGCATATGTTGATGCTGGTACTATATTCCATAGTAAAACTTAGAAATAGGCAGAATGGAAAAAAGCTGAATGGAAAAAGCAGGTGAAGGCTCAGAGAACAAATGGGCTTAGGGCTACTCACATGGTAGTAGGGTGGTGGGTTAATTGGTAAATGTTTTTAATTATTAATTTTTTATGTTGCATGATATTGCTTTTGCAGCAATAACCACGCAAATACCTATAGAAAAGTTGATAAAGGGACTTAAACTTTTTCACCCCTTGGAGTAAGTGAACACTAGCAAGTGCTCTGTCAGCGTGGTTTGGTGTACTGTAGAAAGCAATCAGGAGGGGATCAACATGGCACTGGAAGTGGGAAGGGAACCCACTGCAGCAGTAGCATTAGCAAAAGCCCAGAAAAGGACAGCTTGGGAAGAACCTGGCACACCCCCCTCTTCTGATTTAGCCTGCTGTGGGTTCTGCTGTACAGCCTATGATGACCCAGATCATTTCCTGGATTCTGCCTTCAGAACTGAGCTGAGCCCCTGTGTGATGCTGCCACAGTGCCCCAAAACAGATGGGAAGGAAGCATAATTGAAGAAGTAATCCCCCGTAATGGCCGCCCTCCCCGCCCCCGATATTAGAGCAAACATTCCCATAGGTATAAGATGATGAATGAGAGATTCTTTTGTCTGGTTTCGTCACTGCCCTCATAACTATTCCTTCAGTCTTTTACCTGGAAGAATTGCCCCCAGCTGAAGTAATAGGTGGAGTAGACCCTTGATTTAGATTGTAGGTCTTGAAGTGCTCAGGCGCCCTAAGCATGTGGCCCATACCCATTTTAGGACAGATTGTTATGGCGGTGAGCCTACTGTAACCTTCATTGGCAAAGCAGAGTCCATTGCTGCTATCTGAGCCAAACCTTATAAATAGATCTTATAAACAGGATAGAGTCTCCAATCTCTTATAACAACCAACTTCCCCTAATCTTTATGGCGAGCCTAAGTGCCGGCACAGCCCCATAACCCTGAGCCACTCAGACCTCCCCACGATGCTGGTCTCCCACCCGACTCCGTCAAGCCGGGTCCTCTGGAGGTTAAGGGAATTTATTCTGAAATGAAATGGCAACTGGAAAAAGCTTTTATTTTCATATGGGAAAAAACCTCATGAAGCATTTTTTCTCCTGCTTAGTGTTCATAACAGCAGCCTGGAATGCTTTCTGCAACCAATTTGTAGATGTTCTTATAAAACACATCTCTCTCCTTGATCTGATTTTTCCCCCCTGCGCTTTTGTTCTCCTTAAACCTTTCAGCACAGCAGCATTCAAGATGTTCACTTGAATGACATCTAAAGAAATGCCACCCCATTAATGTGGAGTCATCCCATCCACGGGCTGTGCATCACTCCTTTAATTGGGATGGCTTGGTTCCCTCCCAGATGTTCCCTTTCAGCAGATACCATTGTGTTTTAAAACTTTGGGTAAGTACAGCTCTGTAAACCTAGAGATCTGTTGGCTCCAGCCAGCTCCTGCTCCTAATGTAATAGCTTCATTGTTTAGTAATCGCCCTATTCACAAAGCAAAGGGATCCGTGTCGCCAAAGACATCTATTCAAAGCACCTTCTCTGTGCTGGATAAACACTGGCAGAAGCAGCTACCAAGCGAACCAAAACACTCACAGGGAACTCGGCCACACGTTTGGCCAGGCTGCTTTTCAATTCTCAAATGGGACTGTTCTTCAGAAATGTCTTCACCTTTTCTTTGGCAACCAATCAGCCTGCAGGCAGAGTCTTTTGCTTTGCTCGTGAAATCCTCGCTAAATGCTGAAGAAAAGAATTTGTCAGAAAATTTTGTGGGCAAGTGTCTGCAGCGTAGAAATGAGGCGAAGGGCCTCAGATGAGATGCCGACCGCTGGGGAGCAGGCTGCACATGCTCTCCCCGAGAAGGACGGGGGAGAGATAAATGTCCCTAAGCCCACCCCCAAAAAATTCAGAACAATTTCTGGGAGGGCTGTGGGAGAGACTCAACAGCGGCCACACAATGTAGAAAGAGGGAGAGAGCTTCTTAGATTGTTTTGAGGATGTTCGCTGGAGCTTAGACCCTGAGGTTCCGAGCCAGTGGGAGCCTGGTGAATGTGGGAGCCCAGATTTCTCTGGTTCTTGCGTACACCTGCTAATGCAGAAGCACACCCTCTCTGAAAAGTCCTCCCTCCTGTGCGGGTGTTTCTGAAACTCCCTGGGAAATCTACTTGGAGGGTAAAGAGCTTGAACCAAGCCTGACTGATCTGCACTTACATTCGAGGCGGATCTGAGAGCCTAGCACTGCCCAGTCATCATACTGAAGGCTTCAGCAGACCACGCAGTAGGCGCATGCCGCTTTGCTGCCTCCTCATTTCTCCTCGGTCCGGTCCTGACCCTGCAGGCCCCAGGAGTGCAAGCCAGAATCTTGGGAGAGGGCAGAAGTGAACAAGAGAAAAAGCAGAGGGAAAGTTTTAAAATAATTGCCATAAGTGGTATAAATATAGAATATCCCATGTGTGTATAAATACATATTATATAGGTATATATAAATCATTTGTGTGTGTATATATATATATATACCTATATAATATATATTTACATGTGTATGTGTGTGTGCATGTATATATGTGTTGAAGGGATGACTGCTTTTTGTGTGTGTGTGACAGTTTTGCTCTTATTGCCCAGACTGAAGTGCAGTGGTGTGATCTCAGCTCACTGCAACCTCTGCCTCCCAGGTTCAAGTGATTCTCCTGCCTCAGCCTCTCAAGTAGCTGGGATTACAGGCATGTGGTACCACACCTGGCTAATTTTGTATGTTTAGTAGAGACAGGGTTTCTCCCATATTGGTCAGGCTGGTCTTGAACTCCTGACCTCAGGTGATCTGCCCACCTCGGCCTCCCTAAGTGCTGGAATTACAGGCGTGAGTCACAGTGCCCAGTTGGGATGACTGCTTTGACATAAAGATTGTTTAGAGGTGAAAATATTTAAAATCTTATCTGAACTTTCCTTATCTGACTAAAGCAGAGCCTTTCAAAAATACAGCTGCTATTAACCCTGCTCTGAGGGGGTTTCCTGTGAATTCCAGGAAGTAGACAAATTGCTCCTTCCCATTAGCACCAAAAAAAAAACCAAAAACCTCACAGCACCTTACACGTTTTCCCATTGAATCCCTAAATTCCTGCTGCTCCCTTTTTTGTTATATTGGTATAAAGTGAGCATCCTTAACCCAAAATCCAAACTGCTCTAAAAATCAAAAAGTTTTTGAGCACTGACAGGATGCCTCACGTGGAAAACCCCACACACATATATGGACGGAACACAAACTTCGTTTAGGTGCGAAATTCTTTTTAAAACTGTATGAAGCTATCATCGGTCTATGGGTAGGAGATGCATGTAAAACATAAATGAATTTTGTTTAGACATAGGGCCTGAGATTCCCGAGATATCTCATTATGCACATGCAAACATTCCAAAATCTGAAAAAATCCAAAATATGAAACACTTCTAAGTCCCGAGTATTTCAAATAAGGGATATTCAGCCTGTATGTAAACGTTTATCACTGGGTATTTAGTGGGGTGTTCAGTGAGTTACTCATTAGTGACATCAAATGCACATGGGAATAAACCTTCTCTTTTTTTCTTCTAATCTGTCTATTGCCAGTTAATTTGAGGCCCCCAAGCATTTGAACCTAAGTGAATAGGCAAAAAGTCTTCCTCCCAATAGTTTAGATATATATATATATACACACACACATATGCACACACGTGTATATTCTGTGGACAGTTCCTACAGGTATAGAACAGGAAATATATATTCTGGCCACCTGTCCCAAGGGTACCTTCATCTCCTCCATCCTAACCCACAGTTGCAAACCACCACTCAGAGTAGGTCTCTTTCCATCGGGGTCTGCTTCTGTCAGGTGGGCATCAGCTGTGCCCATCCGGTCTGCTGGGCACTCACATCTTCCAGCTGAGGCCCATGGCCCTCGGGTCTCCAGAGCTGCTGAGCTGCCTATAGTTGGGAGCCTCTACTTCTTGTGATGTTTTGTTGATATATTTTTAAAGCTTCGAGCTTGCACACTAATGTTTTCTAGGGCTTTAATGGAACACCACTTCTATTGTTTTGTTTTGTTTTCCTTCCCTTTAAACATTTTCCCTTCTCCCCATGGGGATTACACCTGCATCTGCCAGGGCTACTGGGGAGCCATTCCCCATCCAGAGCCTACTAGCTCCCTCAGGCCTCTGCGCTGGTCTTGTTAGTGCTATTTGCCCAGCCTCAGAACACTGCCTGGCACCTGGCCCAGGTCCACAACCCCTATCCATAATTCTAAACTCCCCAGACCTCTGAAAACACTGAATTTTTCATAACCACCTTGGTGGCAAAACATGAAGTGAAGTAAGGCTACATTTATCCCACTTAGCGTGAATATTCATCTATTCGGCTGAGACGGGACTGCGGAAATACCGTGTTTGATCTTTAAAGTGTTGCCTCCAACCCCTCCAGGGATGTTATATAATATTTGGTTTATGCATCACGTTGCCTTTCTGAAATCTGAAAATTTCTGAATTCTAAAATACATCTGGTCTCAAGGGCTTCTGATATGTGCTTCTGGGCTTAGGCACATGTCAACAAATATGCTGAAGGCATTTCTGAATCTCTCCTTCTTTCCCACCTCCAGGGCTCTGTTAGGAGTTCGAGGTGTGTGGCTCCTTCCTCTCTGATAAGAACCATCCCCCAGTCTCCAGACAAATAGGTGTAAGTATCTTTTCCTCATCTATCCCAGGCTTATGGCTTATATCCCTAAACACAAGACAGATTAACAAGGGTAAAGCCTACATATTTCTTTAATATAAATTTTATATGACATGGAAACTTCAAAAATGAAGATCCACCCCACCCCACCCCAACGTAAACAGAGAAACCTGTGTATTTTCACGCTCAGGGTTGATGAAAGCGTGATGGGACAAAGGGGATATGACGTCATGGTAATGAATTGGGGGGGAAACTTAGCAAGGCCTGTGTGTTCAGATTCTTCTTGGTGTTTCTGTGTCTTCCTTACTTTTCTCTGGGAATAGGGAGGGCATCCGTCACATGAGGTCTTATGACCTGCTACAAGGGAGAAGGGAGAAGGCAAGGTGAAAGTGGCCTTCCTGCTTCTGTTCTTTTCCAAAATGCCATGGTGCTATATTTTATTGTATTATTTATTTATTTTGAGATGGAGTTTCACTCTTGTTGCCCAGGCAGGAGTGCAATGGCATGATCTCGGCTCACCGCAACCTCCGCCTCCTGAGTTCAAGCGATTCTCCTACCTCAACTCCCAGAGTGGCTGGGACTACAGGCATTCACCACCACGCCAAGCCAATTTTTTTTGTATTTTTAGTAGACATGAGGTTTCTCCATGTTGGTCAGGCTGGTCTTGAACTCCCAACCTCAGGTGATCTGCTCACTTTGGCCTCCCAAAGTGCTGGGATTACAGGCATGAACCACTGGCCCAGGGTGCTGTATTTTAAGGTAGTGTGTCCTGAACCCCATCAACCTAGGCCTGCCCAGGTTCACTATGACCACAGGGGATGGTCCACACATGAAATAAAGCCAGGTCCCAAGTACACATGGGAGTTTCATAAAAAGAAATCCACCCTTAATATCACATTAGGAAAAAATAAGATAGACAGAATATTTTCAAATCTGAGCTGGCATTCAGGTCTAGTCAGTTAGCAGAAAAAAGTTTTTTTTTTTTTTTTTTGAGATGGAGTTTCGCTCTTGTTACCCAGGCCGGAGTGCAATGGCGCGATCTCGGCTCACCGCAACCTCCGCCTTCTGGGTTCAAGGCAATTCTCCTGCCTCCGCCTCCTGAGTAGCTGGGATTACAGGCGTGCGCCACCATGCCCAGCTAATTTTTTGTATTTTTAGTAGAGACAGGGTTTCACCATGTTGACCAGGATGGTCTCGATCTCTTGACCTCGTGATCCACCCGCCTCGGCCTCCCAAAGTGCTGGGATTACAGGCATAAGCCACTGCACCCGGTCACAGAAAAAAGTGTTTTTGAAGAAATGTAATCTAGTAGCAGTCATTTATAGACCTGCTGAATACAGACATTTATCTACAATTCGGTCATACCGAATCAGCTTCAGATGGGGGTTCTAGAATCCTACTGTTGTTAATATTTTAATCTCCTTCTCTTTTTCCTCCTCACTCTTCTGCCCAAGGTCCTGAGTCTACTCTCCTGGTATCCCAAAGGGATGTGGTTAGGTTTATTCTGCAGCTGAAGAAGCTCATGCTTCATAGCCTGTGGCTAACACAAGCCTCTTCTGAGCTCTGCACCTCCTTTTGTGTTTGAATTTGTGAGTTCTACTCCTTCACAATGACCTCCCAGTTATTAAGCTCGAGACCCTACAAAACATGACCCCTCCCCTTGGAGATGACAGGTATTGCTGGTCCCCGAGGGAAACCATGGGTGTCTCCCTGCAGTCTTTTCTATCCTCAGGGTGGAGCATGTGTAAGGCAACCCTTCCTCATGTTAATAATGATGGATTCCCACTGCATAACTTGAACATTTTGTGCTAAAATACTCGCCACTTCCAGGAATCAGAGGCCAAAGAAAGGGAAAGTCTCTGTATCCCTGAGATAGGGATTTCACCTCTCATTCATAGATAAGAAAAACGATGCTCAAAGAGCTTGACAAGTCATTTATCTAAGATGGTGCAGCTGGTAAGAGATCCAGTCAGAAGTTGAACCCAGGTCCTAAACTCCAAAACCGGTGCTTCTTATTTTATCCTATATTCCTAATTCATCCGAGGCAACCATTTGAAGAAAGAAAGAATCTGGACCCTTCTTTTCAGAGTTAGTTAACTGAACCTTCAGTCGCTGAGTAACCTAACCCTAAGAGTGCCAGCATTTTTAGTGAACACACATATGCGTTTTGGGGCTGCTTTCTCTTCTTTCCCTTTCTTTTACACCAATGTGTGTTTCAGCAGGAAGGCAATCCTTATACTTCAGGTGCTGACATGCTTACTCCACTTCATACTTTTTGGCTCAATTTTTAAAGAGGGCTTTATGACTTGGAGCCAGAGCAATCCTAACGTGTCTTTGTCACGAACATGCTAATATTTGTGCTAATGGCAGGGTGCAAAATCCAGGAAGGCCAATGACATGGGGCTGAGAGGCAAGGCCTTCTTGTCACCCCTACATGACATAAGGGTTCCAACAAGGTGGGCTTCCAGGTGTTGATCCAGTGGGGAGTGCAATGCAGAGGTGACAAGGAAGGGACACTCTATGAGTTTATAGGAGCTGTCATAACAAAGTATCACCAACTGAGAAGCTTAAAAACCAGAAATTTATGGCCTCATAGTTCTGGAAGCTGGAAATCCAAGATCAAGCCACGCTCCCTCTGAAGGCACCAGGGAAGGATCTAGTGTTCCAGGCTTCCCTCCTAGTTTCTGGTAGTTCCTAGGCTTGTGGCAGCATGAATCCAACCTTCACATGGTATTTTTCCTCTGTGTGTCTGTGTCCAAACTTTTCCTTTTGTTTTCATATAGAGTCTCACACATCGTCACCAATGCTGGAATGCAGTGGCAGGATGTCAGCTCACCACAACTCCGCCTCCCGGTTTCAAGTGATTCTCCTGCCTCAGCCTCCCGAGTAGCTGGAACTACAGGCACATGCTGAGTGGCTGGAACTACAGGCACATGTCACCACGCCCAGCTAATTTTTTTTTTTTTTTTTTTTTTGAGATGGAGTTTCGCTCTTGTTACCCAGGCTGGAGTGCAATGGCGCGATCTCGGCTCACCGCAACCTCCACCTCCTGGGTTCAGGCAATTCTCCTGTTTCAGCCTCCTGAGTAGCTGGGATTACAGGCACGCGCCACCATGCCCAGCTAATTTTTATATTTTTGGTAGAGATGGGGTTTTTCCATGTTGTCCAGGATGGTCTCAAACTCCTCACCTCAGGTGTTCCGTCTGCCTCAACCTCCCAAAGTGCTGGGATTACAGGTGTAAGCTACCATGCCCAGCCCCAATTTTTTTCTTTAGATAAGGATACTCAGTCATATTGTATCGGGGGCTCACCCTACTCCAGTATTACCTCATCTAAATGAATTATTATATCTGCAACAACTGTATTTCCAAATAGAGTCACATTTTGAGGCACTGGGGTTAGGATTTCAAAACATGAATTTGGATCATGAGAACATAATTCAACCCATCACAGACCACCCTCTGGATCATCCTCCTCACATACAAAATGGATTCGCCCAAACCCAACACTCCTGAAAGTCTTGATATATTCTAGTGTCGATTCAAAGTTCAGAACCTCATTTATATATCATCTACATGAGGTGTTCGTGACACTCAGTGTGATTCATTCTGGAGCAACATTCTTCTCTAGCTGTGAGCCTATGAAACCAGACAAGTTTACTTGCAAGACACAAATGTTTGGACAGCTATAGGCCAGACATGCCCATTCCAAAAGGGAGAAATCAGAAAGGAAAGGGGGCTCCAAAGTTCCGAGGAGATTCAAAACCTGGCAGGATAAATTCCATTGGATTTTAAGCTGTGTGAATAACGATCTTTGGCTTGACGCTCTGTCCTCTGAGCTCATTTAAATTATGCAAAAAAAAAAATTAATTTGCTCAAAGTCTACTGATTTTAAGTATTAATCACATTTAAAAAAAACACCTTCACAGCAACATGTAGACTGGTGCTTGACCAAGTAAATGACGCAATAGCTGAGTCCGGTTAACACATAAAATTAACCATTGCAAATACTTCTTGAGAAATTACCAAAATATGTCCAAGATGGGGGAAAGCCAGGAATAAGCTCTTAGGAGAGAAGGTAAAGACGTATTTTGGCTGCTTGTCTTGGACTATGTACCCGAGAGGTGGGACTCAGAGCAATCATCAACTGAAGATTGTACAAAGCATAGTTTTAATCTGTCACAATGGCTTAGATCAGAGGAATGCACAGGAAGAACTTTGTGCTTTTGGTCATGATAGAGCCAGAGAATTTTCTTTATCATCTAGGGTGGGAAGCAGATGAGGTGACTAGAAAGTCAAGTGAAAATAGCATCAGGAGTAGCCTGAGGGGTACCAGAATATGCCACCCCCAGATACGCCTCTTTGGCATATGGATTATTTTGAGCTCGAGGCCATTGGAACCAGCAGACTCAGGAAAAGCTCTAAAACCAGGGCACGTGGTTTCCCTTAATAAAGGAAATTCAGATTTGTAGAGATATCTCCCTCTTCTATACCAGGAAAAGGATTACTCTTAACAACTTGTCAATGAAGAAGGTACTGATTTAAATCTACATAACAAAACTCACTAAACAACTCTTGCCTACCGTACTCTTTCTGGTCACCATCCCATAACTTGCCTCTCCCACTCAGAACCCTTTTCCTGTGTTTGTGTTAAGGTGATATATAAGCCCAAGTTCTAACCACTCCTTTGGGTTACTCACCTCCGGGTACTTCCATGTGTAATCAGGATGCACATGTTAATAAACTGCTGCTTCCTTTTCTCTTGCTAATCTGTCTTTTGTCAGTCCAATATATAGGGCCCCAGCTGGAGAATCTAGAAGAGTAGCAGAAAAAATAATGTTTTTTCCTCCCTTGTAAGCTCTAAAAGACAACTGTCTGATCTAGGGCTGGGTGTACTAGGAGGGAGAAAGCCCCTCATGACCTCCTGAACGTGCCTCACCAGACCAATAGTGTATTGTATTTTATTTGACTCTCTTATCTATCTATCTATCTATCTATCTATCTATCTATCTATCTATCATCTATCTATCTATCTATCTATCTATCTATCTATCTATCTATCTATCTATCTTTCTAACTATCAGACTTCAAGTGCCATGTGTTGGTCTTTTGCAAGGATACCTCCTGAGCAAGCAGCACAGGACCTTATGCCTAGCAAGTATTCAAGTAAGAGCTATTGAATGAAAATGTCAGCAGACTGCGCCCAGCTTCCTAAAGCTCAGTGGTGTGTGTGTGTGTGTATTTTTGAGACAGTCTCACTCTGTCATCCAGGCTGAGGTGCAGTGGCATGGTCACTACTTATTGTGGCCTCAATATCCTGGGCTCAAGTGATCCTCCCACCTCAGTCTCCTGAGTAACTGGGACTACAGGCTGATTTTTTTTTTTTTTTAAATTTTTAGTAGAGATGGGGTCTCACTATATTCCCCAAGCTAGTCTCAAACTCCTGAGCCCAAGTGATCTTCCAGTCTCGGCCTAATCCAAGTGCTGAGATTACAGGAGTGAGCTAGTGTGCTGGTCAACAACAACATTTTATAGCAGGGTGAGGAAGATACAATTTAGTTTGTGGAGCGCAGTGAACCTATCTCAAAGCCGTGTTTGCCAACACAGCGCACTCTTTCCCTAGGTCGTGCGGCTGTTTGCACAAGGTGGATAGCTGAAAAGAGGGAGATATTAAAGCACTCCCAGCCACCCCTTGGCTGCCAGAAAAGCCTGGTGGTTGTGTGATCCTACATTAAGATAAAGTGAGTCGGAGGATGCCAGCCGGCTTTCTTCTATTCTCAGTCTGTAACCAGAGATCCTAATCTTGACGGAAAGTGGAGATTCACTTCTGGACATGCTTCATTCTAAAGGCATGCAGTGAGGAGAAAGGAAGGAGCACATTTTGAGGAGGAGGGCGGCCTTTGAGAGAAATTCCTTCCAGTAGGGTGAGGGCAGTAGCATGTTACCCTCTTACATCCTCCTGGAAGCCTCCTGTTTGTCCGTCTGTCTAGGGCCCATCTTGTGAGCACTGAAGGGAAAGACATAGGGCATGCAGCTGGGGTTTGTGATGATATTTCGGCACCCACGCACTGCACAACACATACGACACGTGATATTCCTTTCCCTGGTATTGCTAACTTGCAATCTCCGTGGCTCAGGGGCCTCTTGCCTTTGAATAAGACTTGGGAGAGAAGCAGACGGCAATCGGCAATCGAGCCTCTAGCTTTCCATTGACAAGGAGGCAGCTCCAAACTGGGATTACTGATTTCCATTTCAAAACTGCGTTCAATTTAGTTGATTTAAACGACTTGACTTTCCTCTGTGAAATGACTGCGGCACGTGAGCTCAGCCAGTCGCTCTGTGAAAGGCATCAACACGCTCCCTGCAGGGACCGATGGAGCTCCGCCGCCCATTGTTTATCTAAAAACAGCGTTTTATTATTGTCGCTCAATTAGTCCAGACAGCGGACACAAATGACTTTCAACAGCTACATCCTGATGCTGTGTATCACACATAAAATGCCAAAGACTGCTCTAATAGCTAGCTAATAAAATCAAAATGTGCCTTTGTCGACTCGATGATTACTCACATCGTCACTCTTTCTTCTGAAATCTCTTCTTAATCTAATTACAGACAATATTTCCACTTTAGTAAAAGAACATTAACCTCAGTAATCAACAATTCTGTCCTCAATTTATTTATGAGCAAGCAATCAAGGTTTTTCTGAACGTAAACTTTGGAGGAGTGTTTATTTTCTATATACAAACTAGCATATTTTTTTCCTCTCAGGTCAAAATATTATTTCCTATAGGGTTTTTCCCTTCAAGCTTTTCTTCTTCCTAAAAATTGCACAATCTGTCATTTCATAGGCACCCATGAAAAGCCATTCATAAGTTTCTCCCTGTTTATATTAACTGCTGTGAAAACGCTATTATACGCAAATATTTCAACTGTTTGGCAAACATGCTTTCATACACGCACATTCACCGCAGAGACAGCTGCCTGAAATAGGAAAGGCCCTTTGAAAAAGAAGTGAAGGCTGGGCACAGTGGCTCACTCCTACAATCCCAGCACTTTGGGAGGCCAAGGCAGATGGATCACGAGGTCAAGAGACCAAGACTATCCTGGTCAACATGGTGAAACCCCATCTTTACTAAAAATATAAAAATTAGCTGGGTGTGGTGGCACACCCTGTAGTCCCAGCTACTCAGGAGGCTGAGGCCGGAGAATTGCTTGAAACTGGGAAGCAGAGGTTGCAGTGAGCTGAGATTGCGCCACTGCACTCCAGCCTGGGTAACAAGAGCGAAACTCCATCTCAAAAAAAAGAAATCAAATGCATTGAGCCACTCAACATTTGCCATTTTTCAATTCCGACTTGGAAGCCTGGATGACTTTAACATATAGAAATTACATTTGCCAGTGATTGCACTAGAACGTTGTTCTTTGAACAGAAAGACCCTGACAGCCGATTTATACCTCTAATTTAGAGAATGAAGAAGTTGAGGATCAAGAGAAGTGAAGAGATTTAGCTCAGGTTGAGCAACTGCATGAGTGGCCAGTGAGGGACTGGGACCCAGCTGTTCTGAGAGCTCCTTGGATAGGTGTGTGAGGGAAACACAAAATACAGAAACTGTAGTAGTAAAGACTCCTCCTTACCTGTGTCATGAGACCCAGTTCTGCAGTGAGTGTTTAGTTGTTTAGCTGGATTGAAGCTGCCTTTTGTGGCTGGCCACCACCTCCCACCCCGTTACCTTCATCTTAAAACACACACGTGTGCTCTTGGGTCATATAACATTTCTCAAGTTTTCATTTGAGTTTAAGGTTGGACTACATCCAGGCTAAACATAAAGGAAACCTCAAGGCCAGCCCTCCCCTCCACATGGCCCCTGCCAAGTTCCCTCTGGTTTTAGCATAGATGGGGAACCAACATGACCTCATGGCTCAAGACTCCAACCCCGGACAGGCTTGGTCTCGCCTCCTCTCTGCACTCTACTTGGGGTGAGAAGAAAGGGGGTGATGCTGGCAGTGTGAGAGGAATTCCTCCTTTTACCCATAAGCAGAGAAATTACATTAAGTCAGGACTGAAGGCCAAAGTCAAGGAACCTGTGAGGGCAGAATGAATGGACGTGCAGTTGGGAGGCCAGAGCTCTGTCCTCCTGAGCCCACTTCTTGCCTGTTACCTTGGACTGAGCATCCAGCATTTTATCAGGAGAACCAGAAGCAGGAGGTCGTGACCAAAGAAGGGCCTAAGAGTCAAGCAACCTTACCTCTGGTCCACAGCAAAACGCATCTGCCACTTAACCAGCTCTAAGCCATTTGGGCACAATTCTTTTTTTAACTAATTAATTAATTTTAGAGATAGAGTTCTGCTCTGACACCCAGGCTGGAGTGCAGTGGTGTGGCCAAAACTCACTATAGCCTGGAACTCCTGGGCTCAAGTGACCATCCCTTCTCAGCCCCTCGAATAGCTAGGACCACAGGCACATGTCACCATGCCTGGCTAACTTTTAAAATCTTTTTGTAGAAACAGGGCTTACTATATCGTCCAGGTTGGTCTTGAACTCCTGGCCTCAAGCCATTCTTCCACCTTGGCCTTTCAAAGTGTTGGGAACACGGGTGTGAGCCACAGCACCTGGCCACAGTCACATCCCACAATTTTCTTCTAATTATGTCATCTTTCCTCTTGGTGAAATGGACCACTCTTTGAAAAGCACAAAATGTCCTGCCAATGCAAATCCTTACTTGCCCCAATCTCTTATTTTCATGGAACGGTGATAAGTGCAAAGAAGAAGTAAGAAGTGTCTAATGTCTGCAAGTGAGTTAAAAAAGAGTACTTTGGCAAGAACACAGGGTTATTTTATTAGCTATTACTCGGGGATCATATGCCCTGTGTATGCCTTTAAAAGAATACTGTTTTTTTTTTTTTTTTAATCATGCTGTTATCCTTCTGGCCCTCAAATTCTTTCAGGTTGGTGGCAGTTAGTCAGTTTCTCTTCCTTCGCTGCCTGCCCTCACAAGGTGAAATACCATCCCCAATTGGGGGCTGCCATCTAGCTAGCTGCTTGGCTAGATGACGGGCTTCCTTTATTTCCACTGGCTAACGTCTCAACAGTACTGTGCTCTGGCTTTTAATACCTTCCGCAGGAAGCCACAAGAATGACCCTCAAAACGCGCGGGTCTTTCTGGAACTCTTCACCTTGAATTTTTAAGCCTTCACCCTCTCTTAAGTTCTGGCCTCTCTTGCCTTCTGAAACCACAAGGCAGTTAGAGATTCTAATCTCCCAACAGAAGTCACTTTGGCATCCACAGTCAGATGTCACCTGGGGTCACAGTCGCCTGTATGCGGTGGAAAGTTCTAAGCAGTTGCAGTTGCTTTTGTGATATGCCAGTTGACTTGAAGACAGAAGTCCAAAACCCAACAGGAAGGTGAGTTTTCTGAGGCACGTTAAAAATACATTTACGTTTGTTTATATGTGAGCCATTATTTTTAGTCTGCGGAAGAGGCTTTGACTAGGATCTAGAGGCTCGTGGGGTCATGGCATAACTAGAGATATTTGTGTCAGGACAGCAGCAGTCATTCGGGCTCTTCTCCTGGTTATTATCCCACTTTCCTTTCTCCCTACCAGTCCCACAGTTCTGGAGAAGGAGGTAAAACTGAGCCCAGGTCTGCTTCTCCGTGTCATTTCTCTGTTCCTCTCTAGGCTAGCTGCCACCACCAGGCATGCCGTTCGTGAGCAGCACACAGCTGAGCTTCTGGCTTCAGGAAGCTCTCTTGTTGTTAAGTTGCCAGGCTGTGACTTCAGAAGTCTCTGCCCTGCGGTGCTGTGCTCAGCGTGGCCTAGGGTGCTTGGCAGCGGCTAGCAACCGTGAGCTCAAGCCTCACCTTTGGGCCACGCGAGCAGGTTGGCTGGACATCTGTAATCTAGATAGTTCCTGCTTCATTGTGGGATCTCCACCCACTGAGAGGTGGCCAGGAAGTTTTAAAAGACATGCTGCTTCTTTAGAATCTGGTTTTATGCATTCATTTCAGATGGAATGACTGGAAAGTAGGGGAAAAAACAGAAAAGCACAGTGGTGCTCTCCTGCGAATGCAGCATCTGTCTCACCTCCACGCAGTCAAGCAAAGCAGAGGGCATGTGAACCGAAAAATTTAAGGTGAGGTGACGGGAACACCCCAAAGGACCACTGGCTGACACAAACTCTGGGACCAATGGAGGGCCCAGAGCACTGACAAATCAACGGTGACCGCACACAGCCTCTGTACTCGTGTCTCATGGATTGTGTCAGTAGTTTCTCTTGCATTTAAACATACCTACTCTGTGTATGACTACCCCCAAGCTGGTCTTGAACTCCTAGTCTCAAGCAATCCTCCCACCTTGGCCTTTCAAAGTGCTCGGATCATGGGCGTGAGCCACGGCACCTGGCCATGGGCACATTCCACAGTTTTCTTCTAATTACGTCATCTTACCTCTTGGTGAAATGGACCGCTCTTTGAAAAGCACAAAATGTCCTGCCAATGCAAATCCTTACTTGCCCCAATCTCTTATATTCATGGAATGATAAATGCAAAGAAGAGGTAAGAAGTGTCTAATGTCTGCAAGTGAGTTAAAAAAGATGTACTTTGGCAGGAACACAGGGTTATTTTTATTAATTACAAGCTATTACTTAGGGATCATATGCCCTGTGTATGCCTTTAAAAGAATACTTTTTTGTGTGTCAGGGCAAGCAATGCCCTGACAGCCCAGAGCTATTTGGTACTGTCTTAGTCGCTTGGGCTGCCATAACAAAATATCACACACACGGTGGCTTAAACACAGAATTTCATTCTCTCACAGTTCTAGAGGCTGGGAAGTCCAAGATCAAGGTGCTGGTCTGATTCCTGGTGAGGGCTCCATTCCTAGTTTGCAGACAGCTGGCTTCTCGCTGAGCCCTCACATGGCCTTTCCTCTGAGTATGCATGAAAAGAGACAGGGAGAGACATCTCTGGTGTCTCTTCCTCTCCTTACGAGACCACCAGTCCAATTGGATTAGGGGGTCCACCTCTGTGATCCCACTTAAACTTAATTACCTCCTAAAGGCCCTATCTCCAAATATAGTCATATGGGGGGGAGGTTAAGACTTTAACATATGAATCTGGTAGGGACACAGTTCAGTTCATAGCAAGCCCAGACAAGTATAGCTGACTCAGGCTTGAACTGCTCCTCATACAAGCCCTTTTTTGTTTTCACACACCCAGGTTCAGGTGTGCCCAATCAGCAGCTGTATCTGTTTATCAGAGGGTTGCCCTCGATCCAGAGATATTTTGATAATGCAGTAATGAAGATTGGCTTCCTTCTAGAAACGACAGTCCTTAACCAGTGAATGACAGGTGAGAGGGAGGGGTAAATACTCCAGCAGCTTCCTTGCTCCTTGGCCAGGACAGCAGTGACAGTATGTAGGAAGATCTGGAGAGAGGGTGAGTCACATCTCAGCGTTTCCTTTCTTGGGGGGTTGCTCAATGTTGTACCCTGTCCCAGCATCCTCCTTTCCTTGTGAGGCCCACTTCTCAAACCCCTAACCAGTTTTTCCTGGGAATATTCCTTAAATGAATCCCTCAGGCTCTGCTTCTGAGGAGTCCAACCTCAAACAACACAACACTCAAGTGGCAGCATTTGTCCCAACTCCCAGCATCAACCCAGCATCCCCTCAGCTTAGATGATTTCTCAATGTTTTGAAGTTCAGGCTTCCTGGGTCATTTCATAAAGATTCTCAGAGTGAAAGAATTCATAATCCTGTCACAAACGCATAATAGGCAACTGTTTTTCCACTCTAAAGAGTCTTTTGAAAGATCCCAGCTCAAAGTCAGTACCAAGGCCCTAAGGGAAATTCTGCTTCCTCAGTTTTAATTCAGAACAACCTAGGCCTTGGCCAAAGCTTCCAATCAAGACACCCACAAATCACATGGTGCTTTCCTCTCCCTGTAGCCCAGCAAATATCAAAGCCAACTGGGGCTTTATATAGCATCCACCAACTTTGGATAACTTTTCAAAAATGGTTTTAGTTTCTTTCTCATTGTCTCCCCAGAGTCTGATAATTCTGGGAAGAGGCCTGTAGATTGTCACCTGGGGAGTCCAGCAGAAAACCAATCCTGCAACTCCAGAAAGCTGGACAGGCGCTTCAAAAAGCCCACTTTTTCCTATACTGGGAGTGGTCAGCTCTCTCCTTCCTCCAGGCCCTTGGAGCCTTGGGACTGTCTCCTATTGCTCTGCAGAGTGGGCTGTGTTGGACACAGTGCAAAGAGTAAAATCAATGACGCAAATGGGGAGAACTGCAGTGACTCAAGCTTCTCCTGCCTTCTCCTTACATAAACTTCAAGAGCATCTAGTTCAGGAGAAGCATCCACATTTCATTCAACATGACACGCTCCCTAGGAAACTTTCCACAGTGCCCACATCACTAGAGGCTGGACTTGCTGTGATCACCATGGCTCTTGGGCCAACCCTGGAAACATTCCAAAGACACAAGCTTGGCAAGAAGCCTAAAGAGAAATACCCAGAAGTCCTATGGGTTATTGAATCTCAATGTGCACTTCTCAGACAAGGACTCGTAGGAAGGCAGACACGACAGGAAAGGAGGTCTCAGGAAAGCTCTCTGAGTCCCAATTCCTAGTCTTAGCTTCCCCTGCTGAGGGTACTGATCGATTTGGAGTGGTGGACTGGGACCTGGAATTTCATGTACAGTTCACTTTCTACAAAGGGTGCTTCTCCAGCTTTGTGAAGGAAAGGAGAAGCTATGCGAGAAGGAAAGAGATGGAAGTGGCAAGAGGAAAGGAGGGGCAGTCAGCAGCAAGATACGCATTGTCACGTCACGACTTGATTCAAGTTTTGCTGGACAGACGCTTCAGGGCCTTGCTTTTGCCCTCAACCCACAGATCCGAGGGCGGCCTAGTGAGGCACAGCTCCCCTCTCCCCCCACCACAGGAGTGTTTGGGTTGGAGGAGGAGGTGTTAAATTCCAGCCTCAGCACAAATCTTGAAGACTGCCAATCCAGGTGTGGCAAACAACAAAATGTGCTTTTGCTTTCCTTTGCTCTTTCCTTTCTTGCCAATCAAGAGTGAATGGATTCTGAGCTTTTGCCGGTACTTAAATTAATTTTTGATGAGAAAATAAAGTTGAGGGTGGGGAGTGGGAGTTAAAATTACAGCCTGCTCTATGAAGGCAGAGTAATTTCTGGAAGGTCATAGCTGCTACTGGTGAGCGTGGCCTGGAGTTAGGAACAATGTACTTGCTGTTTCAGGAGCAAATCCAGGCTGGAGAAGGCTCTCTCTGCATAACTCAGGGTTGGATTTAGCTCTGCATTCATGCAGACCTCTCTGACCATTGATGGATGAGCTAGCGCTGTATGAGCATCGGCCTGTCGCTGACCCACACTTTATTCTTTAGTCCTGAGGTCACAGCATTTCCATGTGGACTTATGATTCCAGTGAGACAGGGAGAGTAGGGGAAGAAGCTGGCATGGGCCCTTGGCTCTTTTATTACCTAGGACAGTGCTTGGAATGCCATAGGTGCTCATCGTGCGCATGTTGAGAAAAGAACTTACCAATGCAGCCCTATTCTCTATAGTTGTTCACTGAGGAGACAAAAGCAAGATACAGGGGGTGCTATTCAATGAGAGAAACATACAAGGATCTCCTTTTTTTTTTTTTGGAAATGAAGTTTCTCTCGTCGCCCAGGCTGGAGCGCAGTGGTGCGATCTCAGCTCACTGCACCCTCTATCTCCCAGGTTCAAGCGATTCTCTTGCTTCAGCCTCCCAAGTAGCCAGGATTACGGGTGCCTGCCACCATGCCCAGCCGATCCTTTTGTACTTTTAGTAGAGATAGGGTTTCACCATGTTGGCCAGGCTGGTCTCAAACTCTTGACCTCAGGTGATCTGCCAAAGTGCTAGGGTTACAGGAGTGAGCCACCGGGCCCAGCCCACAAAAATCTGCTTTATTTCTCTCTTTCTAAACCTAAACATTAGATATGCCATTGAGCTTTGTGAGAAAGGGAATGAAAGAAGCATTACTTGAAGTGAGTAATCCATGCTTTCTTGCCTCTACTTTAGGGGCAAGGAACCACTTTGGTGTTGTGCATGAGAACGGGGACCCTGCGGGCAGATGGCTTTGGATCATCGTCCTCCCTCCATTACTTTGTAGCCATCAGACCTAGGGCAAGTTACTTCACCTCTCTATGCCTTGGCTCTTCGTTTCTAAACTGATAACATTAACAGAGCCTATGTCCTAGGATTGCTGTGACAATTACATATAAATGAGTCAACATATGTGTAGCATGCAGAACAATGCCAGGCACACAGCAAGTGCTATTTATGTTCTTCTTTCCTCCTCCTCCTCTTCCTCCTCCTTCTCTTACTTTGTACCAGACCCTTTATATAGATTGTCTTATTCCGCATACAATAGCCCTGTAATGTAAACCCTATTTTATTTATTTTGAGATTTAGGGAACTGACTCTACACCACATTAAGTAATTTGTTTAAGGTCTCGCATCTAGTGAGTGTTGGATACTGTGTTGGAGCTTCAGTCTGTCTGACTTCAAGGCCTCTGCTCCTTGCAGAGGTTTGACATGTTCCCTGCTTGCCATCGTGGTGGCGTTCTCTCAACCACCAAAGCTCACGGAAACATGCCACTCAGATCAGCTTCCACCGGATGCTGACAGAGGAGCAATTATACCTCTGCCAAAGAAAGTTCTCAGCGCCAGTAAGGGTTCTGGCTACTGTGGTATACTTAAAGGAAATGAATTTAGGAAGTTTTAATTAAGATTTCAAGGACGAGAAGAGGAAAATATGAAGGAGATGGAATAAATATTCTTCTACTTTGATTGGTAAGGCCAAAATTCCCTTTTGCTATCTCATGAAGATTGAGGTCCTGGGATTCAGGAATAGGATGCTTTGTTATTTGGTATTAAAAAGCAGTAGAGCTCCAAATATATGCAATCAATCCCTCCCATCTTTAGGGAAACCTAAATCTAAGCTGCCTGGTATAGAGAGCCACTTGTCCTGTGAGAAAAGCCACTTTTCTAAGATTTAACAGAGAATAGGAGCAGGAAAGAGAAAGACTAGTGTAAGGCAGTTGCTAGAAGAACAGAATTGCTTTACAGTTCTGACTTCATAACCTCGTTTTCCTGACCCGATAATTCTGAGATTAACTTCTCTGGGTGTATCTAGAAACTATTGCTTCTGTGAGGTGGTCACCAGACCAGGTGACCTTTTAAGTTTAATGTATTAGAGCCAGCTGGGTCTTTGAGCCAGTCTAAGGAGGCTTGTGAATATTTGCAAGCCTTGTTTCTCTGCCTGGTGGCTTTTCAGTGCTACCTAAGCATCTATACAGCTATTGTGTCTGACCTGCTCTGGGGACTGAAACATATGGTTGGAAGAGGAGGCAGTGGTTTTTTTTTTCTCCAGTAGATTTCTAAAACCTTTAAATGAAGTATTGCTCATATAGAGAAAAGCACATAGATCATAAGTATATAGTCCAATGAGCTGTCACAAAATGAATGTACCTGGGTAAGTGCCACTCAGGTTAAAGAATAGAGCATTATCAGCACCCAAGAAATCCACTAATATTCCCTCCAATTTATCATGCTCTTCCTTCTCTCCAAAGGTTACCACTGTCCTGACTTACAATGCCATAGGTTAGCTCTATTTGTATTTGGGCCACATATAAATAGAATCACACGTTATATATTCTTTTAGGTCTGGCTACTTTCACTTACTGTTATATTTAAAAGTTTTATTAGATTTGCATGTAATAGGAGTTCATGTATTTTCATAGCTGAATGATTTTCCATTCTGTGAATATACTGTGAGTTATTTACCCATTCAATTGTCCATTTAATGGATATCTGGGTTGTTTAAAATGTGAGGTTATTATTAATAATGCCACCATAAGCATTCTTATACATGTCTTTTGTGTACTTTTCTGTGGGAGTACAGACCTGCAAGTGGAACTGCTGAGTCAGAATGTACACAGAGTACTCAGCATCAGAGGAGACCTGCCACTTTCACCAAGTGTGTGTGTTCAGAATCCTTGCTAACATTTGGTGTTGTCAGGCTTTTAAATTACGGTCAATCTGGTAGGTGTGTAGTGGCTTATCATTGTGGTTTTAATTTTTATTTTCCTTAAGACTGATGAAGTTGAGTAACTTTGAAAATGTTAATTGGCAATTTGGCTACCTTTGGTGAAGTGTCTGAGCATGGCATTGGGTTATTTGTCTTCCTTGTTGATTGCAGTTTTTGTATATTCTGGACATGCATTATATGTGTTGCAAATAACTTCTTCCAATGTACCAGTTGTCTATTCGGTACTTTCATGGCATTTTGTAGTGAACAGAATGTCTTAACATTAAAGGACCACAGTGTATCTTTTCCTTTCTGATGAGGACATTTTGTGACTATTTAAAAAATCTTTTTCTTAACCTAAGATCCTGAAGATATTCTCCCATGTTAACTTCTAGAAGAGGGGCTGGCAAACTATGGAGTGTGATCCAAATCCATTCTGCCAACTGTTTTTATAAATAAAGTTTTATTGGGATACAGTCATGCTCATTCATTTACACATCACCCACGATACTTTTGTGCTACAATAGACCTTATGGCACACAAAGCCCAGAATGTTTATTCTCTGGCTCTTTACAGAAAAGGTTTGCCAACCCTCTAGAAGGTTTATTGTTTTGCCTTTCACATTTGGAATTGATATTTGTGTATAGTGTGTGGTAAGGATCAAGATTTTTTTCTATATGAATATGTAATTAAACAAGTGTCACTTATTAAAAGATTATCTTTTCCCCATGATTCCCTATGCCATAAATCAAATCAAGTATGCATATATGCATGGATCTGTTTCCAGGTTTTCAATACTTTTTATTGGTCAGTTTTTCTATCCCATGACCAATGCCACTCTGTTTTACTTGATGCACTTTTAAAAATGAGCCTTGATATCCTCCCAGTTCATTTTTCATCAAGATTGTCTCTGTTACTGTTAAGACTTGACATATCTGTATTAGTTTTTGAATCAGCCTATCAATTTCCTCAAAACACCTCCCTGGGATTTAGATTGGCATTATATTGATTCTGTACATTAATTTGGAGAGGTTGGACTTATTTACGATGATGATCATTCCAGTTCATAAAAGTGATATACTTTTAATTTATTTAGATCTTCTCAATTTACTTCAATAATATTTAGACCTGTCTTTGATATCCTGTATGTATGTTCATAGGTTTATCTCTAAGTATCTTTGACGCTATGATAATTTATGTCAACACTAGCTTTTGTGTAAAAAAAAAAAACCTACTAACTAGTCACCTACTAAAATGGTTTAGCTCTGTGTCCCCAACCAAATGGTAAATTTTAATCCCCATTGTTGTCGGAGGGGACTGGTGGGAGGTGATTGGCTCCTGGGGGCAGATTTTCCCCTTGTGATTCTCATGACAGTGAGTTCTCAGTGATCTAGTTGTTTAGAAGGGAATGGCACCTCCCCCTTCTTTCTCTTCCTCCTTCTCTGGCCATGTAAGATGCACCTCCTTCCTCTTCACCTTCCACTGGTGATTGTCAGTTTCCTGAGGCCTCTGCAGCCACACTTCCTGTGCAGCCTGCAGAATCAGGAGCCAGTTAAGCCTCTTTTCTTCGTAAATCACCCAGTCTCAGGTAGCTCTTTACAGCAATGTGAAAACAGATAATACACCCAGAAAATGCCATGCTGTAGTGGAAATACTGTGGAGACCTAAAACAATAGTACATGTTCCAAGAAATAAAAATTGTTGAGTGGTAAAGGGAAGTGACAAGCCTGGCAGAAAAAACATCATCACACCTAAGATTAACCTAAGATCCTGAAGATATTAACATATGGAGACGGAGACTTAAGTGGTTAACATACTCACTTAAGTCTCCGTCTCCTCTGTGGGTTGAGAATGCCTACTGGTATTGGCTCACGTGGACTCGTTCTCTTAAGACGCCATGACAGAATGGGAAGAGTGCTGGTGGAATGTCAGGACTCCTGAATCCTAAGCTTGGTTCTTCACAGACTAGTGAAATTTCAGGCACAGCTCTATCTAACCTCCTTAGATCTCAGTTTTTACACCTCTAAAAAGTGAGTTGGCTCTAACATTGACTTATAAATAAGGAAAGGGAACCATTTGGTTCCAGGTGAGTTTTGACATAGGGATGTCCTGGGTATGATTTGGGGGGCGGGGTCTGCCTGCCAAGAGATTTCTTAAAGAAAAGCAATCTCCCCAGTAGTTTGTGAATACTTAGCAATTTTACAGAAACAAATGTCTCTGAGAGAGGGGATCCCTGAGGTGAACAAGCAGAGGAATAACAGGTGCAAGAAGAGATCACAAGGATCAGGCACAGGGGCCTCATCTGAAGCACGTTCAGAGGTGGAGGAGGTTCAGGAGAAAGCATGGAGGCAGAAGTGCAATGAAGCTGGCAGTGCTTACGCAGGGACCAGCCTTTGAATCATGAACCTTTCACAGAAGAGATGACTTAGGATTCTGCCTTAAAAGTCTTTAAAGAAAGAGTTGCAATAAATGAACAAAAAGTGCTGCCATTTCTGTTTGTGTCTAACAGTGATGATGAGGCGTGGGTAGAGCAGCAAAGGCTCTTTGTCAAAATCCATGGTCCTTGTCATCTAGCAAAATATTCATGCTGAAATCTTTCCTGATCTTTGACCTCTGATCTTTGCTGCCCAATCAGGGACTCCCTTCCCAGCACACCTGTGCCTCTGGGTTGGGCCAGTAGAATATATAGAATTAATATTTGTTACCTCTGAACCACTACAGTTAAGAAGCATGTGTGCCTTCTCCATCTTTTTTTTTTCTCTTTCCATGGCTAGAACCTGAGGACTCCAAATTCCCAGGAGATAGTGGAGCTGCGAGATGTAAGTAGCCTGTCTTAGCTTTGTGCTGCTACAACCGAATACCTGGGACTGGGTAATTAATTAAAAACTGAAATTTATTTCTCATAGTTCTGGAGGCTGGAAAGTCCAAGATCAATGCACCAGCATGTTAATTTCTCAGTGAGTCTCTGCTTCCAAGATGGTGCCTTCAATACTGCAACCTCTAGAGGGAAGAAGAGATGTGTCCTCACATGGTAGATGGCAGAAGGGCAAAAAGGGAAGAACTTCTTCTATCAAGACCTATTATAAGGACATCTAATCTCGCTCATGAGAGTGGAACCCTTATGTCCTAATCACCTCTTCAAGGCCCTACCTTTGAATACTATCACACTGGCAACACCTGAATTTTGGATGGATACATTCAGGCCATAGCAGAGCTTTAATCCTTGAGTCATCCCATGGAGAAAAGTTGTGTGCCCACCAGGAATACTTGCATCAGACTGTTCTGTGAAGGAGAAATAAAATTCTGCTGTGTTAAGCCACTAAAGTGTGAGGTTTATTTGTTACAGCAGCCAATGTTAACCTAAATAATGCAGTTTGTTTCTGAAACAATTCACAGTGTTGACAGTAAAGGAATAAAAGCACAATGTTGTTATGTTACTGCCATTTCACCTAGGAAAAGAGAAAATGTGGAAAGAGGATCGCTAAAAAAAAAGTTTCCCTAAACTTTTTTAAGTCACTGGAGAATGTTCCCAATTTATATAAAAATAGGATGATAATGATGTCAACACATAATTTCTATGCCTAATAGATTTGCACTCCCCCAAGTTGCATTTTAATTTCCCTAAATTGGCTCATGACATATTCTTATGTGGGATTCAACATTTAGTAACAAATAAGACTTCCTTCTCTCTTGGCACTTCTTACTCCCCCCTTTCCCCCACGCATCCATATCCCTGCTGCCTTCTCCTTCCCACAAAGCTCATTTTTGGCAAAAAGGTTTTTATAAACCACACATTTTAATGAATTAAGTGTAGTCCCACAATCACACTTACATTTTCCTACAGTCCCCTGACTTCCACACTCCTCCAGCTATGGGAATTTTCCCTCACACCTCCAGAAAGGAAAAAAAAAAAATTGTCTATAAGTAGAAAAGTTATGCACAGAATGTGATGGCTCGCCCATTTTTCTTTTTCTTTTTCTTTTTTTTTTTTAAATGCAAGAAGGAAGATGATTTTCAAACATTGCACGTCCTCTGAGAAACTAAAATATTCAGTGCTGTTTTTCTTTTGGCAGCAGCATAATTGGTTGTGATCACAAACCCACATAGTTCCTTTTATCCTTTTTAGTGGCAGCTTCACGGACTGTCTTCTACCCTGTCAAAGAAGAGAGTTGGGGTGTTTGACAGCAGAGAAATTTAGGAGAAATTCAGAGCAGAAAAGGAACTCTTACATCGTAATTTCCAACCTTCTTATTTTACTGCTGAGGATACTGAGGTTCATAGGTGGTTTAACTTGCCCAAAGTCATGGGGTTAGCCAATAGCTTCTGTATTGGTTAGCCAATACCCAACTTTTACAGTTTGTCTCACATAAAGTTTCGATCACACAATCTTCTTGGATCACTGCAACAGCCGCGTGATGGTACTGGAACCACCCTCTGCTGGAGAAGTGGGAAGACGTAAGAATGCTCATCAGAGCAGTAGCTCTTAGAATTGAATCCCTGACTACTGAGTCCATGTACTCAAGTCCACCTAGCACTTTTTTTCTATTATTTGTGGTGGCACCAACAAAGCATTGGGCACTTGGCCAGGGTCTGGAGTTACCTAGACAAAGGGCATACTCTATGCTCTCCAGCTCTCCAGGAGCACACAGTTTAGTGAGGGCAAATATAATTCCAATCCAGTATGATCAATGCTTCCATCTTTTGCACTTGGCACGCAGTCATTTAAGAAGCAATGGTTACATTTCCTCCCAAAAAAACCCAGCAGTGGTGGCTGTAGTGGTGGCTGCAGCAGCAGCAGCAGCGGCAGCCGATGGCTGACTCATCAAACGAGGAGGCACCAACAGCTTTGCCTCGACTAAGGAACATCTTACTCAAGCTCCCTCCCACCCCCGATCACCACCTGTAGGCTTGGAACCAATAAAGGCTTTGGGAATGAAAGATAATGTGCTAATAGGATGTTAAAACAAAACCACTCTCACCACCCACCACCAGAGGTAGTTTGTGTAAAGGCGTTATTCCCCAGCCTCACGCTTCATTTCAAGACTCCAACTTGTGGCACTTAGCTTGGTTTGCAAGTGTTGCTTATCCAGAAAGCTCAGAGATTGCTTTTGGCAAAGGACTCGAAGTAGGCAGATCCAGCCCCTCTCGCTGTCTCTTTCTTGTTGCCAAAACATAAGACTCTTAGTTTAATGGAAAACTAGTGTGAATTTTGTATCCAAGGAATAACCTGAGATTACAGTTAAAATTAAGTAGTAGAGGAAGGTCGGGAATTAGAAAAATCAAGATCTGGTTCTGAAAAGTACTACCGTGTATGCCATACATACTCTGTATACCATACTATTAATACTGTGTATTAATTTTCACTCTTGAACAAGGTTGTTCACCTCTTGGTTTTCGTTTTTTCATCTTTGAAACAAGAAGAGTGAACCAAATCTTTTCTAAAGTCTCCAACAATTCTGGCACTATATACATTCAAAATTTTGTTATTTAATCTTAGAGAGTATTTATTGAGTTCAGTTACCATATGTGCCAGTCACTGTGATACACACTGGAAAAAGAGGTGAAAGGCCCAACTCCCTTTCATGTAGCAGAAAGACTAGCTAGGGAGTGGAGCAGTTAAAGTTTAGCAGGAGCCATGGGGTTGAAGAGGTGTGCACAGGAAGCTGTGGTGCACAGAAAAAGAGCACTGGGCACCTCCAGATTCACTTGATCCTTCTCCACTGATAGGAATCAGAATGTGCCAGTCTAAAATAGGCAACTTTAATGTATTGATTATTTTGAGCTGAATGAACAACAGATGTAGGAAAGGCTCTCTGATCTCTCTATTTCTACGCAAAAGCTGGCACAGATTTCCTACAAGAGAGTTGCCTGCCCTTCCCTGTACCAAGCAGAGAACATTCTTATTACTAAACACAGAGAGTCAATGTCAAGATGAAACTGTACAAACAAACCTACTAAAATAAGCTTTATCTTCCCCTAGTTTCCCCAGTATTTCCTAGTCACTTTCACATAGTCTGCTGCTCCAGCCCAAACTCCTTTTGCTTCTGTGTTGTCACATCTCCACAGTTGATTATTCTTTGTTCAAATAGTATATACCCTCTCAGGCCTCTTCATTTCTTCTTTCTATGAAGGCTTCTGTGCCATGCAAAAATGTTAACATCAAATTAAATGTATACGCTTTTCTCCTGTTAATCTGTCCTTTCTCAGTTTAATTCTCAGGCCTAGCTGCAGAATCTAAGAGGGAAGAGGACAAATCGTTCCTCCCTTACACCACTTTTGCTCTTCCCTGGGAGATTGGTCTACATGGACCACATGAACAAGACTCCTGGGCCATCTGGTTTCTCGTTGGATTCCACTGATGGACAGCACTTTAAGAGATTGGGGGAGAGAGGAGAGGCAGCTCTGGAGTATTTCTTTCTCTCCCTGGGAGGATGACTTCATCAAATATCACTGCTCATCCCAAACTCACCTACTGTCTCCCTTACCTTCTCCCTTATCACCTACAGATAATGAGAGCGCCACTGCTGCTGCTAGTCCAGAGTTTCTACACCAGTTCCTGCAGCATCACTTAGCTACACCCACAACTTTATAATTAGTTCCTTGTAAATAAACTTTCCTCATGTTTAGATGGATCAGAGGGTGTCATCTGTTTTCTGTTGGGACCCTGGATGGTGTCGGCATGAAACCCACTTTTGAGACATGTGTATATTGGAGGTAGTGAAGGAGCAGTAAGTTAAAGGGAAAGAAGGGGCAGGAGAATGGGGAAAGTGTCTCAGAGGAAAACAGGGCTAAATCTTGAAAGATGTACTGAAAAAACATAATGTCTTGAAAGAAATAATGAGAAGGGAGAAACGATTTTAGAGAGAAGCACGTGGAGGCTCAGAGACTTTAAAGTGTCCCTGGGGAAGGTGCAAATGCTCAAGGTGACTGCAGGGAAGGACTGGCAGGTGGGAGGATGGTAGGCGATGAGGCTGGAGGGGAAGTGATGGAGAGATTACGAAGGACTCTGTTCTGTGAATGAGTTTGGGTTCTATCCTGAAGACAATGGGAAATTATTGAAAGATTTTTAGGCAAAAAAGTAACACAATCTGGTTGGAATGTCGAAAGATCCCCCCGGTATGTTGTGTGGGAGGAAGCAGAACTGGAAACAGGTTGGCATGTTCTTTCAATGACCAAGGCAAGAATCAGTGACAATATGAACTCTGCAGTGATGGTAGGGCAGCAGGAAGTATGTGTGAGAACTATTGAGGAACAGAGAGAATTTGGTGAGAAATTCGGTACAGTGGTAAGTCTGAAATGATGCCCAGATGTTTGGGTTGGGCCAGTTAGTAGATGGTGGAATCATTCATAAACAGAGGGGATCCTACAGGGGGAACTGTACTAGTCTGTTCTCATATTGCTATAAAAAAATACCTGAAACTGGGTAATTTATAAAGAAAAGAGGTTTAATTGACTCACAGTTCCACAGGCTGTACAGGAAGCATGATGGCATCTGCTTCTGGGGAGGCCTCAGGAAACTTACAATCATGCTAGAGGCAAAGGGGGAGCCAACACTACATGGCCAGAGCAGGAGAAAGAGAGAAAGAGGGAAGAGGAGCTACACACTTTTAAACAACCAGATCTCATGATAACTCACTCACCCACTATCACAAAAACAGCACTGAGGGGGTGTTGTAACCCCTTCATGAACACCACCTCCATGATCCAGTCACCTCCCGCCAGGCCCCATCTCCAGCTCTGGGGGTTAGAATTGACATAAGATTCGATGGGGACACAGGTTCAAACCATATCAAAAACCGAACTCAATTCATTCTTCATTAGGTTTTCTTTTCCAGTACCCTCAGGAACTCCCCCCTGATCACTGGCTTTTTTTCAGTTTTCGGCTTGCATGTTGCCCTTTGGTGGCCTCTGCTGTTATGACCCAGCAAGTGGGGATGAAGGCAGTTCCCTCCTCATATATAAAAATTAATGAGTGAATGCATGCACAGTTCCAGGCACAAAGTAAACATCGAATAGAGGTTACTGTGAAAACCAATGTGTAAACTCCTTCCAAAATATGGTTCTAAAACATCTTTGCTCACTCACTAAGTCCTTGCTGAGTGCCCACTTTGTGCCTTTTATTATTTATTCCTTACGTGGGCAACTGTCAAAAAGCTGTGAGAAAGGACTTTTGCTATTTAAATAATTTCTTCTGTAGGCTGGGCACGGTGGCTCATGCCTATAATCCCAGCACTTTGGGAGGCCAAGGCGGGTGGATCATGAGGTCAAGAGATTGAGACCATCCTGGTCAACATGGTGAAACCCCGTCTCTACTAAAAATACAAAAATTAGCTGGGCATGGTGGTGCGTGCTTGTAATCCCAGCTACTCAGGAGGCTGAGGCAGGAGAATTGCCTGAACCCAGGAGGCGGAGGTTGCAGTGAGCCGAGATCGCGCCATTGCACTCCAGCCTGGGTAACAAGAGCGAAACTCTGTCTCAAAAAAATAAATAAATAAAATAAAATAATAATTTCTTCTCTTTCTTTGTATTCTCTCCATTCTTTGTCTATTCTCCCCTCTTCTCCTCCTCTTTCTCCTCCTTCATTTTCTTTGGCTTTCTTTTCCCTATATGCATACAGTTTTTGTCTCAGAGAAAAAAAAATCTAGAGAGCCAAATTTTTTAGAGAGCATTAAAAAAAACTTGCCTGAATTATTGATTCATAGCTTTATAATCCACCCAGTATAGTAAGGACATTTATAGATTTCATGAGCTGTTTAATATCTATTTGTGGAGCACCACCATGTGCAATCATCTTGGACTCATTATGTTTCTTTGGCTGCCCAATGAGTCATAATGAGCCTCTGAAAAATGTAGAATAATGGTTTAGAACTACAGGGAATGAAATAACAGTCGAAGTCAAATATAAAATTATTAGTACATGTCGTCTGTGAGAGCAATCAAGACAAGGAAGGGATAGAGGGCCAATTATTACATACACATGTGTGCACACGGATGCGCATGCACAGCCTTTAAAGGGTTTGCACTAAAGGGGGAGGTAGCTGGGGAGTCCTATGAAGAAGATTCTTAAAAATGATGGGTTGCAGACCTATTTTCCATTAAGATTCAAACATGTGGGGGTAGGGAGCTCAAATTATGGGGAGGAAATCGAAAAGCCAGTGGAGACCCTTCTGAGAAGATGAAGCCCTATACTGAAAGGATAAAAGAGACTTTATTCTCCAGCAGTTAAAACGAAGAAGAAGAGATCATTTCTAAACAGGGCACAAGAAATAGCTTCATTTCTCCCTATTAACCTCTGTTCCCCCAAAGAAAGCCAGTTGAAGCAAGCAGGACAAAAGAATTCTACGTAAGCATAGTGAAGAATGCCTTCTGTGATGGGACCCATATTTTGAAAAAATATTAATGTAATTTTCTCTTTCAGTTTTGCAAGTATGGGTCTTTATTTCTAATTGGTTCCAAGGTCATCAGCTCAGAGGTCTGTGGGTGTGTCCTACCCTACGCAAAGGGAAAGAAAGAGTGATATTCAGCATTCAATATTTAAAATAGGATTGCCAGCAAGATAATAGTCTTGAAAGAAGACTTGTTATTCTGAGTTTGGCCTCTGTACTCAATTCCTATCATTTTATGTTGCCTTTGCATCCATTTTGAATAGAGATTGGACTTTCTCACACAGCAGCCGGGCTTTATCTTCTTTGACAGTTTCCAGTTTTCTGCCTCCTCCCAGTTCCTCAAGCCGGTTAATCCAGGTATCTGCCCTATACAACTCCTTTCCCCTGGCAACCACCTCCCTAGGCAACAGTTAGACACAGCCTGCTTGACTTGCCTCACTGACCTCCACACCCCACGTGGACTGCACAGACGTGCCCCAGTGACCACGTCTCAGTCATAGCACAACTCCATGGAATTCACATCTGCTTGCTCTAAACCCACCAGTTAAAACTCCCCAAGGAAACCTGCTTAGGTAATGAATGCCCTGGACCCCAATAAAGGCTTTGACCTTCATGTTTTTCTCTCTTCCTTGCTCTCTTCCCACTGGGTGAGGATGTATGTCTCTGATGGCTTCTCCGTTCCATTGGCCCTGCAAAGTATGCTGCCCTCCTTTCTCTGGGATCTATGAGCAGTAACTGCTTCTGGTATTTCATTTGCTTTATAGAGTTCTCTCCTCTGTGTCTAACCTGACCAATACACCTGAACCTAACTTCTTTCCAATTCATGGCTCTAAACTGGACACAGTCCAGATAAGAGCCACAAGGGGATCTGCCAGTATAAATGTTTCCTGTGAGAGGGACACCTGGTCACAGGTCGAACACTTATGCATGAGGCTGTCCACCAAGATAAAGAACCACCCCATGAAAGGCACACTATAAACATCTACAAGAAAATCCTGGAGCCCTGTCAGGTCAGCGCTAGAGTTTGTATTCACTGTATATAGAGAGACCTCAACAACAAATCAGAACTACAGCAGCCTGTATCCAGCACCAACAGGAATCACCCAGATCTACAAGTTTCCCTGCAGGGTAGAACAGTGATTCTTTTGGAGACAGCAGGTAGGCCATGAAGCTTGCTGCCCATGAGTAGAGGAGATACTGCAGAAGAAGACAGGTAAGCCCTGCCCTTCCTGTCCCAGGAGATGATGAGAGGAAAAATGTGAGAGCGAAGAGGAGGGGGCTGATTTAGGACTGTCCAAAAGGAATTACTGCAAACACGGAGGAGGCACTGAGGCAAAATAGAGGAGCCTTGTCAAGGGGATGGAGCAGGGTTGCGGAGAGAGCCTAGCTTGCCCTTCTGGAAGACTCCATCAGTTGCTATCTGGTAATGAGAGACTGAATATACAAATGGACAATGAACAGAACATACTTAAAAACAGAACTCCGACTCGCAATCTGCAGGAACCTGCCCGCATATTGTTATCTACATAAAACTCCCCTATCTACAATAACCAGCCTAGAAAACCAGCCTGCCTGGATTAGACCTGTAGGAAGCCAGATTGCTGTTTCTAGTAACAATTAATGAAGCTGAACAGTAACTTCTGTAATCATCTGCAAAAAATGACCAGAGCTTTAAGAATGATGGACAGCTTCCCTAATTTTTGTCCATGCTTCCAATGTAGGGCCAACCAAAGAAAGGCAAATATTCACCCCTAAGCAATCACATAGGCTGCCCCCACTCCTAGTGAGCCAACCACCTCCAGCTTCCCACGCCAACAGCCTCCAATCAGCACACACCTGGAGCCTTCCCTTCATTCCACCCTAAAGCTCTTCCACTCCTCTGCCTGCTTTTGCATCACTGCCAAAAGTGACAGTGGCAGACTCCCTTGCTATAGAAAGCTCTGAATAAATAGCCTTTGCTTTTCTCATTTGGTTGGTCTTCGTTTATTTCTATAGTAGAGAAGCTAAGAATAGAGTCAGTTGGTCTAACATGAGGGCCTCTATGTCAGGAAATAGATTGTCTAGGCTGGAGAATTGAATGAGGAATCAGAGTGTGTTACAAATGGCTATTGCTGAGGGAAGATCAAGTTACCCAGAGAGAACTGTCAGGCCTGACCAAGAGAGAGGAACCAGAACAAGTATTATCCTGGCTGTGAACTTGAGCTGTGAACTCCGGTGGGGTAAACAGCAAGCAAGTGACTCTAGGAGCCAGGCCCTGGACCTTGACCTGCCTATTCTTTCTTCTATAAGAAGACACGTAAGTCGCATTCCTTCCCCTGTATGCCAAGAAAGTATCTGGGAGAGCAGCTGCAGAGAAGAGTAGAAGTGTGAAAAATTGGAGTAATTGGGCACTTTTACTTAAAGAGGCCTAGAGGCTGGGTATTCGTTAAAGGGGCTGTTTAAATGACTGCATCATTAGCCTTGCTGTTATTTCCCCACTAACTAGCTCACCCATAAAAGCATATCGGTTATAAGAGAAATATTAAAGCCATATTTTTTCTGCATGTTTAAGTTGTAGTTAAGCAGATTTTGTAATTCTATAAGAACTGAAATTAACATATTTTCTTGTTCCTGTGCTAAACAATTCTGGAATGAAGAATAGTTTCCTGGTTTTCAGTTGAGCAATGCTGAGATCAGGCAAAAACAACTGGGCTCCTTACTCCAGTGAATACCTGCTCCTGGAAAATAAGACTGGAACTACTGAAATACCTGATTCATCAGGACTAACAGGTTACTCATCCAAGCTCACTTTTATATTCTCACCTTGTGGTGCCTACCAATCCAAAGCTATTGCACTATAAATTCTGCCCAATCCCAACCAGTTCCCTGCCTTTCAAGACCCACCTAAGAATCACTCAGCCTAGGCCCTAAAACCCTAAAAAATCCTCCTCTGTCTTCTCTCTTCTGAGATGCTTCTAGATTCTGTATCTAGATCAAGCTGATGTTCTCCCTTATTGCAGTAAGTCTATAAAAACCTAGCTTTGCTTAATTAACATTTTTTTTTTCTGGTGGTCTTTTTGGATACTCCATAGCCAGTGCCATTATGCTTTAAATTGTGTGTTCTGGCTATGGAATGCTAGGGCATTTGTAGCCACAGGCAACAAATTAATCACATAGCTATAGGAAATGGATGAATTCTCTCTGAGCAAAAGTGACTACAACCTGGGAGACCCAACATTAGAAGTATACATCCAGGAGAAGCTATAAACACCTATCCTAGTGAAAAGACATAAGACATATAGCTTCTGTACATGGAGGAGACCAATCATTCCACTTCTATTTTCAGTCATTTCCTGGACACATAAAAAGCAACAATTAAATTTAAGAAGAAAACAGTATACGAAAGGACATACAAAGTATCTACATAAATGTATGCACAGATATGAAGCATAGCTGGGATCCTGCAAGTTCAGGGGCTCTTTTTCCATACCTTGTATTAAATTCACTCAGTATTTAGAGAAGATGACATGGTTTGGCTGTGTCCCCACCCAAACCTCATCTTGAATTATACCTCCCATAATCCCCATGTGTTGTGGGGAGGACCTGGTGGGAGGTAATTGAATAATAGGAGTGGGTTTTTTCCCATGCTGTTCTCATGATAGTGAATAAGTCTCATGAAATCTGATGGTTTATAAAGGGCAGTTCCCCTGCACACACTCTCTTGCCTACCACCACGTAAGACCTGCCTTTGCTTCTCCTCTGCCTTCCACCATGATTGTGAGACTTCCCCACCCATGTGGAACTCCGGGTCCATTAACCCTCTTTTGCTTTATAAATGACCCAGTCTTGGGTATTTCTTCATAGCAGTATGAAAATGGACTACTAAAGTAGCAAAGGAAGGAGGAGGAGGAGGAGGATGAGAGGAAGGCCCAGAGTTTCCTAAGGCTCCTGTGGACCAGATAACTTCATGTTCTGCTTCTCAGAGCCCTCACAGAGGCAAGCTAAAAGTACAGGACCATGGATATAAAAAAAGCTTGACAAGAGTGCATGGCCAATGCTTTCTGCTTAATACGTTCACTTTGCACACCCACTTAGCCCAGTCCCTTCCCGTGGCCCCAGGGGCTGTGCTTCATGTTGCCGACATAAGCATTTCTATTGCATCCTGACACTGAGCATCAATTCCTCAGGCACCTCAACCTGCGATACTCATCCGTGTCATCCTCAACACCTCACGCTTCATTCCCTCTCCTTGGCTGACAGTGAGAACTTGGAGGGCACTTGCTTCTATAGTTAGCCATCGGATGAGAGTTGGCTGAATCTTGGAAGCAGCTAGAACATTTGCTCAGCACCACCTCAGATGAGCTGTCATCTCCCTGCTGTCAGTGATGACTGCACTGCCCTGGTTTCTTGGGCTGCCACTGCCTCGTGTCAGGCCCCCTCAAAGACCTTGGCCTTCACAGCAGCTGGTATCTCTTGCTCTCTGCACAGACTGACTGCCCACCTGGGAGGCCCAAGAGAACCCAAACTCTCCAGCGTGACTCAGCAAAAGAACTGGGTTGCTGTTGCTGGCAGACACCATCCTGTTTCTGTTTTCTCCTCATATAGCAGTGACTAGCCCAGAAAGTCACTTTCTGTCCCCAAACATCTGTTCTCCAAACATCTCTTTGCCTGTCAGTGCTTCCACCCTGTAGATCTTCATATTTCATCATTGTAGTACCAGCTTGTTACAGCAAAATTGGTTGAAAGAAGTATGATTATATAAGTTGGAGGACAAAAAGGTTTTTCATGGGAAACAAATATTTTAAGTTCTTAAAAGTGAAAAAAAAAACTTTTCTTTAGAGACAGGGTCTTGCTCTGTTGCCTGGGATTCTTTTTTTTTTCTTTTTGAGATGGAGTTTCACTCTTGTTACCCAGGCTGGAGTGCAAATGGCGTGATCTCAGCTCACCGCAACCTTTGCCTCCTGGGTTCAGGCAATTCTCCTGCCTCAGCCTCCTGAGTAGCTGGGATTACAGGCACGCGCCACCATGCCCAGCTAATTTTTTGTATTTTTAGTAGCGACGGGGTTTCACCATGTTGACCAGGATGGTCTCGATCTCTTGACCTCGTGATCCACCTGCCTTGGCCTCCCAAAGTGCTGGGATTACAGGCGTAAGCCACCACACCCTGACCCTCCTGGGATTCTTTTGAACTCCTGGGCTCAAATGAGTCTCCCGAGTAACTGGGACTACAGGAATGAGCCACTTCATCTGGTTCTAAAAAGGGTTGTTGTTGTTTGATAAGAAAATATTACACTTATTTTGTGTAACTTCATCGCACTGAAACAGTTGGTGGAAATTACAGAAATGGAACTCTTTGCTGTAACAAGGAAGTGCTTGTGATAGCTCTCAGTTATAGCCGCTACACATATCAAATGAACAAACCTACCTGTAAAGTTCCTAGATTTCAGTGCAGATTATTTCTGGTGTTCTCTTTGTGAAAATCTGTCAAGCTTATGACCTATATACTTTTTTGTACGTATGCTATTTTTCAGTAAAAAGTGCAAAAAAAGAGCAGGTCCATCCCTTCATGCATGTGTGTCCTATTGCTGGGGCTTTTGAAGCAGAGGCCAAATGACATCTTATTTGGACAATCACAGGAGAGTCACACCAAGGACAGAAAGCTGGATAGCACCTCAATTTCTTTAGAGTTCAGGATTCTGTTTTCTGTTTCTTCCTGAGATCAAGAATCAGCACAGAGTACAAGCTCCTGCCTCATAATCAACCCTTGAGAAACCATAGAAGCAGGAGGGAAAGATGAAACCTTGCAACCACACCAAACCTTGAGAAATCTCTGGAGTGACAGCAGCTTGTCTTGTCTGGCATGGGGCAGGGGACGTAGTGGCTTCAGCTGGGGGCTGGGGGAAGAGGCCCGAAGTCACCTTGGAAGAAGAGGTTGGAGGTAAGCTTTACAAATTCTGCTCTGGTGTCCCCACATCTGCTCCAGCAAGGAGTTGCCTGAGGACAAGCTTTGACTGTGCCAGCGCAGAAATGGCTACAGTAGCTTGGTGCCACTGTCCTGTTGTCTGAGGGCGTGGGGCTGGGGCAGTGCTCATATCTGGCAGAAGAAACCCTGATGGAAGGGGAGTTAAAAATAGAGGGTGTCTGAGCTGCACTTAGGCTACCCCTCTTCCCTTCAGCCCCCAGGCTGGCGGGTGACCACCTTGGAGATGGCCACCTACACGTGCTGAATCACTCGAAGGATTTCAAGTTAAACCTGCCCAGAGAGGTTTCTAGTGAGTGATGGACAGTGTCTTGGGTGGCTGGGCTCCCACCCTGGCCTGGAGCTTATGCCCTGATGCTCCTGTGACCCTCTGGGATGCATGGCACTGGAACCCCTCAATGGTATTCCGGGGGACTGCAAGTTCGTCTGGGCACAACCATGCCCCCGCTGAGTGCTCCTGCTAAAAAGGGCCACAGACTGTGCAGAAGTATTGCAAGAGTTGGGATTCAAACGGATTCTGATTAATGTGAGTGAAGACATAAGGGAAGGTAATATCAATATAAAATACTGGGGGGCGGGACTTAGCTCCCTTAGCGGTGGTTGGAGTGAAGGGAGGATGAACCATAGACCAGAGGGCAGTTCCCTCAGCCCCAGGCAGCAGTCACAGCTCACTTAATTTGCACAAAGTGTACAGAGGGAACTTGACCTCTTGCTCAAGAAAGAAAAAAGATACAGCTGGAGCTGGGACTGGGAGGGAGAGAAGGGGCTCTCTTCTGCACAGGCGGCCATTTGCGTTGCGTTGGAGTCCTCTGCCTGTAGCTCCATCTGCCCTGGTGAGATAACATTTCACGATGAGAGCTGAAGAGGTGGCTCCCTCCTGCAGAGGTGCATGACTTGGCTGGAGTGTTTTGCTTCGCTGGCACATATTTTCTCTTTTCAAGTTAGCTGAGCTCACACACCCCCCTTGCTTGTTTGCAAAGTGCATATGGGAGATGAAGGCGAGATGGTTTGATTAAGGGCAGAAGGAGGGATTGAAGAGGAGGAAATGTGGGAGCTGGAATGCCTGGCCAGATCGAGCCTTCCTCAAATTAGGTCACTGTTTATATAAAAAGTTAAAATTAAACTGAGGACTATCTTCTAAGGTTTCTGACTCTGGACATGGCTCCATGCAGCATCCTGGAATGCAGTGCCATAAACATCACAGAGCACATAACGTCACACAGAGGGAGAAGCCAGGGAATGTCACTAGTAATGAATCCCAGGCTCTACACAATTACGCTGGAGACAGGCAACATCCTTGTTCTCTCTGACTCTTTCCTTTAGGATTTCCTGCTGGCTTTTTCTGTTCTTCTAATTCTCACATTTTTATCCTTGAGGCAACCATGTCCCCTGAGCACTACCACACACAGGGGGCTCTATGTTTCCATTTGGCCCATAGCATAAAGCTCTTCAACAAAGCTTTGACCTTCCTTCTCCTTCCCACAAATTGCTACGACCTTACCTTCCTGCAGTGATTCCTCAACATGAAACAGCAAGGTAGGTTTCGTTATCACCAAACTGCAGCCGGAAAAAGGAGGCTCAGAGACGTTTTAGGACTTCCCAAATATCACAGAGCAGGAGAGCGACTGAGAGGCACTCGAAGGAAGGTGGTCTGGGAGCTTCCCAGGATGCCACGCCACCCTTCTGACTGCCCCTGTCCTGGCACACTTCCACAGGCTTGCCATGTTTAAGTGGCAATTAGAAGATGCTTCATGAGGGAAGGGACTCTGGCAGATGCCTTAATGCACCTGTGATGTCCAGCCCAGTGCTTGCTACATCACGGGCATTCCAAAGTGTGCTCAGTGAAGATCCTTACGCGTGCCCGTTAGCCACGTGTTTCACTTTCCCCTTGTAGCCTGGAAGGTCTTTGAAGGCCTGGATTACCGTTTTTCTTTAATATAGGGCCAAGTCGATAACCTCAAACTCTGCCTCCACGGGATTTTAATCTTATACTCAGCTGAACTGATGAACCTGCTCAATCCACCAAGCAGCATTCCTTATACAGCTTCCCCAGTGTCACAAATCTATTCCTTCATGCCTGGACATTGTTGACTCCATTGTTGACGTCCTGTCTCAGCAACTCCATCTGGTAGTCAGATTCCTCTTCCCTGCTTGAATTCTATATCTATGTTTTTAAATAAGCCAGAAAACACTTACCCCGCCAGCTCCAAATTAGTTCTTCTTTTCATGCCTTTTCTGTTTTCTGGCTCCATGCCACAATCTCCCTCCATTAGAATTAAGAAATAGTGCTCAGAGAGTCATATGTCTTCACCTAGTTGGCACCTCTCTTTTGGGACAGCTTCTCTGAGGGTGGCTCCCACACATGCCAGCCTTTTCTCCAATTCCTAGGTTGTCAGTGTCAGGGGCAGGGAGGAGCATGTGTGAGGATGGGCGTGGTGGGGGAGGGGAGGGGAAGGTGCAGAACATTGTTACACGAGGCACTCTGTCGAGGTGACTGAAGGAAGCAGCTTCTTGGCCATGTGTCCAGATGTGCTTTAAGGGAGCCAAGATGGTTCATTTATATCTTATGAAGGGTTGTATTTGGAATCCTTAAATAAGTAAGAAACACTTGTTTCTCCTTATCTAACTCTCCATTTGTCTTTTTTAAATCCTAAATTTCATAAATATACCTGGAATTAAATCACCCCAAGTCAGGGTTCCATAAAAGTCATCAGCCAGCAAAACCTTTCCCTCTGGGGCCACGTTTTTCTGGGAAGCTCCCTCAGTCCTGCCCTTCCTCCCCCGCCCCGCCCCACTGTACTCCCCCGAGCGGTCCTTCACAATAGTTAGCACACTACGCTGGGGGTGAGATGAGCTCCCTCATCTATCTCCCATTCCCTGTCTTCTCTATTCACACAGAGCCTGGCACATAACACAAAGTCAACAAAAGACTGTTGAGGGAATTAATAAATGAGTACAATTTTCTTGACATTTAGTTTGAATGTTTATTCTCAGATTTCAACATAGGATTATCCCACAAGTACCACAAAGCAGAAATTTCTTGAGAGGAATCTCATACGTGATTATTGAATTATTTTCTAGATTTTAATACATTCTGCTTTTGCATTCTCCCTGTTTCAGTTGCCTATTACTTGGTAACAATCTCCTCCCATTATTTAAAAGTTGGTTGTTGACACGGCTCAGCTGGCAGTTCTTCAGCACCAAAGTGCAATAGCTCAGGTCCAGATGCGTTTGCCTGGAAGTTCACTGGGGCTTACACATCCTTGAAAGCCTCTTTTTCTGTGGCGGGTCTTTCTCTACATGGTTGCTCATCATTCAGTCATCTAGCCCAAACTTCTTTGTAGAATGGCAGATGGCTTCTAAGAGGAAGCATTTTAAGAGGACAAGCCCTAATGTGCAAACGCTTATCCAGCTTCTGTTCAGTCACACTTGCTGCTGTTCCATTGGCCAAAACAAGTTTCATGGCCACGTCCTGTATCAATGTAGAAGGGATCGTGCAAGGCCATGTAATAGTCTACCACCGTTACAGAACCCAAGTGGGTCTGTTTGACCATCCTGCTCGTCTGAGGGCATGGGGGTAGAAAGCGAAACACTGAAGTGCTGAATTTTTGTAGAAAGAAAGGGTTATTGTAGGGTGGCCAAACAAGAAGATAGGAGGTGGGTTCAAATCTATCTCCTCATCTCAGCTCACAAGTAGTATATTTAAGGACGGCGGTTTTAGGAAGAGGATTTTGGGGGTGGTTAAGGACTGGGGGAAAGAAAAGAGAAGTTAGGAAATTCTCTTGGGCATGCAATTATCTTTCATAGGTCATATGTGTAAATTCAGAGGTTGGAGATTGCTATGAAACATGTGTTGGAAATTTGGGCTTTGATGTCAGCGGTCACCCAGCCAGCAAGCTAGTCTCCGTTGCACAAGCTCAAGCCAGCCATATTGGTTCTGGCTGGTTTCAATTGGCCCTGTGGTTCAGTAAGTGGACATCCTATAAACAAGCTCATAAATTTTGTTAATCACCAAAATCCCTTTTAATCCTGTTCTTGAGTCCATTTAATCCTGTGAGGCACAGTTTTACCACACCTCCTATATCTTCCTATTTCCTTGTCATATATTTTAACAGTTCTGGTGAGCCTTGTAGATTGACTCCCTTATCTTGAGTTGATTAATAATAGACATTGAATGCTGATTAGATGCCAAGTGCCTTGAAGTGATAGGAAATATGCTCCTTGCCTCAAAGACAATATATATCTTATTTGGGAACTTACAATATACAGCTTTAAAAAGATCTTAAGCCATCTACCAGTGCGGTTTTATGCATATCATATAAATATGAGTCACGGAAGCCACTGAAGTCAGCACACTGAAAATTTTAACGGTCAGAGTTGCTATGTGATCTAGGTCACCGCCTCTATTCCTGTCCAGATAAGCTTGTTGTCTATTGATACCAATTCTAAGAAACAGAACCCCAGTAATCCCTTAGGAAAAAAAAAATAAATCCCATGAATGAAACACAGTTGTAGCCCTTGTGATGGCAGCAGTGGGCCGTCTGGAGCAGCCACTGAAATCACACTAGCTGCAGCAGGGAGGTGCGGCAGGGGCTACATGTCCTGTGGAGCTGGTGGGAGCCTTCCAAATTGGAGTGGGAGGTCCCCAGGTGCCACTGCAGCCACCCAAGCCATAACCTGGGCATCCCTGTGCTCAAAGCCTGCCCTCTTGGGTGCAGCTGTAGCCACCCAAGTTGTGGCTGTAGACCTGGGCCTCCTGCTCCACAGAGCAGACAGTATCCCAAGCCTCCTGGGTGCTATTGCAGCTGCCCAAGTCAGGGCTCCGGACCCCAGTCTCCCTGTGCCCTTGGGGTCTGGAAAGAGCCACCCCTGCACACCCTTGCAGGCTTGGAAGTGCCTACTTCTGTTGCCTGGCTTCTCTGTCAGCACCTGCTCCAATCTTGGAGCAATGTGGGGCCAAGCCTAGATGTTGTTGCAGCCCAGCCAGAAGTGCACAAACTCAGGGCACACCAGCCCCCCTGTCGCCTTGGCCCCCTCTGGACTTTGGGTACCAAAAAGCACAGAAGAAAGGCCAAGGTGGGGCTAAGGACAGCCTGGCACTGGCCTGCAGGTGCTCCTTGGCATGAGCAACCTGGGCACCATGGAGGGCAGCAGAAGGCAGACAGTATCCTAGGCAGAAGAGGGTGGGTCCCAGATGAGGCCCCACCTGCAGGCCAGGGAGGGCCTGAAGGCTGGGGGCTGGGCTGCCAATCTGGCAGACCAGAATGGGAACTTGTGGTGCCTTTCCTTGGCCTACCTATGGCCACTGTGGACCAATTTGGCACGTAATTCCTCCCCTCTGAGGCCCATAAAGCCCTGGGCTCAGCCAGAGCTGAGCAGACATTAGGACAATCAGCTGCAGAGAGGAGCCACCTACTCCAGGGCCTCCTCTCTGCTGAGAGCTGCAGATATCCAGATGACTAGCTGCAGAGACCACAGAAAGACAACATTGGGATGACCTGCCTTCAGGGAGGAGCCACCCACTCTTCTCCTCTGTTAAGAGCTGCAGACAATGGGAGGACCAGTGACAGAGAGGACCTACCCTTTCTGCTGATAGCTGAACATTTTTCAGGACAACTTGCCTAGCAGAGAGGAGCTACCCTCTCTGCTAGGAGCTGAACACTCACTGGGACACTCTGGCTATGGAAAGGAGCTATCCCCTGTGGGTTTCCTCTGAGCTGTTCTGTCATTCAATAAAGCTCTTCTTCATTGTGCTCACCCTCCACTTGTCTGCATACCTCATTCTTCCTGGTTGCAGGACAAGAACTGGGGACCCATCGAATGGCAAGGCTAAAAGAGCTGCCACACTAACAGGGCTGAGACATACACCTTGCTTTTCACATTGTGGACAAAGAGAAGGAAAGAAGAACTGTGGCCCTTTGGGGATCCCAGACCTGGGAGCTGCCTGAGCCAGGGCTGTGACCTCCTCTTTGGGGCCACACAGTTCCTGGTATCTCCAAACTTCTGGGTGCCACTGTGTTTCCAGGTGCCAACCCTGGAAGCTACTTGTGATGCACATAGTCCATTTGCAGCTCTGCAGAGAGCTGTCACCCATGCTGGCACCTGGAGCTGCCTGCCCTGCTGCAGCAGCTGGCATGTCCAACTGCACAGTGGCTAGACCCCACACTTGCTCACACACCCCTTGCCACTCCACACAGTCTCCCTTGGGAGACATGCGATCCAGGCCAGTAGCATGAGCTGAGTGCAGCCCGTCAGGACAAGTGGGCAGAACAAACCCAGTGGGCCAGAGCAAAACTCAGGCAAAGGTGCCATCAGCTTCAGATGTTTCTGGCCAGAAAAGTGACACCCCAAAGATCCTGTAACACTTGTATGGCAAGCTTTTTATCATGATTATCACAATTTATATAGTTATTTCATTTATCTTTTAGCTTCATTGCTCTTAATCACTCACCTAAATAATTATCCAAAGCTATTTGGAAGGAGGAGCGTGCACAGTCTTCTCATGGAAGGCAATGGTTCTCATAGTGCAGCCCCTTAACCAGCAGCACCTTGGAAGTTAGAAATGCATATTCTCAGGCCCTCCCCACTCCTATTGCATCAGAACCTCTGGGTGTGGGGCCCAGCAATCTGTGTCTTAACAGCCCTCAATGAATCTGATGCACAACTAAGTCTGAGCAGCACTGATTTGGGGGCCACATGATGAAGCCATGGTTGTTACTGAGGTGACCCAGCTATAGCAGGTCACTCTAATTACCTGGGATGTCTGCTCACATACCTGCCGCCAAGTCAGTGCTGCAGCAGCTGTCCTAAAAAGCATTGAGGGATGAAATGGGATACTTTTGGTAAAATCACCCAATTTCTCAGAGGGAAGAAAACTCTCCAGAGAATTGCTACTGCAGAGATTTGGCACACTATATGCACTAATTTAGACATACCAATTGAAAAATTCTTTTTATTTTTTTTCTATACACATTGCATACAAATTCTCTAGAATTTCAAGAACAAGTAACTGCTAGAGGAACCTTTGGTGGAGTGTCTACTGTTACTCTATTTTCTTTTCATCTTCCTACCACATCCTGAGCAAGAACAGCAGACGAGATATAAAAAAAATCAGGTTAGAAAGAAAGTGATCATACTTCTCTGAAAAAAAGTTTTTCCCCAGCCCCAAGATGAAAATTAGATGGAATTTCATCTTTCCAAAATTGTCAAGCCATCTGGCAAAAGAGCTGAATGATACAATTTTTATATTATTGACCAAATTCTCATACCAGTTTCTCATTTTCTCATAAGTGTAAATATTTTCCAGTTGAATCTTGGGGTTGGCAGTGGCAGTGTGGGTGGTTCTTCACTGAAGGGCTCTTGACTTTTTCTATTTCAAACTAAGTGAAGGCAATTTAGATTATGAATTAAAAGCCTCACACATTCATATCTGACTCAACAGTAGCATATTTGTAAATTTATGCCATTGAAATAGCTAAGAACGTGTGCAAAAAATAGCCATAAAATATTTATTTCATCATTTTTAATAGGAAAAAATGGAAGCAACCTAAATATTTAACAATAGAGGATTGTTTTGGAAATTTTGGGAAGTATGCATGTTCATTCATACAACTGAATGATATACAGCCTCTGAAATGGTAATTTGTATGAATTGTAGAAGACTATTGCCTGACATGGAAAGATGTTCAGCATGTGTCATTAACTGGGAAAAGCAGGTTCCATATAGTAGGTACAGCCACCTCACATTCAGTATAGAATGGCTACTATTCAAAAAGGAAAACAGGCTTTTGGCCGGAACCACCATCTTTCAGTGATTTGCCAAAATGACGAACACAAAGGAAAGAGGAGAGGCACTCAGTATATGTTCTCTAGGCCTTTTAGAAAACATGGAATCGTTCCTTTGGCCACATATATGCGAACCTATACGAGAGGTGATATTGTAGACATCAAGGGAATGGGTACTGTTCAAAAAGGAATGCCCCACAAATATTATCATGGCAAAACTGGAAGAGTCTACAATGTTACCCAGCATGCTGTTGGCATTGTTGTAAACAAACAAGTTAAGGGCAAGATTCTTGCCAAGAGAATTAACGTGCGTATTGAGCACATCAAGCACTCTAAGAGCCGAGATAGCTTTCTGAAACGTGTGAAGGAAAATGATCAGAAAAAGAAAGAAGCCAAAGAGAAAGGCACCTGGGTTCAAATGAAGTGCCAGCCTGCTCCACCCAGAGAAGCACACTGTGTGGGAGCCAATGGGAAGGAGCCTGAGCGGATGGAACCCATTCCCTATGGATTCATGGCGTCATAGGTGTTTAAAAAAAAAAAAAAAGACCTCTGGACTGTAAAAAAAAAAAAAAAAAGGAAAAATAACAAGCACTGTTGAGGCTGTGGAAAGCTTGGAACCCTAGTGCATTGCTGATGAGAATGTAAAATGAGGCAGCCACGTGGGAAAAGTGTGGCAGTTCCTCAAAAAGTTAAACATACAATCACTACTGGATCCAGCAATTCCACTTCTAGGTATGTACTCCCAAAAATTGAAAGCAGGGCCTCAAAGTGATACTTGTGCACAAACATTTATAACAGCATTACTCAGAACAGCGAGAAGGTGAAAACATCTCAAGTGTCCATCAACAATTGACTGAATAAACAAAATGTGACATATTGGCCTTTAAAAAAAAATGGAATTCTGCTACTTGTTACAACATGGATTAACCTTGAAAACATTATGCTGAGTGACATAAGCTAAACACAAAAAGACAAATATTGTATAATTCCACTTGTGTGAGGAACCATTCAATTCATAGAGACAAAAGTAGAATAGAAGTTACCTAGAGTTGGACGGAGAGAAGAATGGGAAGTTGTTGTTTAAGGGGCACAGAGTTTCTGTTTGGGATGATGAAAAAGTCCTTGAAATGGACAGTGGTGATGGTTACGTGACATTGTGAATGTACTTAATGCCACTGAATTGCACACTTAAAAATGGTTAAAATGGGCGGGGCATGGTGGCTCACGTCTGTAATCCCATTACTTTGGGAGGCCAAGGCATGCAGATTGCTCGAGTCCAGGAGTTTGAGACCAGCCTGGGTAACATGGCAAAACCCCATCTCTACAAAATATACAAACATTAGCCTGATGTGGGGGCATATGCCTGTAGTCTCAGCTACTCAGGAGGCTGAGGTGGATGAATCATTTGAGCTTTGGAGGTGAAGGCTGCAGTGAGCTGAAATCACACTGCTGCACTTTAACCTGGACGACACAGCAAGACCCTGTCTCAAAAAAACAATTGTTAAAATGGTAAAAATTATGTTTACCATTATGTGTATTGCCATTTATGTATACTTTATCATAGTAAAAATGGAAAACATTGTGTGTGCATAATATAATATTTTTACAAATATATAACACCCATATAGTCCCTCAATTTTAAAATGTCATTATTTGTACAAAACACTATTAGCTTAATAACAGTTTTTTTCAGGCAAAAGGAAATAATATCATATTATATGTACTCACATATTTAAACTGATTCCAAAAATACCAAACTTCAGAAAATTTCAATCTTAGGAATTAGGAAATGTGTACGTAGGCATGGAAAAAGTCTGGAAAATGCTCACCAGTTGTATAGTATTTTGGGTGACAGAGTTATAGGTATTCTTTATTATTCCACTTTTCCTATATGTATTTTTACATTTTTTATATACATCACTATTTTTGTAACAGTAATTTTTTACTGAAGGCACATTAAAAAATACATCTTTTCTAGAGTGGTTTTTTGGAACCTAAGAATTTACAATTTCACCTACAACATACATTCCCACCCAGAAAATAATGCCAGAGGATTAAAATCACCATGAAAAGACCGTTCTGCATTCAACCAGGGTGCGGGAACGAGCCATCACTAAGCTCTGCTTTGCTTCCTCCAACTTCCCTGCGCCCAGCGTCCACATCAATATTTACACACTCCATCATTCCTCGGGTTATTTATTTTCCTTGGTCCATTTTGCACAGTGACTAAGTTTTGCAGCATGGAAGTTGACAGAATTTGTCATTGATATCAATCTTTATTAAGTTTACTGCTGAGAGCTCAGAAAATGGTGGTTCTGAAGCAAGGAACGGGGAGAGCAGGAAGAACATCAGGTGCTAAGAAAAGCTCTGTGTGTGTGTGTGTGTGCACACGTGCGCGCGCGTGTGCCTGTGTGTGTGCGTGTGTGTATGTGTGTGTGTTTAAAATGCTGGTCATTGCTGCTCCAATCTTAATTTGCTGATGATCACATTTCTCTGTAATACTTTTTACAATCGAAGAAAATCTACAACTCTGCTACGCAGCAGCCACCACCAGGAAGAGTCAAGAGACATAGAAGAGATGTTACTCCGGGCTGAGCCTGCCGTTCTGAATCTCATGGGCTTCCTTCTGCTGCATAGCCAGGCTCTCACAAAGAGCTGGGTTCTGTAGAGAAGTATCTACAGGCAGCAAGTCTTCTGGATCTTCTGAAACTGAAGAAACAAAGTTTGTGCGTAGGACGACATATATTGTTTGTGTATTATATGGTGTATTTGGAAAGAGCAAGGTGAAACTGTCCCTATAAACTTTATAAAATTAATTAGAGAAGAAGGGAGGGGAGAAAAAAAATAAACCAAGCTTCCAGCATGTTCCACATTAATCATTAAGTGAACTTATTCTCTGCCCTGCTTCCTCAAAGCTGTTTGGTGCCTATGGTTCTAAAATCACATAGACCTTAGACTGTAGTTCTCCTGAACAGCTAGCTCTTTAGATAACAACTTGAACATTATTAAAATTAAGTTTTCCCTTTGAAATATTGCTTCAGGTCATGCAAACTGATGGAACAACTGACTCAACAGGTCTGAAGGACCCACAAGGAGCTAACCCACCAAGAAATGCAGTTTCCACATCCTGATAATTTCCTCCTCCTTGCCCCAACCAATCGACAACCTCAGTTTTCCAACCCTTCACCTTCCACAAGTCCCCTTAAAAGCCTCAGCCCAGAACTCCTCAGGGAGACAGATTTGGGAGTCTCCTCCCATCTCCTCACACAATACCCTGCAATAATTAAACTCTTTTTCTGCTGCAAACCCTGCTGTCTCCGTATAATGGATCTGTTACTGGGCAGTGGGCATATGAACCTGTTGAGCCTATAACAAAGAGCTCTAGAAAGAGCCCTACTGCTCGGCTTCACTGCTTCTAGCTGTGTAATCTTTGACAGATTCCTTACTGCTCCATGCCTTTAGTCCCTCACCTGAAACATGGGGCAAATAATATTTCCTACCTCACAGAATCGTTTTGTTATTAAATAAGTCCATATGTTCAAAGTACTTGGAATAATTCCTGGAGCACTGGATGCACACAACAAAGATTAGTTCTTTTATCATATTTTGGAGCCAGTTCCCAGTGAAAGCTGTAACCTCTGGTGATCTGCCTGTCTTGGCCTTCCAAAATGTTGTGATTACAGGCATGAGCCCCTTTGCCTGGCCAGTATATTATTTCAACTTTGTATTTCTTTAAGATTGTCTTGGACACTTTTTGTCCTTAACATTTCCATATAAATTTTATAATGAGATTGTAAATTTTTACACATTAAAAAAAACCTGCTTAAATTTTTTTTTTTGAGACGGAGTTTTACTCTTGTTACCCAGGCTGGAGTGCAATGGCACTATCTCAGCTCACCGCAACCTCTGCCTCCTGGGATCAGGCAATTCTCCTGCCTCAGCCTCCTGAGTAGCTGTGATAACAGGCATGTGCCACAATGCCCAGCTAATTTTTTGTATTTTTAGTAGAGACGGGGTTTCACCATGGTGACCAAGATGGTCTCGATCTCTTGACCTCGTGATCCACCCGCCTTGGCCTCCCAAAGTGCTGGGATTACAGGCGTGATGGGATTACATTGACTACACTGATCAATTTGATAGAGGAGATGACACCTTTATCAACCCTGAATCTTCTAATCTATGAACATGGTATATGCCTCCATTTATTTACATCTTCTTTAATTTCTCTTAGTAAAGCTTCACAGAGGGGTAGGGGTCTTGAAAAACAATTTCTAGGTTAAAGGACATCATCTTAAAGTCTCATTTTCTAATTATTTGTTCTTATCTAAGAATACAATGATTTTTTCTGTATCCTGACCTTGTATCCAATGGCTTTGGTAAACCCACTTACTAAATATCATAGTTTATTAGTAGATTCCTTTTGAGATTCTGCAAACATAAGCATGCTTTCTGTATACAGTAATAATTTTTAAAGACTTTTCTCCAGTCCTTATAACTCTAATGTTTTTTCATTCTTTATTGCCGTACACCCTGCAGGAAAATGTCATATAGAAATAATGATAGCTGAAATCCTCATCTTCTTCCCAAAATCAAGTGAAAATATTTCAGTACATTACTGTTAAGTATGATGCTTGCCATGGGTGTTTGTGAATATTCCTTGTTAGCTTAAAGTTCTTTTGATTTCAAATTTACTGAGAGTTTTCATGATGAATAAGTGTTGAACTTTATCAAATAATTTTAATGCATCTGGGGAAATGATGATATGATTTTTTTGCCTTCATCTGTTGTTAATGTGGATTGTTTCACTAATTGATTTTGGAATGTTAACCCAACCTCTCTCACTTTGAATAAAGACAATTTGGTCATTACACACCATCTTTTTATACATGAAGTGTTCAGTATGCTACTATTTTTTTTGTTAGAATTTTTGTACCTATTTATGACAGATTATGTTGTTTTTTTTTCTAGTAGTATCCTTGTCAAGGTTATGCTAATCTCATGAAATGAGATAGAAAGTGTTTTCTCCATATCTATATTTCAGAAGAATTGGTGTTATTTCTTTATTAAAAGGATGACTTCATGTCGAAGTTATCTGGACCTGGATTTATCATTGAAGTGAGGTTTTTCATTTTAAATTCAATCTTTAAGAGAAATAAGATTGCTCATATTTTTCTATTTCTCCCTGTGTCCATTTTGTAAGTTGTGTTTTTCAAAGAATTTTTCTACTTCTAAATTTCTCCACAACTTATTTTAAATATCTGTTGAACTTATAGTGACTTCTCATTTTTCATTCTTCATACTGAGAATCTGTGTATTTTTTTTCCTTGATCAGGCTTGTTCAGACTTTGTCAACTTCATCAATCATTTTTTTTAAAGTTTATCAATCTTTTAAAAAAGAAACTTTTTGTTTTGTTGATTTTGTCTATCGTTTTTTATTTCATTGATTTCTGCTCTTAACTTTATTATTACAGTTCTTCAATTTTCTTTGAATTTTTTCTTCTAGTTTCTTGAAATAGAGGCTTAAATAATTAATCTCTTTTTCATACATATAACTTTCCTTCTTTTTCATATATACATTTAAAACAAAAAATTCCCTTCTTGCCACTATTTTAGCAACATAACCCAAGTCGTTTTGTTTGCTTGTTCTTTTGAGATGGAGACTCACTGTCGCCCAGGCTGGAGTGTAGTGGCATGATCTCTTGGCTCACTGCAACCTCCACCTCTGGGTTCAAATGATTCTTCTGCCTCAGCCTCCCAAGTAGCTGAGACTACCAGTGCCAGTCACCACGCCCCACTAATTTTTGTAGAAACAGGGTTTCACCATGTTGGCTCTTGAGCTCCTGAGCTCAGGTGATTCATCCACTTCAGCCTTCCAAAGTGCTGGGATTACAGGCCTGAGCCACTGTGTCTGGCTCACAAGTTCTTATATATAGTATATATAGTATTTCATTATATATAGTATTTTCATATTTTTTGGCTCAAAATATTTTCTAATTTCTAGTATGATTTATTTTTTGTTTGTTTTTTATTTTGAGATGGAGTTTCACTCTTGTTACCCAGGCTGGAGTGCAATGGCGTGATCTTGGCTCACCGCAACCTCCGCCTCCTGGGTTCAGGCGATTCTCCTGCCTCAGCCTCCTGAGTAGCTGGGATTACAGGCACGTGCCACCATGCCCAGCTAATTTTTTGTATTTTTAGTAGAGACCGGGTTTCACCATGTTGACCAGGATGGTCTCGATCTCTTGACCTCGTGATCCACCCGCCTTGGCCTCCCAAAGTGCTGGGATTACAGGCATGAGGCACCACACCCGACCTCTAGTATGATTTCTTTTCCTACCCTTCAGTTACATAGAAGTTCACTGCTTACTTTTCAAACATTTGGTGATTCTCTAGGTAGGATTTTGTTACTGGTTTCTAGCTTAATTCTACAGTGCTTAGAGAATATACTTTGTCTGGTTTCTATGCTTAAGAAATCTATTGGGACTCACTTTATGTCTCAGAATCAATTCCGTATTAGTAACATATTCCTTGGGCCTTTAAAATGCGTTTATAGTCAGCACTTTGGGGGCACGATTTTTAATACATGTCAATTAGATCAAGCTTGTAAAAGTATTTAAATATTCTATATTTAATTGTTTTCTTGATTACTGGGAGAAAACTAGTAAAATCTTCTAGTGTATTTGTACATTTGTCTTATTTTCCTTTTGATTCTGTCAACTTTTTATTTACATATTGTAAAATTATATGCTATATGAAGCTGTGTGTACAACTTCAGCATCATTATATCTTCTTGTTGAATGGACCCTGTTTTATTAACTAAAGTTGCCTGCCTCATTAAGAAAAATCTCATGTTTATCTCTAGTAGAATTTCTTGTCTCTTTCTACTAATAGTAGAGCTTTTCCAGCTTTCATTTGGTTAGTGGTCATACGGTGTATCTCTTACTTTCAATCTTTCTGTTTTCTGACATTTAGATTATGTCAATGTAAGTAGCATATAGTCATAGTATTTTAAAATACAGTCTGACTTCCTCTGTTTTAATTGGAATATATGTTCTATTACATTTAAAATGATTACTGATAAATGTAAGTTCATATCTAACATGCAATTATGCTTTGTTTTCACCATGTGTCCTTTGTGTCCCTATTCTCTGCTTTCTAACCTTCTTTTGTATTTATTGAGTATATTTTACTATTCCTCTTCCGTTTATTACCTTTTTATTTGTATCTCTTAGTACTGTTATCTTAGTGGTTGCCCTAGAGATTACCATATGCAAATGGTACTCAATTTGTTAGAGTCAATGTCAACTTTGTATATTTACCACTTCCTGGATTTAGAATACTCAATTCATTTACTTTCCTCCAGCCTTTTGTGCTATTGCTTTCATGTTTCTTACTTCCATGTATATTTTAAACACAAGACATTTTAATTTCTGTTTTCATCAGATAAGGTTGATATAGATTTACCCGCATGATTATCCTGCCCAGTGCTCTGCAGTCCTTATCTGCCTTACAGTGCTTCCTTCTGGAATTATTTTCCTTCGATCTGAAGATCTCTCTTCAGTATTTTATTTGCATGGTTCTGCCAACAATGAAGTATCTATGTGTTTGTTTACCTGAACACTTTTAAAAATAATGCCTTTACCTTAAAGGATATTGTCTTGGGGTATAGAATTCTAGGCAGGCAGTCATTTGTGCTCTTTATTTGTCTATGTGTAACACTTAAATAATGACATTTTCTTCTGGCTTCGATTTATTTATTTCTTCTTCTTCTTCTTTTTTTTTTTTTTTTGAGACAAGGTCTCACTTTGTCACCCAGGCTGGAGTGGCACAATTTTGGCTCACTGCAACCTCTACCTCCAGGACTCAAGTGGATTCTCCTACCTCAGCCTCCCGAGTAGCTGGGACTATAGGGGCCCAACACAATACCCAGATAATTTTTGTATTTTTAGTAAAGTTGGGGTTTTGCCATGTTGGCTGTGCTGGTCTCCAACTCCTGGCTTCAAGTGATCCACCTGCCTTGGCCACCCAAAGTGCTGAGATTACAGGTGTGCCTGGCTTCTATTACTATTGCTTATGTTATTATTGTTCTTATAAATGTAATGTGTCCTTCTCTGGCTGCTTTTAAGATTTTCTCTTTGTCTTTGATTTCTTCAGTTTTACCATGCTATTCTAGTATTTTTGTTTGTTTGGTATTTATCCTGTTTTGAAAAGTCATTTTAAAAAATTATCAGTCAGAATGCATTTGAATATTTTTCTGATTATGCACATATTGAGCTACATAAAGTTTTTCCACAGCTCACTGATAATTTTATCAATTGAGTCTTTTTTTTTTCTGTGCTTCATTTAGGATATTTTCTCTTACTATACATCTTCAAGGTCACTAATTTTTTCTTCTGCTATGTCTAATCTGCCATCAATACCATTTATTATGTCATCTCAGGCAGTAGTTTTTCTCCAGAAGTTTCATTTGAGTCTTTCAAACTATTTTCCATATCTCTACTTCACTATCTGAACATAGAGAATAAAGTTCGGACAACTGATTTGCTCTTGTCTGCTAATTCTAACTAACTTCTGTGTTGGTTCTGGTTTGACTTCAGTTCACTGATTATTCTCCTCACTATGGGTCACGGTTGTTTGAATGCTTGATCATCTTTATTTGGATGCCAGACATTGTAGATCTTACCTTGTTGAGGGTCTGAATATTTTTGTTTAAGTATTCTTGTATAAATATTCTTGAGCTTTGCTCTGGGATATATTGGAAATGAGTTAATTCTTTCAGATGTAAATTTTATGATTTGCTAGGCAGGCCCATAACTGCTTTATCTGAGGCTCTATTACTAAGGCAGAACATTGCCTCATGAATTGAGTTTTCCAGTATGGTGGGTGGGAAGAGTCACTATTCTCAGCTTTGTGTGTGTGTCAAGCACTATTCTCTTATTCTATCCGATATTTTTTCTTGCCCCATTCTTGGGTAGCTTCCTCACATGCCTGTGTTGGTCTGTATTCTGTTGTGCACCCATCGGGGACCTTTGCAGATACCCAGGGGGTTTTCTCTTTGTATGCTGTCCCATGACCTCTGTGGCCATGGTGATCTCCTACATCCTCATCCCCATCTCCTCTGCTCTACCCGGGTTTCCCCCTCCCTGTCCTGGAGCCCAGAAGTTCTCTCAAGGCAATAAGCTGGAGCACTCATAAGACTCCCTTTCATGCTCTGTCTGAATTGTTGCCTTTTGTTGCCTGTTGAGCGGTCTTGAAAATCATTATTTATTATATTTTGTGTGTTTTTCTGTCATTGTTTCAGAAAGGGGGATGAATTCAGGCCCTTTTATCTCATCTTGGGCAGAGGCAGAAGTTGGGGCATTGCATTTTAAAAATTTAGTTGACTGTGGAACGCTTTTTCACGGTGCACATTTTGGGAAATTTTAGGTTAAAGTTAATCTGACAGGCACTAGACACTCAATCTTTTTTGAACTAAGAAATGGAATTTACCTATTAAAATTCAAATCCCTTTGAGAGGTAAACCCCTTAAATCATTAACGTCCATTAACACTGATTAGTTTATCTGAAGATTGGCTTTCCGTTTATTTCTTGTCTAGCAGAGAAGAAAAAATGGAAAAAATAAAATTACAGAGTCAGAAAATTAGGTTGTTAAGAGAGGATAAAGATAAGGACCAAGCTTAATAGTACCCAAGAAATTTTTTTTAACTGATTTTTTTTAAGAGCATCTTCTTTTTACAGGTGAGGTGAGGTAAATCTTGCAGAGGTTAAGTGTCTTACCTGAGGTCATGCAGCTTGGAATGGAAGAGCAGGGATTACAGCCTGGTTCTGAACTAGTCAACACATTTAAATGTCATATAGGAACTGATCAATAGATTGTAATTTTTCTTTCCTTTTTAATCTAGTGCTGGAGCAGAGGTACTGAATGAGGAAGTGCAGTCTTCGGTTACCTTTGCAGGGATTCACAGTTAATGGACTGGCTGCCATAATTGGTCTGAGACACTGGTACAAGCATGCTACGTATGAGGGTCTAAAAGAATGGAAACACACAGCCCACTAGAGGACAATAATGCGAGTACAGAGATAGTATTGGAAGAAGTGACACATATGGTAAATTAAGAAGTCGCTGCCAACAACTGCAAATATCTCCAGGTATGTCCTTCCTTCTTTCTTTCCTTCCTTCCTTCCTTCCTTCCTTCCTTCCTTTCCTCCTTCCTTCTTCCTTCTCTCCTTCCTTCTTCTTTCCCTCCTTCCTTCTTCCTTCCTTCCCTCCTTCCCTCCTTCCCTCCTTCCCTCCTTCCCTCCTTCCCTCCTTCCCTCCTTCCCTCCTTCCCTCCTTCCCTCCTTCCCTCCTTCCCTCCTTCCCTCCTTCCCTCCTTCCCTCCTTCCTTCCTTCCTTCCTTCCTTCCTTCCTTCCTTCCTTCCTTCCTTCCCACTTCCATAGTGGAAGCTCAGAGTCGCATGTAATTTCTTTTTTTTTTTTTTTTAACTAATGAACTGCCATATTTCCTACTTCCAAATTCTAGAGTGCAATTTGTACCTGCTACACTCTGATGAGAGGGTGTAGGCTTTATTTGTAGAACCAGAGTTAGTTTGGGCAATGTTATCATGGTGATAGGCATTTTTAAGAGGCAGAGAATCAGGCAGAAAATAGTGCAAAGTAAATTCAGGGAACAGTTACAAAATAAATAGAAAATTTGGGCTGTTAACTTCAAGAAGCTTAATCTCAGCAGAGACACAAAGGGCTTAGTAAAATGCCCCAAGTCAAATCACCTCTGTGCACACTATGCACACTTACCATAATCTGTTGAGTGTCTACTATGTGCAGGCATGTAGGCACTTTTGAAAAAAAATGCTATGTTTGTTTTGAAGACAGGATCTTGCTCTGTTGCCCAGGCTAGAGTGCAGTGGTACGATCATAGCTCACTGCAGCTTTGACCTTCCAGGTGCAAGCGATCCTCCTGCCTCAGCCTCCTGAGGAGCTAGGAATACAGGCGTGCATCACCATGCCTGGCTCATTTATTTTTATTTTTTGTAGAGATGAGGTCTCCCTGTGTTGCCAAGGCTGGTCTCAAACTCCTGGGCCCAAGTGATCCTCCCACCTTGACCTCCCAAAGTGCTGGAATTACAGGCATAAGCTAATGCACCTGGCCCAATTAGGAATTTGCTATATGCTATGGCATTTAATCTTCACTTTTAATGAGGAAATTAGGACCAGAAAGGTGAAGCAACTTGCCCACTATCACACAGCTGTAAATGCCAGGACCAGGTCTCAAGGCCAGGCCTGTCTGTTTCCATCACATATGCTGGCGTCACCACCCTTCTAAAGACACAGAGTAGTGGATTCTTAGATGTCAAGATAAACTTGGGATCAACATAGCTGGGAGGACCCAGCAAGAATTGGCAAAGTAGAGGGGCAAATTTTATAATTGAAGAAGTAAAATGCTGTCACGTGTCAGCATCAAGGGGGGAAAAAGGGCATAAAACTAAGAGAATAACAATAATGATAAAGAAAATCTGAGTAGGTAAGGATGAGGGTGTGTTGACCCCTGTTTCAACTTCTCTAGTTTCTTCCCCACAAAATCATTTAGGGAATAGAGAGACAATAATAGGAGGGTAGAGGCACTTAATCAGAGATTTTACAAACCACTAAATCAAAAGAGACTGTGAAATTCCCGCCCGGGGAAGCTAACCGTGAGATTAAGTGGATTAGTCTACTGTACAGGAATCTGGGGAATGCAAGCAGCATGTGCTTTTGTTGTGGATTACTCAGCAGCAACACGATGCTTTTACATCTCTCAGAAGCATATGGGCATGTGCCCTTCTGTAAACCAGCAAGCAAGAGCAGCGCCTGGCGAGCTGCTTCCCCTACACCACGCATCTCATTTCAGGAGGTGGCGGATACTGACATTTTATGGAGAGTTTGCACTGGGAATGGTGGGAAATGAAAAGGCAACCTAGCTAATCGCTCCCATAATTTCTAAGCTCAGAGCCGGGTTCACTACAGTTGTGGAGAATAACAAGAACTGGAATTAGGAGTTCTGGTATTAATCCTTGCAAAGAAAGGGAGAAGAGGCCCGGCACAGTGGCTCATGCCTGTAATGCCAGCACATCGGGAGGCTGAGGCAGGTGGATTGCTTGAGGCCAGGAGTTCGAGACCAGCCTGGTCAACACGGTGAAACTCCTTCTCTACAAAAAAAAAGAAAGAAAAAAACCAAGAAAAGAAAAACAGTCAGGCGTGGTGGTGCGTGCCTATAGTCCCAGCTAGTCAAGAGGCTGAGGCAGGAGAATCACTTGAGCCTGGGAGACAGAAGTTACCAAGATAGTGCCGCTGCACTCAGCCTGAGTGACAAAGAGAGACTCGTATCCAAACCCCCCAAAAAAGGGGGCAGAGGGGCAGAGAAAGAGGCCTTCTGACTGTGTATCTCCCAAACTTTGGAGGCAACTGCTGCCTGAGGATGGCCGAGAAGATTCCTCTCCAAGCTCCTTTCCTTTCGGTGTTAACCGCAGCAGTGCCAGCTCGTGGAATTAAACTCACAAAACGCACAGATCGCTAGTTTCCAGAAATCCACATCCAAACTCCAAAAAGCCAGACATTGGTTAGTTATATGTACAAACTCTGACCTGCCTGAGTTAACGGTTGACATCAGCAGTCTAGAATAAATAATTAATATAGCCCTAGGAGACATAAAGCCAGCGACATGGTATCTCTCCCTCAGCTCTAAATGAAATGCCAGATAACCTACTTTGAACAGTAATGTGTTCACAGTATGTGGGAATTAACTGCTCGATATAATAAGTACTATTGAGTTTCCCATCTCCATGCAGATGGAGGGCAACTGCCACCAGAAACACAGTAATAACAGTAACTGAGTGATGAGAAAAAGAACCCCATTTTTTATTACAACCTTAAAATGTTATAGGTTAAAATAATCTTAAAGGGTTTAAAAAACAGCAATTAAATCTTTCCATTTCTGTTTTCCAAGACTGCAGCTGAGAAAACGAGGGCCTAAGAGCCATACGGTGCTAGCCTTGCTAATAACGCTCTGTGAAAAATCTCATTAATTCAGTCTGGCTCTTCAGATCAGCCGCTAAATCCTTGTATTGTCACTCATCCTCTGGCCTTTTCAGGATTTCCATAGCCTAACTAGAAGTATCTCCATGGAAACCAAGCAGTCCTGCTTTGCACATCCCGGAACTTTTTGTTCCTGACAAAGCTTGACAAATCACATGCAGCATGGAGAGTTTAACATAGCGAACTAAATCCTGACCCACACTTAGAAATGATAAACCCAAGCATACCAGCTTTATTATAAATGATTTCCTTACAAGATACTTAACCAAACCGGTGAAATGCTGAACCAGACAAGTTTCAAGAACAAGGTGCTGGGGGAGGGGGAGAAGGTGGGGAAAAGGCAAATAAATAAATAAATAAATAGGAACCCCAGGTGTGCTCAGCTGTAGGTTTTGCGAGATCGTTTTCTGTCTAATTGACTTAAATTGAAAGCAACTGAAGGTGTAAAAGAGAGAGAAGAATGCTATTTCTGAAAAGTCCTCCCTTTTTTTTCCCTCTGAGTCAGAAAGTGAAAGCCTAAACCCATTCCCTCCTTTTCCCTAACTCCTACAGAGAATGGGAATCTACAGGTCTCTATCCCCGGTGAGCCCTGAGGCTGAGTTTTCTCACAAGGGCAGCAAGAAGCATCCCTTCTCCTCCTCCCCTCCACCTTCTGAAGAGGAGGAGAGGGAGCCAGGTGGCAGGCCCTCACCACAGCGGGTGCTGTTCCTGGGGCAAGGTCGTCAGAAGCCAACATGACCCCACAGAGACGAGGCACAAACGTCTTGCTTTTGGACTTCGCTTCTTCACAGAGTCGGAGTTACAGGCCAACCAGAAGACAGCATTGTGACTCACACACTTATTCCTCAGCCTCAGCCAGGCTCGAGAGCAAGGCAGCTGAAGGAGGAAGGGCCCTTCATGGCCTCCTCTGTCTCATGGCTGCTTTGCCTGCCACTGATGAGGCTTCCCCAGGGTTAGATGAAGACTAGGGCACTGAACGACCTTGAGTTAGGGGGACTCGAGAGGGTGAGGGCACTATCATCATTACCTTTTCAGTCTCTGTCTCCCTCTTGGCATCTCTGCAACACAGAAGGCTGGCAATGTTGAGGCATTGTATTGTCAATTGTTCAAACTTTAGAATTTCCTGATGCCTCAGCATCCCTGCAAACGGGCTGTGGACACCTTGTCCAGATGACCAGGTGTACCAGCGTGCTAAGGCTGGGCTGGGCCACAGCTTCCCCTCCTTGTGCTCCCCTGACTGCAACCTAGTGACATCAGCACCACCAGCGCAATCCTCTCACACCTTTTGCTTGTGGACTCCCCTCTGGCATCCAGTAAAGGAGCTTGCTGATGAGTCCCCTCTCTCTCCTCATCTCTCTCTCAACTCCACACTGCCTTGGTTGAGTCAGCTCCCTTGGCACTCCTCCAATGGGGCCCCACATGGCAGGGTGCTCTTTACGACCTTTGCCATCCTCCATCTTTCAACTTCATATGCTCTCCAAGTATAATTCCTATGGGGTTATCTTTAAAGACCCCACACAGGGGACTTGCTCCCCCATTTATAAGAAGCAAGTGACAAGAGAAGGCCCAGGGCCGTACAGGGAGGTCAGGAAAATGCCACAAGTCCTCAACTTGATTCTGCCTCCTTAGCCTGAGCCTTGACTCCACTTGGAATCACATACAGGATGTCTTCAAAGGTCTGAGACAAATGTCTTCCTTCTTGGGTTCTTGGTGTGGAGGCTGGTGACGTTTTGGAGATGCCATAATACTTGCAGCCTCGGCAATGCCTTGCCTAGACAAACCACAGAGGACCAGTCTGACCTGCAATGTCTGAATTCTCATCACCCAAGAACTCTTCAGCAACAACCAGTTCTGGACCCACTGCACACAGTCTACAAATACTTGATGATTAACTGAATTAGAGCTTGTAAGAGCACACAGCTCCCTCAGATTCTTCAAAGCAAGAGTAAATGATGCTTAGTCTCATTTCAACCCTCGGTGAACACTGCTGTGCTCTTTGAAAGTTGAAAATCCATATAATAATAATAATAATGGCAGTTAGGTGTTATCAAGTTCTTACCCTGTAATGCCAGGCATCCTTCTGAGTGTTTATTATATTCATATATTAGCTCCTTTAACCCTCCTAATGATCATCTGGAGAAGACACTATTATTATGCCTATATTATTACCTTCATTTTATCAATGAAAATACTGAGACACAAAGAGCTTAACTAACTTGCTTAAATTCACAGAGGTGGGCTTTGAACCAAGGCAAACTCTAGCATTTACACATTTAACCACTACCCTCGGCTGTCTCTTGTGAGATTGTCAATGCTAAGTGGCTCACATCAGAAGATTCAGTAATTTATAATAGTAACTGTTGGGGTTCAGAAAACAATACCTCAAAATGAAGGCCTCAGAAGTGGCCTCAGAAGCGTCCTCAGGGCTGGGTGCAGTGGCTCACACCTGTAATCCGAGCACTTTGAGAGGCTGAGGTGGGCAGATTACCTGAGGTCAGGAATTTGAGACCAGCCTGGCCAACATGGTGAAACCCATCTCTACCAAAAATATAAAAATTAGCTGGGTATAGTGGCACACGCCTGTAATCTCAGCTACTCAGGAGCTTGAGGCAGGAGAATTGCTTGAGCCCAGGAGATGGAGGTTGCCGTGAGCCAAGATCATGCCACTGCACTCCAGCCTGGGTGACAGAGAGAGTCTCTGTGTCAAACAAACCAACAACAACAGTAACACAAGAAGCATCCTCAGACGCAAATGTTTCTCTTTGACCTTCTCCTGTCCTCCTGTCTCTCAGTCCTATTCTCCCCCAAGACTAGTCATAGAAATTGGAATTCCCTCTTTCCCAAGTCGACTCATACGAACGTGAACCCCCTTTCCCCAAAGCTAGGCATGAAACCTAAGACTATCGCTCTAATTTTCCCTCCACCTTTCTGTGTAAAAACTGGCCATTCAGAAATTGTCGAATTTATCTTGTTTGACTGTTGGTCATAAGACCTCCACTCCCATTCCAGACAAGAGTCCTGTCCCATTCCCAGAAGGAGGGAATGGTGCACAGAGAAGCCAAGGAGAATCTAGAACGGCAGGCCTTGCTGGGTGTCCCCACTCGGTCCATTAGCATTAGATCATACCCTCTTTGTCCAATCACATTTCTACAGGGTCATCCATTCTTTGCGGAACCTAAGCAGAAAACTGGACAATTTTCCCCTCTATCTTTGAGTCTTTATTCAGAAGGCTCCTGTATATACCTGTTAAATAAGTTTGTATGGCTTTTCTCTAGTTAATCTGCCTTTTGCGAGTTGATTTTTCAGTAACTTTGGAGGACCCTTCGGCCCCACCTTAGCAATTATTAAGTGCTTGCTCCGTGTGGGCTCTGGCTGTATACACATCATCTCATTCACTATTATTAGCACCACTTTTCAGATGAGGAAACTGAGGCACGGAGAAGTAACTCACCCAAAGTCATATAACCAATAATGACAGAACCAGATTCTAACCCAAGCATCATGGCTGTAGACGTTCCCATCAGCCAGCACCCTGACTTCCTCATCATTCGAGGAAAGATGTGGAGTAATATTCCATGGAACTCTTGTTCTAGGCAGACATTCTTTTCCTGAACGCCCCCATCCAGCCCATCACACGAGCTGGGTATTATTATCTTTTTTCTTACAAGACTTCCTTTCAAACTGCTTTTTCAGAGGTACCCAAAACAACTTGAGGCCCAGAGCGAGCCAGTGGGAAGGGCTGCCCTTTCCCCTGGTCCTGGGAGGTCACACCTGAGTGGGCATAGCCTTTTGACCCCCCCTCAGGGAGCCGAGAGAAAAGTGCCTGTCACGTTCACACACAGGACTGTCAGTGAGTTCAGCTGAATCCTGCTCTGCGTGCAGGCTCTGGAAGATCAGACAGCACTTATTGGGTAGAGGGACATGCCAGTGCTCAGGGACCTAAAATTAGACCTACCAGCTGTGTTTTGGGTTTGCAGGCACGTGCACATCTGATCCATTCTTGAGCACACTGGGTGTTGAAATATATATCAAACCTGCTTTCTGAAGTACAGAGAAAGCATAAAATTCTTGCACCTTTTATTTTATTTATTGTTTCTCTTCTGAGGACCTAACTTCTTTATGGCCCAGGGAATGACATTTCCCCGCTGTCCGTTTTCCCCTCTGGGCTATTTCCTCTGAAGAAAACCTCAACCCTCACCCTTAAGAAACCCAGGCAGTCACTCTGGGGACCCAACACTGGGCATGTGACTTATTCTCTCAGCCTGGGCTGTTTCCTGGGTCACAGCCTCTTCTGGAATCTTCACCCTGCTAGATGTAGCAAATGAGGCCCAAGGCTGAGCCCAAAGTGGTTGAAGAGCTAGTTCTGGGCTTAGGAGTGAATAGGCTGGTGCATGGCAGGGAGCCTTGGAGGAGAGGACCTGGGGTTTACATCCCAGGTGAGGACAAGCTGGCCACAAAAGAGAGTACAGGATACGCAGACTGAGACAGGAGGCAGACAGCAAGCTTAGAGCCCCAGACAAAAGGGTTAGCCACAGAGAACCGGCAAGGTAGAGTGAAGATTAGCAGGCAGTGCCCAGAAATATTCCTGGAGATGTTTGAAAGTTCTCTCCAAGGGAGAACTTTCTAGAGCAGCCCTGCCTGATAGGACTTTCTGTGACAATGGAAGTGTCCTACAGCTGCACTAAGGAATGAGGTAGCCACCAGCCATATGGGACATTTAAGCATTTGAAATGTGGCTTATGCACCATGGCACGTGTATAACTGTGCACGTTCTGCACATGGACCCCAGAACTTAAAGTGTAATAAAAATAAATAAATGTGGCTTATGTAACTGAGGTACTGAATTTTTAATTTAATGTAATACTTTTAAATTTAAATGGCCACATATGGCTAGTGGTTACCATTTTGGATGATGCAGCAGGAAAAGGAAGGAGCTCTGCCAGTGTGCACAGGTGGGCAGATCATGAGGTCAAGAGATTGAGAACATCCTGGCTAACATGGTGAAACCCCATCTCTACTAAAAAAAAATACAAAAATTAGCTGGTCATATTGGCACGCACCTGTAGTCCCAGCTACTCCAGAGGCTGAGGCAAGAGAATTGCTTGAACCCGGGAGGCGGAGGTTGCAGTGAGCCAAGAATGCACCACTGCACTCCAGCCTGGTGGCAGAGCAAGACTGTCTCAAAAAAAATAAAAGCCACAGATTGAAATCAATGCCTGAGACAAAGTCAGTTCTTTCATTCCAGCCACGTGTCTTTATGCAGAAGCACACCTCAACCATTCAAACTATGGCCTGGCTCTCCAGCCTCTTTCCTGCTGCCCTCCTGGGAAGATGCCCCCATTTCTCTTCTGTAGCCCTTTTCAGAATCAAGTAGCCCCTGCTGTCAGGAGCACCCTCCTGGTCCAAGTTAAATTGTACCTGTTAGGTGTAAGCCTATTTCCTTAGTGCAGTCTTCTATGTTTTGAGCAATCCTCCTTGCCCCCGTGTTTATGGCATGCACATTCTTCTCTGTCTATGTCACTTCTCAGACTCCCAATTCCACCTCTCTGTTTCTGGACTATTTTTCCTCCTATTTGGGCCCCTGCGGCCTCCTAGCTCACTTCCCTGTGCCTACAATTACTGTCCACACAACAGCCTGAATGATCTTTCAAACACATGAATGGGAACCTCTCTTTTCTAGGTATCAAATCATTCAGGAGCGTCCATTCCCAGACATAAGCCCGTCTCTGCCTACCTTTTCATCTCATCCTGCACTGCCCTTCCTGAGGACTCCATCAGTCCCTTCCTACTTTGTCACCCCAGCTCTTCACATTCTATCAACTCCCTGCAGGCAGGACCCTTGTCTGTTGTATTCATGGCTGGGGATGTAGTGCCTGGTGTATAGAAGGTCCTCACGAATTATTTGTTGAGTGAACGAGTGAATAATGGATTAGCACTCCAAGGCCATGATACATGTATACCATTACTAATGTATTGCTAATAGCAAACTGTAGTATCTCCCTTTAAAGTACTCAACATGCTTGAAAGATGTTTTTACATTGATCCTGAAATAAAAATGAAGAATGTATTTCTTAAGTGCTGAGCCATACACTGGAATAAAGACTATCTATCTCAAGCATGTGACTCCTCCCAGCCCACACAGTATCTTGGGCTTGGGTCTCAAAATGTACCATATTGGGCCAAGTGTGCTGGCTCACTCCTGTAATTTCAGCACTTTGGGAGGCCAAGGTGGGAGGATTGCTTGAGCCCAAGAATTCAAAGCTGCACCGAGCTAGGATTGCACCACTGTACTCCAACACGGACCACAGAGTGAGGCTCTGTCTCTAAACAAATAAATAAAAAGAAAAAATTAAAAAGGGTACCATATATTCCTTTTCCAGGGACTACACAGTATCATGTACTGAGTATTTGGAACTAAAGTCTTAGCAGAGAAAACAGTTTACAGTTTGAACAGCAAGATCTTAAGTGAACTTATAAGAACTTTCATGATTTTGACCCTTATATAATTTTTCCACAACTAAAAACAATAAATATGGCATAGTAAATCAATAGGTGATCACTGGTATTTATCAGTTCTTAAATGAGAATACGTTCCAGGTAGAATTTGCATTTACCGTTCCCCACTCACTCCAAACCCTTTCGATTTTTCACATCCCACAGTTTCAATGATACGAAGCCTATGAAGTGATTTCCTTGTTCCAGGTCTTCCTGAACACCTTATGCCTTTCTGACTTTGTGTCTTGAGGTTGCGGTTGTCCATCAGCTGGTTCCCGCCCCCTCAGGGTTTCTGTGGTTGCAAAGATAAAATCATCTGTTTGATCAAGGTGGATAAATCTTTGAGAAGCCTTTAATTAATAAAAGTGCATGACAGCACAGGGGATTTTCCAAAGCCACTTCACCTTCATTTCTGCCCTCAACGTCCCTGCACTTGGTCACAGTGGAGGATGATGGGACACTCCAGCAAGTTCTGCCAGCCCCTTGACCCACTGGGGATCCCTCCGCCCAGCGGTCCTCCAAGTCTCACATAAGGCCCTGCCTCACTGCCCTCACCTTCTTTTGATGCCCCCAGAGCCAACATTATGGCGGAGTGGGTGCTCCTAAATTCATACTTTGAAATCCTAACCCCCAGTACCTTAGCACATAACTCAGAATGTAACTTTGAAAATAGTTTCTTTAAAGACGAAAGTACAGCAGAGTGAGGCATTGTGGGTGAGCCCTAAACCAACATGACCAGTGTCCTTATTTAAAAAAAAAAAAGGAGATGAGGGCACAGACACTACCCAGAGGTATGACCAGGAGAAGACACAGAAAGAAGACTCCATCTGCAAGCAAGGAGAGAAGCTTCAGAAGAAACCAACCCTCACAATTCGTTGATCTGGAGGCTCTCAGCCTCCAGACAGTGTGGAAGTAAGTTTCTCCTGTTTAAGCCCCACAGTCTGGGATACTTGTTATGACAACTTGAACCGACGGGCACAACCAGGTTGAAAAAGCCTCTCTCTCTGCCCTACCCTCCCTGTGCCTGTCTTTTGCCTTACCTACTCTCAGCTTGTTTTAATTGATTTCTATCAGGGACCAAGAAACATTTGTGAATATTCAAATTAGAATTTTCAGACATGGGAAAAGTAAACTGGAAAAAAAAATCCGTTAGGATTTCCCATAAGGCAGATCTGCGGCAGGTGCAGGGTGTGGCCAACTTAAAAGACCCTATAGGCATATCCAAACTGCGTTATGCATTGAGCAGGTTTTCAGGGTAAGCCTAGAATGAGGCCAAAATCATCCTGCCAGATGACCTGTTGGGCCAATGGACTGTGGTAATCTTGCCAAGTGTTAGATTTTCTTGAGGAGAGGATGCCTGTGAGGAAGACAACTTATACATGTGTATCTGTGGGAAGAGAGAGAAAACGCAAGAGAATCAGATGGGGTCTGCTGCCCACCTCATCTGAGCCCTTGAAGGGAGAGGGGCTAAGGGGGTGGTCTCCCTGTAGGACTCTGCTTCCAATCCAGGTGACAAAGAGGCAGGCAGAGTGAGGGAATGGGCATTTCCCATTTCTGCCTTAGTGGGGCTGAAAAGAACAGTATGCCACGTTGTCAGCACACAGGTTATGGCTATGAGGATGCCAGAAAACATGACTGTGGGCAAGAGATCTACAACTGTTTGTAGAGCCATACAGTAGGCTCCTGGAGCTGCCCAGGTTTGGCTGGGGAGGCTGGAGGTCTTGCGGTCCATGGCTGCTGGTGATGTGGCCTCATCTGCTCACACGCACTGGTGAACCCGAGGAACTGGGATCATGAGCTCAGCTCAAGTTGAACATCAGATGAATACTACCTTTCATGGATTAGGATGTCCCTGTCCTTCTCCCAAGGAAATACCAAGCATCTTTCAAAGAAGGCTTATAATAACAGAAATATAAACTTATTCAAAATTTGAGTGAAGGAGGCAGTGTTTTGACGACCCAAAAAGGCAGAGAAAAACTCAGGGAACTACATTCCACTTGGCGAGTGGATTGTGTCTTCTGTTTTGCTCAAATCAGTTCTAATGCAGCCCAGCGTGTGTGAATGAGCTGGAAGGGTTCTCTAAATTTGATTTAGGTGCATCGAACAATTGACAGGCTTCAACATTCGGACCTCTAAATCTGCATGGTCAGATGGTGTCAGGGAGACCTCTTGTCAACCTTCCCATCATGGCTTTGCTTGCTTCCCTGTCTGAACCTGGGATCTAAGGTCCACGGCTCCGACCACTGTGCTGTCAGTGTTCTTTAATGTCTTTCATGTCTTGCCTTTCCATAAATCCTGCTCAGCGAACCCCACTCTTAGACCAAATGAATGGTCCACCACTTCTGTGCTGGTATCTGCACTGGTGCATTCTGCTGAGCCCATATCCCCATTCCCCCAGAAAGATGCTCTGGGCATTGATTCTGTATGTTCAACACTTCCCTCTTCACTAGCTCCTCCGAAGCCTACAAACATGCTTGCCACTCTCCCTTTTTGAGAAGACAGCCGACTTTCTCTTAGCCTATAATCTCTTCCTTCTTTAATACTCAAACCCAGGGGAAATGAGTGTATATTTCATCTCCCTATCTTCAGCCAGAGCATTCTGCTGTCCTGATCCATCTCCATGGAACCTGCTCTGTATTCCACAGAAGCCAGCACTCCACAGAGCCTGCCCTCCTGAGACAAAGGTTATCCATTCATATTATAAATCCAACCGACTTTTTCTTCGTGATACATTTTACTTTCTCTTTCTGAAATATTTGACTCTGCTGACTACTCTCTCTATACCCATTTTTAAAAAAATATAAAATTTCCAGCTGGGTGTGGTGGCTCACGCCTGTAATCCCAGCACTTTGGGACGCCAAGGCGGGTGGATCACAGGGTTGGTGCTCGAGACCAGCCTGGTCAACATGGCGAAACCCTGTCTCTACTAAAATTACAAAGATTAGCTAGGTGTGGTGGTGGGTGCCTATAATCTCAGCTACTTGGGAGGCTGAGGCAGGAGAATCAATTGAACCTGGGAGGTAGAAGTTGTAGTGAGCTGAGATGGTGCCACTGCACTCCAGCCTGGGTGACAGAGCGAGACTTTGTCTTGAGAGAAAAAATATATATATGAAATTTCCCCTTGCTTTATACATATATTTTGATCTGACTTCCATGGCACTGCTGTCTCCTGAAATGTCCTCTGCCTCTTGCTTCTGGGCTAAGCTTGCCTCATCTTTTCTGATGCAAGTATCATTTCCCAGTGAAGGCTTTCTTATCTTCCCAGATAAAAATGGCCACCCCCTCCTTCGTATCGCTTAGTAGAGACTTTCTTACCGTCCCCAAAGCACATCATGGACTCTGTCCAAAGCCTCTCAAAAGAGGCAACTGGAGATTGCTTGTGCTATTTAAATATTCTCAAATGCACATAAGCCAAAATGTGCCCAAGTGAAACAAAGTGCATCTCAAGGCTGGCTTTATCCTAGAGGTTGCTGATTTGTGAGCCTGCTCTAGAAGAACATCCAAGCAACAGTTGGGAATAGGCCCAGTGCCCTTTCAAGGAGGGAGAATCCCAAAGATTGCTTCAGAGTTGCTAACTTTTTTTCTGGATGGTTCTGTGAGCAGAAGGCTTTAAAGGTAGCAGTTCCTGAAATATGCCATGAAAAAAAAAAAGAGACTGCCAAGTATATAAACAAGTGTAACTTAAAAAAAAAAAAGGTGTTTGTAATCAAATATTTTAGAAGACGCTGGGTGAAACAAAACAGCTAGGTCCATATACTGAGAAGGCAGCTATATGCATCTTAATTCCACCTACCTCTTGCACCAGTCTGACTTCAGACACAAGGTTTGGAACTGAATGAATTACAGTAAGACTCAGGTGCAGTTTGCAGGTGATCTTGATGCTCTAGACCTAGTTCTCTTGGCAAAACTTGTTAAAAAACATATATTGGTGTGGTTCCAATTTGAACTGGTTTGGTCCGTGTATCATTTGTTTATTGTGGGGGATAATGAGTTTTACTTTATGGTTTAGCCAAAATTAACAGAAAATGAGAATAATAATTTGAGCATATTAAATCCATTTATTTTTTTCTTCAGTAGCCTCATTCCTCACTGCACTGCAGCTCCCAAACCAAGAGCACAGTCTGGCAAATCTGCACAAGGTCCCTTCCACCATATAGAGAAGTTGCTGCCGCCTATGGCTGCCAGGTTGGTAGGTTTACCGCCCTGGGGAAGAAGGAAGACATGGAAGAATAGGAGTTTCCAACAGAAGAAGTAGAAATCCTGATGAATCCTCCTGTGGAGCATAGAAAGAAGAGAGGCAGAGGAATTGCAGCAAATGATCAGGGATGTGTGTCCTGACCCTCCAGCAGCCCAGAGCAGATGGGAAAGCCCACAGCAGAGGGGTCTAGTTCCCCCTCCCTCTCTGGAACTCCACAAGGGCTCTGTCTCACGGAATGAACCTGAGACTGCAGACAAAAGAAAAAAATGATGGTGTGGTACTATTTGTGTGAGTGTCTGAGGTTTCAATCCTGACATTCCCTTGGCATTCATGCATCATGGTAGGATCCAGAAGTTTCCTGCACCCCATGGGAACAAGAGAGGTGGCCAAAGAGTGAACTGGAACACTGTCAGGAAGATTGCAGAAGCCCTGGCAAAGTGATCAGTAGCCTTAAAGGCTGCAGGGCAGAACTTCCAGACCAAGGATTGGCCGTGAATGACAACCTGAAACCAGGAGTGGGTCTGCAGTGCTGGCAGGAGCTGAAGGGACCTGGGCCTATCAAGGAGAGCTGCCAACCTGACTTGAGCTAAGAGAACAAACCACAAAAATAACTGATAGAGGTAAGGTGCAGTGGCTTACACCTGTAATCCCAGCACTTTGGGAGGCCGAGGTGGGTAGATCACAACGTTCAGAGTTTGAGACCAGCCTGGCCAAAATGGTGAAACCCCATCTCTACATACAAAAAAATTAGCTGGGCGTAGTGGCACAACCTGTAATCCCAGTTACTCGGGAGGCTGAGGCAAGAGAATTGCTTGAACCTGGGAAGTGGAGGTTGCAGTGAGCCACTGCACGCCAGCCTGGGTGACAGAGCGAGACTCTGCCTCCCCGCCCCCACAATATAAATAACTGATAAAGAGGTCTCATCAAATAACTGATAAGAGGTCTCATCAACAGAAAGCAGCCCAGAGACGATATCCAAGCAGAACACAACCCTACCTAGATCACCAAAGAGACCAGAGTATTCCAGGGAGACTACACAGACTCACCATCCCCGTCCTTCACCACTGACGTCACACAGGCTCCCAGCCCTGCACACCAGACATCATGGAAAGAAGAGGGAGCAAGGTAGAAATGGCTCAGATATCGTATTATCTACCACTGTGTAACAAATGAGCCAAACATTTATTAGCTTAAAACAACTCTAAATATATCTCATACAGTTTGTCTGAGTCAGAAATGTGAGGGCAGTTTAGCCAAAGCCTCTGGCTTGAGGGTCTCTCATGTGGCTGCAGCCCAGGTGTGGGCCAGGGTGACAGTCACCTGGAGCTTTGACTGGCATTGGAGGATCCACTTTGAAGGTGGCTCACTCACTCATCTTCCAAGTTGGTGCTGGTTGTTGACAGGGAGTTGCAGTTTCTGGGGCTGCTTAAGTGTCTTCATGACACAGCGGCTGGCTTCCTCCAGAGAAGGCGATCCAGAGGACCAAAGTGGAAGCAGCACTGTCTGCTTCCAGAAGTCTGACAGCATGACTTCGGCCATATTCTAGTAGTCACAAACGACAGCCCTGATGTAATGACGAAGGGAATCCCGCAAGGGTACGAATCCCAGGAGATGAGGGGGCCATCTTGAAAAATGGTTACCACAGCGAGGAATTCATTTTTGAACTGACTGAAAAATCACCAGAAAAGTGATTGACTTAACCAGAAGAAACTGGAAAGTTCCTGGCTATGAAAATTCTGTCATACGAAGAGACACTTATACCTTTAACCTGAAATTTTTCATTTTTCCTGAACTACCCAGGCTTGAGAAGCAAAATTGATAATGGTTATTTGGAAAAAAATGTAAAAAAAAAAAAACATTAAAATGTTATGTTTGCCCAGTGCTGAGTTGTGGCTGTTCAAGTGAACCTATTTCAGATGTTAATTTGGGCGAAGTTCCATTTTTGACAAATGAATATAGTTTTTTCTCATTTGGGGTTTGTGGTTTCTTTCAGTTAATATCTGGTAGGCTTAGTTCTTGAATACTCTTCTTAAAAATGGATAAAGTATCTGATCTTTCCCTAAAGGAATTTATACTCTGGATCAGAAACGAAGAAAAGAAAAAGGAAAGGTATAGTTTCACAAAGACGCATCCTCTGAGCAGCACACTTTCTGGTCAGAGGTGAATGGTCAGGTGGTGGTCAGACGAGGCAGGCTCTCTGATGTTCCCAGCTTCAAGCACCCAGAAGGAAATCTCAAATTCCTCTCACTTCCTAACCACCAGGCAACTGAGGCCCCATCACATCAGGATCCCACTCCTCACGAGAAAAAGCCTTCCATGAAAGGGGAAAAGAACAAACCACCTCCTGAGAAGGAGCTCACATAACAGTCCTACCCCATGACTTCTGGAGAAAGAAAAATCTCCATAGGACTTGAGAGCTTGGGAATGTGTTTTCCTGAAACAGGATTCTAATAACATACCAGAGCTCAGATTTCCAGGATAATTGAAACCTTTGGTATTAATTGGAGAAGGGGAGGGATCAGGGAGCTAGGGAATGCAGAAACTTCTTCCTGCCATTGCTGGAAAACTTCACGCTGCGGTTCTGGGGAAACAAATAGCCCAGTGTTTTACTGCTTTGGGTCTGAAGGGTGGAGGGGAGGTGGGCGCTGAGTGGGGAGGGAGATATGCTCTGTTCAGCTGCCTTTCAGGTTGGCAAGGGACAGATGGCTCAGCCTGGTGCACTGGAGAAGGAATTCCTAAATCCTTATTATTTCAAAACTTGTGGCTTTGCACCAGAGGCACAAGTTTTGGTCCCATGCACATACTATTTGTCCATTAGTAGATATCATGATTTTCAAAGGCAACTGGCACATCAAGTAGACACTCAATAAATAGTGTTCAGCGACAATGAAAGGAAATTCTGCAGCTTTTTAAAAAAGAGTAGCATTCTCGTTGCTACACCATAGGGAGAGTAGAGCAGGCCAGTGGGCAGAAGTGAGAACTGAAAATAGAATTTTTCATCTAGCACTCGTTGGCCTTCTACTTGTATCTGCTTAATAAAACACCGTGTCTCTGACCTTCAGTGAAGTTAATCCTCTCTCCCTTCTTACTCTCCTTCCTTCCTTTTAAATAACCTCCAGAGGCCTATGGGTTCACGTTGGAAGACAGCAGGATCACTGATTCAGAGAAACCTGCAGAAACACACTCAGAGGGAGGGTGTAGGAGGCACTGTATCGTAGCCTCGAGCTGACTTCCCGGAGGGACTGTGAAGTGGTGTGGATCTTTAAACTCTGTGTTTAGGAGCCTTTATCCTGATGTTCATAGAAACTTTTTGTATTATTCCTGAACAGAACAACTGCCTCAGTTTCCTTATTCGTAAAGTGTATATAATTTGACGTCTTGTAGGGCTGTAAAAATTTAATGAAACGATATCTAAAGTGGCCAGCACAATGCACTTTACGAAAATGTGACTTCCATTCCTTCATGAGGGAAATGTTATTTGCCTCCTGAAGTTATGAGGACTCAATGAAAAACCTGTAAAAGTATCAAATATTGTATCTGAGATATAGAAGATTTAGCAGTATTAGCTCAGAAATTCCTCTTTCTATTAGCAGTAGCAGTTTCCCTGCTCTTACTTCTGCACCCACCTTCCCCACCCACCCCCCACTTCACATTTCGGTGCATCTTTGTGGAGCTTTGGGATCTAGACTTCTGCACTTCCTCGCCCTGCAGGAATGTGAGATGCTTTTCGTATGTTTCAGGGGCTGCGTTTAAATAGCGGATACCGAGACGTTTGCTTGGCAAGTCAAGACTCATCTAAGGAAATTCATTTTGGGGTTGAATAGACAGACAGGACTGACACTAAAAACAAAAGAGAATGGGAGCAAAAGGGGGTTCAAGTCACACTAAGGCTGGCAGAGGCCGAGGTTTTGCTCCAAGGCAACCCCTGGGGGACGGCAAGACTCCACAGGGCTCCAGCTGGATGGCTGTGCGGGAGAACCGGCTCCAAGACAGCACAGTCCAGGCTGCCTCCATGAAAGTCTCTGCAGCCTCATGGCACCGCCCAACTGATGTGAAGCACAACCCTGTAATAGATGGCCAGCAACAAACCTGGTGTTCCTCATAGACAAAGCACCAAGCCTGTCTATTGCCTGCCTTCCCTTTCACTCCATTTCTACCCTACCCTGGACCCCAGGACCATAAGAACAAGTCATCCAGTGGTCTGAAAACCTCTGTAATAAAATGAGTCTTTCAGGTTAGAAGAGCTTTGCTATTTCTGGTGGGCATAAGGGCGTGGGAGTGGGCGGCATGATTACTTGCTCTGCTCAGACTTCATCAGGTAGAAAACCACCTCCCCAATTTACCCTCCTTTTGGTTCTCTTTCTAAGCTATCTCAGGGATAAGTAACAGACAGAGTGTGTCTCTCAGGGTCAAATTTCACATCAACCCCCTTTCCATCCACCTGAAGTCCAGCTCCCCCTTGGTTCCACCTTCCCCTTCCATGGGGACTCTGCATGTTTCAGCAAGACAATGCTGGGATGGATACCCTTCAGACTGTATCCTAACTGTAGATCAACTGTTTTGAATACAACTTCAGTTCCAGGCCGGTGTTTTTGGTGCCAAATCCTAAGAAAGAGAAATGAAAGTAAGAGGAGGAAGAAAATGGCATGTGAGTTCTGATTGATGTGGAACATCTGATGGTGCTCCTGTGAGGGCCACGCTTTTGTCCAGAATACTTGGGGTCCTTGTTTGTTTTTGTGCTTATAGAATGCGTCTGTTTATGTCTGTTATGTTTTCAAAAAATCAAAGGGAGGATCCATTGTTAAGAACACAAAGATGACCACAGAGCTGGATGGTCTGATGGTCTCTGAGGGAGCAAAATAAAGTTTTTATCAATACGCACAAAACAAAACGCTTCGAGCAGACATAGGTGCTGGGGCCACAGGAAGGTGCATTGGTCTTTGAGCTCACAGGGCTGGGAAGTGTTTAGGGTTTCTTTGAAGCCTCTGTGGCTGTTATTAGATTTGTCTGGAGCTTGTTGAAAAGTATTTATTAGAGGCCTTCTTGATGCTTCTTCTGTCTGATAGGTCATAACTTTTATGACACAGAAATAACCAAAATGAAGCAGCAGAGACAACTCAGAGATTATTTGCCAGTTCTCTGAAGACTGCCGGCCACTTCCACGAGGAACATGCTGGATAATTTATGAAAACAGAAATCGTCTGTGGGAGTGAAATACAGCCCCGCGCACTGCAGCAGTCATAATGAACAAAATAAATTCCATCGTTATGCAGATGTTGCACAAGGGCTGTCAGCATGTCGAGGAAATTTACTCCCTGTCTCCCATGCAGGAGACAAACAATTCCACGAGATGAAAAACAATGCGGAAGGAGAGCGTAGGACCTGGCTTTCTGTCTTCTCGAAGAAGTTTTGCTGCGCGTGTGGAGCAGTGAACTTGGACAACAGTAGAGTCCAATGAACCATTTCTTTCCTGCAGCATTAGACAGGGAAACTTGAAAAACAAAACATTCTGGTATTTTGACCTGGAGACATTAATTCAACACTGGGAAAACAAGGAAAGACGATCCATTTGGGATGTTTTGAGTGACAGGTCTATGTGTCTGCAAGTGAAACTAAAATAAAATATTGGTTGTTTCGAAGAAACCAAATTATTCCATTCCCCTTAGCACATATGATTTTAAAGAAATCTAGAAATTATTCTCTCCAGTGTCTACAGTTATATGTGGCCCAAACACTGCCAGAAGTCTCTGATTTCTGGCATATCCTGGAAGAGTAATCTCCCCTCACCTCTGTGTCTGGTTTTGCTAAAATTTAGAAACTGCTGTGGTTCCTTAGCTGGTGCCAAGGAGTTACATATTCCGGTCTCCAAGCTACATGCAATTATTTGTCTTGGCTACAATCTGTATGGTACTCAGCCTCCTTGGTAACTTTGCCATAAACCATACCTCTCTCTGTTTTATTTTATTTGGGGGAGGAGGGTATTTCCTCACTAGAGATTACATTCCCATTAGACGGCTTCATTATTCGTTATAACTGCCAATTTGCCTTGCTCTAGAAACCTTTTATGGATCAGGAGTGGTTGTGCCCTGGCCATGCAGCCCTGTGGATTCCCCCTTGAATGCCATTAGCCAGGTCTCCCCACCACCTGGAATGCACCTGACTTGTCACCCGAATAGTATGTGTTGGCTTTTTTTCTTGGCCTCTTTTTTTTAATTCCTCTTAATAATCTCCACTGAAAAGCAGAGGTGAATGGTGATTTCACTATGGAATATTCCGGAGGAGAAGGCGGCTTGCTTTTCCTTTCCTGAATTATCAGGCAATCATAAAGAGCAGTAAGTAGATAGAGCTATTCTATCATTCTACGATACTTACAGAAGTATGTAATTTACGCTGCAACTATCACTAATAAATTATCCAACTCAGATTGGTTGGAGGGTAGGTGAAATGTCTTTTCACATTTCCTAAAACAAAGAGAATCACGCTAGACAATGAATCTGCAGTGGGCATGGCCTGGTGACCGTTTATTTAGAAGCCAAAAAACTTCAGTCCCGCAGCTTTCTTTAGCTCGGGGTTCTCTCACAGTTTCTGCATAAATTTACCATAAAATCATAAAGCAAAACATAAAAAGAGAATGGCAACAGTAAAGTAGCTACACCACAAACTCAACAACGATTATATATTCTATCTAGGGCACACTTAACTCTCTAATTGCTAATTGTAATTTAAATGAAACATGTGTTTCTTGTTAAATTCATCAGCTACATTTTTAAGTGCTGCCGAAGAGAAGTGTGATTAAGGCTGAATGTTCACCTCACGGTTCTGACAACCGCAGGGCTCAGGCATTATCAGGATGTCCTCTGAAGTCAGAGGCCCTCAATGGCCATGTGGCTTTCCAAAACCAACAACTCTGCAGGACAGAGAGGAGAGCATCTGGGAGAAATTACTCAGCTGGGATTCTTTGCACACCGTGTGCTGCTATCTCCCGTGTGTCCAATTGTGAAGACCCTGTGAAGATCATCTGGATCCAGCTCTGTTTGGAATCTAGCCCTTTGCTTGCTAAAGATACTCTGTGGATTTATAAAATCCTGACAAACTGGGGCAGCCTCCCAGCAAAGGAGCTGGTTCCCTTCTGGTCTCACGGAAGCCATTCAGCCCTCATGGGTCCAAGAAAGGCATTAAATAATAAGGCGATGATTGTAAAGATTGCCTGTGACAAGCGTGGATGTCATGCCACTGTCTGGCACAGAGTGATGGCTCGCAAACACTGGTCTCATCCTTTTACCTGACAAGCAGGACTTGATATTAAGAATGGAAAGAACAATGTCTTGTCTCTTCCTATACCAAATAGTTAATTTTTAGTTAAATAAATATATTATGATGCAAAAAAATTGAAAGAAACATTTAAAAGCTCCTTCATTCAGCTTTTTTTAGGGAAAAGCCAATCTTAAGTCATAAAAATCTGGGATAGAGGACTTTTCTTTAAGAGTGGTACAGTGGTTCCCCCTTATCTGCAGGGGATACGTGCCAGGACCCCCAGAGAATGCCTGAAGCATCAGGTAGCACTGAACCCTATATATACTATATTTTGTCCTAAACATACACATCTGTTTATTTCAATTTTAGTTTCATTTATAAATTAGGCACAGTATAACATTAACAACAATAACTAATAATAAAATAAAACAATTATAACAAAATGGCAGCATCTCTACTCTTGCACTTTGGGGCCATTAGAAAAAACTTTTTTTGAAATGAGCGTCTCACTCTCTCACCCAGCCAGGAGTGTAGTGGCACAATCTCTGCTCACTGCAACCTCCACCTCCTTAGTTCAAGCGATTCTTGGGCCTCAGCCTCCCAGGTAGCTGGGACCACAGATGCACATTACCACACCACCATACCTAGCTAATTTTTGTATTTTTTTTTTATAGAGATGGGGTCTCACCATGTTACCCAGACTGGTCCCCAACTCCTGAGCTCAAAGTGATCCACCAACCTGGACCTCCTGAAGTGCTGGGAGTACAAGCATGAGCCACTACGCCCGGCCTGGGGTCATTTTTAAGTCAAATAAAGGTGACTTAAAATTATAACAAAATGGCAGCATCTCTACTCTTGCACTTTGGGGCCATTAGAAAAAACTTTTTTTGAAATGAGCGTCTCACTCTCTCACCCAGCCAGGAGTGTAGTGGCACAAGCTCTGAAGTGCTGTGACAGTAGACCTGAGAACCAAGACAGCAACTAAGTGACTCTCGGACAGGTGGTGTCTACAGTGTGCAGACGCTGGACAAAGGGGTAACTCACATCCCAAGCAGGACAGGGTGAGATGGCCCAAGATTTCACCACCCTACTCAGAACAAGCACTCAATTTAAAACTTATGAATTGTTCGTTTTGGGATTTTTCCATTTAATGTTTTCAGACCATGGTTGACCATAGGTAACTGAAACTGTGGAAAGTAAAACTGCAGGGAAAAAAAAAAAAGAGGCAGATAAGCAGGAAACATTATATTCTTATTATTCAGTTAGACATAGGAATTAGAATGAGTTAATCGAATTGCTTTTCCTTTTTAAAAATTGAGCTAACAGGAATGATTTGTGAATAGCTTATTAATCCACATGGAAGAACATTAGCAAAGTGTTTGGGAGTCTATGATAGTCTGGGTTCTGGAGAGGAATAGGAGGTATGTCTGTCAATCAATCAAGAGATTTATTACGAGGAATTGGCTTACTCAGTTATGGAGACTGAGTAATAAGGCAAGAGAAGACTGATGCCTCAACTTGAAGGCAGGCAGAGAGAGTGCATGGTCCCTCAGTGAGTCATTTCAGAGTTCTATTCAGGCCTCTGATGGATTGAATAAGGCCCGCCTCCGTTAGAAAGGGCAATCTGCTTTACTCAGTTTACCAATGCAAATGGTAATCTCACCCCAAAACACTCTTACTCACACACCCAGAATAATGTTTAACCAAATATCTGGGCATCCAATAACCCAGTCAACTTGACTCATAAAATTGACCATCACTGAGACTAAGATGATCTCATGAGTTATTTAAAGCACTGTCTCTACAGCATGCCACGGAAAATGCACGGCTTTGGAGTTGGGCAGATTTACACTGAGTTCTGGCTCCTCTACTTACTAGGTCTGGGTCTCTGGAAAGTTATGTGACCCTGCTGAGATTCAGTTACCTCAGTGGCCCAGTGTGGATGATGACAACTATCTGCTCAGTTCATTGGGTGGGTCACTTGTGCGGTTCAAAGTGCAACCATTATGCTCCAGTCCATCAGTCTGCTTGGGAGCATAATGCTAGAGCCCCAGCTGTGATTCATGTGGGGCCTGGGGCGTTAGGGTCTGTTTTTTCCACTGTGACAATGATGAGAGCATTGGTGGCCAAAGATGAGTGACCGGGAGGGCTGGTCCAGTTGGCCAGTCTCCCTTCCAGCCACTTCTCATTCACATATTCGTGTATTCCTGTTCACTTGGTGGGTTGCATGCTTATCCTGGAGTACAGAATCAGAACTGCCCAGGCATGTGCTAACTCACAGAGCAACCCTAACCTTCTTTCTCCTCAGTCCCCTCTTGAGGTCTAGAAACTTCTCCTCTGGATCAATTATGGGCTGAACTATGTTTCCCCCTCCCCAAATTCATTATTTGAAGTCCTAGCCCATAATACCTCAGAATGTGACTGTATTTGGAAATAGATCATTTAAAGAGGTAATTAAGCTAAAACAAAGCCGTTCGGATGGGCCCTAAGCCCACTGGACACACAGAGAGACACCAGGAGTGCATGCACTGAGGAAAGGCCATGTGAGGACATGGGGAGAAGGTTCCATCTGCAAGCTCAGGAGGGAGGTCTCAGGAGAAACCAACCTGCTATGGGATCCTTAAAACAAAGGTTTGTCTGTGTCCCCTTTCTTGGTAATAGTGGGCAGCCTGTAGGCAGCAACAATCACTGCTTCAGTGATAACCTTCCTTCCGAACACCGGGGACGGTGACTTTCTAATACCTCACTAACCTCAGCAGGGGAAGAAAACAGAAGTTCACTCTAGCTCAGCATCCCGCTATACTGCAAAACACTTGCCACGCTGTGTGCCACGGAGTAGTCAATTGACACACAACTCCCTCTCCGGATTTAACCTGTGCTTTATTTTTTCTGCCTCTTGCAGCTAGGCAAACCCTTACTACTTCCCTGAGACCTGATGGACATGACCTTGTTTTTTTTTTGTTGTTTTTTCAAATTTCTTTTGTGGGGACCTCAAAAACACAGAGTTGAATTCATCATAATTCTTGGTTTTTGAAACACTCTGGTCATTGGCTCAGGTCCTCCTTTTAAGAAAGTAAATAATTACAATATAAATAAACTCCCTTGACCTTCTCATCCAACATAAGAACCAAAATGCTGACAGTCATTTACACTTCTTTATATCATCCTGCTTTCCCACTTCCTCACCTGGTAACGGCAGTAGTAAAACTTGTGCTTATCACTGTTTCCTGTATTAGTTAGGGTTCTCCAGAAAAACAGAACCAATAGGATATCTATCTATCTATCAATTTGCTGTAAGATATTGGCTCTTGCCATAGAGGCTGAGAAGTACCACCATCCGCCATCTGCAAGCTGGATACCCACGAAAACGAGTGATGTTTTCTGAAGATCTGAGGGCCAGAGAGCCAATGGTGGGGATTCGAGTCTGAGTCTGAAGGCCTGAGAACCAGGAGTGCCAAGGGGCAGGAGAAGATCAATGTACCAGCTCAAATGCTCAGGCTGAGAGTGAATCCAACCTTCCTTCACCTTCTTGTTCTAGTAAGGCCCTCAGTGGATTGGATGCTGCCCTCTCACGATGCGGAGGGCCACTTGCTTTACCCAGTTCACTGATTCAAACGCTACTCTTTCCCTGAATTCCCTTCACAGACACACCTAGAAATAATCTTGAATCAGAGATCCGGGCACTCTATGGTCCAGTAAAACCGACACATGAAATTAGCCACCACATTTACTTTTTAAGATGACAGTTTTTATCCTGTATTCCTAAAAAGCATATTGTTTCGTCCACTTTGTCTACATTTCCAATTTGTTGGCATAAATGTGTTCATAGTTTTCTCCACTTTCTTTTGAGACCTTAGTTTATCTATCACTGTGTCCGTTTTCATTCAAAGTATTAGTACTTCTGTCTTTTCTTTTTCTCTTGATCAGCCTTGCCAGAGAGTCATCTAGTTTGCTGGTTTTTCTAAAGAAGTAACTTAGGTTTTACTGAATTGGACTTTTCTTTAGGTTCTTCTCTATTGAATTATGTTTTCCATTTCATTGGCTTCTATGATCCTTTTTGGGATCTTATTTTGTGTGCGTGGCGGGGGTTCTATTTAGTTCTTTTTCTACTAACTCTTGGAGCTGGACCCGTAGGATGCTCATATTCAGCCTTTCTTCTTTTCTAGTAGAAACATCCAGTAGTTTGACTTCACCCTCACTTCTCACAAGTTTTGATATTGAGCATTTTTATTATCATACAGACCAAAATATCTGACCAATTCCCATTAGAATTTCTTTGATCCGTAAGTTGTTTGCAACTTTTATTTAGAATCTTTTAATTTTGTAAAAAGTGCCTTTTGATGAATGCATTTTATTTCCCTGTTTCCCTCTGCCTCCCTCTCTGTTTCTCCAAGACCCATCCCGGGGAGGGAGCGGGCAGCCTGTGTGAACTCACATCATTGGAAGGAACGGGAACTCCCCCTGAACTTACTTCCTCCTTCTCTAACAGTAGATGCCAGAGGGCTGTCAGCTTCCTGCCCCGCCTTCCCCTGCAGTTTCTACAAATGAATCTGGAGTTCTGGGTGTTTTCCAGCATATCAAAGGCTAAACTGTCTTTCTTCTTGTTGATTGCATGCCTCTGCCTCACCTGATGGACTTTCCCTTCCAGTTATTCCTTCTGTCTTTCTGCTTCAGCCTCTCTCTTCCTGTCACTGCCTTACATCAGGACACAAACACATTTATTTTCCAACCTTAAAACTAAAATAATAATACATGAGAACAACCCTTGCCCCCCAGATAATCCTGCCTCCTGTTCAAACTACCATCTCATCTCTCATTCTTTGTACCATTAGATCTCTTTAAAATAGAAAAGATGGAGGTATGATGAATTCATATGCATCTCTCCCCTTTGCCACTGCTGAGTCATCTTTCATTCTATGGTAACCCAGCTTCCATGGAACAGAAATTGCTTGTAGAAAAGCCAGTGGCCTCCAATTCACGAATTCAAGCCTGGTCTCAGTCTTCATCCTGTAACTCCTCTGGAGCACATGACCCTCTTGACACCCTGCACATTGAGCTCCCTTCTCCCATGGCTGCCTAGTGCTTCTTTTCCTGATTTTTCCACAACTTTTCTACCTGCCACTCCTTACCTCCTTTGCTAACCTATCCTCTTCTGCCCTTTCTCACAGGTGTGTGCTACTGAGAAATCTTTTTTTTTTTTTGAGAAGGAGTTTCGCTCTTGTTACCCAGGCTGGAGTGCAATGGCGCGATCTCGGCTCACTGCAACCTCCGCCTCCTGAGTTCAGGCAATTCTCCTGCCTCAGCCTCCTGAGGAGATGGGACTACAGGCATGCACCACCATGCCCAGCTAATTTTTTGTATTTTTAGTAGAGATGGGGTTTCACCATGTTGACCAGGATGGTCTCGATCTCTTGACCTTGCGATCCACCCACCTCAGCCTCCCAAAGTGCTGGGACCACAGGCGTGCGCCCGGCCGCTACTGAGAAATCTTACTGTGGCCTCCTCACACTGGACACCTTCCTGTGTTTGACAGTCATGTTGTAGGGAATCAGAATACGGCACCCCCATATATGCCACCCCCAAGTATGCCACTTTGACATAAGTCTCAACTGCCTTCAGCTCCAAAGGACGTTTTGAGCTGAAGGCAGTTGAGAAGAAGCAAACACAAGAAAAACCTCTCTGCTCCCCCTGCCCAACCATAGGGGAGCAGGACATTTCTCAGTCACTGGAGACAACTCTAGACTTTTACAGCTCAGATACGGCATCAGGAGAATCTATGTAACAAACCTTACTGAACAACCCTTATCCTTCATTAGTTTCTCCCCATATATTAATCTTCCCACAGTTTGCCACCTCTGAATGTCTAAAGCCCTTTTCTTTAGTCTTGTCACCTGTTTATAAATGTGCTGCTCTCTGTTAAATACCATATAAAACAAGTCTGACCACCTTTTGAGTTTCTCATCCTTGAATTTCCTGCGCCACACTGCATGAGTTAACAAACTGCTTGCTTTTCTCTTGTTAACCTGTCTTTTGTCCGTCTAACTTGCAGGCCCTCAGCTGGAGAACCTAGGAGTGCAGAAGATTAAGATTTTGTTCCTCCCCTGCAATGTCCGTAAGTGCTCATGTCCATTCTAAGAAGCCCCATGGCTCAGCCGGCTCTGCTTCCTCACCATCCCCTAGAGGTTCTCCCATTAGGAGACCCCTGGGCTCAGTGAATGGCAGACACCGTAGCTCTTTCCCTTATGCCAGGTTGTGGGAACATGGATCGCTCAAGGTCCCTGACTCACAGATACTGGACAGGGTAGGCAAAGCAGTATCTTTCCTTTCAATAAGGCGAGATTAAGGCACTGGGTATGGTAACGAAAGCTGTGTTAATAGACAGCACAAGTTTCTGCCCAGGAACTCTACTCACTGGTGTGCCCTGGTCAAAGGCACAGACGCTCCCTCTACAGGCATGGGCACAGTTCCCCTGTGGTCAGCCCCGGCCCCTGCCCTCCACAGGGCTGCTATTATACTCTGACCTGGGCCCAGGTGCCCAGAGGCCCCTCCTCCCTCTCCATGGCCAGCTTCTCTCCAGTATGGATGGAGGCTCCTGCATCTACCCATTGCCATCACGCTTCTTACCCTGAGTTAAAGCTTCTTTACACTGAATAAAATGTCCCTCAAAATTAGAAATAAAAAAGTTTCTAGAAGCTTGATCTGTTATTTCTTCTTTCTTCTATTCCAATGAACACATACTTATTGCAGGTTCATATCTGTTCTGGGCACTGTGCAAAACACTAGGATATGACAAAGGACGACACTGTCCTCCCAAAACGTACAGGTTGCTGGGGAGAAACAGGTAGGTGAACTGATAATTTCAATGCAATGCAATATGCTCTGAAACAGCTAGACCTGGTCCAATGCTTCTGAATGAGCCACTATTCCCTAAATGCAGAACCTTGGCAGACATATCTCCATCTCCCTGGAATGCTCTCTCCTCTGCAACTCAGCCTTGTGGGTTACACATTCTTGATGACATAGCCTGAAGTCCCCTGTCGTGGCAGCTTGCTCAGTCTCCCCAAGCAGAATCTGCAGCACCCTGGACACACTGCTTTTGTGCCACTGACTGCACTAGGCTGATTGTTTATGCATGTTCCCCCCGAGACAGTGTGTTCTGGAGAGACAGAAGAAGTCTTGGTTAGCAGTAGATGGATAGTGCTGAGTTCACTTCAAGAGATAGTCATTGAGGCGAATACATGTAGAAATGAAAAAACAATTGAATAAACCTGTATCGGGTGAAAGATAAGTTTTGGCCCAGCCTCTTCTAATTATGTAACTGAGGAATTTTAAGAAAGATGCTTTTGCTTGAAGGTGAAAATCAAATAACTGCCTTTGGAAATTAAGGAAGGAAAATATACCCGTTAACATTCTAGTGTCTTTTCTAAATAAAGTTAAAATCTGGCACAATTAGTTTTTGGCAGCAAGTACATAGTAGAACAAACAGAGAATTTCAACTTGATGATTTAACTTGATGGTTAATTTTTTAAAAAGCAGAATTTGAGCAAACATTATAAACACAGACATATTTCTCTTGGAGTAGGTAGAATTTCAGATGGTGGATTTGTTGCTCAAGGCTGCTGTAAAACAAAGCACCATGAATTGGGTGTCTTCAACAGCAGCAATTTAGTTATTGCCTCACAGTTCTGGAGGCTAGAAGCCCAAAATCAAAGTGTGGGCAGTGCTGGTTCCCCGAGGGCCATACAGGGAATGATCTGCCCCAAGCCTCTCTCTGGCTTGTAGATGGTCATCTTCTCCCTGTGTTTCTTCCCTCCATTCATTGTGGCATCTCTGCTCAAGTTTCTCCCTTTTATAATGACACCAGTTACACTGAACAGGGGCCTACCCTAATGACCTCATTAAAAAAAATTGTATCTGTAAAGACTATCTCTGAATAAGGTCATATTCTGAGCTACTATGGGTTAGGACTCTAACATATCTTCTGTTTTTTTTTGTTGTTGTTTTTTTTTTTTGAGTCATGGTCTTGCTCTATTGCCCAGAGTGCAGTGGCACCATCATAGCTCACCTCAGTCTCAAACTCCTGGGCTTAGGTGATCCTCCACCTCAGCCTCCTGAATTACTGGGATTACAGATGTGAGCCACTACACTCAGCTAGGACTCTAATAGATCTGTTTTAGATTCAAAGGCTATGGTCTTTAGAAGAAGAAAAGAATGTATTTAGGAGGCTCTGAGCAGGACTGAGGAAGCTTAAAGTATACAAAGAATAGGCAATACCAAATTTAAAAAACCAAACCAATGGGAAATTTACCCAATTAAATTGGATTGAGCAAAGCAGGTTAATTGAGGTTTGTCAGTTTTTGACAGAAAGAATGACTCGAAAGCTCACTCTTATCAGTCAACATATAATTTCAGGTGTCCTGCTAACATGGTAGTAGGCTTCAGGAAAGACAAGAAATAAAAGCCTGTGTTTAAATCACTATGTTCAACCACAGAAATATATTTTAAAAACTGTCCACCTGAAACTGTAACCTAAGGAATGCCAGATGATGTAAGAATAGAAGATGTGAAAGATCTCTGGAAAATTGAAAACAGGTGTATGAATGATGAACTCTGAGGGGCAAAGGGAAGTGAAACCCACGTGTGCTCCCAGTGAAGCTCACTGCTTCACACAGTAAAACCCTGGGAGACTCAGGAATTGGAATGTTTGCTCTCTTGGAAGTTCAATCTTTAAATGTCATTTCACAACTTTCCATTTAAATCCAGTCCATATTTTGGCCCTAATTTCCAGACTTGAGACAGGAATCTCAATGGCTTCTTTGACATCTCCAATTGGATGTCTTTAACGACACCTCAAAACTTCACATTTCCAATCAAAATTCAGGTTCTATCCTTCTTAAAACCTGCAATCTTCCCACCTCACTCTTCCATAACTCCTTTTCCCCCATGGTTTAGGTCAGAACCTTAGAATCAGGAATTTCTGTGTCTTTCCCACTTTTCCTGCAAAGTACAATTAAGAACCCTAAAAACTGTGTATGAAACAAATATAAGAAGACTTTGAAAGGTAGAGAGAAGAAAGCAGACTGTCTAGGGACCTCAAGACTCAAGGAACAATGTGATGGCCTCCTAGGTTTTTATTTTTGCCCCATATATTCTAGAGTTGCTGCTGAAGAAGCTCACACCAAGAAACACCAAAGATGTAGACATAAAAATAATTATCCTGGGTCAAAGGATGAGGAAATGGGCAGCCTACCAAGACAGAAAATATTTAGACAAGAACTGCTCTGTTCCAGGCAAGCATCACAGGAAAAACTGTGACCCACCTTCACCCACACAAGAAAAGACCTTGTAGACAGCCTAGAATTTCACTCTCATGAAGCTGTGAGGTGACTCTCTCCCTGCCTGGAGGGTGATATCAGAGGAAGACCAATAGAAAGTGACCACTTTTGCAATCACCCACTGATAACAAGGCCACTCTCGATGTTAGTAGAGACCGCATGTGAAACTGGAGCTCCCTTGCACAATAATAATGAAAATGGCTTATTACATTTCAATAAAGGTGAAGATTGGCAGAGTGAATTAAAAAAATGCAATCTAACTGTATACTAACTACAGAAACTTGCTGCCCATATAATATAAATAGGTTGACAGAAAGTGAATGGAAAAAGATCAATCATGCAAATAGTAATAAAAGAAAGCAGGATTGGCTATGCTAATACAGACATAGACTTAGAGCAAAGAAAATTCCCAGAAATAGAAAGAGACATTTTGTAATGACGAAGGGTGCACTCTACCAAGAAGACAGAGCAATTCTAAATGTGTATGCTGAATAAAAGAGTGGTAAAATATGTGACAATGAACTGAGAGAACTGAAAAGAGAAACAGGTAAACCCACAATTATAGTTGGAGACTTTAACACTCCTCTATCAAAAATTGGTAGAAGATACAGAAGAACTCAACAAACCATCAACCAATAGGATCCAACTGGTGTTTATAGAACGCTCCACCCAACAACAGCAGACACCAATTCCTTTCAAGTAGTCATGGAGTATATAGCAAGACAGACCACATCCTGGGCCATAAAACAAACTCAACACGTTTAAGTAATTGAAATTATCCAGAGTGTTTTTCAACTACAATGGAATCAAAGTAGAAAGCAGTATCAGAAAGAAAACAAAAATACCTTCAAATACTTGGAAACTAAAGTACACACTAAAAAATCCATGAGTCAAAGAGTAAATCACAGGAAAATTTTTAAAAGGAACTACATAGAACTGAATGATAAATTCAACATATCAAAATTTCAAAGGTGTAACTAAAGCAGTGCTAAGAGGCAAATGTATAGTACTAAACACATGATTAGATAAGAGGAAACAAATCTCAAATTGATAATCTAAGCTCCAAACTCAAGAAATTAGATAAGGAAGAAAAAAAATAAAATAAAACCAAAGGAAGCAGATGGAGGCAGTAGTATAGAACAGAAATCATTAAATGAAAAACAGAGCCGTAGAGAAAACCAGTGTAACTAGAATAGTTCTTTGAAAAGCTCAACAAAATCAATAAACCTCTAAGAAAACTAATAAAGAAAAAATAAGAGAAGACACAAATTACCAACATAAGAAATTAAACATGGGAGGCCAGGCGCATTGGTCACGCCTGTAATCCCAACACTTTGGGAGGCCCAGGCTGGTGGATCACTTGAAGTCAGGAGTTTGAGAACTGCCTGGCCAACATGGCAAAATCCCATCTCTACTAAAAATACAAAAATTAGCCAGGTGTGGTGGCACACACCTGTAATCCCAGCTACTCAGGTGGCTGAGGCAGAATGATTGCTTGAATCCAGAAGGCGAAGGTTGCAGTGAACGAAGACGGAGCCACTGTACTACAGTCTGGGTGACAGAGTGAGATTCGCTCTCAGAAAAAAAAGAAAGAAGGAAAAAGAAATTAAACATGGAACATTATTAGGAACACTGCAGATATTAAAAGGATCATAAAAGAATAATAATATGAACAATTGTACACATGTAAATTTAACAACTTAGATGAAATAGACCAATTCCTCAAAAAATACAAACTACTGCAACGTATCCAATATAAAAGAGATAACTCGTATAGCACAGTAAGTGTTCAGAAAATAGAGTTTGTATTTTCATGACCCCTAAAAAATCTCTAGGCCCAGATAGAGACAGTCTCTCTGGAGTTACTTACAAAGAATCAGGAATCAAGATCACAGGTGGACTTCTAAACAGCAACGCGGGAAGCTGTAAGACCGTGCAGCAATGCCTTTGAAAACCGAGAGGAGATTTTTCTTACTGAAAATTCTCTTCCAGCTAAATGATCAATGAAGTGTGAGGATTAAATAGACATTTTCAAATATGCAAGGCCTGAAACTTTACCTCCAATGCCTTGATGAATATGCTTCCCGTAAACAAGAGAATAAACTAAGAAGGAAGACATGGGGTCCAGGAACAGGCGATCTTTCAAAGGAGAGGGACATTTAAAATCTCGTAGGAAATAACGAGACATATTCAGATGACAGTTGTGTAGCAAATCTAGCGAACAAGACGGAAGAGCTCCAGGGAATGTATTTCCAAGAAAATCAGCGGTTCTCTTTTTCTGGGGGAAATCTGGTAAAAGTATTAGTTATAGTACTACACAGAAAACAAAACAGATTTTAAAAAACACCAAACAATGACTAACTCCAGGAAAAACAAAGAGTGGTGCTATCATAAAGAAAATATAATCATAATATGCTATGCATCCTCACTGTGAACAAAATTTCCATAGTTATAATATCATAATTCCCTGATTATAATTTACCTATGTATTGTCATGTAACTATGTTGGGAGGATATGGGATGCAAGCACAAACAGATGTGTATGGCTAACAGTATTTGTGAGATTTTTCCAAATAAGATTTCCTAGATATCTTTTATACAAGTTAGTAGAAAATATCCAAATTGGAAAAATGAACAAATAATAAGTGTGTCAATTAGACAAGTGGAGGTAAATATAAGAAATAACACTAAAAAATTAAAATGGGTTGTCTCAGGGGTATGGTACTCAGCAGTATGGATGACAGGTAGATTGTTTTCTTTATATGCCTTGTAGTACTATTTGACATGGTAAATTATGCACATGTATTACTTTGATAAAAATTTAAATTATGATAAAATCTATTTAGATAATTTTCTTTTTGAGATGGAGTTTTACTCTTGTCACCCAGGCTGGAGAGCAATGGTGTAATCTCGGCTCACTGGAACCTCTGCCTCCCAGGTTCAAGTGATTCTCCTGCTTCAGCATCCCGGGTAGCTGGGACTACAGGTGCCCGCCACCATACCCAGGTAATTTTTTGTATTTTTAGTAGAGATGGGGTTTCACCATGTTGGCCAGGCTGGTCTTGAACTCCTGACCTTAAGTGATCCACCCACCTCAGCACCAAAGTGCTGGGATTACAGGCCTGAGTCCCCGTTAGATACGTTTTTAGCATTCCTTTGTTTTCATTATGAAGTATCGCAGCTCTGCCCACCAGCTAGCTCTGCTACCTGCACCCCAAGTGCGGAGAGCAACAAAGGCAGAGGGGATTGACATTTCTTCACCTGGTGAAATGGGTAAAATGTTTCAATTAAGCTTCCGAGGGAACACCGTGAAACAGTGAATGAGAACAACTCACAGCCTTCTCAACATCCTGTTTCTCATCTGCTTGACTGAGTGGTAGGAAGTTTATAGTTCAGGATATTTTTGTTGACCAAAAGGTGAGAGATTTGGAGTTTGTTTATTTTTCATCTCAGCATATAAACTCAGAAGCTTTTCAACCAAATCCCATTATTGACCTTGGAGATAAAATGTCTAGGAAGCTCAGAGATGATGATATGGTCTCAAGCACAAAGGGTAAAGCTTTCCTCCATCTGAGGTTTTGACAGTGTCCACCTAAAGAAGGCCAAGGTCCATCACTCAGACAAGCCCTTCCTACAAGGTTGTGTGGGCCTCCAATTCTAAGCAAATTCTGATAAACAAAAAAAAAAAAACCAAAAAACCTCTAAGCTAAGCACAGTGGCTCCCGCCTGTAATCCCAGTGCTTTGGGAAGCCAAGATGGGAGGACCCTTTGAGCCTAGGGGTTTTAGACGAGCCTGGGCAAACTGGGGAGACCTCATCTCTACAAAAACTAAAAATAAATTGGCCAGGCATGATGGTGTGTGCCTGTAGTCCTAGCACCTCAGAGGCTGAGGCAGGAGGATGGCTTGAGCCCAGGAGGTCAAGACTGCAGTGAGTCATGATCAGGCCACTGCTCTCCAGCCTGGGTAACAGAGCAAGACCTTGTCTAAAAAATCAAACAAACAGCAGCAAAACAACAACAACAACAACAAAACCTCTCCAAACATACACCTTTCCCAACCGGGGGAAGAATCCGAGGCTGCAGGCAAAAATGGGTGCATAACAGGCAGAACCCAGTTCTCACACAATGATAATGTGCTCTGCGTACATGGTCTGATGAAAATGTCTGAATTGAACTAAAGACTCACGTTTCTATTTGTTCATTAGAAGGTCATATCATGGTTACCCCCTTAGAGATAAGAGCTCCACCTTGGGAGGCTGAGGACGGCAGATCACTTGAGCTTAGGAGTTTGAGACCAGCCTGGACAACATGGTGAAACCCTGTCTCTATCAAAAATCAAATGTTAGCTGGGCATGGTGGTGGGCACTTACAATCCCAGCTACTCAGGAGGCTGAGGCAGGAAAATCACTTGAACCCAGGAGGTGGAGGTTGCAGTGACCTGAGATCATGTCATTGCAGTCCAGCCTGGGCGACAGAGTGAAACTCAATCTGAAAAGAAAAAAAAAAAAGCCCCAAGTGTCTGAAACCTAGCTATGCTCTTTTTCTACCAGAATAACCACAGTGAAGGGTTGTGACAGGGAGGAGGTGAAATCAGAGCGGACATCATGTGTCTGTCCAGCAGCAGTCGTTATTCCCATAGATTGGGAGGTTTTGGCTGATGCCATCAGCACTGCTCTACGTGCCCTCCCCTCCTTCAAACCCAGAAAGCAGGAGGGGAACTTCTGAGAAGACCAAGTGCCTGGTAGAAATGATTCCATATTCCCCAAGTAAACAGCATGCATAAAAAGAAGCAGAACCCTTTATCCTTTAAAGAAAGTGTTTTGACAGCTTTTCCATGTAATGTAAAGAAAATAAAGAAGAAAATTAGAGTCTCTGCATATTCATGATATTTCCCTATGGAGCATTTTGGTACTATTTTGATAGCCGTGGGTGGTACCCTCTCTTGGGAAGTTTCTAGCTCTAAATGGCATGGAACATATACATGCTTCCATGAGCACATTGTATCTGCATTTATACCAAATCCTGGGCAAGATGGGGAGCTGAAATCATCACTGTGAGAAATGGACATTGACTCTGAAATACATCAAACTTTGGCCTGTGTTTGAGTTCTTTCAATTGGTTTATATTTGATCATAGAAATATCACTTTAAAGATAAATCAAAGCTAGTAAATAAATATGAGCTGTTTTGGTGGTCAGATTCTAAGTAACTAAGTGAAATTGAATCCACTTAAAATATTAAGTAGTTTTCCCCAAGGCTAAAAAGCATCTGTTTTTAGCCGAAAAAAAGTGTCAGTTGATGTCTTAGAAAAATATCATTTACTAAGTTTCCACATCTCCAAAGTGGGTCAGCTGTGATGCTCATTTGTTTGTCTGTTCCTGCTCAGATTCACGAGGTTCTTGGGATTAACCATATTGAGTAAGTGAAGATGAAGCAAAAGGAATCTGATTTGAGACCCTGACCGAATTGTCGTCTGTCATCTTCGAGGAGAGAAAGTACATCTACTAAGGGATATTTCCATCCCTCCCATCCCTTCAAAATCTGGCTCCAATCTCACCTACCTGAAAAGTCAGTTGTGAAAATACATCCCACACCCTTTAAATTAAATCTCCACCACGTCCGCCCTTTTCCCTTATATTCTCAGAGAGGATTATATTTGTTTGCAGTTAATTATCATTAGTTTATAGCATCGTTTCATGTTTCTCACAAGCACGCATGTCATTCACCTTTGCTGGAATGCAATCTTGGAGAATAGTGTGGGGTCTCCCTCGAGTGTTCAGGACAGAACTGTGTCCCCAGAGCCCCCTAACATTGCCACTGCTGTCTAACTGTCTCTCTCACTCTGTCAGTGTTTGGCAATAATCACCAAAACAAATGTGTCGTTTGATCTGCTGCCGGGAAACCTCGATTAAAAATATGTGAACAATTTTATGCTTGGAGAAATAACTTATGTAAGGTTTTTTTTTTTTTTTTTCATAATACCTGATATCTCTTGTAAAGGGTATGCTTATTCTATAAAATATGTTAGATAAATTCTCGATAAGCCGCAGTGTGTTAAACAAAGGCAACTATGATTAAGATAACAGCCGTGATAAATGGCTTCAAATAAACAATGAAATTCTTAGACATTTAAAAGGAACGTGGTAAACGGAACGAGCATAAATAAGATGGGAAACCAGGACATTGCTTGTTCTTCATCCAGGCCGGGACTCCAGTGTCCTCATCTTATCTGAAGAAGTGGTTATGGTCTTTATGAGTTCTGTAAGGTTTATTGTTCTCAGTCAACTTTTCTTTTTAAAAGCTGTTTTTAAGCATACAAAAGTGTCCCTCCAGCTGGAGCTGCAAGGTAAAAACAAAAACCCTCCAACAATGTCAAACGATGCGGAATTTTTGAGTAAAATGTAAATAGTCTCCTTTTCCTCCTATGACTCCTCCCTGCTGGATCCTTGTGCAATTTCTGTGCACTTTACGTGTGTACACATGCACATATGAACATGCGGATTTTTCGGCATACAAATGCCACCACATATACATATTGTTTGGAGTTTTACTGTTTTCATTTAATAACTGACATTTGTCCATATCAAATTCAAATCCATTTCATGCTACTCATAGGCTGTGTGATATTCCATAAAATGGTTATAGTATAATTGCTCCTCTATAGAAAGCCACTTAAGCTCCTTCTTATTTTTGATCCTATTTGTAAAGTTTCCATGAAAATCCTTGCACAGGTATCTTTGAGTGTGTACATGAATGTCTTTGTAGAAAAGTTTCTGGGTCAAAGAGTTTGTGCATTTTTAATCTAATGGGTATAGCCAAAATCATCCCATTTCCTCACAGCTTTACCAACACTGGATGTTACCAGATTTTTTTTTTTTTACTTTCTTTTTTTTTTGAGACGGAGTTTCGCTGTTGTTACCCAGTCTGGAGTGCAATGGCACGATTTCGGCTCACTGCAACCTCCGCCTTCTGGGTTCAAGCAATTCTCTGCCTCAGCCTCCTGAGTAGCTGGGACTACAGGCGTGCAGCACCATGCCCAGCTAATTTTTGTATTTTTAGTAGAGACAGGGTTTCACCTTGTTGACCAGGATGGTCTCCATCTCTTGACCTCGTGATCCACCTGCCTCAGCCTCCCAAAGTGCTGGGATTATAGGCATGAGCCACCATGCCCGGCCCTTGACTTTCTAATAGGCATAGTTTAATTGGCATTTCCCTGTGTTTAAATTTGCATTAACCTTATTATCAATTAGATGAAAAATCTCATTAGTTACTGATTTTTGTTTCTCTTTCTTCTCTTTCATGCCTATAGATTTCAGTAAATACCTGATCATCCTTTGTTGATCATATCATTTACAAACAAACTGATAAATTCAACAGTATCCATAGTTGGGTTGCATTTCTTCTGCAATTATTTACTCCTTTCTTCCATAAACCTTTCCTCAGAATTGGAGGGCTTTATGGAAGTGAGAAGTGCATGATAGGGAGCCAGTACAAAGGCTGGAGGCCTCATCAGTTCCAAGGAAGGAAGGGCTTTGTTCTAGGAGCTTTTGTGTTACTTCTGAGAGGAGCTGCATTTAGGGGATTTTCCTTCCATCCCTGCTGTTGCAGACATTTCAGGCTCTGCTTCTCTCTCTAGCCTCAATATCTAAAGTAAAGGCCCCAGCCCCCAGATCCTTCACTTGCAACAGTAGTCTAGGAGCTCTGGTTTGGGGAAAAACACCTTGAAGCTAGCCAGTCCCCTTGGGCCAGCAGGGAGAAGGTTGTAGGTCCCAGCTGTTTTGCAGCCCTTCTGCTGCTCGCCTTGTATATCTCCTTCACTCCGGCTCTAGGTTTTGGTGACATGGGAGTTTCTGAAAGGCTTCCACCTCTGTAGCAGCCTCCTCCTGCATGGGTTTGGATTTCAATTCTCTAAGTCCATCAAATCAAGTGGGTCTCAGCTGGAGGCATCTCACAATGCTTGCAGACATTTTTGGTTGTCACAGTTTCAGGGGAGTGTCACCAGTATTTTGTGGGCAGAGGCCAGGCATGCTGACAGACATCCTATAATGCTTTGGACAGCCTCTGCGACGAATAATTAACCAGTCCAACGTCTCAGTAAAGCCAAGTTAGAGAAATCCTAATCTAATCCATTCTATTTTCTTTTTTAAATACACCCTTTCCTGTGTCACAATGCTTATATAACTTTATTCTTCTGAAACATATTTCTTATCCTTTCAATGAGACTGGGGGAGAGAGAGGATATCTTAGACAGTTCTAGCTTCTGTACCGTAAAATGGGTGGCTTGTAAACAAGAGAAATTTCTTCCTCACTGTTCTGGAGCCTGGCAGTCCAAGATGGTCAGGGTCTGGTGAGGGCCCTCTTCTGCGTTTCAGGCTGCTGGCTTCTTATTGTATCTTCACATAGTAAAAAGAACAAAAAGGCTACCTGGAGCCTTTTCTATAATGGAATGAATCCCATCATGAAGGCCAATCATTTCCAAAGGTTCCACCTCCTGATATCATTGCCTTGGAGGTGACCCTTCAAGATACAAATTTTGGGGGACACATTTAGTCCATTGCAGAGGACAAGCATATTGATGAGTTTAGTTTGCTGTCACAAATGAGGAGATGCAGTCTATTATTTTATTAATACACTTTGGGTAGAGATCAATAAGCAAACATTTCTTACATACGCACCATGTAAATGCCACGTGCATGTATTCTTTAGTCAGAGTCAAGCTTCAAGACTGTGGAAGAAGGTTCAGATTTCATTCTCAAACTCCTCTCTTCCTATTACAGTTTTTTATAAATCACATCTGACTAAAATGAATGCACAGTCCAATGTTAAAGGGTGAAAACATTTTTTTTCAAGTGTCAATATCTATGAAAGTGCTGTGTGTCACAAGGGAAAACATCGTCCCGTTCTCTACTTTGTTGTCTCAGTGATAGTGGAAACCTGCAGGCTGCTTGTGCTCTGGGCTGTGTACCTAACTTGATATCCAAAAATGAGATGTGAAAGTTCCCAGAAAAACAGCAGGTTAGAGTTGCAAGGACCTTAGAGATCATGTGGTTTGTGGTTGATTGTTACATTCACGGCCTCCGTGAAGTACATCCTGTGTGGTCTCCTTTCCCACTGAGTATGGACTCAGCCATGAGACTTGCTTTGGCCACCAGGATGGCAGCAAAATGTAATGCCAGGAAAGGCTGGATAAATGCTTTTGCTTTGGGTCTTCCTTATTTTGGAACATAGCTGCACTAGTCAGAAACTCAGTATCCTTCAAGAAACAGAGCATCCTGGCTGGCAACCCAGGCTAATCACCAGACAGGTGAGTGGAGACACCTTGGACTACCCAACTCTAGGTGAGCTGCTAAAAGGCTGCCTCGGAATAAGTGAGCACTGGTAAGACCAGCAGAAGAACCACTCAGCTAATCCCAGCTTAATTGCAGAACTGTGAGCAAATAAATACTTGTTGGTATAAGCCATTTATTTTGAGGCTGTATGTAACATCAATAGATAAATAAAACATAGTATAATATCTTCCTTTTACAGACAAGACAATTAAGAAAGCCATGCTATACATAGTGGCCAAATTCTCTGGCCAGCTCCACAAAAGCCCATAATATCCCTGAAGACGGTACTAATAATACTTTGTCAATTACCTCCACACCATGTCACATTATGTAAAGGGAGAGTTCTTTTTTTTTTTCTTATTCATTTGTTTATTTTTTGAGATGGAGTCTCACTCTGTTGCCAGTCTGGAGTGCAGTGTCACGATCCCGGCTCACTGCAACCTCTGCCTTCTGGGTTCAAGTGATTCTCCTGCCTCAGCCTCCCAAGTAGCTGGGAGTACAGGTGTGCACCACCACGCCCAGCTAACTTTTTGTATTTTTAGTAGAGACAAAGTTTCACCATATTGGCCTGGATGGTCTCAATCTCTTGACCTTGTGATCTGCCCACCTCAGCCTCCCAAAGTGCTGGGATTACAGGCGTGAGCCACCGTGCCTGGCCAAGGGCAAGTTCTTGGTCTCAACATTGCATGCCAAGTTTATATTATGCACACACTCTCTCTCTTCTACACCTTACTACTACCGCCTCCATTTAAGTTGGGAAAGAAGGTAGCAGCTACTTGTAAAATGCTCGCAAGTGCTAATCTGCATTAAAGAAGCATCTTTCCAGATTTTCCACACTCCAGGTATTCTGAAAATGGAAGCAAGTCAGGTGGTTGGTTGCACAAGGACCAGATCTCAAAGGGCGTAAGAAATTAATTCTTATTGATGTTGAGTACAGGAAGGCTCAATTTTACGTACTCAACACCAATACTCAACCCCTCTGTACTCAACACCTCTGAGCAGGAAGTGTCCCCAGTCTGGCATCTCTGATCACATGGCACAGAATCACAACTCTTACTTGAAGGATGACTCTTGGCTAAGTTCCACAGGACTAAGAAGTTTAAGACTTCTAGACCTCAACGGATTTTCAGTCTAGATGGGAAGAGAGATCGGATGCCTACAAGAAAATGACATCAATAGAGCTTAAATTGGTTTAAACAGTTGTTGTCATACTGGTTATAAAGTTGTTGAAATACTTCCCTATTAATGCCCGAGCCCTTGCACTGGTGCTCCTGGCTCCTCCTCCAGGTTCCAGAGCTCCCGCAGACTCTCGCAGGATCCGCAACTGAAGCACTGAAGCTTTCCACTGCAGGCAACCCCCACAACCCTGTCTATCATGGCCCTGTCCGTTCTGATTGGCCAGTGACCATCAAGTATAGGTTATTAAATGTTCTGAATATCACTATGGAGGCTAGGCAGTAAACTTTAATTTCTAAATGAGTGGCAGAGATGCCAGATGTTGAATAGGTCCAAAGGGGTAGATACCATGCACCACTCTGTTGGCATACTCAGAGGGGAGGTTTATATGATCTGGAGAGACGGATGGTACACAATAAATGAGGGAAGGCCAAGGCCCTGGACATGCCTGATTTATAAAACACAATTGGAATAGTGTAAGTGCAAGCCAGAATTTGCCCAGGGAAATGAGAACTGAGGATGCAGTTTGGGACTTCATAATCCCCAAATCCATGCTATCCCCAGGAAAGAGGGGACAAATTATTTTCTAAAATATGGAACTAAAATTGGATATGAAGGCAGGATGATTAAGGGTTGTTCCAAGACTAGGGTTCTTCCAGGGAGTGAGATGTTTTTTTGAAGACTAGCAGGTGATATGCTTGAAAAAGAAGAAATGAGCCATAAACAAAAACAAACACAGTTCTAGCAGACTCTGGTTTCCCATGAATGCAACCAACAGAATAGATTTTGTAGTTTTTTTTTTTTGAAGTTTAACATACTTACAGTTGCCAAGCCATACTGTTAATAATTTACCAGATGAGTATCTTTTTATGATTTGTATCCTTCAATATAATTAATGGCACTGCTAAGTATACTGAACATTTAGAATGCCAAAGCAAAAAATAATTTAGTCTAACACTATAACAACAAACATCATTTAACATCATGCCAATCATATCATTTTTCAGTTTCATTCATCTCTATAATTCCGCACATGTCATTATACATGCTATTTCATACATGCAACAATGATCTCTTCACTTTCTCCCCACATTGTCTCATAATCTGTTCTAGTCTCCGATGTAGCTTTTAAAAATTTTTTGTTTTAAAGCCACTAAAAGAAACTGTTTATTAATGAACCCAACTGATCATGGTTCCTGGCATCCCGCAGCTGCTCACCACGGGCTTCCTAAAATGAACAATGTGAAAGTCAAGAGTGAAATTGGTAGATGGAGATTGAACCTGTGTTTACAAAACCACAGGCCAAGCATGTTTTGGATTTATTGGTATATTTTCATTACTCAGTGCATTTCAACGCAGTTTTGCAGATAACCCTAAATGCTGGAGGTAAATGAATGGGAGCTCCACCGCTCATTCATGATCGGCTACAATGCTGATCCTAAGTGGCAGTGAGAGGCCCTTGTCCTTGCCTTTGATACAGCCTGTGCTACTTATTGAGGAGGGCAAGGGAAGATCAGCAAAGAACAGGGCAATAACACTAAATTCAGAGTCACAGTCACAGCAGAGAGAGGAGCACTGGTGAATCCCAGTGCTTGGGGCAGGGAAGTAAGCAGCCAGCACGTCCTTCCTCCTAGTCCAGACCCTCAGTCACAGTAGGCGTCATATCCTGGACATATCCCTAGTGTGGGGGTTGGGGCCAGAACATTATTTACCAGTAATACATGCACCTCATGCATAGCTAAGGATTCCAAAGCTTCTGGGTCCAAAAAAATGCTGTGGTAAGTTTTGCTAAAGGAGAACTCTGATCTGTTTAAGCAGGAATGCTAGACTTGACTGAGTTATTATCCAGTATGACTTCTTGTAAGAACCAGTCTGTCTGTGCGGGTGGCCTTCTAGGATCTGCTTGACTTTGCCTCATTCGCAGAGCCTCTTGTAGGGTCATCCCTGCCCTTACCACAGCTGTGGCCATCACCAAATACCAATGTCCTTACCAAGACCTCAGTGTCCTCACAGCCCCATAGCTGGTCATCTTTGAGCAGCCAGATCAATGTTGGGGTCTACGCCAAAGTGGTGAGAAGGGTTTCCTTTCCAAATTCTGGCTGTTTTCAAGCCCAAAGCTTAAAGTTCTGCATGAAAACAGCTTCTTCAGCTTCTATTTCCTCTCCTCACTAAGTTACCAAACTAGTCCAAGCATCGTGGTGAGAGACAGATGTAACACTTCTCTCCTGTCCTCCTTGTCCCATACAACCCAGACAACCACACAAAAACCCCTCCCTCCTCACTCATCCCTCCTTCCCCCACCAAAAGCTGCTAAGTATATCAGTCATGCAAACGTATTTCCAAAGGACTCTCCACTGACCGGTTCAGCAAATCTTCAAACTAAGTGTTAGGAGAGCTCAGCTAGGACCCCTGCTACCCACGGGACTTTGGGTATGTGGAAAGGAAGAGCAGGAGTTAGTTGTCTGCTCACGTCTGAGAAAGGGGTTTTCCAATTGGCCTTGCTTGAAGACAAATGAATCAAATAAGTAATCAGAGAGCCTTGATTCTTGCTTCTTTCTGGAGGTTGTCCCAAGCATTCCAAATTATGATTTGTTACAGTTCAAAAGGCCTTGAAGTCATTTGAGACCTAAGAGCACACATCACCACCACTGAGAACTCATAGTTCATATGCTTCCATCCAACCCCTATTCTAGGTCCTTATGAGAAGTAGGTTCTCACTGTTCCCAGTTTATAGACAAGTCACTGAGGTCAGGGGATATTAAGAAAATGAATATGATCATACAGTTAACAAGGGCAGAATCAGGTTTGAACCCAGGCAATCTGAAAGTGAGCCCAAGTCCTTAGCCATTCCACCACCCCCGCTCACCCAGGGAGTCAGGTTCAGGGTGTGGCCCAAGCTGTTGAAAGAGAAGGGTGACCAGGATGCTGGAGCTCACGGCCATCAAAAGCCTATCTGCGTAAGCCCCTCACTTAAAAGAGAGAAATGTGGGCTGGGCATTCCCTGGAACCCTGTGACATTGATAGTCTTTGAAGAATGAAAGGGTTTAAGACTCTCCAGTCTAACGTCTAATTGAGAGGATAGCAGACTTCTCAGAACGGAAGCCAGAGACTGTTCATGACTGATCTAGCCTCCCTTTTCCTTCCGTGATGCTCTGCAGTTTTAAGAAGGCAAAGAACATTTCAAGAAAAAGTAACAACCTGTGCAAAGGCTCAGAGAAAGGAAGGCGGAGCAAGGCCACATTGGAAGAATGATGAGGGGTCTCGAGGGGTTGATGGGACCTGGAAGGATTTGAACCTGGAAAGGGAGGTGAGTCCGCTCCATTTGTATGTCTCCGTGAGGTGCATTAGCTGCTTCAGGGTTACAAAAAGACGTGCTGGACTCTGTCTTGATTAAACTAATAGAATTCATGTAATAGCATCCTCTCTATCTCACTTTATATAATAATTATATAAGTAGCGTTGCAATTCTATTTTATAATTGGGAGCACACTAATACCAAGTGAAGATATTTCCTTAGAAGGCTCCAGTCCTTTGTAAAGTTGATGTCTCCTTGAAGCCCCAAAACTTCTGAAGCCCTGTGATTAAATTGGTGAATAACAGGTCATTTTTCAGGCAGAACAACAAAGGAATCCTGTTATGACTGAATTGTGTCTCCCCTACAACCCTCTAAAAATTCATGCGTTGAAGTCATAAGCCTCAGTATCTCAGAATGTGTTCTTATTTGGAGATAAGTTCTTTAAAGATATAATTAAGTTAAAGTGGGGTCTTTGGAATGAGCCCTAATACAAGATGACAGACGTCCTTATAAGAAGAGGAGAAGAGAAACAGCCACACACAGAGGGAAGACCACACAAGGACAAAGGGAGAAGATGCCTCCTACAAGCCAAACAGAGAGGCCTCGGGAGAAACCAAGCCTGTGGACACCTGATCTGGGACGTCAGCCTCCAGAACAATGAGAAAGTAGATTTCTTTTGCTGACGTCCCCCCAGGCCATGGTGCTTTGTTAGGGCAACAAAGCCTGAACAAATATGTGCGACAGTCCCAGTGCCCAGCCTCACATGGGGACCTATGTGAAGTCAACTCTCATGTGCCAAAGATTCCACCTCCTCCAGCTCAAGGTACAAAGGAAGACGGTAGCTGCCCTCTTACCTACATTCTCTCAATACAGATCATCAAAAGGGAGCAGAAGGAAGTGGGAAGGAGGCCTGAGAAGTTGCCAAGGTAGACAAGAAGTCCTCAGAGGGCACAGTAGGACATTCTGGGGCACAGGATTGGGAATCCTTTGTGGAGACTGTGCTTCAAGTCCTGACCCGCAGACACTGTCACAAACACTGATGGGTTTGAAGGGAATGTGGACAGAAGGAAGAGGCACTCGCTCCCTGGAAGGGCCATCCTTTATGTTTAAAATAGCCTCAGCCAACTCTGGCAGATGACAGTGAGTCACAGGGTGGTGGATTTCTTACCTGCCCCTTGGCCAGAGCCCCCCCACCCCCATCCTTGCGGCCAGCAGCATGGCCCGGCTCTGATAGTCCAAAACAAACATGAATGCAGGGAGGAAACCCTGAGAGTAAAAAGGCTCAGGAGGGTGAAGACTTGTTTTGGATATCATCCCACTTAACCCTCCCTTCTGCCTTTCTCTTTGTTTCTCACTGAAGCCCAGAAAGCTTACCTGGTCATGATTTTTATTATTAGTGGTATTAATATTAGTGTCTTGCCTTTTGGTTTGGATGGCCTGCAGAACTCATGCACAGGAGTGCACGGCCACTAAGCCTGCTGAGGCAGGGGGCTAACTGGGCGAGGGGGCTTCTAGCTCCCAGCTTCTGTGGGCTATTTTTGCGGGTTTTCTCGCTCTTTCCCAGCAAGCCTCGTGTGTGTGGGATGTACCCAGTCTTTCCCGAGCACGCATATGAAAAGAGCAGATGAAAGCTGCTCCTCTGAGCCCGCCTAATTGGAGAGAATTGCAGTTTAGAGGTAAGGGTTGGTCCTAATAAGCAAGCAGGGGAGGGTGCATAGAGGAGGGGGCGGGCTAGGAGGAGAAGGACTCTTTTTTATGAAAATGTGGGCCTCCCCACTGTCATTCCCCTTCAGCTGCTGCCTCGCAGATGGACCCTTTAATTGAATTTTCCTACAGGCCTGGGGGAGGGAGTCATTTCAGGTCCAGAGAGCAATTGAAGTGAATCCGAGGCCTTTGGTTTCTTTTCATCAGGAGCTGAGGGCCAGGTGGGGTGGGAGTCAGTCTCTGTGTTTTCATCTTGTGCCTGCTATCTTTGTCTACCTTGCCATTCTCCTGATTTCCCCCTTTTGAAAATCTACACTCAGGATTATGTCGCTACATCCTGGACTTGGGCATCGCAGAAGCTTGAAGGAAGATGAATTAGAAAGATAGGGTTTTGTTTGATTCCACTGGATTCAGCCCTTTCCTGAGCACCTGCTGTGTGCTAGGCCCATGTTCAGCTCTGATGGAGACAGTGGGAAGCTCAGTGCATGCCTTCTGAGAAGGTTTGCCCAATCAGAAAGAACGTCCTTAAAAACAAGACAAAAAAACAAGGCAAAACAAACAGCCAATAAACAATACCAGCAGAAAGACCACAGAATGAGGCATGAAGTTCTATACCGAGTATGACGAAGGACTAAAATGTACAGGCATGGCAACCAGAACAAGTCCCTCGAGGGTCACAAGCATGTGGGACATTTATTTTGGTAATAGAAGGTAAGTTGCGTGATATAAAAAAATGCACCTATAGAATTCCTGGCACCTCTCTCTGCCCAGGGAAGAGCAAGAGAGCAGGATAAGGAAAGGAAAATAGGGTCCAGTTCTCCACCTTCTGTGAAAATAGCAAGGATGTGCCCATATCCAGGATCCTGCTGAGAGTCCTGTAGGTTCGAGAATAATCCCAGGAACGTTGTGAAGAAGCCTGACTGTGCACCTGTCTGTATCTTCAGCCATCTTAATTGACCTTCATAAGATGCAGAATGTGTTCATGCAGAGGAGAAGAAAATCTCTTACCACAAAACCACGCATTGGTTCCTTCATTCATCAATGTTTAAGTATCTACCATATTTCTGATTCTCTGTTCAAGACTGGAGATACAAAGTCAAATATCACATCGTTTCTGAGGTTGAAGGAGGGAAGCACCACGTGGGCATAACTGAATTCTTCTGTTAGTATTTTATAGCAAGAAAACTTAGTTGAAATCTGGGCACAGAGTACTTAATGGATACAGTAGGTAAGGAAAGAACACCAACTGTCTCTGTTGAATAGATATCCCTAAGTACAAACATTCTAAACAAAGCAGGAAGCCTGTACGATCTTCACCGTGGCCCTCAGTGGCAGCCACGTGAGGAAGGGATGTTCCACTTGGCATAGCGGTTGTCCTCTGGTGCTCAAGGGACAGTAATCAAAGCGACGAGGGAGGATGGGGTGAGCAGGAAAGATGAAGCCAGAGCCATGCTATAAAAGAGGGAGAGGTTTTAGAATGAAAGAAAAGGCAGGCACCTCTGAGCCCATCATGCCTGGCAGAGACAGAGAGGTGGGAATGAGCATGGACATAGAGAGAGGAGACGTGGCTGGCCTAGCTGTGCAGGACCATGCCCACGGCATGGGAGAAATGTGTAGTCAAGTGAAGTAGAACCATCAAAGTGGCTCCTAACTTGCATGAGGAATTGATTCTTACAGAAAAACAAACAACAACAAGTTAGCTTTCATCAAGTTCCTGCTATACCCAGTTACTTTTTTCCTCTTGGTTATTTACCATTGTCACCATCATTATAATCATCATCATCACCACCTAATCCTCACATGGCTACTGTGAAGCAGCAGATTTAATCCATTGTAGAGGGACGGAAATCCTGGTTCAAACAGCATAAGTGACTCACCCAGCATCGCACAGCTAGAGTGTGGGTGGAACTGAGAGTCACGTATCAGCTCCTGCACCACAGCTGCCTCCCTGGCAGGGAGCAGGAGAACACGGTCATGGCCAACATCCTCTCACTCACTCCTTCAGGTACTCTAAGTATTGCCTGGATAATCTGTAACGGGGAGAAGGTGAACAAAGCCCATCGGAAAGCACTGGGGTCACTATTTTAGTGAATAAGCTGTCCCAGAGCCAATCCTCTGAGGCCAGCCTGTGCTACTCTTTTCCTGATGATAGGTACCAGGCAAGTGTTCATTATGCCACCTGCTGTGTTAAGCACTTTACATTCATTACCTCAATTAATTCTCATGCCAACCCTTGAAAGTAAGAATTATGGCTCTTGTTTTACACCTTAGGACATGGCGGCTCTGAGAAGCCGATCTGACTCCAGTGACTGAGCTCTTTCCCTGGGCAGCTGTGCGCTGTAAGATGTAACTCTGGAGCCATCCCCCCTGCCAACGTCTTAGAGTTTACACTCAATAAACATCTTTTCAGAGATAAGTACATGCCACCCACTGCTAGCCACACACCTTGCCTCCTCTACTTAAAAAATAAAAGCCAAAATCTTCAGCGCAAGAATGGATTCATAAGGAGCTTGACACATTGATGAGAGCTGGTGTCAGTGGGTGATTTGCGCAGTCACCAAGGGGAGGAAGGCATCCTGTTCTTCCTTGCTTTCCCCAGCGAAGACCCCAGGGAACACCAACCAAAAATCATCAACTCAGCTTTCACATACGAGTGCTTGTAAACTGGTGATCGATAATGAATAAGCAGATGGAGATTTGTTGATCACTGTGCACCAGTCACTGTGCTAAGAACTTCACATATATGGTGGGATAGCATTTCAAAGCAGGGTGTCTCGGCCTTGACACTACTGACGTTTTGCAGCAGATGATTCTCTTACGTAGGGGTTTTTCTGTGCGTTGTAAGATGCTTAGCAGCATCCTTGACCTCTTTCTGCTAGATGCTGGTAGCACCCCATTCCCTCCCAGTTGTGACCATCAGAAATGTCTCTAGACGTTGCCAAATGTCTCCTGGATGCCGAAATTTCCCCCAGTTAAGGATGACTATTTTAGAGTATACATTGATGTGCCTTTAAATTGATACGTTGGGACCATTTGCCTCTCATTCAGGCGAGCACAGGGACCGAATGCAGCGTTGACTTGAGTCATTCCAGGCCATTCTGCACCATCTGCCTGGAGTTCTGGGTAACAGGGTCATGCCTCAGGTCGACCTTCCCCCCTACGGCCAGCACATAGCAACGTGAGCCCCACTCATGAAGGACCGCAAGCATAATTAATTGTCCCCAAACCCCTGGTCCGTGGGTTTCCTGAGTTCATTTGCTTGGGAACAGCTGCTAGTGGACATAAAACCCTGGGAGAACCCTTTCAGATCCTGCCTGGCCGCTAATTAGATGTGCAATCTCGCAAAGTGACTTGAGCTCTCTAAGGCTTAGTTTTCTTCTCTGTAAAATCAGGATAACAGCACTTTCATCACATGGGTTCTTGGGAAGATTAAACAGGATGCTAAATATAAAACACCTCCTCTTGTGCCAGGCAACATAGTAGGCTTAATCAATCTAAATTGTCTTTGTCCTCACCCTTATCTCCCCAAGACAAAGATAGGATTTTATCTGGAACAAAAACCAGTGACGGGTATGTAACGAATTCCATCAAACAGAGCCGTGATATGAATGGATGGCTGTGTTTCCTTCCAAGCATGATGTTTGGGCTTGGCATAATCTAACCCCTTTGTGATTCTCCAAGCAGTCTCTCTTCCACTGAGTACACAGCCCTGATGAATCAAGGCTGCTTTCGTAGCCCTCATGTAGAAAGGTGTGGGCCCCTCTGCAGGTGTCTGCACTCTGATAAGCTTGTCAGCAGAGGCTTTCCAGAGCTTGGCTCATCTGTCAGATGTACAGGTGTGCCTGGGTTCAGCTTACACCTTGAGTCAGGGTCATGGTTGCCAAGATGGAGTTTTTCCCCAGGGATGGAAGCCTTATCAACTTGAATAACAACTTACTGCAGCCTGGTGTCTGCAGAGGGCAATGAATAAGTTTCTCTTTCCCCTGCATCTAAAAGCCAGGAGCCAGAGCACATTCTCTAGGGAATCAGGTTGGGGGTGAGGTGGGGGTGGGAGACTTGGTAAAGCTGCAGATTACAGGGCCAAAAGAACCAGAAAAGTAGATGGTGGCTGCCTAGTAAGGCTTTGTGTCTTTTAAGGTTTAACTGATTAAGAAAAGCCTAGGAGATTCTAGACTGGAAATCCAGTTTTGGATTGCCTCTGCTCATCTATTCTCTTCTCTCGGGCATGCATTTTCCTGAGTATCGAGAGAGAGAGAGAAGTAAATAAATATGAAGCTGAAATCTGAAAATCTTTCTAATGGCTGCAGTTGAGAAAATCATTTTGATGGAAGAGGAAGGTAAAGCTTTTGGATGAAACGGAATTTGGGAGTAATTCATATTTCACTTATCCTCCTGTTTGTTCTCTAAGTCAGTAGGGCCCTCTAACAGTCACTGTAAAATATTCTGCCTATAGCAGCTTGCTCTAACCGCAGTTGCTGTGATATAATTATTAGGAGAAGCACATCCAGTCTTAGGAGTTAGGCCTCTCTCTGATATCATCTGAACAAGCCATGTGTGGATTCTACCCCAGAGCCATGGAGGAAGAGTCACTCTATCATCAGCCTGCTATGACCCAGCTGGGCTTGGAAGCTTGGCTGTGTGAATATCATCAAAGTTGCATGATTTGAACATAGACTCAGCCGGGCTAATGAGGACAGGACTTCACATAACCATGTGACAAGATCACTCTCCTTCCACAGAATAATGCCTCTTGGGGATGGTGGACGGTGAAGTATATCAACATTTAAGAGCTGAAAATAAAAATGTTGTGTTCCCCAGGAAAATGATGAAATTACCCAGAACCCAACAGAATAGCAGCTAATAATTAGGAGCACAGACCCTATAGTGTGCCCTGCTTTTAAATCCTGGCTAGCTTAGTAGTTACGTGAGAACTTCAGTAGGCTACTTGCCTATTGTTTGTCTCAGTTTTTCCATCCGTAAAATAGGGGAACTAATGGTATCTGCATTTGTTTTTTAGAGCAACCGTAACAAGTCACCACAAATCTGGGCAGCTCAAACAACAGGAATGTAGCCTCTCACAGTCCTGGAGGCCAGAAGTTTCACAGCAAGGTGTTGGCAGGGACATGCTCTCTCTGAAGGCCCCGGGAGAGACTCATTCCTTTCCACTTCTAGCTTCTGACAGTGGCGTCAAGCCTTGGTGTTATTTGGCTTATAAACTGCATCACCATATGATGTCTGCCCTGTGTCTGTATCTTCTCCTCTTACAAGACACCAGGCATATTGAATTTAGCACCTATCATAACCTAGTAGGACCTCATTTTAGTCTAATTACCTTTGCAAAGATCTTGTTTCCAAATAAGGTTCCATTTGCAGGTACCTGGGATTAGGACTTCAACATGATCTTTTCAGAAGACACAATTCAACCCACAATAGCACCCACGGACTGTTGTGAGAATTAAGTGAGATAATATGAAAAGAGCTTAGGCCAGTGCCTGGAACATAGGACCATGAACTACTTACTATGTCTAACCCTTACAATAAGCTCATAAGGGTGGATCTTATTATACTTCTTCAACAGAAGAGAAACCCTAGGCTGGAGGTGGAAGAAATTGGCCTAAGGCCCCCCCGGGTAGTAGTGGTGTTTAGAGTGGCTTGCTGTAACTCCAGAACTCAAGTGCTTCTAATAATCTATGACTCTACGCTCCTTCTAGAACGACATGGCTTTCTAGAACAATCTAGTTTCTTTATACTTGCCTCATAAAACTCACTTTCCAACCCTGGGTTTCTTCTCCTTCACTCTCCTGCCACCTGCTACAAATTATTCAAGTTCGGATTCAGTACTTAAAACCCCAAATTATAAAGCACTCAGCTAGAATAGTGGTGATTCTTGCATCCACACATTTATCTCAAACCGAGCTTGTCCAACCCACTCTTGCAGGCTGCATGCAGCCTAGAACAGCTTTGAATGCAGCCCCCCAAAATTTGTAAACTTTCTTAAAACATGAGATTTTTTTGTGTGTGATTTATGTTTAGCACATCAGCTAGCAGTTGTGTTAGTGTATTTTGCATGTGACCCAAGACAATTCTACTTCTTTCATTGTGGCCCAGGGAAGTCAAAAGATTGGAACTACCACCTCCCCACAACCTTAAACCCGTACTCGTGCTTAGTACAATGTCAGGTTTAACCAGGACATCAAAATAGACTGCAGCATTTCCTCATCTCAAGGGTTTGCCGATGAGAAATGTCCAGACTCAGCCAATTATAAATGAATTTTCACTATGCCAAATGCTATTCTAAGTACTTGAATAAATATTGACACATTAAATCCCCTGACAACTCTGTGAAGGAAATATTAGTTCATTCCCATTTTACAGATTAAGAATATGCAGGCACAGGCAGAAAGGCTAAGATCACACAGCTGGAAAGTTCCAGAACAAGGACTTGGCTGGGGTAATCTGCCTTTTAGTCCCAGAGCCTGTGCTTTTATGTGCTGTGTTCCATGTGAAGTGGATTTATTTAAACATCCCCTGAGGACATTAAGGTTAGTTTTAACATCTTGACATTCAAGACAATGCTAGAGTATGTATACTTAAGCTAAATCTTTGCACACAACCCGAATTATTTTTCTGGTAAGAGAATTGTTGTGTCAAAGAGTAAGCATGTTATTAAGGCTTCGGTACGCAACGTCAAATTGCAAGAATGAGGGAAAGAGTTCTCAGGAAGTGAAAATGGGATCAGCAACAGCATGAAATGGAAAAGCACGGGGGTATGTCTGGAAAATGGCAAACACTCCAGACTGAATGGAATGTAAAGTGCTTGAAGACGAGAGATTGAAGAGCTGCTTCTAAATTGGTCTGGACCCAGCTTGCAGAGCACTTTGAACACCAGGCTTCAGAATTTAGACTCTGTCAAGCAGCACTCAAAAACCAGCAGACATTTTTGAACTGGGGAGTGAAATGATCAGACTCTGTTTAAAATAATTTGCTCAAGAAAAACTTGAGGAAAGAAAAACTTTAAAAGATTAATATAAAGAATAAATATTTCAATAACAAAGTAGTTATATATATTCTATTTTAATATATGGGTTATTTTATATATTCTATAAATGTATAATAGGCTTAATACTATAATGTATAATAACACAGTATTTCCCCTTATCTGCAGTTTAGCTTTCCAAGATTTTAGTTACCCATGGTCAAGGACAGTCCAAAAATAATAAATGCAAAACTTCAAAACCATAGGGCACAGACGATGGTTGGGACGAGGATTTTTAAGTTGCCTGTGGATGGTATATCACTAACATCATTCCAGATGTAGAAGTGAGAAGTCAATTCAGTTCACACAATGGATGCCCCAGGACATTAGGGCTTAATTCTCTGCATAAATGGTTGAGAAAAACTGCTAGAACTTATCTTAGGAGTGGAATTTCTGCTGGGTGTACCTGACGGTGCCATAGGACCGTACCAACGTACACTCACTGGTAAGAGAGTTCACAGCTCTATAGCATCGCCAGCAAATCAGGTTGTTAAGATGCCTGCCACTCTGAAAGGAGTAAAACAGCATTTCAGTGTCTTGAACTTGTGTTTCTGCCATTACAAATATGGAAATCTTTCTTTTTTCATATTTGTATGGACTCTCTAGGTTTCCATCTTTGTGAATTTCCTGTTCAATCCTTGGTCCCTCCATTTCTCAATTGGATTATGTGTCTTTCTCTATCGACTTGTAGGCATTCTTTACATCTCCTGATAGTAATCCTCTGCTGGTGAGATGCATCGCGGCAAGTATTCATTAAAGTAATCCTCTATGATGAATTTTAATAAGTATTGAGTCCTACTTTAAGGCTAATGCAGGGCAAAAAAAAAAAAAAAAAAAAGAGGTTTCCCAAAGGGACAGCCAATATGTAAATATATTTACTGTTCCTTCATGAAATAGACAAGTATTGCATATTTTCTATGGGTTAGACTCTGGGGGAAAAGGTCTGGGGACATATAAGTAAATAAGTCAGGATATTTGCCATTAAGAGATTTGCAATCCAGAGGAGGAAACAAACATTTAAATTCTATTACAACCCCATAAGAGCCATCATGGTTAGCGATGAAATACTGCATGTTTTAGCTGCCATGATGCCACTTTAGGGTAAAAAGGATAAATGTTTCTGCAGGTCATTATCACATGATTGAATGAAGACAAGCAATAGGGAAAGCTTCTCTCCTGTACCTCAAGTCCCATTTCCTGGCAGGGCACAGGGTGGCCAGTTCACAGATGTGGTGGTGCCTGCTATCCTCCAGAGCCACCACACCTGGCAGGACCAAAGTCCTTCTGAAAATTACGTTCTCTTAAGTATCGATGCGTTCTTTGTTCTCTCACACCTCTGTAAACAAGGCCTTTTGCTGCCGTTCCCATCAGGCTGCTCCCTGCAACTGTGTAGAAAGACTGTCACAACAGCACTTGTCAGGAACTGCATGTAGCAAGCCATGACAGCTGGTGGCACGAGGAGCCCATGCATCTGCTTTTCTCCCTCTGCCAGGCCTCCCTGAATAATGGGGGGTCTTGTGTACACAAGAATGATGCTATTGATCCTCCCACAGTGGGCCCCAAGCACTAACGTTGTTTGTAAGTAGCTGGGGATCGCGTTTACAACACTCTACTCACACAACATCACCCAATTCCCCCTGGGATTCAGGGAGCGCATTTGCACTTGGTTGCAAGTGCAAAGAGCCCTGGAGTCTTTATCAGGAGAATAGAATTTGGGTGGCAGCCTTGTCACATACCAGATGGGTGGCTGTGGGGAAGTCATTAGGCCTTTTTTTATGTCTTTTCTCTTACACAGGAAAATACCTGTTCTGAGGTTCTCAAACACATGTGAAATTACTTTTGAAACTGATGGGTGAGCTCTCTAGTACGAAGCAAATGAAAGGTATTATAATTATTTGCAAGGCTCTTGATATGGAAGGCACAACGCCAAGGGGTCCATTAACTGCATCTCGTGGTTTCTGAGCCCACACATCTGTGGCACATCACAAATGGGCACACAACCTTTTCCTTGGACAGCTGATGCACTCAGCCCTGATGGGGAGCGGGAGGATGTCAGGAAAACAAGTGAGAGAATTCTCAAATTCACAGAATCATGGACTATCAGATACAAAGGAGCCTTCCCGTCATCTACAGTAGGACCTTGATGGGTTAAATTAGTGGCCTCCGAACTTCTAGTGCCCATGCTTTCTTGGCAGGAATGCATTTTTGCAAACAACTTCTGGTATATACTTATTCATTCACTTATAGACAATAGATGTGTACTAATATAAATGGGCATTATAAAATTAGACATTTTGTTTTACTGTATTTTTTATTTACTTATTTATTTTTTTGAGATGGAGTCTCACTCTGTTTCCCAGGCTGAAGTGCAATAGTGTGATCTTGGCTCATTGCAATCTCTGCCTGCTGGTTTCAAGTGATTCTCCTGTCTCAGCGTCCTGAGTAGCTGGATTACAGGTGCCCACCACCATGCCTGGCTCATTTTTGTATTTTTAGTAGAGATGGGCTTTTACCACGTTGGCCAGGCTGGTCTCAAACTCCTGATAATCCACCCACCTCAGCCTCCCAGAGTGTTGGGATTACAGGTGTGAGCCACCGAGCCTGGCCTATAATTATACATTTTGAAAGTGCAAAAAAAGTTCTAATATTTTCTTCTGGCAAGTGGATCATCTTGCCTGTTCTTGAGAGTACATACCTATAAACATTAGAGTCCAGTGGACAAATCAGGAAACTGAGGCCCAGAGAGATGAAGTGATTTGCTCCCAGCCAACTGGCTAGTTGGTGACTGAGCTGACAAGCTGGCCTGAGATCACTGCTTCCTGACAATGTGTGTGATCTCAGAGTTTATCCTATGTGAAATTACCTCGGTGAAATTATCATGCCTTATTCTTAGTTTCTTCCTGACGCATCAAGAGGCTTTCTTTTTTCTTGCTTATACTTCTTTTTTTTTTCCTTTTAATTTCTGAGAACAGACCTGAGAGAGAGTGGGTACAGATTTCCTTCACATAACAATGTGAGAAATAATAGAGCAAGACTGTATGTCACAGATGAAAACGCTATATTTATGCCTCATTGTAATCCATTCATTGCTTTATGGATCCAAAGTCCCCTTGGGAGTGTCACAAATCCACATAATGTTCCTGAGTGCAGGATTTGGCATTTGGATCTCTGATTTAGCTGTCAGATATGTAAAATCACATGTAGCCAGACAACTCCCTTGGGACTCCACAGCTGCGGATGCTGGAACTCGAGTTATTCCAACAAGGTCGGCATTAATTTAGGCAGAAACCCATCCCCTTGAGCTGCCCTCTTACTGCCCCATCTAATTTTAAGTGTGGCTCAGAGGGCCCTGGTGGAGTGAATCCAGTAGCAATCTCTTCTGGGGCACTTTTTCCAAGCCCAACAAAGGTGACTTTCAAAGGGGTCACATACCCATAAGGAAGATGACGGTTTTCCCAAGAGTCTGAACTTCTGAGGCCACTGCACAGCTCTGTTACCTGTCTTTGCCCTCCTTTACTTGTTCTGCAACTTCCAGGATCCTTCTCTCCCCAGTGGCCCTGCTCTAAGGATCCCATACATCCCATGTGAATTGCTGGGTGGACGGCTCTCTTCTGGACCATGTAACCGTGATTTGGATATCCTCTCCTAGGTCCAGATTGCTTCTAATCAATGGTTGATGAAAGATGTCAATGAATACTAAGTACATTTTTGAAATAAAATGAGCTGACAGGTAAGTTAGCATTCCCCTCATCACCAGGGTACACCCAGAGAAACTATTTTACTGGGTGAAAAGTTAGAAGTGAATGGTCTCTCCATTCCCTTCCAAATCAATATTAGAAAAAAACAAAGAACATAGAATCAGAAAGCCTGGATGTAAAATCTCCCTCTGCCAGTTAGTAACTGAAGCACCTAGCACATAAACAGAGAAGAAATACTTGTAGCCAGGAATGGCGCTCACCCCTGTAATCCCAGCACTTTGGGAGGCCAAAGTGGTAGGATACTGTGAGCTCAGGAGTTCACGACCAGCCTGAGCAACATAGGGAGATTCTGTCTCCGCAAAATTTTTTCTTAAAAATTAGCTGAATGTGGTGTCTGTAGTCCCAGCAATTCAGGAGGCTGAGGTGGGAGGATCACTTGGGTTTGGGAGATCAAGGCTGCAGTCAGCCATGATCATGCCACCACACTCCAGACTGGACGAGAGAGAGAGAACTTGTCTCAAAATTAAAGGGCAAAAAAAAAGAAATATTTGTTATATTGTGCAAGTTATTTTACTTTTCTCTGCTCAAGCTCTCTCTCTAGGAAGGATAACCACTGTCTTACAGGATTATTGCACTGATTTTCATTCAATAAATATTTATGTAAATAAACAATATCATGGTCCCCAATGGACCACATCACACAGGGCCACCAATGCTTTCCTTCTGTATTCACAATGTTGTACAGGATTTTTGCTTTGGGTTCTCCATTTTACAGGCCAGTGTTTTATTAGTGGCCCTGCATCAGCACTAATGTGTTCTAGATGCTGAAGACGTAGAGGCATGAAAGAAGGGAGATCTCTTTTTCAGCATACATTACAGTTGGTGGTAAGGCTGGAGAAGGTTGCAGCATCCACCTGGACATGAACAGCAACTCAGGGGTGGGGGCCAACCTCCAGATGGGTTGGCAGTGACTAATGAGAGAGTCCAGAGGTGGGAGCGCCCCTGCTGGGAAGGTTTCACTGTGGCAATCGTTAGTTACTAGACAAAAAGCAAGCTGCAAGATGCAGAGACTACACCCCAAGTTTTCTCAGTGTTCCTCCCATGTCAAGCACAAAACCCGAGGTTAAGCCATAATTGGTGGTTGAGTGAATGCTGCGGAGCATTGCCCAGGGTTTCTATTCTATGTGAACCTCTTGGTACCATGCAAGCACCAACACAGTCATCACAGCGACCTTCAGAAATTCCATAAAAATCTCAACTACCACCTTTCTGCGTCACGGTTTCCTCCTCTATAAAATAAGATTAGACTGGATAAGCTCTATCCTCTCTGAGAGGCATGCACAAGGTTTTCTTTTTATTTCTGATAGTAGAAGTCATGTAGATTTGCACTCTAATTTAATTCAGATGATATTTTTTAAAGCACAAAGAAAAAAGGACCAAGGAGGGCGGATCACGAGGTCAGGAGTTTGAGACCAGCCTGGCAAACATGTTGAAACCCCGTCTCTACTAAAAATACAAAAATTAGCCAGGTGTGGTGGCACACACCTCTAGTCCCAGCTACTCGGGAGGCTAAGGCAGGAGAATCGCTTGCACCTAGGAGGCAGAGGTTGCAGTGAACCGAGATGGTGCCACTGCACTCCAGCCTGGGGGACAGAGCAAGACTCCAATTCATAAAAAAAAGAAAAAAGAAAACACATAATTTCATCATCTTTAAACAGTCACTACTAACTCTGTATATCCTTTAAGATATTTCTTAAAATAGTTTGTCTTTTCATAAAAACCTTAGTGCATTATACATTATCTATCAACATTTCAAAAAGTATATCCATCATGGATGTCTGCCAGGTCAGTGTGGCCATAGCTACACTTCATTTTTAAAAAATTTTACATTCAGCTGTACATGTGCCATGGTGGTTTGCTGCACCTAACAACCTGTCATCTAGGTGTTTTGTTTTTTTTTTCAGAGATGGAATCTTGTTCTGTCACCCAGGCTGGAGTGCAGTGGCACAACATCGGCTCACTGCAACCTCCGCCTCCTGGGTTCAAGCGATTCTCCTGCCTCAATCAACCTCCTAAGTAGCTGAGACTACAGGTGTGTGCCACCAGGCCCAGCAAATTTTTGTATTTTTATTAGAGACAGGGTTTCACCGTGGTGGCCAGGATGGTCTCCATCTCTTGACCTCGTGATGCACCCACCTGGACCTCCCAAAGTGCTGGGATTACAGGCATGAACCACCGCGCCCGGCCTTATCTAGATCTTAAGACCCACATGCATTAGGTACTTGTCCTAATGCTCTCCCTCCCCTTACCCCCCACCCCGCAATAGGCCTCAGAGCCACACCTCATTTTTCATTCCTGCGTGAATGTATATCTCCAACTGAGGGACACTTAGATTGCTTTCAATTTTCACTATTAAAAATGAGACACCAATAAATATCATTTGATGATATTTCTATACATTTGTCTACCCATTTCTGTAAGATTCATTTTTAGTAATGAAATTGTGGGCAGAGCACAGTGGCTCACGCCTGTAATCCCAGCATTTTGGGAGGCTGAGGCGGTCAGATCACGAGGTCAAAAGATTGAGACCATCCTGGCCAACATAGTGAAACCCCATCTCTACCAAAAATACAAAAATTAGTTGGGCATGGTGGTGTGCTCCTGTAGTCCCAGCTACCCGGGAGTCTGAGGCAGGAGAATCCTTTGAACCCAGGAGATGGAGGTTGCAGTGAGCTGAGATGGTGCCATTGCACTCCAGCCTGGGCAACAGAGCAAGACTCTGTCTCAAAAAAAGAAATGAAATTGTGTGGGCAAAAGATTTATTTGTACAATATGCCAGAAAGTCCCCCAGCAAGTTTGCAGCACTTGCCGGTCCTCATGGCTGGGTCTGGGTCTGAAGGCTCCCGTTTCACCCTCATTCAGGCTGCCATCCTTCTTTTTTAGCTTTGCCAATAATATGGTTAAAAACAGGAACTTCGGCTTTTGTAAATAGAATTCTATAACTCAAGTATCATTTTTTGCCTAAGGTGATGCCTGGCAAACACTTGGCATGCAATAAGTGCTCATTAATTTTTACGAGTCCTGTTAATCATCAAACTGAGCACCTACTAGAAAGCTTAGAAAGAAATTTGTGATGATTTATAGGGAAAAATATACTGCCTTGTCCTATGGGCTTTTTCTTAGCCTCCTACCTATTTAGATTTTAGTCCCATGTTAAAAAAAAAAAAAGTCCTTAGCATCCACTGTTAACATTTTTGTTTTGGCTTTTTAAATAACCACTTTAATTTTTTTTTCTTATTGTATGCATCATATGTGTTGCCTTAAAATCTAAGACAGAGAATGAATAGGTAGATTAATGAATCAGTAAAAAAAAAAAATCAACAGTGGTTGCTGGTGATGGTGGTGTCATGATGACATCATGTCACAGAGACTCCTCATTCGCTTCAAGACCATGAAGATAGTGTTGCTCCCAGGAGGATTCTAAGGGTAGAGAAGGCTTTTCTGGAGGGTGTCCAATAGACCCTTATCTAGATATGTGGAACACAAGGAAAGGTTTCTAGAAGACGTATATGCATGACATTGAGATGGTGCTGGAAGATGCAACTTAAAATTCATAGGCATTGTTGGCCAGGTGCGATGGCTCAAGCCTGTAATCCCAGCACTTTGGGAGGCTAAGGCAGGTGGATCACAAGGTCAGCAGTTCGAGACCAGCCTGGTCAGTATGGTGAAACCCATCTCTACTAAAAATACAAAAAAGTTAGCCAGGCGTGGTGGCGGGTGCCTGTAGTCCCAGCTACTCAGGGGGTGGAGTCAGGAGAATCACTTGAACCTGGGAGGTGCAGTAAGCCAAGATCACACCACTACACTCTGGCCTGGGCAATAGAGTGAGACTCTATCTCAAAAAAAAAAAAAAAAAAAAGGTCATAGGCATGTGAGATGGGAGAGCGGATGGCACGAGGTATTGGGTGGGATGGGAGAGAAGACTCCAGAGCAAAATGGTGAACACTGAAGGAAGTGTCCAAGACAGATATAGAACCATAATTCCTGGGTTCTGTTTTGGGACACTAAGTTGAAGGGACACTTTTTGGTGAAACTAGGCGTGTGTTCATTAAATGTTTCCATACAAAACTCCAGAGAAATTGGACCCAGATGAATTATTAATGAATGGACTCAGTAGAGTGCTCCATGAAGTAGAGCCTTCCACATCACTGGGAGTATTCAAATTTCCTGCAGACTCACAGGATAATAAAGAATCCGTCAGGATTCCTGTAGAAGAGCTTCCTGCATTATGTGACTAGGTATTTTTCATTACCTTACAGTCTGTCACTATTTCATCAGTCAATTCAGCTCAACAATTAAAGGGGGAAGAAAAGGAGTCAAACTGATTGTTTTACTTTTTTGTAAGAATTGATTGTTCAACTCGAACAAAAAATGTTGATCCCATTTTGCATGTGGAGATAGTCAATTTAGAAGAATTGTTCTTGCTGGCCTAAGCCCAGGGAGACAAAAATTAAATTTGACACTGCGGCAGAGGCTGGCATGTGGGAGAAGGTGAATGAATCACTGAAATCCCTCTGGTTCCTCAGTGTTTTGCAGTCTGGTAGCTACAGCAGAGTGGTATTAATTATTGACAATTCGGTCAACATAAGCAAACATTTATTTTGCTGATGATTCAATGGTGCAGAATCACTGACTCTCTGGCTAGGGGAATAGTGAAAGATACTGGATAATGGGCATGGCTGTAAAAAGCAACCCTGAGAGCAAGGGCTACCAAAGTCTGGGACTGTTTGTCTCACTACCTGGACAAGGAAGTTACAAAGCAGAGTCCCGAGGGCCAGTATTCCTTGCTTTGGACTCTCAATCTAACCAGGAGGAATGGAAGCCATCAGGGGTTATCCTTGTGACCTGCACCATGTGGGGGACGTCTGCAAGGAGAGGCATTCACTGCAAATGCACAAATTGTTTATAACTGAGAACCAGGTGAAAGGCACAAGAACTGTCTCTTTGCGTGCTGTGTATTAGAGGTTTACTTGAAGAAAATGCAAGGGGCTATGCAAAAGAAATCCAGGAGGTTCAAAATGTGGTGAAAAGATTAAAACCGGAATCAAGAGGAAGAGATTAAGGAAATGAAGAAATGTTTCATTCTTAGAGCCTTTCAAGTGATATGAGACTTGTCCAAGGAAAGTGAGGCTCAAAAGTAAGGGACAAAAGGTGGAATGATAAAGAGTCTGACCAGTTCTTGGTGAATGCAAGGGAATTCCCTAATAGCTTAAGATGAAAGGGGCATGCTGTGTTATTGGGACTCTCAATATCCCAGGGAGGGGGAGGGAGGCCCTTGTAGGACAGCTATGACCAAATTTCTTGGGTTGAGTATATGGGAGGTGACAGAAAGTTCAAGAACCAACTACATGCATCTCAATTATTTTTAAGGGTACAAATAACATTATTTGAACTGACCGGGAATGTATTTTTAAAGGTTTCAAAATTTAAAGAAAGAAATTGAGGATTTAGAGGCACAGATAGGGCTTTCATTGCTTCTTTACATCAACAGCTGGGATTCAGAGAGACAGAAGTTGAGGAGGTGAGAAGTTGGCTCTGTAGATAAGATTTTGCACAAGATCTAGGTTGCTGGACCACAGTTTAAGATGCCAGAATGGTGAAATATTGGCTGAGGATAGAATAAATTTCATGTGGACAGAAAAAAAGAATTTGCCCAGTAGCTCACTGACGCAATTAAGAAAATTAAGAATGTTTTACGGGTGCTGGCGAGGATGTGGAGAAGAAGGAACCCTTTTACACTGTTGATGGGAGTGTAAATTAGTTCAACATTGTGGAAGACAGTGGGTGATTGCTAGAAGACCTAGACACAGAAATACCATTTGACCCAGCAATCCCATCACTGGGTATATAACCAACGGAATTTAAACTGTTCTATTATAAAGACGCATGCACATGTATGTTCACTGCAGCACTATTCGCAATGGCAAAGATTTGGAATCGCTCCAAATGCCCATCGGTGATAGAATGGACAAAGAAAAAGTGGTACATATATATCATAGAATACTAAGCAGTCATAAAAAGGAATGAGACCATATTCTTTGCAGGGATACAAAGGGAACTGGAAACCATTGTTCTCAGCAAACTAACGCTGGAACAGAAAACCAAACACCACATGGCTTCATTTGTAAGTGGGAGCTGAATGATGAGAACACATGGACACGTGGAGTGGAACAACACACACCAGAGCCTGTGGGCAGGGGGTTGGTAAGGGGAGGCAGAGCATCAGAAAGAATAGCCAATGAATGCTTGATACCTAGGTGATGAAATTATCTGTGCAGCAAACCACCATGATACGTGTTTACCTATGTAACAAACCTGTACATCCTACACATGTACCCCTGAACTTAAAAGTTGGAAATTGAAACAAGAAAAGATAATAGAAAATCAACAATTTTAGAAAGAATAACCAAAAATAAAGTTTTAATGGTTCAGGCCTGGCAACGTTAATCTTTTTAGGGCAGACAGAGATAGGCTGGTCTCCTCTAAGAAAGGACCCTGCCTAGCTGCAAAGATGGTGGCTAGGGAGGGCCCTCAGAGGTTAACTCCTTGAGATCCACCTTGCCTTTTGAGCCAAGGCCATGGTCTTCTCAGGGAGACCCCAGACAATGCCTGAGCAAAGTTGTGGTCCCAAGGCTCAGCATCTAAGCCCAGTATGGCCTCTTGTAAAAGGCTGTCTTTGCTCCAGAGCTCTGAGTCGGGCTGGCAGACTCTGGCAGATGTACACAGAAGTCTGGTGGCTCCCATGCCCAATCCTGCTTCCCTGTTTTCTTTTCCCAGGTGTTTTAGAGCCTGATGCCACCTCATCATCTGTGTCCCAGAGCTGATACCAGGAGCAGCCCAAGAAAGCAGGCAGTTAGATGGGGCTTAGAACAACAGTTCATTGTTAAATGAAAGGATAGATAAAATATGGTCTATACATACCATGGAATGCCAATCAACCTTTAAAAAGAATGAAATTCTGACACATGCTGTATGGATGAACCTTGAGATTATTACACTGAGTGAGAGAAAATAGACACAGAAAGACAAATACTGTATAATCTTACTTATATGTAAAATCTAAAAAAGTCAAACTCATAGGAAAAAAGAGAATGGTGGTTATCAAAAACTGCCAGATTGGTGGGTAGGAGGAAGAGGCAGTTACTTAATGATAGAGTTTCAGTTCTGTAAGATAAAGAGCTCGGAAAGTAGACAGCAATGTGAATATACTTAACACCACTGAACTGCCCACTTCATAACAGTTAAAATAAGTTTGTTATATATATTTTACCACCACTAAAAATCAATATTTCTTTCCTAAAAGGATAGATGTTAAGGACTGGATCACTCACAACTGACTAGCAATGAGGACTTCATACCATGTGGTATGTGGTCATCTATAGTCTTTGCACAAGACGGTATCCCAACTCTAAGATTTTTACCCTGGTCACCTGGGAAAATATTGCAGGGGAAGGTAAAAGCAGACAAGCTCACTGTGGGCTGATGGTTATTAAATCGCATTGGCACCCTACAGAGGTACACTGAAAAGCTAAAGGCAGTTAACAAACCATTGAAACTGAAGTGTGAGAGCCAGAGGCCTCCTTGAATCTTACAAAAAGGTCTTTATGTCCTGCAGCAGCAGAGCAGAAAAAGCTTAAGACCAAATTCAGATTTTAATACATGGAGGCCCAGCTCCAAGACACTGGATGCTAAGCCTAGGCACATTTGGCGTGCCAAAGTCAAGGTTCTGGCTGGGAAAGCCTGGGGCTCTGACATGGGGGAACGAGGACAATACCCCACAATGCCTTGGCTCCCCAAACTCCTGTGAATGCAGAGCCTGCAGAGGTGAATCATTCCTCCATACTAAGAAGTAGTGCTTCCTTCCTGTGGTGAGAAACTATGGAAGCCTCCACCTTCAGAGCAACAGTGCTTCATCTATCCCTCTGTCCCCCAGAAATTGCCCCCACTTCCACTCTTGGCTGTCAAGCCAATAACTGGGATAAAGTCTGACTATAACCCAGAAGGGGACATACTAATTCCGATAAAGGAAGGAAGGACTATAACACCAAAGAATCTGCAAGAATTAGCTAACGTGCACCAAGAGGAACTGGGGCGTACCCATGAGACTGGATTCTGAGGGATGGTATTCGGGCTGGAATATAAGACTGTGTATGGAAGAGTACATTGACATGGGGGAACTCTCTCAGGAGTTCACAACCAGCCTGGGCAATACAGCGAGATCCTGCCTCTACAAAAAAATTTAAAAATAGAACTTATAAATGAAGAGAAATAAAAATGCCCAGATCAAGTCATAAAACTAATTGCTCTGAAAATCAGAAGATACGACATAGGAAAAAAATAAGAATGAGTAATGTTGCCTGTGTTTTTCTCTTTTCCTTTTTTTTTTGAGACGGAGTTTCGCTCTTATTACCCAGGCGGGAGTGCAATGGCGCAATCTCGGCTCATCGCAACCTCCGCCTCCTGGGTTCAGGCAATTCTCCTGCCTCAGCCTCCTGAGTAGCTGGGATTACAGGCACACGCCACCGTGCCCAGCTAATTTTTTGTATTTGTAGTAGAGACGGGATTTCACCATACTGACCAGGATGGTCTTGATCTCTTGACCTCGTGATCCACCCGCCTCGGCCTCCCAAAGTGCTGGGATTACAGGCTCGAGCCACCGCGCCCGGCCATCTGTGTTTTTCTTTTTCCTAGAAAACAAGCAGAGGGAAATGGAAAAAAAAAATAGTTGTGATCTTAGATGTCTTACTTTATGCCAGTCCTCAGAGCATGAGTAACAAAATGAATTGGAGATAATCTGGAAAAAAAAATTCTTCCAAGATAGGGTGGTAAATATGACCTCATTTCACCAAGCTTAGGAAAGAGTAGACACCAAATTGAAATACATTGCTGGAAGCATGACAAATGGACCTGTTAGGGGAAGAGATTGAATAGAAAGCTATGTCAACAAGACAGACGTCCATGTGAAAACCCAGGAACCTGAAGGCGGATGCATACCAAAGAGCAAATAGATGAGAAGACAGGGAGGGATAGAGGGATATTGTTTTGGGCAGGTCAGTGTTTCTCAAACCTGGCTAATCATCAAAATTGCTTAGGAGAGCTTTGAAATGCTGTTTTTTGAAATCCTATTATAAGTTGGGAAGTTGGATCCTAAATTTGTATTTTAACAAATGCTCAAGTGAATCTCTAATATAGAGATTCAGCCACTAAGCTGGATGAATAAAAAGGGTGACAGATTTCTAGCACATGTTTCTTAAATAGCATATAGGTATGAGTTCATAATGATGGGAGATTTCAACTTTCTAGACATCTGCATTTCATTTAGTCAAAAGCAGAATAGCAGAAAACTCGCCTTACTAAATTTCTAATAAGATTGAGCAAACAAATGGAAAAACCACTATCCTAGATATGTTGTGACCAAGTGGGTTAAAGTAATATTTAGCAAAGAGGATGAGATAAGAGCATTAGGAAAAAGGTCATTGAGTTCACAAAGTTTGGAAGAACAGAGGTGAAGATAGCATGATTCAGAGATAAAATTCAAAGGTAAAGAACACATCATTCTAAGGCACGAAGAAGGAAGGTTCATTGTACTCAAGATGTTTCAGAAATTTCTCCAACATTCAAATCTCGCCATGCAGATACATGGTTGTCCAGTGGGGCCTTAAAAAAATACAAACACTTCTATTACTTCTCAAAGTTGTATCCAGTTTGCCTAGGGTGGGAAACCAGCATGAGCAATTATAAAAATCTCCCCAGATGACCAATATTCAGCCTTACCTGAAGATGACTGCTCTGGAAACCCAGGTTTTAAAGGACAGAAAAGGAAGACGGACACAAAAAGTGTGGAAGAAAGTGACACAGATAGAATTTTGAAGAAAAAAAAAAAATGACCTACAGCTAGCAAAGAAACAAAAAGGCAAAAAATAAAACCAAAATAGCTTTCAGCTATATTTGGGACTAGTTTGAGATCGAGGATTAGGATGGGCCTGTTGTTTGGCAAGACCTCAAGAGACCTTAGAAGGCTGGAAATGAGCCACTATCTTTCCAATTTTCTAAAATGGATAGAAAATGGATTCTGTAAACTACAGATGATTGAGCTTGATACAGATCTCCGACAAGATTCCAGAATCATTACCCACGCAGTGTTATAATGGGCGCCCAAATGACAAAGAAGTGATTGTAGGACCCAGCATGGGCTCACAAGAACAAGTCCTGTTAGTCCAGCCCACTTCCATTCCTCAGTAGGGAGCTGGCAGATAAAGATAATGGACACACATTTCCTTTCAGGCGTGTGGACTTCAGCAAAACAAGTGGCCATGTCTTCAGTGATACCCTTGTAGAATCTCTGAACGTTTTAGTGGGTTTTTAACTGTTCAGAAGTTTTATCCAAAGAATACCCATTAATGGACTGATATCAAACCTGGTAAGGGGTTCCTGGTGCCCCAGTGTTCTGCCAGAGAAATAGTTCACCACCCTGTGTGTGAACTCAATATTTTTCCCAATGACTTAGAAAGAGCATGCACATTACTTCCACGAGAGATAGGTGTGATAGTGCAGGGATGATGTGGAAGAATCAGAGTCTAAACATATTTCCGATGAGTCAGAATTCTGCATTCATTTCTGATTTCCATATTTAAAGAGTCAAGTATTCAATCTGAGATATATCTCAGGGAAAAACACTAGCAGGGCAAGGAAGCATAAACCCAAGCTATATGAAAACCAAATGAAGCAACTGTCTCGCTTGCTAAGGGAAGACAAAGAGGAATAAGATGGCCGTCTTCAGTAATTCAAAGTCTGTTTTGTAGAAAAGGGATTAAAGTCATCTTGTGTGTTCCAGAGTACTGAGAAGCTTGCGGGGAGCGGGTGTGTGCGCTGAAAGACTTCTCTATGTAGAACCAAGTATTAACAATGAGTTGTCTGCAAATTGAACCAGACTTCTCAGGAAGCTGAGTTCTTCAACGCTAGATATATGGGGGCAAAAGCTGGGTGCTCGCTATGAGGGATCTTATGTGGAAAAATCAGGCATCAGATAAAGCCGGATGACTCTGAGGGACATTTAGATCCTCATATGTTATGACTCTGGGAACATAAAATATACTTGTAGAACACATTTGGCACATTCTGTCCATGAAGGGTACCCAGAGGTGTTTCTAGAACAATGAGGGGTGGATGGCAGGTAGCAATCAGGGCAGAAGAATATGGAAGAAATTGACGTGCTGTGCTTGGCTTCATCTAAGCCAGGATAGTGGCCCTTGCTCCCCTCGGGGCCTCTGGATGTCATGCGCAGAACTCCTCGGCTAGTTTAGCTATGATCCAACTACCTGTTCTTGTTCAATGAGAGTGTTCTCCAGGTATCTTGGTAATGAGATGTGAGTTTCCTTCCGGGTGAAGTTAACTCTCGATTGCCCACTGGATGTTTGTCCCAGGTGGGGAATCTCCAGGCTCCTGAGGCTGCTGCTAATTAGAGAACCCCCAGGACACAACACAGCAGGCGAGGGGAGGACCCTACCCAGCCAGCCACTAAAACATCCATTTGTAGCTCTAGGTTAGAAAAAAATTGTAATGCCTAAATGAGGAATGATAGTGAAGCCCCTGACCAAATAAGGCCTGGGAAGTATTGGTAGATTTTATCCAGATTATCCCCTCAACCCTCACTATAACCACAAGAAATTGATATGTCTGCATATTTATGAAATGCTGCTGAGCTCAGTGCTCTTTGATAAACTTCAATCACTCTTTTACATGCTCAAATGTTTTTATCAAATGCCTAGAGCTTCACATTTTGTCAAATGGCCAACTCTGAGTCCCAGGCAGGGAACAGTTATACTGAGGAATATTCAAATTGAGAAGGTATTTTAAACCTAGGGTACTTTTTAAAGTATAAAAATAAATAGTCACTGGTGCATGCTAATTGTAGCTAGCATTTACATAGAAAGGAAAAACCAGCAACTGACAGCAATAATTACAGATGATAATGATCATGACAATGACACTCATCTGACACTTACTATGTGCCTGGCATGGCTCTAAGCACTTTCTGGATAATAACTGAACCCTCACACCAGCCCGGTGAAGTAGGTACTTTACCACCATTGTACAGGTGAGGACATTGAGGCTGACAGTTGGTGAGTGACTTGTCTGGGGTCACACAGCTAATAAATGGTAGGCCAGATGGCCCCTCTCCAGAACTGTTCTCTGTATTGCTGCAGCATACCGCCTGGCCTGAGTTTCCTGGACATGCATCCCAGCCCTGGAAGGAAATTAGCAGACTCGGCTCAACTCCACATTAAGGGAGAAATGGAGCCTCTCAGAGGCAGGTTCATTTGTTCATGCTTTCGTTCATTTCAACTGTTATTTCTTGAGTGTACTCAGGCAGGCATTAGGAGATGGGCCTTTAGTGGGCCCAAGGGGGTTGATTTCTTAGACCTTTGCTCTTGTTTGCAGTCTCACATCATCTCTTTTTTTATACCTCTGCAGAGGAAAAGAGGACCATCTGTCAGAAAAGAGGACATTGGAGGGAGGAGCAACGCATTTCCCCATCCTTCCAGCAACCGCCTGCCCCAGGCTGCAAGCCCACCATGTGCTGTAACCCGGGAGTGTGCTGAGCCCTGCTTGCAGAGGCTGTCGGACTGGCTGTGTACATCTCTTCCCAAATCCATGACATCATGTTGGTACCTTGAAATTAGCCATGGAAGGAGCACATACACCATGAACTTAGCAAACAGTACTGCAAATCAAGGTGTGCATGTTTGTATGTGGTTTGTCAAGGTATGCATGTGTGCATGTGTGTTTGTGGTTTGTCAAGGTGTACATGTGTGCATGTGTGTATGTGGCTGGTCAAGGTGTACATGTGTGCATGTGTGTATGGGGTTTGCCAAGGCGTGCATGCATGCATGGGTGTTTGTGGTTTGTCAAGGTGTGCATGCGTGCATGTGTGTATGGGGTTTGCCAAGGTGTGCATGTGTGGATGTGTGGATGTGGTTTGCCAAGGTGTACATGTGTGCATGTATGTATATGGTTTGTCAAGGTGTGCATGTGTGCATATGTGTATGGGGTTTGCCAAGGTGTGCATGCGTGCATAGGTGTTTGTGGTTTGCCAAGGCGTGCATGTGTGCATGGGTGTTTGTGGTTTGTCAAGGTGTGCATGCGTGCATGTGTGTATGGGGTTTGCCAAGGTGTGCATGTGTGGATGTGTGGATGTGGTTTGCCAAGGTGTACATGTGTGCATGTATGTATATGGTTTGTCAAGGTGTGCATGTGTGCATATGTGTATGGGGTTTGCCAAGGTGTGCATGCGTGCATGGGTGTTTGTGGTTTGTCAAGGTGTGCATGTATGTATGTGGTTTGTCAAGGTGTGCATGTGTGCATGTGTGTATGTGGTTTGCCAAGGTGTGCATGCGTGCATGGGTGTTTGTGGTTTGTCAAAGTGTGCATGCGTGCATGGGTGTTTGTGGTTTGTCAAGATGTGCATGTATGTATGTGGTTTGTCAAGGTGTGCATGTGTGCATGTGTGTATGTGGTTTGTCAAGGTGTGCATGTGTGTATGTGGTTTGTCAAGGTGTGCATGTGTATGTGGTTTGTCAAGGTGTGCATGTGTGCACATGTGTATGTGGTTTGTCAAGGTGTGCGTGTGTGCACATGTGTATGTGGTTTGTCAAGGTGTGCGTGTGTGCACATGTGTATGTGGTTTGTCAAGCTGTGCGTGTGTGCCCATGTGTATGTGGTTTGTCAAGGTGTGCATGTGTGTATGTGGTTTGCCAAGGTGTGCATGTGTGCATGTGTGTATGTGGTTTGTCAAGGTGTGCATGTGTGCATGTGGTTTGTCAAGGTGTGCATGTGTGTATGTGGTTTGCCAAGGTGTGCATGTGTGCATGTGTGTATGTGGTTTGTCAAGGTGTGCATGTGTGTATGTGGTTTGCCAAGGTGTGCATGTGTGCATGTGTGTATGTGGTTTGTCAAAGTGTGCATGTGTGTATGTGGTTTGCCAAGGTGTGCATGTGTGCATGTGTGTATGTGGTTTGCCAAGGTGTGCATGTGTGCATGTGTGTATGTGGTTTGTCAAGGTGTGCATGTGTGTATGTGGTTTGCCAAGGTGTGCATGTGTGCATGTGTGTATGTGGTTTGTCAAGGTGTGCATGTGTGTATGTGGTTTGCCAAGGTGTGCATGTGTGCATGTGTGTATGTGGTTTGTCAAGGTGTGCATGTGTGTATGTGGTTTGTCAAGGTGTGCATGTGTGCATGGGTGTTTGTGGTTTGTCGGAGAGCTAGCTTATCAGCCCATTACTGCACACACCACGGGATATCTCCCCAAGAGACAAGATGACAAACCTCATGCCATTCTTCTTTCTCCAGAAACTGCATTTAGGATAATGCAGAGTACACACTTGTCTTTCCTCATGATTCCCTCTAGAGCCATTATCATCTGTCAAGCAGAACTTTCATTATGAACTTTTCATTCCAAAAAGGCACTAAACCCCCAAAGTCAACAGACTCATGACTTCCCTTGTCACAAACACAGACCCAGCATTTCTTCAGATCTGCTGACTCCCTTTCCAAAATTCTCAGCTCGCACTTTTGGCTTTTTCATTTTCCTCAGCCCTGTTGAATCCCCTACTCCTGGCATAAATTACAGACAGGCCTGCATCTAATCCCAGCTCTATCACTATAGATTGTCTTTAAGCCTCAGTTGTATCATCCCTAAAATGGGGATTCTAGTAGTACCTAGCCTCAAAAGACTGGTTTGAAGACTAAGTTTCTGAAAGTATACAAAGCACAAAGCAGAAGCCTGGCATGAAAGGAGAGGTTGCTGCTATCACACACTCTACCAGCAACCAGACCCTGCACACTTACAAACATTTACCTGCTGCCAGCTCTGTCCAGACACGATATAAACAGGGTGAATGCACCATCCTCTTCCCTACTTTCTGGGCATTGATTATATGGGTCCCTTATTCTGCAAGGCCTTTTCCTACCTATTGGAGTTCTAGCCCTATTGGGGTTCTTCAAAACCCTACTTGAATTCCACCCTTATAAAAATTCTTTGCTGATCCTCCCAGTTGTAATTAAACCCTGGATTCTTTGCTCTTCAGCAAAGAGCAGAGGCCACTGAGTTCCCCAAATGGCAACATTACTTTTCTCCTCCCCATCATCCTCACTTTGCCTGAAAAGTTGATGGAAATTTGCAACTTTTCTGTAGATCTAAAGTTATTCCAAAATAAAAAGCGTGACGGAAAAGAAAATCTCTGACAGTGTCTTACTTTCATTCCAGCTCAATGGTGCATTTAAAAAGATGTTTATACTGTTAAAAAGATAGTATTTTAGTTGTTTCATTTGGGAAGCCCTGTACAGTATCCATGATACCAGCTATACCAGCAGAAACAAAGCCCCTTCTTTGTTATTCCCCCAGCTGAGAATCATAATAACCAAATGAGGCAGGTTTAATAAGTGATAAGTCATAGAATCGGTGTAGGATGTGCTCAAGGTATGAGGACCTACAGAGTAAAAGATGTTTAAAAGAAAACAAATGTAGCAGTTATAGAAAAGTAATATCAGTTCACATGGATCCATCAACAGCGGGAGGTTACTCAATGAGCACACTATGTACATATAAAAGTAATATAAGGCAAAAGGTATCAATACTTTCCTTGAATTGAGTTTGTTATGGGTCAAATTGTTTCTCTCTCAAGTTTATGTGTTTATATGTTAAAGTCCTAATCCCCAACTCCTCCAAATGTAAGATTATCTGGAGACAAGTTCTTTACAGAAGTGTGGAGGTTAAAGTGACTCCATCTTGGATGCTAATCAACCATGTTGGATTCTGATTAACCACAGTTCCAGGAAGGTCTCTAAGATTTCTAGTTTATCTATTGTTCCCTTTTTTTTGAGGCGGAGTTTCGCTCTTGTTACCCAGGCTGGAGTGCAATGGCACGATCTCGGCTCACTGCAACCTCCGCCTCCTGGGTTCAGGCAATTCTCCTGCCTCAGCCTCCCGAGTAGCTGGGATTACAGGCACACGCCACCATGCCCAGCTAATTTTTTGTATTTTTAGTAGAGATGGGGTTTCACCATGTTGACCAGGATGGTCTTGATCTCTTGACCTCGTGATCCACCCGCCTCGGCCTCCCAAAGTGCTGGGATTACATTTCCTTTTGTAAAATTAGGTACTTACTGTAAATCTCGCCCTTAGGTAAAACAACCTTGATGTTATCAGACCTCAGTTGTCCTACACATCCCTTCTGAACCATCCCTTTTTTTAATGGTATATAAGCCGTGGGTCTGGGGATAATGGCACAGGGGTCCAGCATCTTGTTTCACCATCCCCCGAGACATGGACGTGTCTTCTGTTCGTAAGTCCCAGTTCTTTCTAAGAAACTAGATTTGTCAGCCTCTTTCTTTAGCCTCTGAGCTTCCTTGGACTTTGGGGTTGGTTCGCATAGACCTGCCCACCATGAAACAAAAAGTAATCAAGTTACAGTGATTTCGAGTGGGCTCTTATTTAATATAACTGGAGCCCTTAGAAGGAGAAATGTACACACACACATGCACACAGAGAGAATATCATGTGAACATGAAGGCAGAGATCTAGATGATGAGTCTGCAAGCCAAGGAATGCCAAAGATGGCCAGCAAACCACCAGAAGCCAGGGAGAGAAGCATGAAACAGATTCACGTTCAAAACTCTCCAAGGAACCAACCCTACAAACACTTTGATCTCATACTTCCAGCCTCCAGAACTATGCAAGCATACATTCCTGCTGTTTAAGCCACCCGATTTACGGTATTTTGTTATGGCCACCTAACAAACTAAAAGAGAGTTCGTCCCTAAAACTCCACACAATGTCTTTGTTTAGGAGGGCTAGCCAGCCTGGCCAGGTCTGCTGTGTGGAGATAGTTCAGACCACATCTGCTTTAACTGTCTAGAGTAACCTGAAGGGGGCATGAAAGATCCTGTGCCTGGAGCTCATTTCCACCTGCTTCAACATTCCCAGAATTGGGCAATGTCCTCTTCTATTAATATTTCAGTTCCACCCAGAGGTCCTGGAACACAATCAATTATTCTCCTCCAAAGTGCTTTCTACCTTAAAAAGCATGATGTTTTTATTGATGGTATACTTTTAAAATGTTTTAAAGTATATCTACAGAGCACCCTGGCTATTCAGATCTGGAAATTGGTTAACCAATAAGATATAAAGACAGAGAGACGCTGTTATCTTTGGCAAGGTTGCAGAGCAATTTGTACGAGAGACTAAGATAGGCTCGGCACCCCATTTCAGAGGCTGGTCAACAACTCAGACGACCTCCAGGAGCTGGTGTTGTCAGTCCCTCCAATTGTGGATCAATACATAGTCTTCAGGCCCAGGACATTTCTATTTCTTTTTTCAGCTCAATAAAACTTAGTTCCAGTCTCTTACAAGTCAAGAAAAAAGAAACGGGTTGCCCTAACGTATACCCAATGAAGACCCAAATCATATAGCCTGATAGGAATTTGTTAGACTCCCAGACCTTCCAGCAAGCAAATGGAATGTGTCCAGAACCAGGCTCAACTCTTCTAAAGAAGTTAGATAGGCTTCCCCTCTATTACCAAGTAGCCTTTCCTTTCTCAAAGCAGAGCCTTTCTTTTTTCTTCTACCCATGCTACAATATTAGAAGCAAAAGGGAAGCAAATGGAAAGAATTCTGAACTAAAAAGCTTCCAGTGGGGGAAGCTCAGCTTCCCGCAAACCCTACACTAGAATCCCTCAGCACAGAGTGAGGGTCCAGGAAAGCACATGGGCTGTGGCCCTCTCAACATGTCTGAGCCCCCTTCCTTCTTTCCCATCCACAAGGCTCGTGCCACAGGCTCTCCTGGGCCATTGCCACAGCGGCCTATAAACAGCACTGTCTGCAAGGGAGGCAAGGCCAGCCACAAGGCAGATCACAGATAGCGTTTTAAACTTAGTATCAGCCCCTTTGAGAGGAGTGAAAGCAAACAGGTAAAATTGATTTTAATAATGTGTTCTATGTAACTCAATATACCAAAAACATTTCAACATGTAATCAATATAAAAATTATTAATGAAATAATTTGTCTTTTTGTGATATCTCCAAATTTTGGTATTTTACACTTAACAGCACACTTGATTCAAACCAGCCACATTTCAAGAACCAAACAGCCACGTGTGTCTAGTGGCTACCATATTGGACAGCATCAGGTTCAAGCATCCTCAGAGTTTGAAGAGATCTCTTGTTGCTTCAAATCTTGGGAAGGTGTAAGATGTTAGAGGACAGATATTTTCTCTTACACATCTTTTATATTTCCAGTGGGGTCCATGAAAGAAAGTTCTAAGTTCCTTTTTTCCCATTAAATTCATTTAGAACTCAATTTCCTGCCCTTACATATGTGGTTGTCTGCCTGCAAAGACTTCTTTCTTCCCTTCACTTCCCTATTTGCCTCAAGGCATCTATTTTTCCCCCTCTCCAGTTTAAAAGGCAGTTCTTCAATGAACCGAACTGAGACAAACACAGCTTCCTTGAAGCTCCAGGGAAGGCTTGTCCACTCTTCTGCTATCACGCCTACCACGATGCACTGCATTGCTTGAAAACATTACTGTCTCCTCTGAAAACTGAGTAATTTTTTAAAACAGGAATGTATCTTATCTCTGCATATCCAGTATTTAAGGAAACTTTTTATTTAAGTATAATTTTATAATAGCAGTTTAATTATCTTTGTATAATTAGTATCTGTCTCTCTCTGTACATTATAAGCTTTATGAAGGTTAGGACTACGTCTGACTTTCCCAGTAATTAACACATAAGAGACACTCAATACAAATTATTGGATGAAGAGATGATTAAAGGATTTGATAGTAAAACAACTCACTCCTCCAGCAGCTATCTCCGCTAGAGAATCTCACCCCTCCAGCAGCTATCTCCGCTAGAGAATCTCACCCCTCCAGCAGCTATCTCCGCTAGAGAATATCACCCCTTCAGCAGGTATCTTTCTACTCTTAGCAATTCTCGTTGGAGCTAAGTATGGCCTCAGAAAATAAATACGAATTCTATCCCTTCTTCTAGTTGAATTTCAGATTCTTCTGCTTACCAAGTTTGCCACATTATTTCTTTTGTCAATGTCTCCTTTTGCTCTACTTGTAAAATGTTTAAACTTTAAAAAAAAATTTTTTTTTAGAGACAGAGTCTCGCTATGTTGCAGGCTAGAGAGCAGTGGCTATTCACAGGCACAATTATGGTGCACTCACTGTACACCCAGTACTCAGCATAGGGTCTACCACGGGCTGCTCATGACATGCGTCTCAGTTCCCCAGAATCAAATGATCCGAGAGAGAGAGAAGGAAAGGGACCAAGACAAAAGCCACAGTGTCTTTTATAACCTCATCTTGGGAGTAGCTTGCAATCATTTTTGCCATATTTTATTGGTCACCCCCTGGTCCAACATGGGAGGAGTCCACACAGGTGTGAACACTAGGAGGTGGGGATCACCAGGGGTCCTCTTGGAGGCTGGTGGTGGCTGTGGATATGGAGTAAGGAATGAAACACATGACTTCTAGATAGCATAAATCCCAAATGCAGTCCTCTCTGGCACCTGAGTCACCGACCTTACTACTACGCAACTAGCAAGTCAGACCCTGCCCGTGTGGAGCCACACGTGCCCTCTTGCCACATGAATATTGCAGCTCAGTGTTTATGCTGTTGAGTTATTTGCTACCCTTCTTCAACGTGGCCTCACATGAGTCCATCTGGGTAAGCCAGGCCCAAAGTCTGGGAAGTCAGCAACGTCTACCAGCAATGCCTAAATAGACCTTCATGGGAATAAATGCAGCTTAGTTTGGTGTGGTAAATAGATTCATTTGTCCATTTTTGGTTTCAAATTTTTGAAGGCCTAATTCAAAGAGAAATCCATACACATCTAGGCTTTCTGTAGCTGAAAGCAATTAGCCACATAAGCAACTGTAAAGAAACCTAAAGGGAGGTTCACAAGTTGAAAAAAGATTGAAAATTAATCTCACCACAGGTGACAAAATTTAGGTAATAACAGTAGTAATACCAGAAGTTCAAGGCTATTTGTTTTAAATTTTAATGCTGCTTTATGAACCTAAAAGCCTTGGTAGGCAAATATTGTGTGAATTTCCTGCAAGTGGAAAGTAAAAAGCTTTGTCACCCTAATGATAAGTAAAAACGGGTAAACAGTCACGATATCCACACAAAAACATGACAACAGTGAGCCTTCAAGCGACATTATCAAATACACAAACACTACGGGTGTCTGCGGTCCCACGGGTCCATCCTGCGGACACTGCCGGATTACCTGCTGTTATAAGACTGTGTTCCACTAGGAAAACGTGTCTGACCATAGATCGTACGTTTATGCACACAAGTAAAACATGCATGCAAATGCTTTTAAAGAATGCAATTAAAAAAATACATAGAAATGATATACTTTTTCCTTCCCATACCATCTTGTGAAACTCACTTTGGAGATCACTGCCTTAAGCAAAATTACCCTCCAGCTATTCCGTTGCACTTTGCGGCAGACATGGCTGGCCAGAGGAGTCGGGACAGAGGGGTGGGGGGGCGGATTCTCTCCTGCCTCTATTTGTACTTAAATCCACATAAGAACTAAGGAACTTATGGAGGAAAAGATGGATTGAACTCTAATTCCCCTTAGGTTTCTAGGATACAGAAGAATGCCTAATGAATGAGAGAGAGAACTCCCAGGAAAGGATGGAAGTTTTCAGGAGGATGCTGCGGTGAGAGCGTGTGAGTTGATAGAGCCAGATTACAGTGGGTTCAGGCAGCTTTACTGTGAAACTTTTGCTGATGGAATGTAAAGCTGGGTGAGAATATTCTCCCTCTTACCATGGAGATATCTCATGGATGGATTAACAAAGATCTACTGCAAGTGACTGGAGGTTGCTGCTTGATGGGAGCCCCATCCCTATACTTCTATTAGGGTATGAGCTGAAAGGCCAAAGCTCAGCCATGCCAGGGTAAGAGGTCATAACACAGAAAGGCCTGAGAATCTCCACTCCCAAGCAGCCAACACCGGAGCTTGTCTGTCACCTGCAAGGGTGACTGATGCCGAGGCTACAGATGCCTGGTTCCTCTGCCTCAGAGAGGAGGAGCCTGTTTTCATGAAAAACAGTACCTCCAGCAGTACCAGCAATGTTCTCACTACAGAGTGAACCCTGTAGAAATTTCCAGCATGGGGCTACTGTGTGGTCCTGGCTTAGCCAGCCATGAAGTCATGAATGACCAGAACTGATTTCCGGATACATGTGAATATCCCTAGGGATTCATAGAAAAGACACTGAGAAAAGAATCCTGGATACAATGTAGTTGTCTGCAGCCAGCAAGAATGTTTTTAGAACCATGGTTTCATTTGTATGAGCAGGCAAGTGAGACTGAGACATTCCTATGATACACCTTAGACTGTCCTGCTGTCACCACTAGGTGAAGTTTGAGGATTTTTAATACGAAACCGAGATAACAGAGTCATTGGAAAAATTATTTCTGTCTTAATTCAAGAGAAAAAGAAAAAATACATAAATCTATTAAAATAATTTAGAGTCTTCAAAGCAAAGCAAAAAAGAATCTATTCTATTAAAAAAGTAGAGCAATGGGGTCTGGCCATCTTGGCAGATACCCTACTACATGACAAGATAAATAATGTAGTGGCAGTTAGTGCAATAGCTTCCATTTTAGAACAGTTCAAAAATATCTGTGGGGAAAATAAACAATCCCAATTCCTTCAGTGGAAGAGCTGAACCAAGTGTGGAAGCCAAGTAATCAGCTGCCGGCACACAGGCGTCCACACGCCCATTCTTCTCCTCTCCCTGCAGACATCTCACTAAAATATCAACAAGAAATAAAAAGTGGCTCAAGCCCACGTGGCCAAAGAGACTTTGAGAGGAGACGACAGTACACAATTGATATCAACGAAAGCTGAGAGCTGGAGAGGTGAACTGCAGCTGAGTTAGCAGACCAGGGAAAGGCGAAATTTAAACCTGCAGCAGACAAAGCCACAGATACAAGATCCTTCTCCTTGAAGAATCCTGGCAAAGCCAAGGTATTCAAATTGCAGATCTCACAGGAGGCCAGGATAGCAGGGGAACTGGGAGAAAGACTTCGACGTGACTCAGGAAAATGGGAGAGTAAAGAACAATGGAGAGTCTCAAACAGAAGAGAGAAAACTCAGGACGGCAGTGAAGAGAACCCACAAGAAAACGCGTTTGCTGTCCCCCAAAAAAGCAAAACCCAGATTGGAAAAGACAGAGCGCTCTTAAGGAATAGTGCCAAGCAAAGAGAGGTGGAGCTAAAAGAATAGTTGGCATGTTTAGGAACAAGATTGTTGGCTTTATCAGATGGTTTAGGGATGAATTAATGATGGATACATGTAAAACATGAGCAAATAGAAAAAAGAGGCAATTATTATGTCCAAAGAAAATGAAAAGTTGTATAAAAAGGAAATATAATTATGACTCCCTATAACATGTACTATAATATCACGTAGTAAGCTCTATTTACATAGCTGTGGCAGGCAGCATAATGGCCCCTGTATTAGTCTGTTTTTGCATTGCTATAAAGAAATACCTGGTAATTACCTGGGTAATTTATAAAGAAATGAGGCTTAATTGGCTCACGGTTCTATGGGCTGTACAAACATGGTGCCAGCATCTGCTCAGCTTCTAGTGAGGCCTCAGGAAGTTTACAATTTATGGTTAGAGGTGAAGGGGGAGCGAGTGTATGACATGGCAAAAACAGGAGCAAGAGAGAGTGCAGGAGGAGCTGGGCTTGTTAAACAACCAGCTCTCATATGAACCAACTGAGCAAGAACTCACTCATCACCAAGGGGTTGGTGCTGAGCCACTCATGAGGAATCCAGTGCCATAATCCAACCTCCAATACCTTTCAACCTGAAATTGTGAAAGGGAATCACCTTTCAACCTGAAATTGTGAGAGGACAAACATCCAAACCATTTCGTTCTATCCCTGGCCCCACAAATCCTATGTCCTTCTCACATTTCAAAAGGCAATCATGCCTCCACAATAATCCCCCAAAGTCTTAACCCATTTCTGCATTTCAAGTCCAAAGTCCAAAGTTGGAGATGAGTTCCTTCCACCTATGAGCCTGTGAGATCAAAAACAAGTCATTTACTCCCAAGATAAAATGATGGTACAGATATTGGATACATAATTAAATCAAGAGAATGAGAGAAGGGAGGAAGGAATGAGAGAGAGAAAGAAAGAGAAAGTGTGGCGAATAGAGCGAGATGCCAAATAATTAAGGGACAGAAGATAGTGGAAAGAAAGATGTGAAACATCTGAGGCTAGGCCACACGAGACATCAGAGCTTTTGCCTTGCACTTTCTTGGGTCACTAACTCTTGGGAAAGCCACTTGTCATGTCTGAGGATGCCTAAACAGCTTGTAGTAAGGGCCAAACACAGAAGAACTGAGACATTTAGCCAACAAGCAACACCTGGAAGCTATCCAGGTGGGTGCCCTGAAATCACAGCTTTCTGCTTCAGTCAAGTCCTCAGATGACTACAATTTTATGAGAGACCTTGAGCCAGAACAAGCTCATAAAATCACCTCCAAATTCCCGTCCTACTGAATAGATAAGAAATGATTTTTATATTATGGCACTAACTTCTGGAATCATTTGCTATGCAGTAATAGATATCTGATGCATAATTAAATCAAGAGAATGAGAGAAGGGAGGGAGGAATGGGAGAGAGAAAGAAAGTGTGGCGAGTAGAGAGTGAGATGCCAAATAATTCTCTTTCATAGGAGATAGTCAATAGGTAGTATAGAACACTGAAAAACAGAGTATAGAGCCATAAGCATATCATGAAATACAGAAGAAGGAACATCTGAAAGAAGGGAAACTGCCTTGAGAGATTAGGAACTGAGAGTACAGAGTGGCACTGAATCTTTTTAATAACACTAAGAGCTATATTTGACTTTTACATTATACACATATCACCAACTTTTAAAAAATCATCTTCCCTGGATCTAAGCACAAGGTCCAAGATCAGAGACCATCTTGCTTAGAGACAAGCAAACTCCCAGCTCTTTGATTCTGTAAGAAGAGTATTAAGAGAAAGTGTGCTGAGATGAAGGACAGGGCGTCTTAGACGGATGTCTTCTGGGAGGAGCGTGTGACAGTCAATCAGAGCCGGATAATCCGTCCAAACAGGTAGTGAGGTCCACGGCAACATGACAACTAATCAGGTGCCTGAAATAAGGAATAGGGTCTTCACGCTGAAAAGGTGATAGGCCAAGGAGAGGAGCAGGAGATGTTAGACCACGCATCAGACTTTCTCCAGGAGCATGGGGAAGATGCCCGTGCAAGTGAAGCAGAGAAGAATGAGCTTAAAATATGGGCCGCTTTAAGGAGAAAGACACTGGAGAAATACTTAACTGTTTTTACACACGCTCATCGGACATAGAATGTAACGATGACAAATCTACAAAGCGATTCCTGCACTAACAGATGGCATTAGTACAATCATTCGTACAACAGATGATGTTAACGCACGTCCTTGAATAAAGACCCTCTGCTAATCAGACTGCTGTAAGAAATTCCCATTCAAACGACAATCACTTTTATTATTATTCCACTCACTATAGTCTTGACATACTGTCTTAAAGTGGGCATGGAATTTGAGTTGCTGAAACTACAACAGTCTCAGGGTAGATGTACTGTCTTCTGAATCAATGCCAGATTCCCATAAAATGAATCGCCAGCACCATAAGATTTTAGTATTTTATATGCATGCTCCTCTAAGTTTGCCAGAATGATGATAATGATTATCATCATCTGCTCTAAATCGTGTATCTTTTCAGGGCAGCTTCTCCCATGAGAAGCTCATGGTGGTCTGCTGGGAACCGCTGCTCCAACCCTCTGCCCCACATGAGGAAGAAATTGCTTAGCTGGAAAAAGAGCGTAACAATACGGAGGTTTTGAGGGCTTATCATTTCTGTTGGGTGGCCTCATCATTCACAACTGCCTGAGAAAGCGCAGACAGGAGAACAGGAAAAGGCCACCCAGACTGAAGGGAGAGCAGATCTTGGGGATGATCTTCCTTATTTGCTTCACATGGCTCTTGGCTTTCTCTTGACATGCTTTCAATCTCTGGTCATACTTTAGTGAAGCCATTCCCTGCTCCCTTGCCTCACCAAATGCTGCCTTTCTCAGCACAAGTATGATGTCTGGTCTCTAAGCCTTGCGTCTCAGGTCTGGCTGTCCCTTCCCCAAGTCCTCCGACCCTACTTTCTCCTTCGTTGCCTCTTCACAGCTGTGTCTCTTGCTTTTCTGGCACCAAATCATCGAAGTACATTAAATGGTATAAGCACAGTAAGAACATTTGCACGTCCTTTTCTTGCACCTCCACATCTGTCTCTAAGAACACTTGTACATCCTCTTCTTGTACCTACCTTCACATCTATTTGATTCCGGGGAGTCTTTATTTTATTACTCAAGACAGCTTATCCTAGCAAGCAATTTCCAAGCATTCACCCAAGCAGACTGGCTCAACCCACTCTCCTATTCTTGTATTTGCTTACATCTACTAAATGGTTTTAAATAAAAATTACATCCCCCTGAAGGCCCTTTGATTCATGATAAGGATAAAAGTACAAATTTACCATCAGAGAATTACTTTCAGGGACAAAGTCCCAAGTCAAACCATAAACTATTTCTACATTGTTTGTGTAGACAATAAGCTCAGGCTTTGGGCCATAAACCCATCACCAAGAGGGGGGACACAGAAGAACAGAGAATAAATAGTTCCTGCCTTTGGGGACCTTAGTGAGTGCAGGAAAAGACCCAGAGAGACAGCAGTGCATTGAACCAGCCAGAGTAACCCACTCTGGAAGTCTTTAGAGAAGTCAAACACCTACTGGATGCCCAAAGACTGCATGTTGAGGTTGGGAAGAGTAGTCACATGAAGAAAATGATTCCTGGGACCTCACTAAAAAAGAAACCAGAAAACAATGGGAAGACTCAGTGAGTTCCACCTTCAGAAGAGGGCACAAGATCTTTGAGGCTTTCCTTCGTAATTACAGAAGGAATTTAACTACAAAGGATCCAGACAATAAGGACTTTGTAAGATGCTGGACCGTCTACTGCTTCTCCATCATTATCATTTGTGCAATGCTCTGTTTTCCCTTTGCAATTAGCAGTGAAAGCCTTAAAGACAAAAAAGGTCTTTTGTGTTCATCTTTGGGGGGTAGTGTTATATGCAAAATTTTTAGTGCCACAAAAGAAGTAGCATTTGAATATAAATTCTCTCAGCAAGGCAATTTACATCTATAGAAGGGTGCGTCACACTGATGGAGCAATGGTGAAAGCACACCTGGACAAGGGAGGGGAAGGAGCTCTTATTCCTGATGGTGGTAGTCCCTACTGCTGTGTCATTCCCGTATGGGCTAGGGTTAGACTGCAAAGTCTAAGCTAATTCCAATTGGATATTTTAAAGAGAGCAGGGGTATGAGCTGGAGTGGCAGTGTGGGTAGTTTAGCAGGAAGGACAGTTATGGGACAGGTCAGAGCAGGTAACCAAGGGTAACTCAGGTCAAAGCAGGTGACCAGAGCAGGTGACCACAGCAGGTGACCAGGATGAGTCAGGACGGAGCAGGGGACCGGGGGAACAGATGTGAACCACTAATTAGAACTGGTGGAAAAGGTTGTTTACTGAAACCACAAGGAAGTTAAACTTTAAAATGGAGAATTAAAGAATAAGAGAGCTGAGCATACTGACATACTGACTCTTTGAAGAGAAACTTGGAGTTTACTGTATCTAACAGTAGTAAGGAAACCAACCCCAAAGGACAGTGGCAGCTTCTGAAGGAGAGGGAAGTGTGTTGATTTCCTAGAGCCTGTTGCAGAAGGGAAAAAAGAGACCTTGAGGATTAGAGTAGGAGTTTAGGAGAAGCCCCAGAGCTGCAACAGAAAACACATTATGGCGTTCCTTCAAAACTGGCAACAGAACATGTGGCTCTGCAACATGACTTACGTGACAGCACAAACAGTGCCACTTTCCCCCAGGTTCTTGCAGCTCCTCCAGTGAGAAACTGCTTTTAGCTGGTGCACCCAAAGCCAGTTGGTAGCATAAAAATGACATCAAGGCCCACTCCTCCCAGTTGTTAACTGTATTCTGCTGGCAAAGTTAGAAAACTACCAAAATGTGCCTTAAGCCCAAGAATACTTGGTAACCTGTCCAAGGCCAAAATCAACTCCTCATCTTCTTCTTCACTGAAAATTCACTTACTATATATACTGAGGGTCTAACTCCACAATAGGCTCTAGGACTGCAAGGGGCCTTAGAGCCTTTAAAACACACACACACACACACACACACACACACACACACACACACATATGACTATTCTAATTGAGCAACCGCGTGGTAGAATAATGGTTAGGAGCCAATAATTGGTTTTGGAACCAATCTGCCAGTATTCAAATGCTGGCTCTACTACTTGTTGGCTCTATGACTCTACGACATTGGATTGGTCACTTAATCGCTCTGTAACTCAGTTTCCTCATCCATCTAATGGGGATAAGATTAGTGCCAATCTCATGGGTGTGTTTTTCCAAGAAGAGGCACACCTTCATCTAAGCTTGAACAAGAGTAGAAGAGAAAGAGAGAAAGATGCTGTTCACTCTAGGCAGAGGATTCAGCCAAAGACACAGTAGAGTCAGGGGTAGAAAACTGACAAATTGCTTCTGGCATCTTGTCTTTTGTGATCCTCAATACTGACCACAGGAAGCACTGGCTGGGGAAATTACATGGGTCTCTAAAACTGGGCTTGAAGATTCCTTCTTCACAGGACCCAGCATGGCTCACAAACAGAAGAAAAAAAAAAACCTCTTATGCAGAAGGATGAACATCTTTGTGCTTCAGGTCCCATTATTCACCAAGTGCTCACTAAGCACCCATGGAAGATGGTTGTTAAGTGCAGAACAGTTAAAAGGGACAGTCTTGGTTCAAATCCTGTTCTGCCAAAGATTTAACTTCACTCTGTTCCCTTGGAGACTGTGATGATTAACATTGAGCATCAACTTGATTGGATTGAAGGATGCAAAGTATTGTTACTGGGTGTGCCTGTGAGGGTATCACCAAAGGAGATTAACATTTGAGTCAGTGAAACGGGGGAGGCAGACCCACCCTCAGACTGGGTGGTTGTCATTTAATCAGCTGCCGGCTTGGATAGAACAAAGCAGGTAGGAGTTGGAAGAGCTGACTTCCTGAGTCTTCTGGCCTTCATCTTTCTCCTGTGCTGGATGCTTCCTGCCTTCGAACATCACACTCCAAGTTCTTCAGCTTTTGGACTCTTGGACCTATACCAGTGGTTGGCCAGGGGCTCTCAGGACTTTGGCCACAGACTGAAGGCAGTGCTGTTGGCTTCCTTACTTTTGAGGTTTTGAGACTCTGACTGGCTTCCTTGATCTTCAGCTTGCAGACAGCCTACAGCGGGACTTCACCTTGTGATCTTGTGAGTAAATGCTCCTTAATAAACTCCCCCTTGACCAGGCACGGTGGCTCATGCCTGTAATCCCAGCACTTCGGGAGGCCGAGGCAGCTGGATCACGAGATCAAGAGATCGAGACCATGGTGAAACCCCATCTCTACTAAAAAAATACAAAAATTAGGTGGGTGTGGTTGTGCACACCAGTAGTCCCAGTTACTCAGGAGGCTGAGGCAGGAGAATTGTTTGAACCTGGGAGGCGGAGGTTGCAGTGAGCCAAGATTACACCACTGCACTCCAGCCTGGCACCTGGCAACATAGCAAGACTCTGTCGCAAATAATAATAACAATAAAATAAGAAACTCCCCCTCATACATACATCTATCCTATTGGCTCTGTCCCCCTATAGAGAACCCTGACTAATACAGAGACCTACATGATTCTGCTACAATGCCACGCAGACCCAATGCTCAAACATATGCAGTTATTTCTAGCTTCTCAAAGAAACTACACTTTCTCCTGCATGTTGCCTTAGTGAGAGCTGTAGTGGAGCTGGAATCAGAATCCAGGTCCATCTGATGGCACAGTCTGCGCTCTTACATACCATGTTGCCCTGCTGAGCGCATCGTAGATGTCAATACATCCATCACAACTCATCACAGTTACTTCTCTAAAACCTGGGAACATGTTTCACATAAGCCCCAAACTCCAATCTGCACCAGCAAATTGTAGCCCAGTTTCCCAAAGGACCAGAAACTGCTTCCAACATCTTGAGGAGAGGCTGGTAATTGTGTGCAGAAACTCTCTTGCTCACACACACACAATTATCTGGTTTTCACATGCAAATATCCATCTGCACGTGGGTTTCTTTGGTAAATGCCAACTTCATAGGTGCAATCCAGGTGCCCACATTTGAGAATGTGGCATACAGAAGGACCCTCAAGCTCTGAGTAAGTTATGGACTGGGATCGTTATTATAATTAGTCCCAGAGGATATGTCTGTCATTCAGTAACAATGCTGGATGATGCAGCCTCATTCCCTGATCTGTCTACCCCCATTTCCCCACTCACCTCTTTGATAAGAAAAGCCAGCCACGTCTTGCTTAACCATCCTCCCCGCCCCCACCCCATCTTTAAGATAAAAAGCCCAGATGTGGGTGACCCAGCTGTAGTGTGTGTCACGTTTTTAGCATCTTCTTTATTTAGAGCTGGAGAGAGGGACTCATTACAGAGAGGAAGTCCACAATGAAATTAGAAAACATTTGATCAGACCATTGTCCCAACACAATATGTGCAATGAGGGAAAAATGCTGGAGTTGGCTGCAAACCCTGATTGTGTGTTTCAGCCTCAATGGATTGCTCATCACTGACTTCCCCCGTGCTGATCAGAAAAGGGAGCCTGACATCTCCATAGGTAGAAGCTGAGCTTCTGGAAATGGGGAGTGTCAGCAGGGTAGGCAATTTCTCTTTCCTCTTGTAGCTTCGCTCCGCAGTGGAAGCAGGACTTCGAAGTCAATCACAATTAGGACACCCTGGACCTTCACCACCCTCAGTCCTTCCTTGTTCCCTTCCTGCTGAGGAGCAGAAGCCTCTGCACTGACCTGGTGGTGAGGAGTGACTTCTTCCAAAGCATCTAGCCCTGGGCAGGAGGACTTTCCTTCAGCTTCCTGCTGCATGAAAGAGGCTTGCTGCCAGGAACCAATGCCAAGGGCTCAATGCACAAAAACCGCTCTTGGCCTTCAGCTCTGTTTCTGGTAACTCAACTCTTTTATTAAGTAGGGCAGAGGTCAGAAATATATAGGTTCCCAAACACAGGCACTGATGGTACATTTCGAGCTCTGGACAAACCACTCGGCTATAAGGATGTCCAGTTATAGCTCTAAATATGTGATCTGCATGACATCAAAATCAGCTGGATAAATACTAAGCCAGCAGAAATTAAGCCCCGAAAGTGCAGGCTGGAGCCCTGATTTAAGAGAGAAAACACTGGATTTCATAGAATAAAGATGGAACTTTAGCCCTGGCTTGGTAACTGGCTCTGGGCAATTAGACCATCTAGGCTCACTTGCAAGATAATTCAGAGTTTTCTTATCTTTCAGAAAGCTGTTGTGAAAGTAAAATGCAAGGACTGCTATTAAAGAAATCTGGAAAATTAAAGCATCATATAAAAGTAAAGTGTGAGTTTTATTGCTGTCAGGCCTCACAGCAAATCCTCTGCCATTTGTTGGGTTAGATTTCATTCCCCATCTGGTGTTAAATGTGTTGTCTCTTCATCTTCTTAAGTGGCATAAGAGATTTGCCATTCTCAAAAGACATGGAAAAATCCATTTCTTGGTCCGAGTTACAGAGCACATTTAGGATTGAGCTCAGGAACTCAAATAGAAGCAGTTGACTAAATAATTTAATCCAATGCAGCATTAATGGATACCAGCTTAGCATCTGGCACATACTAGGTAGTCACGAGGTACTAGCTAATTTAATTAACTAATTTAAAAGTACATAAAGAAAAATCCTATTAAAAATGAAGCCAAAATTGCTCATCAAATACTTTCTATCAATGATACCTAGTGTGTACATACCTCTGTTTTTTTATTTTTACCTAATATATCCATCAAATCAGAATCCCCTCATCTATAAGTCAGTTATCCAGCACCTTTCTGTATGTAGAATATTGGTTAGCAAGCAGTTAATAAATAAAGATCATGGTACTTTTTATTCTTATTTTACTCACAATTCCAACAAGTTTATCTCCCAACCATCAGTTAAAAGAAGAGAGAGGAGATAATATAGAGAAGCATAAAGAAACTGTTGAAAGTGACAATGGAAAACATAGAAACCAAATGACATGTCAAGGAAATTGGAAACGCACATGTAAGAATTATGAGTCCAGGGTAAATAACCCCATAGATCTCCATAAGCCTTGGGGACATCATTGTATTGAGTTACTTTGAAAATACAGGATTCAAATCCAAGGTTTTTTTCATTATTGCATTAGTCACGATAACATTGAAAATAACCTTTTCTTAATAACTCACCATACTTTGTTTAAAAGGCAGACAATGTCTGTGATATATGTTAGTGGATCCATGTGTTAAACATAGAGACTGCATGCGGGGTAGTTATAAAAGTATCTTTATTCTTTATTTTCATTTTCCACTATCCCTCTAAACCTGTTCTGTGGAAGTAATGATTTTACTGCCTCTTAGTAAAAATTCAAGAACGCTTTGTGAGTTTTCTGATTCTCATAGGTAAAGCCTTGTAAGTCATGAGCCAAGTACCAGTTCCTCGTGCCTTCAGCCTACAGAGGTCATTTATCAACTCTGAGCAATCTGGTGTGGAGGCTCTTCCCTGACTTTGAGTGGGGATTGCTTTTCTAACATTCAAATGCCTCACTCTAAAATCCCCCTGACTTAACCTCAGCCTAGGTAAGGAGCATTAGAGGAGAGGCACAGAATCTGTGCAATAATTTTCAAGAGAGTTTCTCTCAAAATTTCCAATTTGGTGTCCTGTCTCTCACCTCACTTTGCTGTCTGACCTCTCTGACTTCTTGTTGCCGCAGTCAGTACAAACTCCTCATTTAACATGTGATTACATTAGAAACTTTCCACCTAGAATAACATAAATTGGGACAGGGAGTTAGATTTTTAATGGGATAACCATTCGCCATGCATAGTTACTCATTCACCAAGGGGTTTTTGATAGCTTTAAAAAAAACTATATTTGGAAACATCTGGATTTTTTATGAGATGTTTCCAATTTAAATCCAGATGTTTGTGATCTTGTAAGTAGCCAAAAGTTGGAAAAGTAAATTACAGTGCAGTGAAAGAGCCCTGTTTTTGCTATTATTATTTAGATGTAATCTGACTGCACATGAAATTATACATCAGAATTCTAGATCTAAGTCTAGAATTGGACACTGAACTTCTCTGTATATGGAGAAAGCTATTTATGCTTCTAAAGTCATTTTCTTCATAACCAATAAAGTGATTTATGTGTGTATTCTGAGAATCCAATAACGTAAGTAGCTATTGCAACTGTGAAAAATATTTTGTTTTGAATATAAACAATAGAAAAATGCAATTTATAGCAAAGAACTTACATTGGAGGAGTTCCTTTCAAAAAATAGTCTAATTCTTCTTTCTCTAAGTGTGGGCTGTACTTAGTAACTTGTTTCTAGCAAACAGAAGGTAGAAGAATGGATGGTATTTGACCTCATGATTAAGACATAAAAGGCACTGAGGCTTCTTCCTTGCTCTTTCTTAGATCAGTCCCACTAGGAGAAGCCAGCTGCCATGTTGCGAAGATGCTCACGCAATCCTGTGGAGAGGTACACATTGTGAAAACACCGAGACCAATAGCCAGCATGGGTTGGGGCTTCCCGCTAACCACTATTTAAGAGTGACTCATCTTGGGGGCAGGCTCTTCAGCCCCAGTTAAGCCTTCAGATGATCAAAACCCCTGCTGATAGCCTGACAGCACCCTCATAAGACACTCCAACCAAGAACCACTCAGCCGAACCTCTCCCGTGTACCTGACCCACAAAAACCACACACTAAAAAAGGTCTGTTGTTTTAAGTGAGTGTTAATCTGTCGTGCAACAATAGATAATTAATACACAGTCAGATTTTCTAGTCGATTATAGGAATTAGCAATATTCATGAAACCAGTGATAAGCTCACACACACACCAACTCCCTTTTTGAATTAAAAGAATAACATTTTCAGATTTTATCCCTGAAGTTCTACTTCAGAAAAAATGCCTGAATCTGACTTTTAAAAATCAATAGCTTGTCAAAGGTGCTGGTTATATGCAACAAGTTCCTGTGCTAACTACAATTATTTTTAAGTGGGTGGTATAAGCACAGATTTTCATTACACTGTGCTATGTGCATGCCTGTCACTAATAAACTTCCTGACAGTGCATCTAAAGTTACTTCTAGATCCTTCTTGTATTGGCTCCTTTTTGTAATGGCTTCACTTTCCTTTTTGTTTGGGATCTTACGCTCCGAAAGGGAAGCAGGTTTACTATGAAGATGAAACCTATCTTTTGTGAGAAGGAGATTTTTAAAAATCATACTTAGGACAGTAAATAATGCTTGTGCAGCAAAGATTATAATGCCATCATGCGTCTGTGGAGTTTGCAAGTACACATACTTACATAATCCTCCTAGCAGTCCTAGAGATCAGGTTCTTATTTTTCCCATTTAAACAGGCAAAAACGATTCATGTGAGAATTGTCTAGGAGTTACCTGCTCTTCCGGACCACCAAAGATAATCCTCTCAGTGCAAGTCCAAATTCTACTTTTTCTTTTCTCCCAAAGATGTAGAATCCTTTCTGGAAAGGGGCACAGGTTGAAATGCTAGGGTAGGCAAGTTGGAGTATAATAAAGTCTCATCAGCTACGGTTGGGAGGGTGTTAGAGAGAGAGAGACATAGAGCAGCAGTGCGGTGTTAGGGGAGAGAAGTTCAATGTGTTCTATGGGCAGTTTATTCCTCTCTCCTTTAACTTCGTTTGTGAGATGTGAGAAATTAATGGAACCTGTTTTAATTATTTTTGCCTGTTGAATTGTCCTTTTTCAACCTATCGCTTTAAAACTTTTGGATTTTAAGATGGTACATTTTCGAATGTTAAGGTTCAGAGAGCAGAAATGACCCTCCCAGAATCCGATCTTCTAATTGAACTGTTTTTTCCACTTCGTCCCTTTGCCTCCTTGTTCACCTATTCATGCAACGAATAGCAACTGGTCACATAATGCACTCAGGGCCTTATCCTAAGCCTTGCGAAAGTAACTTAGCTTAAAGGTACAAAAACTGCCATTTTGAAACTCAGCAAAAGAATTACAGACCTGAATTCAGTCACCTTTGGGTCAGATTATTCCC